>NC_079190.1:394203042-394864007 GCF_029499605.1 Hyla sarda | reverse complement strand
CAGTTATTTACAAGCATTGCAGCTTCAGTTGTTACTAAACTACAACTCCCAGCATGCTGAAATAGTCAAAGCTTTCTCGGACTCCTGAATGACAAAGAAGTTGATCAGACATTCAGGAGTCTGTGAAAGATGAATGACACACAGTGACAGCTATGCTGATTACCATCCAGCTTTACTAGGAGAAGATAAAACAGATAGAACATGTATTCATAAAAATGCTGTACTTTTATCTAAAAAAAATCCTTGCACTAATTTTATAAAGATCTATTCTTATATTTTAAATTTTATCCTGTTATGAATTCACCATAATGTCTTCTGATTACTGCAGGCGAGCTCCAAGTATCTTCCTCTTACGCATGACACAGCATAAAACCAGAGAGGAAAGGGTTACAGAGTAGAGAGTACTGATTGGCTGACTGCACAGGCTTGCTCCTGTGAGGGAGACAGACTGACACGCCCCCTCCAGCCTGCACAATGAAAAAGTAACTGACCAGCAGATAAATGCTTATATCTCTGGATATATAGGTCCGAGACACATAAAAAATGATATGCACATGATCACTTTTTTTTAAATTTTTTTTATATTTTTTTTACTATGACAGGTACGCTTTAAGTAACCTGTATTGTTACACACAATAATAATAATAATTTATATAATAATAATAATAATAATAATAATAATAATAATAATAATAATAATAATAATATATATAATTTATATAATAATAATAATAATATATATAATTTATATAATAATAATAATATATATAATTTATATAATAATAATATATATAATTTATATAATAATAATATATATAATTTATATAATAATAATATATATAATATATATAATTTATATAATAATAATATATATAATATATATAATTTATATAATAATAATATATATAATATATATAATTTATATAATAATAATATATATAATATATATAATTTATATAATAATAATAATAATATATATATATAATTTATATAATAATAATAATAATATATATATATAATTTATATAATAATAATAATAATATATATATATAATTTATATAATAATAATATTAATATATATATATAATTTATATATTAATATATATATATAATTTATATAATAATAATAATATATATAATTTATATAATAATAATAATATATATAATTTATATAATAATAATAATATATATAATTTATATAATAATAATAATATATATAATTTATATAATAATAATAATATATATAATTTATATAATAATAATAATATATATAATTTATATAATAATAATAATATATATAATTTATATAATAATAATAATATATATAATTTATATAATAATAATAATATATATAATTTATATAATAATAATATATATAATTTATATAATAATAATAATAATAATAATATATATAATTTATATAATAATAATAATAATATATATAATTTAAATAATAATAATAATAATAATAATAAATATAATAATAATAATTCATATAATAATAATAATAATTCATATAATAATAATAATAATTTAAATAATAATAATTGAAATAATAAATAATAATAATAATTTATATAATAATAATAATAATAATATATATTTTATATAGAAAAAAAAATAAAGGCACAACAGCACTCAATGTAAAAATTGTATAAATAGCAGGGTTCAGGCAACTGAAAAAAGGATCAGTCCATAAGTCCCTCCAATTCCATTAAAGTAAAAAGCAGTGCAGCACTCCATATAGTGAAGAAACAGTGGGTTTATTCCATCAAAAAGTGTAACAAAGAGCAGCGACGTTTCGATCCTCTCCAGGATCTTTTTCTGCTTGAAAAAGATCCTGGAGAGGATCAAAACATCGCTGCTCTGTGTTACACTTTTTTTTTATGGAATAAACCCACTATTTTTTCACTATATGGGGTGCTGCACTGCTTTTTACTTTATATATGGCATGACAACATGTGCTACAGCTTTGTACAGAATTTAGCAATCACCTCAGTCCCTGTGCCCAGTCAGTCCTACAATCTTAATTGGACCAACTACATAGAACATCAGATACGCTTAGGCCGCGTTCACATTAGGGATCGACCGATATCGATTTTTTTAGGGCCGATACCGATAATCTGTGGAGGTTAGGGCCGATAGCCGATAACTAATACCGATATTCCGGTATAAGTTATCGGCTATTTATTCCCTCCCCCGGCTGCAGATAATTGATTTAAAGCGGGCGCTTTAAATAAATGAACTGCAGCGGCTTTTGCGGTGCCATAGGCCGCCGCCGCCACCCACTTCTCTCCCACTGCCTGTCCGGGGGTCCTCCTGAGTCCTATCACCGCCACTGCGCCCCCCTCTGCCGCACCGCATCCCCCACCGCGTCGCACCCCCCGGCCCCATTCCTCCCCCATCCCCAGTTTTATAATTACCTGATCCCAGGGTCCATGCTACATCTGGCTCTGGCGGCGTGCTCCTTAGCTGTCACTGTGCGCACCGACGATGACGTCGCATTGAGGACGTCACTCGTCAGTGCGCACAGCGCAAGACGCAGCAGGAGCCAGAAGTAGCGTGGACCCCGACCCCCGAGGAACAGATAATTATAAAACCGGGGATGGGGGAGGCAATGGGGCCGGGCATTATCAGCAAGGTAATTGCCGATAACGGCCAAAATCGTGAATATCGGCTGATATCGGTCGATCCCTAGTTCATATGGCTGAAAATCCACACATCTGCATGACTTCTGCATCCACATTGGTTTGGTGCGGAATTTTGCAGATGTTAAACTCCGAGTCTGATTACCGGTGATCACAGGGCCGGCGGCGTGACGTCACGCCTCCGCCCCCATGTGACGTCACGCTCCGCACCTCAATGCAAGCCTATTTGAGGGGGCGCAATAACCGCCCCTTGACATCACAACGTTCTGGCCCGTGATAGACAGTAATCAGACAGGGATCAAACACGTTTCGGGGACTGATTACAAATGGGGTGCGGCGTGCAAGATCACGGGGATCCCCAGCGGCAGGACCCCAGCAGTCAGGCATCTTATCCCCCATCCTTTGGATAGGGGATAAGATGTCTAAGCGCTGGAGTACCCCTTTGAAGGGCAGGGTCCCACAGGGCACATCCGCCACATATATTTGATGCTGCAGATGCACCGATGGCAGTAGCAGAGACTGCAAAGTGAGCTTCCAGTTAGGTAGCACCGTGTGTCCAGTCAAAGCTACAACAGGAAATACGGCACTACAAGCGAACACACCGAGCTACCCAGCCACAAACGCGTTCGAAAGTCCCTCTGTGAAATACGGTGTGGATGCCTCCCATGAGACCCTGCGCCCTAAAGGTGTTATATACGGCGGGACTTTTTTTTTTTTTTTTAAACAAGTCTCAGGGCCTAGAGTATCATACTGTGCTCAGCCAATCACTGGACACGGGAGGAACCGAAGAAGTGCTGGAGGTGAATTTGTTTTTATATACTGTAGAATGGATACACACACACGTGTGACACTGCAGATAACCTATGTAAATACATCTTTCTACATATTTTTAAAATAAAATGTATGCATGTGAATTATATTTGTACATCTAGAGTAACCATCAAAAGACATATGGGACATTATGCTATCTATATATTTTTTCCTCCCTTTTCACAGATAACAGGTGTGTTGTGGAACAATGAGTTTAATGAGAGGATAGAGCAGAACATTTAAAAGCCAAGGCAGCTAGTGTGTTGTACCACAGGAAGCTTTTACAGGTTTTATACACAGCCAACAAATCTAATCAATCTGCAGAAGTAAACCCCATCTCTGCAGCAGCACATTACCCGCACTAGGCAAGAAGATTCAATATTCTAGACAAAGTTTATACTAAAACTACCACAGTGGAAATGGGATAATGTGAGGTAATGCGTGCTACATTAATGTTCATGCTGGGAAATGAGTACAGAGGAGTCACTTTACAGAAAACCTAGTCCTGTAACACGACGTTAAGAACAGGGTGCACACAGCAATTCACACCAATGTTATCTCAGGCTAAGCTCACAATGGCACAATTGTAGCATAGTCAGTGCGGACTACATGCAATCAACCACAACACATGAACAGGGTTTTAAAACTTTTTTCTCGCTAGGTATTAAGGCATAGCTGCAAATTACATCCATGTGTAGTGCTGTGTAGGCCTTTGGCAGCTTTCACACGAGCACATCTTGCATCCGTACGACATCCATTTTTTGTGAACCATAATATGGAGCCAACGTTAATCCTCTTAGATCGGCCTTAATTGACATTTGTCTGAATTCTACAAATTATCTCCCCCATTACAGATGTTTGTCTGCCTGACTAGTAGATTGGATTTATTTTCCTCCTCCAAGTAAAATGGTGAGACTAACATCCAGCATTTAAATGTTTTTATATGTATAATAAAGTACTTCACTTTAAAGGGGTAGTCCAGTGGTGAAAAACTTATCCACATCCTAAGGATAGGGGATAATTTTCAGATGGCGGGGAGTCCTACCGCTGGGGCCCCCTGCGATCTCTCTGTACAGGGCCCCGGCTCTCCGGCCAGATAGCGGGTGTCGACCCCCGCACAAAGCGGCGGCCGACACGCCCCCTCAATACATCTCTATGGCAGAGCCGGAGATTGCCGAAGGCAGCGCTTCGGCTCTGCCATAGAGTTGTATTGAGGGGGCGTGTCGGCCGCCGCTTCGTGCGGAGGTCGACACACCCCCTTCCCGCGGGCTGTTGGGGCTCCGTACAGGAGATCGCAGGGGGCCCCAGCAGTCGGACCCCCCCGCGATCTGCAACTTATCCTCTATCCTTCAGATAGGGGATAAGTTGTTCACCACTGAGTCACCACTGGACTACTCCTTTAAAAATCCCTGAATACATACGCTTTTGGGGGACAGTTTCTCTCCAGTTTCAGGTTTGTCATCGCCTATCCCGTCGATAGGCCAGGTGGGAATTTCCCTTTACCTGCTGCCACATTGTGCCTCAACGTTTAACAATTGGTATTAACCCCTTGAGGACTTTTTGCAAATCTGACCACTGTCACTTTAAGCATTAATAACTCTGGGATGCTTTTACTTATAAATTTGATTCAGAGAATGTTTTTTCATGACATTCTACTTTATGTTAGTGGTAAATTTTCGTCGATACTTGCATCATTTCTTGGTGAAAAATTCAAAAATGTCATGAAAAATTAGAAAATTTAGCATTTTTCTAACTTTGAAGCTCTCTGCTTGTAAGGAAAATAGATATCCCAAATAAATTATATATTGATTCACATATACAATATGTCTACTTTATGTTTCCATCATAAAGTTGACATGTTTTTACTTTTGGAAAACATCAGAGGGCTTCAAAGTTCAGAAATTTTCAAATTTTTCTCAAAATTTTCAATATCAGAATTTTTCAGGGACCAGTTCAGGTTTGAAGTGGATTTGAAGGGTCTTCTGGTTAGAAATACCCCATAAATGACCCCATTATAAAAACTGCACCCCCCAAAGTATTCAAAATGACATTCAGTCAGCGTGTTAACCCTCTAGGTGTTTCACAGGAATAAGCAGCAAAGTGAAGGAGAAAATTCAAAATCTTGATTTTTTATACTCATGTTCTTGTAGACCCAATTTTTTAATTTTTTACAAGGGGTAAAAGGAAAAAAATCCTCAAAATTTGTAACCCAATTTCTCTCGAGTAAGAAAATACCTCTTATGTGTATGTAAAGTGTTCGGCGGGCGCAGTAGGGGGCTCAGAAGGGAAGGAGCGACAAGGGGATTTTGGAGAGCAAGTTTTTCTGAAGTGGTTTTTGGGGGGCATGTCACATTTAGGAAGCCCCTATGGTGCCAGGACAGCAAAAAAAACCCACATCGCACAATTATGGAAACTACACCCCTCAAGGAACATAACAACAAGGGGTATGGTGAGCCTTAACACCCCACAGGTGTTTGACAACTTTTTGTTAAAGTCGGATGTGTAAATGAAAAAAAAAAAAAAATTCACAAAAATGCTGGTTTTTCCCCAAATTTTACTTTTTTACAAAGGGTAATAGGAGAAAATGCCCCCCAAAATTTGTAACCCCATTTCTTCTGAGTATGAAAATACCCCATGTTTGGACGTCAAGTGCACTGCGAGCGAACTACAACGCTCAGAAGAGAAGGAGCGTCATTGAGCTTTTAGAGAGATAGTTTGGAATGCAAGTTGGGGGCCATGTGCACTTACAAAGCCCCCCCCATGGTGCCAGAACAGTGGACCCCCCCCACATGTGACCCCATTTTGGAAACTACACCCCTCACGGAATGTAATAAGGGGTACAGTGAGCATTTACACCCTACTGGCGTTTGACAGATCTTTGGAACAGTGGGCTGTGCAAACAAAAAAAAATTACATTTTTCCTTTTCACGGATCACTATTCCAAAAATCTGTCAGACACCTGTGGGGCGTAAATGCTCACTGTACCCCGTATTACATTACGTGAGGGGTGTAGTTTCCAAAATGGGGTCACATGTGGGTATTTATTTTTTTGGGTTTATGTCAGAACCGCTGTAAAATCAGCCACCCCTGTGCAAATCACCAATTTAGGCCTCAAATGTACATAGTGCGCTCTCACTCCTGAGCCTTGTTGTGCGCTCGCAGAGCATTTTACGCTCACATATGGGGTATTTCCGTACTCAGGAGAAATTGCGTTACAAATTTTGGGGGTCTTTCCCTTTTACCTCTTGTGAAAATAAAAAAGTAAAGGGCAACACCAGCATGTTAGTGTAAAAAAATTTTTTTTTTTTTTACACTAACATGCAGGTGTAGACCCCAACTTTTACTTTTCATAAGGGGTAAAAGGAGAAAAAGCCCCCCCAAAATTTGTAGTGCAGTTTCTCCCGAGTTCGGAAATACCCCATATGTGGCCCTAAACTATTTCCTTGAAATACGACAGGGTTCCAAAGTGAGAGAGCACCATGCGCATTTGAGGACTAAATTAGGGATTGCATAGGGGTGGACATAAGGGTATTCTACGCCAGTGATTCCCAAACAGGGTGCCTCCAGCTGTTGCTAAACTCCCAGCATGCCTGGACAGTCAGTGGCTGTCCAGAAATGCGTGGAGTTGTTGTTTCTCAACAGCTGGAGGCTCCATTTTGGAAACACTGCCGTACAATAAATTTTTCATTTTTATTTGGGGGGACAGTAAGGGGGTGTATATGTAGTGTTTTACTCTTTATTATTATTAGGTGTTAGTGTAGTGTAGTGTTTTTAGGGTACATTCGCACTGGCGGGTTACGGCGAGTTTCCCGCTAGGAATTTGCCGCAGCTCATACTTTAAGCAGGAAACTTACTGTAAACCCGCCCGTGTGAATGTACCCTGTTGTACCCTAGCTGTTGCAAAACTACAACTCCCAGCATGCACGGTCTGTCAGTACATGCTGGGAGTTGTAATTTTGCAACAGCTGGAGGCACACTGGTTGGAAAACCTTCAGTTAGGTTCTGTTACCTAACTCAGTATTTTCCAACCAGTGTGCCTCCAGCTGTTGCAAAACTGCAATTCCCAGCATGTACTGATCACAGAAGGGCATGCTGGGAGATGTAGTTATGCAAAGGCTGGAGGTACACAACTACAACTCCCAGCATGCCGAGACAGCTGTTTGCTGTTTGGGCATACTGCGATTTACAGTTTTGCAACATCTGGAGTGCTACAATTTAGAGACCACTGAACAGTGATCTCCAAACTGTGGACCTCCAGATGTTGCAAAACTACAACTCCCAGCATGCCCAGACAGCAAACAGCTTTGTGGGCATGCTGGGAGTTGTAGTTTTGCAACATCTGGAGGGCTACAGTCTAGAGACCACTATAGTGGTCTCAGACTGTAGCCCTCTAGATGTTGCTAGGCAACTCACCGGCTTCCGTCGCATCCAGGGAGCCGTCCTCTTCTGCTGCACGCCGCCTGCAGATCTCCGTCGCCGCCCACCGATCACCGTCGCTCAGCTGCCTCCGGACGGGTAAGTGATCTTCGGTACCGCTCCTCTTCGTTTTCCCTGTTCTGGCCCGCCTATTGTGGGTGGGCAGAACGGGGAAAACTAAAGTAAACCCCCCGCCCCCAATCTGCTATTGGTGGTCGCGTCTAGACCACCAATAGCAGGGATAGGAGGGGTGGCACCCGTGCCACCTCACTCCTATCGCTTCAGGGGGGATCGTGGGCGTCTTAGACACCCGCGATCCCCCTTATATTCCGGGTCACCATAGACCCGTAATGACCCGGAATCGGCGCAAATCGCAAGTGTGAATTCACTTGCGATTTGCGCCGACATGGGGGGGGGGGGGGGGCTGGGGTCTGATGACCTCCCCTGGGCATTTGCATGGGGTGCCTGCTGATAGATATCAGAAGTCACCCCGGAAGCTTTATAGCCAAGGAAGCTTTATAGCCAAAATTGGTAACCTTGATGACACATGTCACCACATTGATTCTTCTCCTGGATTAAGTAGCAAAACCTGTCCCTATCAGGATGTAGTGTGGACTATGGAGTGTGAATTCTGCCCCAAGGTGAAGCCATGTAAAATCATAACTGTCTTGCATTGCTTGTGCTGCTGATCAAGTCCATGCACTGATGATCATATCCATAAGGCTTTAAAAAAAGTAGCACTTAAAGGGGTATTCCAGGATTTTTTTTTAGCTGACTCTGCTACAAGGGCTGTGAAGTTAGTGTAGTTCATAATATAGTGTCTGTACCTGTGTCTGACTGTTTACTCACAATTCTTCTGTGATTTTCACCCCAATATTTATTTTTAACAGCATACAAAATGACTGTTGTCTCGGATTTTTCCCAGCTTGCAATGTGGCCGAGACCTGACTCACTAGTCAGCTGATGACAGGGAGCCTGTCTGCTTCAATGGGTGGAGAGATCGCTTGGTGGGAGAGAGATCAATCTGCAACTAATGCAACAGCTGTAGGCACCCTGATTGAAAACCACACTTATTTGAATGGATGCAGCTCATTTATGTTTCAATGGGTGGGGTGTGGGAGGGAGTAAAATGGAATTGTGGGATTTGTAGTCAAAAAAGTAAAGTCAAACCGGAAATACCAATTCACAAAAAGCTAGCCACAGTGTTATGGTAATCTCACAACATAGCCATTTAGCCCCAAGACAAGCGCAGATCCTTCCTAAGCATGTCCATTACTGTCTGCCAGGTACGTACTAAAATCACCTTATGGTGGAGAACCCCTTTAAATTATTGCGTTCATTTTGCAAATCTCACTAAAAAAACTGCCTAAAAAGGCTTAACCTGCCACAATAATTTTAATGCTTTTCCCACAGCAAATATACCAAAATATTCTTACTTTGATTGGTATGGGTTAAGGCTGGCAATTGGTACCACTTTAGACTGAGAGCCTCCAGGTGTATATGGTCCACCCCCTCCAAATGGTTTAGACAGCCCTTTGTTCATAGATGAAGGTGGAGCTGTTGTAAGACAGAAAATCCATAGCAATCTATTAAAGATGATGACTAAATAAATAAAAAAACACACTTAAGGATGCAGAATTATAAGACCTATATAAAGGTATGATCGAGTGAAGTTTGCAGTTCCTAGGTCTACAACCACATAAGCTTTTAAGCTTGCACAATATAATGATGTAAAAAATAGCAATATAACCCACAAAGCCCATGAGGAATAAAGCAGACATAGTCAAGAGGCTTTAAGGGGTCTGGTCAGAAGAAATATTAGATCCCTGCATTCAAGATTATCTGCAATGCAGATATTACTCAGTCATTACTGAATACAGCAGTGTTTCCCAACCAGGGTGCCTCCAGGTGTTGCAAAACTACAACTCCCAGCATGCCCGTACAGCCTTTGGCTGTCAGAGCATGCTGGGAGTTGTAGTTGTGCACTCCCTGCATGCTGAAGTAGGACAAATGCCACCCCAGAACCATCCTGACTGTGTGTATTAACAATGCACAAAAGAACATGACTGCTCTGAGCCCTCTTAGCTACTAAGTTTCTTGTGGTGACCTCCATTCTATGTACTACAATGCTACGTACAACAAAGAAATGCCCGCAGAGATCAATGGGTAGCCATTAGAATTAAAAAAAAAAATTTATAAGTACGAAAAAAAAAAATTTACAAACTGTCTTGCCAATATATTTAAATGGGCACTCATTTGCGAAATCTTTTCACAAAAACATATGTATATTTGTAATATACATTAGGTAAGAAGAAAAAAAATGCTTTCTTGTTCCTGCACCTATTGCCTGTTATGTCTCAGCTGAGACAGAATACAAAAATAGAAATTGCGGGTGAGACAAACAGGGCTCTGCACAGGCTCCTGACTTCCATCAGGCTGGATGTTTTACACTTAGAATGAGCCCTGCTTGTCCCCTCTACCCTTTCCCGTGTGTATGTGCTGAGACAAAATACAGGAATACTGGTGTTTCACTTTTTAGGTGACATGTTGCAGTTTGCTATTTTTTTTTTAACATGTATTAAAGTTCATAGATTTCTTTTCAGGAGGTGGATATATGCTTTTTTGCTCTTTTCTGCTGCAGGAACAAGACAGTAATATTTCACTCAAAAATATACATATTTAACCAATGTATATTACAAATATACATACAATGTTATGAACATTATATAAAAAGGTTTAAAAAAAATGACAGTATAGATCTAGATCGAGATAGATAGGATAGATATATAAATAAGCTTTACCAGAGCTTTGGGCAGGCTTGCTTTGTGGTGGAGGAGTCGGGGCAGCCGCTGCAGGTTGTGGTGCTCCTTGACCTAAAAATAATGGGGTATTTAATTTTAAAGTTTAGAAGCAGTGAGAAAAGATACTTGGTGAAAAATTGATTTAATCTTGTGCAATGGAATAGTGATGCAGTTGCCCATAGCAACCAGATTCAAGTTTTTGTTTTTCATAAGTCTAAAATTAAAAGCAGCAAATGGTTGCTATGAGCAACTGCACTATTATTCTCTACACAGATTGATAAATCGCCCCGTTAATACTTTTTACCATCATGTGCAAGTCACTAACAAAACAAATGCATAGGAGCCACATTTCAAAAGCAAAATAAAATGGCCAAAAATCCCCACAAGACATGGAGTATTATGAACACAACTCCATACACAAGTGGCGCATGTGTAGATTGTTCTAAATATCTAAGCAACTGGGAAATAGGACATAAGAGCTAAAAATATAGCCTCGTGATTTATGCAGGAAAACAGCTATTAATACAAAGACATGCAGAAAGGAAGAGCTTTCACATTACAATGTAGTAACCCGTAAACACAACGTCAACTAATAACGTCACCTTCCATCTCAAGACTACATACAAGATGATACATTTGTGCTGGCAGATGGCTATGAACAACAGATGTAGTAATACGCAGGCATGAGAATTAACAGATGAAATATTGTGGGGTTCAAAATCAATACATATCCACATCCGTTATGATGTCACGAACAGTAGTGGGAACACAGGCGAGTAAACTAAGACATCAAATGTATAAGCAGATTATTGGCCAGCATCATTATTTTTCTGAACAGATGGAAAATATCCTGAATCACTCCTGACGTGAAGGTAGATTTGAGAAAAGACTCACGGCAAGAAGAGTCACAGTACATTTCTATTAATGGGCCCTCCAATGGTTTAGCAATACTGAAATAAGGAGTACAGAAGTGCGCAGCAGTATAGGAAGTTATTTTGAAGTGCAATAATCTACAAATTGTGGCTCTCTAGCTGTCCCAGAACGCAATTGTAATGTAACCTTTACACCTTCGATTACTCAAGGACTTTTTATTTTCGCTTTTTCCTCCTCACCTAATAGCTTTCAATTTTCTACTTACAGACCCATATAAGGGTTTTTTTGCAGCAATTGTACTTTGTAATGACATCAATCATTTTACACAAAGAATCTACAGTGAAACAAAAGTTTGTGGGGCAAAATTACAAAAAAACTAAACATTTTATAGATTTTGTGGGGCCTACGTTTCTACATAGTGCACTTTATGGTAAAAATTACTCCATATCTACATTCTAAAGGTTCATCCAATTAAAATGATTTAAAAAAATCTGTTTTTTGGGGTAATTAAAACAATGTATAATTATGTATGGAAATTAGTATGCTTAATAAGGTCTTCTGACACCAAAAATATGCAATACTGGAGTTTTCTTCTCTTCATGCTTATGCGATTGACTATGTAGTTTAACGTTATATCATAAAAGTTCAGTTATCTACTAGGGCTGCAACTAACAATTTTAACTATTAGTAATCGATTCATTGGTTCAGCCTGAAGTGTGGTCCGGTTCTTTTAAGAAAGGGGCTTACCCACATTATTAAAAATATAATTTAACAATTGTCCATAAGGGGCGATCTTTAGATTGCATACACTTACTACTAATAGTATAAAAAGTAGGGATGTAAGAAAAAAATCGATTCTCGCGATAATCGCGATTTTTCATTTGCCGATACAGAATCGATTCAAAATATTTTTGAATCGATTCTTTTAGGGATGTGGAATTTTTATCTGCGGACGCCCGGAACAGCATGTCATGTCCTGGGCATCAGGAGATAAAAGTTCCACATTTGTGGAGCCGGGCAGGCCGGATCTGACACGGCTATGGAGCGGGCTCCGACTCGTGCCCACTCCGTACTATGCGACCCCCGGCTGATTTCAGTAGCCGGGGGCCGCCGCTAATCGCCAGCATGCGGCAATCGCCGCGGCTGGCTATTAAAGGAGTATCCGGTGCGCACTTTTCTCATTTTATCCTATCCAGGCTGCAAAATAAAACGCACTTTATCTTACCTGCCAACGAGCCCCCGGAGCTCCGGTACAGGTGTTCGGTCCCCGGGCTGTATTCTTCTTACTTCCTGTTAGTCCGGCACGTCACATGGAGCTTCAGCCTATCACCAGCCGCAGCGATGTCCCGCCTCCGCTGGTGATAGGCTGAAGCTCCATGTGACGTGCCGGACTAACAGGAAGTAAGAAGAATACAGCCCGGGGACCGAACACCTGTACCGGAGCTCCGCGGGCTCGTTGGCAGGTAAGATAAAGTGCGTTTTATTTTATTTTGCAGCCCGGACGGGATAACATGAGAAAAGTGAGCACCGGAGTACTAGATCGCCGCTGTCAAAGCTGACAGCGGCGTCTATTGGGATCTATGAATGCTCCCAGGTGGGCGATATATCGCGATGTATCGTCACCTAGACGGTATGGCGATATATCGGGATATATCGAATCGCCACACTGGTATCGCGATTCGAATCGAATCGCCAAATTCTTGGCGATTCACACCCTAATAAAAAGGGAGGCAGTCCTGCTAGGCTAGGCAAGAGTAAAAGATGTATGGTCAAAAATTAGAAAGAAGAGAAAAAGTGTCTAAAATAGCATAAAATAATGACATTTATTTAGAAGATGATGTGAGGTCTGTGGCAGGGTCCTTGTCGCAGACTGGTCATTAGATAAAATGTTTACAATGGTATAAAATACTAAAAATATAAACAGTGATATTACACTTCAACAATTGGACATAAGACAATGAAAGTGGGGCAATGGGACAGTGCAAACAGTCTCTGTTTAGTTATACTGTAAAGTCATATTATAGTGGTCATCTGACTGTGCACACTGTAGCCGGTAAGAGGCACAAAGTGCCTGAACTGTATAGCGATTGCCCTCTTGCATTCAGTCCCCGTGCCGCCGGGGTAGAGGGGGCATCACCTGTATCTCTGCACCTAAAAACATTTATAGTCGGCCCCAATTTGGGAGGCTCCAGCGCTACTGAAAATTGCCCTATTGGATTATTAACTTTTTGCCATGCACTTTCATCTGGATTAATCCCGGCTCCTATAATATGACTTTACAGTATAACTAAACAGATACGGTTTGCACTGTCCCATTGCCCCACTTCCATTGTCTCATTGTCCAATTGTTGAAGTGCAATATCACTGTTTATATTTTATATTTTTAGTATTTTATACCATTGTAAACATGTTATCTAGTGACCAGTCTGCAACAAGGACCCTGCCGCAGACCTCACATCATTTTCTAAATAATTGTCATTATTTTATGCCATTTTAGACACTTTCTCTTCTTTCTAATTTTAGACAAATATCTTTTACTCTTACCTAGGCTAGCAGGACTGCCTCCCTTTTTATACTATTAGTACTCTTTTTTGGCACATGGGTACGTGCAATGCAGTATCCTCGGTATAGGTTTTCCCTCTTTTTACGTTGAGCTCCCACATTTTTTGTATTTTTGCATACACTTAGTGCTGTGCGTTTGTTGTCGTTTTAAACACTGATCGAAGCGTTAATGCTGGACATCAGCCCGATTGGCGATGTCTGGCATTAGTCGTGGGTCTTGGCTGCTAATAGAAACCGGGACCAACTGGGTATGAAGCGCTTTCAGCTCCTGAGCACACTTCGTATAAAAAATTAAAAAAAGTGAGTGAGACTAGGGTGTACAAATACACCAGATGTCCTTAAAGAAGAAGTATAATTGGGAAAAACGTCCCATCTCCCCCTCCCCCCCCCCCCCCCCTCCATCTCCTGTATGGGGCCCCAGTTCTCCCCGTGGCAACTCACGATCCCTGCACTATAAGACATTTAATCATCCCCTCCATATATTTCTAAGTGAGAGCTGAAGATAACCAAAAGGCTCTCCCATAGAGATATATGGAAGGGGCATTTCGGCCCCCACTTCGTGTGGGGGGGTCGCAACGCGACGCTCCTTGGGAGAGTCGGGGCCCCGTACAGAAGATCGCCAAATACAGTGGTCCCTCAAGTTACAATATTAATTGGTTCCAGGACGACCATTGTATGTTGAGACCATAACTCTATGGAAACCTGATAATTGGTTCTGAAGCCACCAAAATTTCATCCAAAAATAGGAAAAAGTGAGGATTAAAGATAAATAAGTAGATAACTAATACAGATGAAGCAAATCCTTACATATAAAAGTAAGAAAGATCTGCTGGGAGCTGTAAATCACTGTCTATTTCAGTATTTCCCAAAGAGGGTGCCTCCAGCTGTTGAAAAACTACAACTACCAGCATGCCCGGACAGCCGAAGGCATGCTGGGAGTTGTAGTTTTGCAACAGCTGGAGGCACCCTCTTTGGGAAACACTGGTTTATGTAGAGGACAGAAGCATCTTCAGGGTCCTGTACAGAACACTCAATGTCCTAAAAATAGTAAAATGAAGCCGCCCTCACCTGATGTCCAAAGGAGCAGCTAAACCTGGCACAGGTAAAGAGTACAGAACATGTAATACCTCCCTGTACTGTAGGGGGCGCTACCAGACACCAGTCAGTGCATGCACTTTAGGAATACGGGGTTTTACCAGTGAAATGCCCATTCTGATTGGTTGGTTCATCCAGCCATTGACACGTTTCGCAGATTCCATAGCATTGTATGTAGAGTCTGATTTCAAGTTACAATGGTCCAGAAAAGACCATTGTATGTTGAAACTATTGTATGTTGAGGCCATTGTAAGTTGAGGGATCACTAAGTTTTTCCCCATAATATATATCCAGGATCAGAAAACAGAACTGATGATTTCTAAGCTCACAGCACCACACCTGTCCCCAGGCTGTGTGTGGTATTGCAGATCAATTCCATTAACCAAATGGTAAAATCCATCTCTCATGGGAATAGTGAGTGTAGTAACAAAATGAAATATACAGTTAGATGAGGGCTACAAGATAGTAAAAGCACCCGTTTTTAATAAAATGAACCACAAAGTCTCTTTAAATGAGTTTCCTGATCAGATACACTGGAATACTACATTGGCAAGATAATTTTGCAGTCAGTGAATGAGAACACTTTAGATTTCATAGGTAGGGAAACCGTGGAAATGTAAACAGATGAGAAGTGAATTCAGTTGCAACTAGGGGGGGGGGACATTAGAATAAGAGCTAGTTTCTTCCAAAAGATAGGGGATAAGTGTGATCGTGGGAGTGGGGGTAGTCAGGCCACTGTGACAGCTCCTAGTGATCTCCTGTACTAGGCCCAGCATTCATTTCAGCATGCAGGGTCTGCCGCTTTTGCCCAGTGTGCTCTGGCAGCCACCTTCGGAGACACTAGTGCTGAACAGAAGTGACGAAAAGTGCAAACCAGGGGCATCTGCACAGGAATGGTGGAGGTAAGTATATTCTGTTCATTATTCTTGCAGATATGTAGTAGCAGTTTTTAGAATGTGCATTATAGGACAGACTTGGCAGTTCTGTGTGCTAATTTACACAGCAAGGCCCTAGTCTAGGTCTATCAAAATTACTATATAAACTTGTACAAGCAATACAGAGGAGCCAGTATTAAATGCATTACCATCATTATAAGGTTGAGGATTTCCAATCTTCCCATAGACAGAATCAGCTGGCTTCAATACATCCATTTCCATTATTATAATCACTCGTCTACATAAACAGATAAGGGAAGATGCAGGAAATCAGGTTAAGAAGAAGGGGTAAAATACGTAAGCATGAAAAGACTGACAATGACTTATCTCACATTTTGAAACACTGCTTTCTTAGGTTTTTTCCGACATGGAAAGTAGATAGACTGCATTTCCTCTGCAAACCCCTAGGCCTACTCTGCTAACGGTAGCCCTGTGAGGTCATTACTGGCTGGCTTCCCAAGCAACCGATCAAATGCGGAACCAGAGCTTTTGAATTTGTGACTACAGTGTTAGATATGAGCATTTCATTTACCTGTTACAGTACAGGACTGGGCTGTCCATGTGATAGCCTGATAACGACACCAATGGCTCTACATGTAAAGCTGTCAAATTCAACCAAATTAACAGGCAGTGTGAAAAAAGGCCAGCTCTGCAGCCTGTTAATGTGGCACAGTCATCATGGGGTTAAACTGGTCTGGTAACGTCATCCGAGCCAAGCACAAGGCACATTATGGATGTTTTGGCATGTATATATTTTTTCTATTAAGTCAAGTAAAATATTTCTAACTACAGTGTCGTTTCTCAGCCTCCCATAAGCCTCAGTACATATAGAATGAAGCATATTGACAAAAGTCCTAAGTGCTCAAGAGGTATATACCATACAAGGCACCCAAACAATCCCACCCCTACCCCAGCGCAAGAAGACTGTACAAAAACAAGGGAAATACCTTCCATCTTTCAAGTTGTTGACAATGTACCGCGAGACCTGACAGATACAGTGCGCTGCAAGGAGATTGTCATCCACTAGAGAGTTCAGCTGTGTTGCCAACATAAAAGCTGAAACATACAGTGGCATATATTAGAAACAGTACTTAAACAACAAAAACAAAAAAAAACAGCACTTTATAAAGCAAATCTGTAGACATTCAATAAACCTGATGTAATCTAAGGCTCAGGATACAGGCCATATGTGAGAACAGCTTCTATACCTGTCTCAAGACAACATTTCTCCCTTGGGCTCTGAAGAACAATTCTTGGAACTACAGTCAACCATGATTTAACACCAGTCATACATAACTATACAAAGTAATTATGGGCGGTATGACCAAATATGTATATCACAGTATTTTTGTAATTTATGGCGGTTCCATGGTATATAACTATTTCTCTCGCCCCCCCCCCCCAAATCATGTTACCCGCCAGCGCTGTTCTGCTCCCCCCAAATCCCGTTACCCGCCGGTGCTGTTCTGCTCCCCCCAAATCATGTTACCCGCCGGTGCTGTTCTGCTCCCCCCAAATCATGTTACCCGCCGGTGCTGTTCTGCTCCCCCAAATCATGTTACCCGCCGGTGCTATTCTGCTCCCCCCAAATCCTGTTACCCGCCGGCACTGTTCTGCTCCCCCAAAATCCTTTTACCCGCCGGCACTGTTCTGCTCCCCCCAAATCCTGTTACCCGCCAGCACTGTTCTGCTCCCCCCCCCCCAATTAATTATCAGCCCAGTGGGGTACTACTCACATATGTCACCCGCAAGCACTGCCCTCCTCTTTGTTGGAGGCCGCCTGCGCTGGAACTCTATACTGTACGCCAGTGGTCTCCAACCTGCGGACCTCCAGCTGTTGGAAAACTGCAACTCCCAGCATGCATCTCTTACCTACGTCGGCCTCACGCTGTTCCTGGGGACAGGAACGTCGGACAGCCATCAGCCATAGGCTGAGCCCACTTTCATGTAAGAAGCCGGCTTGTGATAGGTTGGAGACCACTGGCGTACAGTATAGAGTTCCAGCGCAGGCGGCCCCCAACAAAGAGGAGGAGGGCAGTGCTTGCGGGTGACATATGTGAGTAGTACCCCGCTGGGCTGATAATTTGGGGGGGGGGGGGAGCAGAACAGTGTCGGTGGGTAACATGATTTGGGGGGAGCAGAACAGCGCTGGCGGGTAACATTATTTGGGGGGAAGCAGAACAGCCGCTCGCGGGTCACATATGATTGGTTCCCGATGTGGGGACAGCGCAGCAGCGCTGGGCTGACAATTCATTCATTCCTGAAGGGGAGGGGCCAAACCGGTATTGCGGTATGGGGAAAAATTCATATCATGCAGCACCAAATTTCGGTATTCGGTATGAACCGGTATATCGCCCAGCTCTAATACAAAGGGTACTAAAGACTATTGGGGAGATTTATCAAAGTGTGTGAGAAAAACTAGAGAGATTTGCCCACAGCAACCAGAGCTCAGTTTTCCCTTTACCAGAATTTGTTAAGATAGGAAAGCTGAGCTGTGATTGGTTGTGAGAAAATTACTCTAGTTTTTCGCACAGGGGCCCTGATTTACTAAGAACGGAATGTAGCTTTCTTTGTGGGCTTTATTTCCCCAAAAATTTTTCTTCCACGCTATTTATTAATGTTTCCCTACATCATCCACTTTCCCTACATTTTAACCTCGCCCCCTTTCCCAGATGTCCACGCCCCTTTTTCAGGTTCTCTTAGTAAAATGGAGTGTTAGGCTGGGTTCACACTACGTTCTCTCCCATACGGGAGCGCATACGGCAGGGGGGGGGAGCTAAAACCTCGCGCTCCCGTATGCCTTCGTATGCGCTCCCATATGTAATTCATTTCAATGAGCCGACAGAAGTGAAACGTTCGGTCGGCTCATTTTTGCGCTGTATGCGCTTTTTCCCCGGACCTAAAACTGTGGTCAACCACGGTTTTAGGACCGGTTGTAAAAGCGCATACAGCGCAAAAAATGAGCCGACCGAACGTTTCACTCCAGCCGGCTCATTGAAATGAATGACATACGGGAGCGCATACGAAGGCATACGGGAGCGCGAGGTTTTAGCTTCCCCCCCTGCAGTATGCGAGAAAACGTAGTGTGAACCCAGCCTTGGTCAGGTTTTTATTTTTTATTTTGGCGCATACAATATTTCTGGTGCAGTGTGCCAGAATCTGGCACACAGCCCGACAAGATATGTCGGGTTTGCAAAAGAAAATGAGGGCCAGTGTTTGATAAATCTCCACCTATGAGAATACTAAGAAAACACCACTATTGAAGAATACCCACAGGAAAGGGTGTTTAGTCCATCGCTCATCAGCAGCCGATATCGGGGAGGACCATTGGCAGTGTTGATGGGTCTGGTATTCTAGAACAAAAATTAAACATTTTTACTTCAGATGGTAAAACAGAAGTTATCGATTTCATCACGGAGCAGGTGAAGCGGGAAGTGATCTGCAGCACACCAAAACTGCAGGTCCTAGGGGAATCAGTCGAAAACAAGCAGATGTGTAGGGAGGAATACATGAATGATCACTATATTTTTGTGGGGCCCTATGCTGCCATCACTCAGCAGCTGCACATTCCCTATTAAAAGGAGTACTGTAGCACTGTTTTTATTATCCTCTTTTAGAAGAACTGCAAAAGGAGAAAAAAAAAAAAGAACAAGCTTTAACTCACCTACTGTCACTCCTCCATATGGCTCTTCTCCCCTCTGGTCCCAGACTTTTTCCTGTTTCCATGTGCAAGTCACACTGATCAGCGTTTCGCCAGACACGGCAATGTCCCGCCTATGGTGGCGATACGCTGATTGCAGTGTCATGTAACGAGCCTGGGCTACGCCTTCTCCCTGATGCCCGAACCTGTTACATGACACTTTCCTCAGCCTATTACCGGTCTAGGCATTGCTGTGGCCAACAATACGCTGATCAAAGTGTGCCAATCCGTGCACATGAAAGCAGGAAGACGACCGGGACCAGAGGACAACATTGGCGTAACAGGGAGCAATGGAAGGTCTGATAAAGTGTTTTTTTTTTTTACTTTTTGCAGCCCGGGCACAATGGGATAATAATAAAAAAGCACTACAGTACTCCTTTAAATGGGGAATGTGTGGACAGGTGTCAATCATATATATGTGTGTGTATGTATGTATGTATGTATGTATGTATGTATGTATATATATGTGTGTGTGTGTGTGTGTGTGTGTGTGTGTGTGTGTGTGTGTGTGTGTGTGTGTGTTTTTTAACCCCTTAAGGACGCAGCCCTATTTCACCTTCAGGACGCAGCGCTTTTTTGCAATTCTGAACGCTATCACTTTATGCATTGATAACTCTGGGATGCTTTTACCAATTATTCTGATTCCGAGATAGTTTTTTGTGACATATTCTACTTTAACACAGTGGTAAATTTTCATCGTTACTTGCATCCTTTCTTGGTGAAAAATCCCCAAATTTCATGAAAATTTAGCATTTTTCTAACTTTGAAACTCTCAGCTTGTAAGGAAAATGGATATTCCAAATAAATTATATATTGATTCACATATACAATATGTCTACTTTATATTTGCATCATAAAGTTTACATGTTTTACTTTTAGAAGACACCAGAGGGCTTCAAAGTTCAACAGGAATGTTCCAATTTTTCCCAAAATTCAAAATCTGAATTTTTCAGGGACCAGTTCAGTTTTGAAGTGGATTTGAGGAGTCTTCATATAAGAAATACCCCATAAATGACCCCATTATAAAAACTGCACCCCCAAAGTATTCAAAATGACATTCAGAAAGTATGTTAACCCTTTAGGTGTTTCACAGGAATAGCAGCAAGGTGGAGGAGAAAATTCAAAATCTAAATTTTTTTTTACACTTTTACAAGGGGTAAAAGGAGAAAAAGCCCCCCCCAAAATTTGTAACCCAATTTTTCTCTCGATTAAGGAAATACCTCATAGGTGGATGTCAAGTGCTCTGTGGGTGCACTACAAGGCTCAGAAGGGAAGGAACGACAATGGGATTTTGGAGAGTGAGTTTTTCTGAAATGGTTTTTTGGGGGGCATGTCACATTTAGGAAGCCCTTATGGTGCCAGAATAAGAAAAAAAAATCCCAACATGGCATACTATTATGGAAACTACACCCCTTACAGAAAGTAATAAGGGGTGCAGTGAGTATTCACACCCCACTGGCGTTTGACAGATCTTTGGAACAGTGGGCTGTGCAAATGAAAAATTACATTTTTCATTTTCACAGACCACTGTTCCAAAAATCTGTCAGACACCTGTGGGGCGTAAATGCTCGTTGTACCCCTAATTACATTACATGAGGGGTGTAGTTTCCAAAATAATGTCACATGTGGGGGGGGGGGGGGGGGTCCACTGTCCTGGCACTATGTGGGCTTTGTAAACACACATGGCCTTCAATTTCGGACACATTCTCTCTCCAAAATCCCAATGTCGCTCCTTCTCTTCTGAGCATTGTAGTTCGTAGTAAATACTACATGGCTCTGATCAGTACCTCTGACTTGTTTATCCTGCCCTTAGAACAGCATAGACCTACTGATTGATGTGCTGGATTTAATCCGGAGGAAAATATGGAGCAGCAAAAGGAGTTATCCAGCAAGAGAGAAAAACTGAGCTAATTTCCTCAACAACAAAAAAAAGCACTACACCTGTCAGCAGGTTGTGTAATGTAACATCCCATCTGCAGACAAGCGGGGTGCATTTTCTTTAAAAGAAATCAGCTCTGTTTTTAAAGTATTACCATGTTGAACATTTATATCACATATATAAAAATAGGATTGTGGAGGGGGGGGGGGGGTCTTCCTAATCTTATCACTTGTTACAAACCCCCTTTTTCAACCTAAAGCAATAATGCCATAACATTTACAAAATGACATCGATTACAAGGATACAATGTGGGTGATCACACAATCTTTATTAAACTTAATGCAATGTCTCAGTTTATTACTGTGTCGCTGTCATTAAAAAAAATAAAAAATTAAAAAAAAATTGTCATGTCACAGAGGTCACCACCAGTCAGAATAAGTAGGGATTATCACTTTCAGAGATCATTGTCTTGCTGCCCCATAGACTTACAATGGAGCTGCAAGACAAAGATCGCCAAGAGACGGGAAGTAACCCCACTTGTTTTCCTGAACAGTAGAGGCTTCCCCACATTGGCCGGCATTTATCATTGTAGGTGTAAGTGAAGCATTTTTCATTGTAGGTGTAAGTGAAGCATTTATCATTGTAGGTGTAAGTGAAGCATTTATCATTGTAGGTGTAAGTGAAGCATTTATCATTGTAGGTGTAAGTGAAGCATTTTTCATTGTAGGTGTAAGTGAAGCATTTATCATTGTAGGTGTAAGTGAAGCATTTATCATTGTAGGTGTAAGTGAAGCATTTATCATTGTAGGTGTAAGTGAAGCATTTATCATTGTAGGTGTAAGTGAAGCATTTATCATTGTAGGTGTAAGTGAAGCATTTATCATTGTAGGTGTTAGTGAAGCATTTTTCTACACATTTGTGTACTGATAATGTGTAGGAGCATTTGATAAATTTTGCGCAGGTCACATTTTCTGAAGTTTCTCTCTTCACGCCAAGTCTGGGCCGGTGTAGTTTTAGAGACTTTTCAGTGGCTTTGCGCCTTTTCACACAAATGCGCAGTTGATAAAACCCTTCTATATGATGTCTATTGCCAAAAATCAGAGGATTGCAACTCAAAATCAGTAGAAATGCGTAAATCAAAAGGCGCAAATAAACCCTTCTTGCGCCTTTTCTAGACAAAAAAAAACCTGTCTGTCTAAAGACAATGATGTCGGCCAATATCTATTTCTGTACCTTCCAGTGACAGTCAGTGAAATGTCAAGCGTTCACAGCAGACAGTTACTGACTAAAGCAATGACATCACCAGCAAATCACCCCCACAGCCAAAATGTGACAGCTATGTACATTACCAGCTTCAGGGGATTAGGGCAGAAGTGAGGTAAATAAAAAACAGTTTGATATTTCTCAGTTTGATCAAAAACTTTAAATTTTTGTTGAAACTCTTCACACCTGCATTGTGGCTTGAATCTATAATCAAAGATAACAAAAGGCCCTGACAAACCCCACTGACTAAGGGCCCTACTACAGTGACCCCCCGACCTACGATACTTTCAACATACAATGGCCTCTCAGAGGCCATCGCATGTTGAAGGCAGCTTCAACATACAGGGGTGTGGAAATTTTCTGCGCCATTTACCTTGTGGTTGAGGTAAAATGTTAGTTTTATACTTTAGGCCGCCTGATTACAGCAATACCAGATTTGTATCGTTTACGTCATGTTTTACTTATTAAAAAAAAAAAAATTCAGAACTTTTTTGAATTTTTTTAATTGCCATTTTTTGACCCGTGTAGCTTTCTTTTTTCCACATACCAGGCTTTATGAGGGCTTATTTTTTGCGCCATAATCTGTTTTTTGTATCGGTACCATTTTGGTATTGATCTCACTTTAACTTTTTTTCTGGGATATTATAAAAATTGCAATTCTGTGGTTTGTTTTTTTTTTTACATTTACTGTACGTTATATTTTAATAGGTCGTACAATTACGCGATACGAAATATGTTTATTTTTATCATGTTTGCATGTTTTTATATAGGAAAAGGGGGTGATTTGAACTTTTAACATGGAAGGGTTAAAAAGTGTGTTTTTTTTAAACTTATCATCAATGACAGAGCCACGGGACAGCAGGGAACAGAGGTAAGCCCTCCAGCTACCTCCATAGTGGATCGCCCCCGGGCGATCCACCCCACTAGCCCACCAGGGAGCATTCACATGTCCCTTTAGACGCCGCTGTCAGCTTTGACAGCGGCGATCTAAAGGGTAAAAAGCCAGCCGTGGCGATCGCCGCATGCTGGCTATTAGCTGCGGCCCCCGGCTACTGAGAACAGCTGGGGGCTGCAGAGTATGGAGCGGGCACGAGTCCGGAGCCCACTTTATACATACTGCTGAGCGCCGCATGCTGGCTATTAGCGGCGGCCCCCCGGCTACTGAGAACAGCCGGGGGCTGCAGAGTATGGAGCGGGCACGAGTCGGGAGCCCGCTCCATACAGACTGCTGAGCGCCACATGCTAGTTATTAGCGGCGGTGTGAAACTTGCTCCCCAAACAGACGTGTGACCTCTCCTCCCCTCAGCTCTCCGAAGCTAGAGCTGAGGGGAGCGAAGGCAGAGGACGTAGGTCTGCACGGGGAACAAGAAGCCATGCCACCTCATCTCCCCCTCGCACATCTGCATGGCAAAAAGAAGGCAGAGCAGGGGAGAGACAGCTTCTCATCTCCCCTGCTCTGCATTCGGAGGACGCAAGTTTCCACAGCCGGGGGCTGCAGAGTATGGAGCGGGCATGAGTCGAGAGCCCACTTCATACAGTCTGCAGAGCGCCGCAGCGCGTGTCATGTCCGGCCCTGCTTGCCCGAAGCCGGGCTAAGGGCCGGAAAAATTCACCTGCCCGGCGCCCGGAACTGCATGTCCTGGACGTCGGGCAATAGGAATTCCACATCCCTGATATACGATGCTTTTGTATGTCGGGGCCATCGCATTAACGGCAGACTGCTTCAGCTGCCGCCGGATAGCCGTTTAAGGTGCCCCGTGTGGTCCGGTGATGATCACTTACATGTCCACGGCGCTCAGGACCGTCCTCTTTGGGATCCCCTGCATCGCCAGCGCTCTCCATCGACGTCATCACGTCGCCACACACGCCGTCCCGTCATCCAACAGGAGCGGCGTGTGCAACGACTGCGATGTGAGAGTGACGATCCCGGGCAGCGGAGACGTTCCAGAGCGGCGGGGACACCCCGGGGACACGGCGACAGCGATTGAGGGCGACATCCAGGGCAGCAGTGAGGGTCCGGAGCGGCGGGGACAGGCGAGTATAACTGCCTATACTTTACATTGCACGGACCCCTCAACATATGATGATTTCACCTAACGATGGTTCATTTGGAACGGATTACCATCGTATGTTGAGGGACCACTGTACATGGCCCGACCCTGCACAGTATCAATATCAGACCGGCGCTTGCTTATATGGTTTAAAGGGGTACTCCACTGCTCAGCGTTTGGAACAAACTGTTCCGAACGCTTTAGCTGAGCGCTTGTGACGTCATAGCCCCGCCCCCTCATGTCACGCCCCGCCCCCTCAATGCAAGTCTATGGGAGAGGGCATGACGGATGTCACGCCCCCTCCCATAGACTTGCATTGAAGGGGCGGGGTGTGATGTCATGAGGGGGCAGGGCTATGTCCCAAGCTTCCGACACCAGCTCCAGCGTTCGGAACAGTTTGTTCCAAACGCTGAGCAGTGGAGTACCCCTTTAAGCTTTGTGTGAGGAGGGTGACAAAATATTACTGGTTCTTTCCTGCAGCACTGTTATATGGGGAAATTGACAGAATCATATTTGATGGGTCAAAACTACTTGATCTGCTGATGAACATTTCAGCTGATCAATGGCCATAATATACAGGTCCCTCCAGCCGATATCACATGGTGTAAGAGGGTTCTAAGGCTTGTTTAGTATTGTGTCCTCCATAGCATGCATAGGCCAACAAGCTGTCAAAAAGGGATGCTTATGTATACATGCAAAAAGAGGCTCAGGCCTTCAATTTCCCAAACAGTCTACATCCAGGTCATTTGACTCGGACTCAAAATCAAATTTAGCAATCCGAGATTTGGAGTGAACGTATAGGATTTAGAAATAATCAAGACGTAGTGTGTTTCAGTGTCTGCAAAAGGGTTTCCTCTGGGTATTCCACTTAACTGACACAATCCAAACAAAACATACTGGTAGTGAATTTAGATTGTGAGCAATGGCAAGAGGGACTGATGAGTAATGACAAGCTCTGTACAGTACTGAGGAATATGTTGGCGCTATATAAATACAGACATTATAGTGGAAGGACTACACTGGGGCAATTGCAGACAGTGAAGCCCATGCCTCTCCACACACACATGCATGGGCACACCATTTTGACATGTTACCAACGTACGTGCCAGTGTGCACATTTGTGATGGGAACCCTGCATATTATTCCAGTCTGCTTGTGTTTCGGGGAAGGGATTAGGGGTATGAGGGCATAATACTGTACTATTCTGCCTGTCAAATTTAACAATCTGCAAAGATCAATGCTGATGTGAACAGGGCCTTACAGTAGAAATAAATGTTGAGAAACACTGGACTAGATACTTACAATGACCTGCAGGATAGGCTTGGATGAGGTATCACCCTGTAGGATGGCCTGGAATACAAGAGAACTTATGTTTAGAGCAGCAATCCATACACACTATGTAATAAGTATATAAACCAATCTGTATATACCAGATATGTAACTGATATGTAACATATACCACAGAATATACCAACCTGTATACAATATATACCAATCTGTATACAAGGTAACTGATATGTAACAAATACACAGTATATACTAATCTGTATAACATAACTGATACATATTACCAATCTGTATACAAGGTAACAAGTATATAATATATACCATATACCAATCTGTGCACAAGGGGGGAGATTTATCAAAACCTGTGCAGAAGAAAACTTGCCCAGTTGCCCATATCAACCAATCAGCTTTCTGCTTTCATTTTTATAAAGGCCTGTGAAAAATGAAAGAAGCGATCTGATTGGTTGCTATGGGCAACTGGGCAAGTTTTCCTCTGCACAGGTTTTGATAAATCTCCCCCAAGGTAACTGATCTGTAAGATCTACAAGATACCTGATGTGACAGGTATATAGTATATACCAATCTGTACACAAGGTAACTGATATGTAACAAGTATACAGTATATACCAATCTGTATATAATCTAACTGATGTAACAAGTATACAGTATATACCAATCTGTACACAAGGTAACTGATATGTAACATATACAACAGTGGTCTCAGACCTCCAGATGTTGCAAAACTACTAATCCCAGCATGCCCGGACAGCCAATGGCTGTCCGGGCATGCTGGGAGTTGTAGTTTTGCAACATCTGGAGGTCCGCAGGTTGGAGACAGGTATATAGTATATACCAATCTGTACACAAGGTAACAGATATGTAGCACGTATACAGTATATAATGTAACTGATCCATATCACCAATCTATATACAAGGTAACTGATGTAACAACTATACAGCATATACCAATCTGTACACAAGGTAACTGATATGTAACATATACAACAGTGGTCTCTAACCTGCAGACCTGCTGGGAGTTGTAGTTTTGTAACATCTGGAGGTCCACAGGTTGGAGACCACTGATATACCTGTCACATATCGGGCATCTTGTATATCAGTGGTCTCCAACCTGTGGACCTCCAGATGTTACAAAACCACAACTCCCAGCAGGTCTGCAGGTTAGAGACCACTGTTGTATATGTTACATATCAGTTACCTTGTATACAGATTGGTATATGCTGTATAGTTGTTACATCAGTTACCTTGTATACAGATTGGTGATATGGATCAGTTACATTATATACTGTATACGTGCTACATATCTGTTACCTTGTATACAGATTGGTATATACTATAAACAAGATACCCGATTTGTGACAGGTATTTAGAATATACCAATCTGTATACAACGTAACTGATCTGTAACATATACCAACCGGTATACGAGATACCCGATTTGTGACAGGTATATAGTATATACCAATCTGCATATAACCTAACTGATATATCTATAGGACAGGAGACACCACTGCTGTTTCCCATGCACTTTCTCTAATCTACTCTACACCACATGGCGCAGTCTTTGCTCCCTCACCGCTATGGAGCCCTCGCTTAGCTTCGGTAGCGCCATTCTCCACTCGCAGTACAATGTGTCCGGACTTGTCTGCTGTCTACCGCTCGGCGCGCTCCTAGGTCCCTCCAGCTGCCTGGCGCCAAATCCCACGTCCTGTCACGCTAAGAGTGACGGCGCCGTGACGCGACCTCCGAGGTTGTTGCGCCGGCCATCTTTGTTTTGGGCAGAATCAAATGAGGTTGTATTACAACGTTGGCTCAACACATTAGGCGTTCAGGTCTGACTAGCCAATAGTAAAAATGGCGGCAATAGTATTACCGGTCAATCAGTTCTCAGCCTACTGAGGGAAGGGCAAAAGACTTGACTGCGGCGCCAAATCTAACACGTGACAATTGCTACAAAGGAGCCGGAACGTGAGTGGCGGGATGTTGTGGGACCGGGGCTGGGATAGAGTCCGACATGTATGTGGTGTAGATTATGTTATATACGAGCCTGAGCAACATTTACCTGCGTTTGTTAATTTAATAGAAACGTTGTGGAGCTGTTTACATGACAATTTTCTAATCAAAAGCTGAAGGTAAAACGTTCACTGTTCCCCATAACAACAATCACAGCTCAGCTTAAATTTTTTCCAGAGCTCCTTGTGATAAGAAAGCTGAGCTCTGGTTGCTATTGGCAACACCAGACCGTTTTACTATTAGACCAGTGTTTTTCAACTAGGGTGCCTCCAGCTGTTGCAAAATACAACTTCCAGCATGCCCCAAAATCTCCGATCTGGAATATCTTTAGGCGGAGATTCTGTAGAGTGAACGTGTCCTTATTTTCCACATTGTTGTCTGCAGCGATCCTCACATGTGTTGTGTCTCTCTTCAGGCTGGGCTCACATCACGTTTTTACCAATAATACGGCTGGGGGGGGAGCTTAAACCTTGTGCTCCCGTATCCCTGCCGTATGCCACCCCTATGTAATTATTTCAATGAGCCGACCGCAGTGAGACGCTGACTCTGGTCGGCTAATTTTTGATCCATGTGCGGTTTTCCCACCGCATCTAAAATCTTAGTCGTCCACAGTTTGAGGTGCGATGGAAAACCGCATACGGGGCAAAAATGAGCCAATCGGAGTCAGCGTCTCACTCCGGTCGGCTCATTGAAATGAATTACATAGGGGTGGCATACGGCAGGGATACGGGAGCGCAAGGTTTTAGCCCCCCCAGCCGTCCCGTATTGGTAAAAACATGATGTGAACTGAGGCTGGATTCACACGTGATTTAGGTTAAGGCTATGTACTGTATAGAGCTTCTGTCACAGGTATCCATTGGCATTGTGCTGAAAACAGGATGCAAACATATACTGTGGCGGAAAGCAGCGGGTGCCATTTATTTTAAAAGCCTAGTGACTGCGTTCAGGTCGTATGCGCTATTTTAAATGGACTGGGCAATGCAGCAGACCGTGCTTTTGAATCTGCTAAAAACAATACATATGACCCGAACTGAGTCACTAGGTGCTATGGAAATTAATGTCACCCCCTGCTTTCTGCTACAGTATATGTTCTTGACAGGATGCCGATGGAAACCGGGGGAGGAAGCCCTAAATGCAGAATGGACCTAGCATAATTTCTGTGGAAATTTAGGAGGAAAAAAGAATCTAAGAAAATCTTACTTAGATCTTATCCCCCTTTGCTAGTTAGGGCAACTGACCTTAAAATTTCTTCCCTTCAACCCCCCCCCCCCCCCCCCTTCCAGAAAAGTAGGCTTAGATTATTAATTCTCTCTACAAACAGCACACTCTTATTCTGTGTCTCCAGGAGTAGACTTTACATAAAGAAAATGAAGATGGCAACTCACCGATCCATGAAGATAGTATGTGTTTTATTTTCGAATAACACACCTGGACACCTGAGCGGGGAGGGTACTTTACCGATGCAGGGGCGTGCAATGGAAGGGCGCTGTTTCGTGCTGACGCATTTCCTCAGCCTAGCACACCTGGTCACCTGGCAGACACATGCCCTTTTACCTGGCTGATTAAATCTTTCAAGTACCTAGGGGTTCAAGTGCCCTCACAGTTAGACACTTTCCAGGTTAGTTTTATCCTTTACTGCACTCTCACACAAGTAGGGGTGCAGAGATTTCTCGTGGTTGGGCAGGAATAACATTCTGAAGATGCCCCTTCTGCCCAGACTTCTGTATCTCTTTTCTGCAACTCCAGTTGACCTGCCTCACCCCTTCTTTCAACGAATCACTTCTCTCTTCTCTGGCCTAGTTCCCTCCTCTGGCTCCTAAAACGATACTTGCTTCTATTGTACATGTCTGCCTCACATACGGTAGTTGACTAACTCACCTCTACTCTTGGCAGATGGTCCCTTGACATATGTTTTAGGCAGTTCAGACTCCCCCTTTTTCTCTCTTCCTTAGTTTTCCTGGGTCTCTCAATTGACATTGGATTGACCCTCAGGCCTCTCCTTGCTGTGGATAAGTTAAAGATAAGTATCTCCAACTGAAACATTTTTATATACTCGTAATTCTTGCATTCCTTCCGTGATTGCCGACTTCTTTTTCTTGCAAGTTTAGGAGAAGCATCTGGGTGAAGATTGGAGTAAGTCTTTGGTCTTATTCCACAAAACCTAATTGGTCTTATTTCATAAAACTTCCATCTCCAGCAAAGCGCAGGAGACCAATTACAAGATCTTGACTACATGGTATAGGATCAGGACCCTGCTCTCTCCTATACAGTGGGGCAAAAAAATATTTAGTCAGCCACAAATTATGCAAGTTCTCCCACTTAAAAAGATGAGAGAGGCCTGTAATCTTCATCATAGGTATACCTCAACTATGAGAAACATAATGAGAAAAAAAAATCCATAAAATCACATTGTCTAAATTTTAAAGTATTTATTTGCAAATGATAATGGAAAATAAGTAATTGGTCAATAACCGAAGGTCATTGCCCCATAACCTCTGAAGACATCACATCTGTGACAAAACATGTTAGGGGGGGGGGGGGGGGGGGGCGGCGGCGTTGTGAAGGATTTTAATAACATCATTAGCACTGCTAATAGCACACACTGCAGGTGTGCTGAAGATATTCAAGCGTCAGTGTCAGTCTGATAAAGGCTTTGGCTGAAATGCGTTAACTTGTACTTGCACTGTGTTTAAATAAACACATAACACTTGGCAGAAGAGTACAGTGAGTGCCGGGATTTCTTCTTTACTATTGCTATTTATTCCATGTGCCCCACCACGGGACTTGAGTGCCAACCCTTTTTGTTTTTTCCTGTAGTGCGTATACCATGAATCAGTGCACATAATGCTAGTTTTTTTATTCATTTCAGCTCACCGTTATAAGTTAAGTATTATAATATTACAGTGATATAACAAGTGGACTTTCCTGTTCAGTCCCATTTGGCTGAATTGCTTCTAAATTTAATACGAGTTATGTCCACCCCTCACTTGGGTCTTTGATCCTTGAGATCTTTCTTTTGGGCTTTTTAACAAATGTTCATCTCGATACTTTGTTATATACCCTTTGTTAGCAATGACAGAGGTGAAACGTATTCTGTATGTCTTCACAAGGTTTTCACACACTGTTGCTGGTATTTTGGCCCATGCCTCCGTGCAGATCTCCACTAGAGTAGTGATGTTTTGGGGCTGTCGCAGGGCAACACGAACTTTCAATTCCCTCCAAAGGTTTTCTATGGTGTTGAGATCTGAAGACTGGCTAGGCTATTCCAGGACCTTGAAATGCTTCTTACTAAGCTACTCGTTCGTTGCCTGGGTGGTGTTTGGGGTCATTGTCATGCTGAAAGACCCAGCCATGTTTCATCTTCAATGCCCTTGCTGATGAAAGGAGGTTTTCATTCAAAATCTCACCATACATGGTCCCATTCATTTGTTCCTTTCCACAGATCAGTCATCCTGGTCCCTTTGCTGAAAAACAGCCCCATGCTTCACAGTAGGTATGGTGTTCTTTGGATACAACCCGGCATCCAACAGGATGAGTTGAGTTTTTACCAAAAAGTTCTACTTTGGTTTTATCTGACCATATGACATTCTCTTAATACTCTTCTGGATCATCCAAATACTCTCTAGCAAACTTCAGACGGGCCCCGACATGTCTGGCACTGCAGGATTTGAGTCCCTGGCGGCATAGTGTGTTACTGATGGTAGCCTTTGTTACTTTGGTCCCAGCTCTCTGCAGGTCATTCACTAGGTCCCCTGTGTGGTTCTGGGATTTTTGCTCACCGTTCTTGTGATCATTTTGACACCACGGGGTGAGATCGCCAGATCGATTGAGATTATCAGTGGTCTTGTATGTCTTCCATTTTCTAATAATTGCTCCCACAGTTGATTTCACACCAAGCTGCTTGCCTATTGCAGATTCAGTCTTCCCAGCCTGGTGTAGGTCTACAATTTTGTTTCTGGTGTCCTTCGACAACTCTCTTGTCTTGTCTGGAGTGTGACGGTTTGAGGTTGTGGACAGGTGTCTTTTATACTGATAACAAGTTCAACCAGGTGCCATTAATACAGGTAACGAGTGGAGGACAAAGTAGACTCTTAAAGAAGAAGTTACAGATCTGTGAAAAATCTTGCTTGTTTGTAGGTGACCAAATACTTATTTTCCCCCATCATTTGCAAATAAATTCTTTAAAAATCAGACATTGATTTTATGGATTTTTTTTTCTCATTATGTCTCTCATAGTTGAGGTATACCTAGGATGAAAAATGCAGGCCTCTCATCTTTTTAAGTGGGAGAACTTGCACAATTGGTGGCTGACTTAAATACCTTTTTGCCCTACTGTATATCCTAATGTCTCTGGTAACTTCTGGCGATGCAGGGATCCAGGGGATCCATGCTGCTTGTGTGATTGTTCTATTCTAATTTGCAACCCTTCTGAACCCAGGTTCTTACATCTATACACCAAATCACATGCCAGGCTCCTTTAGGTTACTCCTTTAGATTCTTACTCTTGGCTACTCGCAGTTTCGTTCCCTGCCTTTGGAAATCCCCTATCCCACCAACCCTTTCGGAATGGCTATAGAAGGTCTCCCATCTCCATCAGATGGAGGAAGTGGTAGCCGATTATAAAAGCCAGCTGGAAAAATATCATAAGCTGTGGAGTCCATAGCTTTATTTTCTGGCCTCACTTGTTTTCACCGCTATGCACCTCTTTTGAGCTTTTAAGCTCTGAGGTCCATGGTTTCCCTCTTCTTCTGGGTTCCCTGTCTCCTTTTGCCTGGGATGGTCCTTGAGGATGCTCTGGTTTGCAAAGTAAAAGTCCTATGTTTTACCTTTCTGTTTTTTCTCCCCCTCCCCTTCCCCACTCCTCATCCTCCTCTGCCTTTTCCCTGGTTATTTTTGTTGAAATGCCATTTCCATTGTGTGTACATTAAGGGGGGTGCTTTTGGCACCCCTTTATTGTCAGCCTTGTGGCTGACCTGTATTGGATGTAATATTTTGTAGTGTGAATTTTGTGACCACTGGGCCCAAAGTCTCTCTATGATATGGACAGGCGGTCATTGCCTCTCCATTGTCTAAGGGAGGGTTCACACTACGTTTTCTCCCATACGGGAGCGCATACCGCAGGGGGGAGCTAAAACCTCGCGCTCCCGTATGCCTTCGTATGCGGTATGTCATTCATTTCAATAAGCCGGCCGGAGTGAAACGTTCGGTCCGGTCGGCTCATTTTTGCGCCGTATGCGCTTTTACAACCGGACCTAAAACTGTGGTCAACCACGGTTTGAGGTCCGGTCGTAAAAGCGCATACGGCGCAAAAATGAGCCGACCGGACCGAACGTTTCACTCCGGCCGGCTCATTGAAATGAATGACATACGGGAGCGCATACAAAGGCATACGGGAGCGCAAGGTTTTAGCTCCCCCTTGCCGTATGCGCTCCCGTATGGGAGAAAACGTAGTGTGAACCCAGCCTAAGAAAGTAGCCGAAATAGCTGAGTTTTCTACTAAGCTATATTTAGAAGCCCTATAGAGGGTGGGTGAATCAAGCAGAGGCTGAGCATGCCCACTTCTGCTCCATTTACTTGAAGGACAAGGGACCACTGTTCTAGCAGTTGAACGTCAGACCCCCACTGGTTGGACACGTTACATCTATAATGTGAAAAGGTCATAACTTTAAAGGGAACCTGTCAGGTCTCTGGGGACTAACACACCAGCCCAGAACCTGACACATTTGGAGAACATCATTCCAGTGCTGTTTTCCTCAGGTCTAAAGTTATTTTTTTGCTCGCTGCGGCATCGCCTAGACCAGTGGAGAACATCGTTGGAACCCTTATGTCTTGGAATCAGAGCCCCGGGGCTACATACTGGTCATACATATTCGTCCATTATCTTCTCATACAAGTATTGAGTGGTGTAAGAAACACTGACATTTTTCATTTTCTCCGATTTTTTAGTTGAAGTAAGTGATGCTAAGGAAACCTTGAGAACATTTAGTTACATTAATCGGTGAGAAGCCTGAGAGTCGGTGAAGGATTAGAATGAGAGGTAGACAACGCTCTGTCATTTACAGGTAGACTAAATATTATCTGCCAGGCAAATTGTTCTCCGCCAGAGCTATTGTCCTCCCCCAGCAAGACCCCATCATTAGCGCAGAATGCCTGATGCATTAGCATATCCTGAGTGGAAGGTGACAGCATAGAAGGCAATTATTTCATTAATATTTGACATAAGAGACCTGCTGTTTCTAAAAAAAAAAAAAGGCTTGCCACCTTAAAAATGTGAAATACAGTCATAATCTCTTTTCCTTTCAATTATTACTATTTTGGTACTAGCTACTACATGTGATTATACAGGGTACATATGCCTATACACAGGACTTTTGTAATATATCCCTAGTGTGAGTCTCTAAATAACTGTGATTAAACGGGGGCTGTCAGCAGATTACACTGCCCTAACCATAGGACTTTCAAAACCCTGACAAGCTCCCATGAACAAAATCATGTGTTTTTTTTTTAGGTGTTTTTGACCTCAAAAACCTTGCTGTTTTCGCTGAAAACCACTAATCATTAATTTCAGATGAAGCCCTATAAGAGGTGGGGGGGGGGGGGTTGGGGCGAGTTCTGTTTTTTTAATTATTTTTAATTTCCCATGTATATATTAATAAATAAATATATTCTTCAAAGTTTTTCTTATATTTTGCTCTTTTCATATGTCTTTATAGACGTAAGGGAGCAATGTTTTGGTCGCCCATGTGTCTACCCTCCAACATGGATGCAACACAAGTTAGACAACTCACAATGCTTTCTGCCTCTATAAGGACATTATGAGAAAACTTGTTATCAACATGCTTGCTATGTGTTTATTGTCATGATTTTTTCACTTTTAGAGTGCTTTTAGGTCTCATGAAATAGTGATTCATGAGGGTTCACAAAGGTGCGTCTTTTTTGACGCATCTGGGGGATGCATCTTCCAATGGTTTTAGTAGTTATATGGTTTCAATTGTGTGATTCACTATGTCATGACTATGATACACTTAATATGTCACATCTTGGGAACCCTGTTTTGTTGTGTGTTTCCCCATATATAAAAGGATGGTCCACATGTCTAAGGCACGTATTTTACTTAGATTGTAACATGACATAAGTATATATATATTTTTTAAGTTCTAGTTGATATGAGGTGGCACATACATATTTTTTTTTCAAACATGTTGTCTGGTCAATTACGCATTTAATTATATGCAAACAGGTATCTATTGATGGTATGGTAGGGCTAGAGGAGCATACATTTATGATCATTCCTGCCACTAATGTAGGGCCCCCAAATATCTGTTCACTATAGCAATACAATCATGCCCCTCTTCCTAATACATGATGTGCCCCACTGCCCAACTTCCTTCTAAAATTAGAGTTATTGAGCATACAGGTCTCATTTGCGAGAACTAGGTGACTGGGTTCAATTTGCGCATGTGCAGTGTGCGAATTATGCAAACCTCTGGCTGATTGTAGCATGCGCAGTGAGCTCATTACGCAAATTGATATGTACATGCGCAGTGCGTGTATCACGCAAATTACGCAATTTCTGGTTTCTCGGCATGTGACACATGTCGTGGACCTCCTGGTCACATCAGATGCAATGGCGGTAGGTTAACATGAAACCCAGCACACACAGGTGAGACAAGTATCTTACATTACAGCTTGGATTGGCTAACTTGGTATACACACAGGTGTTACTGATATGGAAGCATACTCATAACATAGCACACCTCACTCCTGAGGAAGCTGTCTTATAGGACAGCAGAACGTGTGGAGCTGCTGTGTCCCCACGCTTGGTTGGGGAGGTAGTCCCTGGTACATATACACTAGGGATCGACCGATATTGATTTTTTTAGAGCCGATAATGATAACATGTGAACTTTCAGGCCGATAACTTATACCGATATTCCGTGCATTTTAATTCCCCGCCCCAAATATCCTTGGTAAAATGAGGGTACGTGTGTGTGTGTGCGGGTATACCCTGATAAACTGTTTCTGCATGCACTTTAAATCAATGAACTGCAGCGGCTTTTGCGGGGGCCAGAGACCGCCGCCGCCGCCACCCGCTTCTCTCCCCCTGCCTATCCTGAGTCCAACCACCGCCGCTGCCTTAGTCCGCCACTGGTGCCCCATTGCGTCCCCACATCCTCGGTTTTATAATTACCTGTTCCCGGGGTCCACGCTTCTTCTGGCTCTTGCGGCGTCCTGCGCTGTTGCTGTGCAATGACGAGTGCCGTCCTCAACGCAACGTCACTGTCGGTAGCCAGCTCAGGACGCCGCCGGAGCCAGAAGTAGAACGGACCCCGGGAACAGGTAATTATAAAACTGGGGATGGGGGAGGCATTGGGGCATCGGCGGCGGATTTGGTTGTTAGTTATTCGGATTATAATCCTCCACCAGTACTATTTGTGGTGTGCATCTTTATAAAGTGGCTAGCTTTCCTCTTTTTTTGATTCATAGTTGCTCATAGCCACTGATATCACCCCTATTCTTTACCTTTTATAGTGGTGCCCATCTTTGACATATGCATATGTGACAAGACTGAAAAAATCTTGCCGCCATCTAGAGACCTGCTAAGAATTTACCATATTTATAAAAAAAATATGGTCAATAAATTTGGTATATCTTTACACACTTTCATTTTTTGTCTAACCTTTAACCACTTATTGATTGGCTTAATTTGTGCCATAGTTTGATGCACTTTTGGTGCATTATACGTCACAGGGCCTTGCCCCTTTCTAACCAAGTCATATACCTCCCTAGTAAAAAAAAAAAAAATTGTCCAAAATACAATAAATTTAGTGCACAGCACAAATTTTTAAAAGGTGCCAAGCATAGGGAGAAGTTTCTGCTGGGTGACTCCCCATGTGGCTCAACTTGATTGATGGGTCTCTCGCTATACATGTGAAGAAAACATACATGCTGGCACTCCATTCATAGCCTGTTGGATTGATGGAGATAGCAGAGTGCTGTGTTCTGTAGTCTCTCTCAGTCCCACATACTGTTTATGGAGCAGAAGTGCATACTCCTGGCTTGCGAATCGGCCTGCTGTGTGAGCCAGCGATGTGTCACAGAGCCTCAGTGCATAGAGCAGCCAATTGTCAGCTTTGAGGAGTGAAGGACAAAGTTTCCACATAAGTGAGAGCAAGCAAGCAAATGACCCCTCCCCTTCGATGAACTGCATGCATAGTAAGTAACATAAACAAGGGAATTTGGAGCCATAAAAGGATGAGAACCAGGATTTCAGGATCAGCATTAGTTAAAGAAGCACGATAGTGGAATATAACTCATCCTCTATCTGAATTTATGCAGTCATGGCTGTAAATGTTGGCACCCCTACAATTTTTCTAGAAAATGAATTATTTCTGACAGAAAAGGATTGCAGTAACACATGTTTTGATATACACATGTTTATTCCCTTTGTGTGTATTGGAACTAAACCAAAAAAGGGAGGAAAAAAAGCAAATTAGACATAAGGGCATACCGAACTCCAAAAATGGTCTGGATAAAATTATTGGAACCATTTCAAAATTGTGGAAAAATAAGATTGTTTCAAACATGTGGTGCCCCTTTAAACTCACCTGGGGCAAGTAACAGGTGTGGGCAATATAAAAATTACACCTGAAAGCAGATGAAAAGGAGAGAAGTTCACTTAGTTTTTGCATTAGAAAGAGGAGAAGAGAACTGTCTCAGGACTTGAGAACCAAATTGTGGAAAAATATCAACAATCTCAAGGTTACAAGTCCATCTCCAGACATCTAGATTTGCATTTGTCCACAGTGCGCAACATTATCAAGAAGTTTGCAACCCATGGCACTGTAGCTAATCGGATGGAAGAGAAAAATTTATGCAAGGTGTCAACGCAGGACAGTTCAGATGTTAAATGAGCAGCCCCAAACAAGTTCCAAAGATATGCAAGCTGTCCTGCAGGCTCAGGGAGCATCAGTGTCAGTGCAAACTATCCGTCGAAATTTTAAATGAAATGAAACGCTATGGCAGGAGTTCCAGGAGGACCCCACTGCTGGCACAGAGACATAAAAAAGCAAGATTATATTTTGCCAAAATTAACTTGAGTAAGCCGAAATCCTTCTGGGAAAATGTCTTGTGGACAGATGAGACCAAGATAGAGCTTTTTGGTAAAGCACATCATTCTACTGTTTACCTTAAACAGAATGAGTCCTACAAAGAAAAGAACACTGTACCTACAGTGAAATATGGTGGAGGGTCAATGATGTTTTGGGGTTGTTTTGCTGCCTCTAGCACTGGGTGCCTTGAATGTGTGCAAGGCACCATGAAATCTGAGGATTACCAACAGATTTTGGGTCGCACTGTACAACCCAGTGTCAGAAAACTGGGTTTGCGTCCGAGATCTTGGGTTTTCCAGTAGGACAATGACCCCAAACATACGTAAAAAATTACCCAGAAATGGATGGCAACAAAGCGCTGGAGAGTTCTGAAGTTACATAGTTAGTACGGTCGAAAAAAGACATATGCCAATCAAGTTCAACCAGGGAATTAAGGGGTAGGGGTGTGGCGCGATATTGGGGAAGGGATGAGATTTTATATTTCTTCATAAGCATTAATGTTATTTTGTTCCAGGAATGTATCTAATCCTGTTTTAAAGCTGTTAATTGTTCCTGCTGTGACCAGTTCCTGAGGTAGACCGTCCCATAAATTCACAGTCCTCACGGTAAAGAAGGCGTGTCACCCCTGAGAAGGCGTGGCAGCAATAAGTCCAGATCTAAATCCGATGGAACACCTGTGAAGAGATCTTATTGCTGTTGGGAAAAGGCGCCCTTCCAATAAGAGACCTGGAGCAGGTAGAGTGGTCCAACATTCTGGCTGAGAGGTGTAAGAAGCTTATTGATAGTTATAGGAAGCGACTGATTTCAGTAATTTTTTCCCAAAGGGTGTGCAACTAAATATTAAGTTAACGGTGCCAATAATTTTCTCCAGCCCATTTTTGGAGTTTTGTGTGACATTATGTCCAACTTAGCTTTTTTTCCTCCCTTTTTTGGTTTAGTTCCAATACGCACAAAGGGAATAAATATGTGCATAGCAAAACATGTTACTGCAATCCTTTTCTGTGAGAAATACTTCATTTTCTAGAAAAATTTCAGGGGTGCCAACATTTATGGCCATGACTGTAGATGGCGGGGTTCCATTCGCTGGGGCCCCTGCCATCTCTGGTACGGGGCCGCGGCAGTCCGCAGGAAGCGCTCAGCCATCCCCAGCTGTATCTCTATGGGATACATGGAGGGGGGTGTCGGCCGCCCCTTTCTGCGGATTGGCGTGGCCCCGTACAGGAGATTTTCAGTCCGTGTCAAAAATCGGACATGCTGAGAACATGACCAGATTGTAGTCACTAGCTGACTACGATCGGGTTTGCTGCCCCATAGAAGTTAATGGGTTAGTACCTGTCCCTGCACAGATACGATTTCACCTGATTTGAGCTTCCGAAACCGTATATGTGCAGCGAAGACTCAAGTCCTGATGTGAACCCAGCCTTAATGGAGAACTCCAGAATATAAAAATTGTCCCCCATACTGCCGGCAGTAAAAAAATAAAGATGTACATACCTTCCTCCGCTCCCCCAGGGCCTCCGGTAACTGGCTCCGGTCTCCGCCACGATCCTCTTCCTTGTTGCCGGTGGTCGGCGAGTCATACTGCACTCAGCCAATCACCAGCCGCAGTGAAGTCCCTGCTCGGCCAGGGATAGGCTGAGCGTCAGTGTGACGTTTTCGGCCCCGGCAGCAGGTGCCAGTGTAGTGAAGATTTTTGTGTCCTGAAGCGTTCTCACTCGGGACTTAACTGCGGCCGGTGATTGGCTGAGCGCAGTATGACTCGCCGACCACCGGCAACCAGAAAGAGGATCACGGTGGAGACCAGAGCCGGTTACCGGAGGCCCCGGGGGAGCGGAGGAAGGTATGTACATCTTTATTTTTTTACTGACGGCAGTATGGGGGACAATTTTTATATTCCGGAGTTCTCCTGTAAATGTTGCAACACTGCCTTACATAGGTCTCCAGCGGTGCAAAAGAACTGTCTTTAAATGCCTTCTCATTTGCTGACTCTGTCATAGTCTACTTAGTCAACCAAAGCGGACAAGAAAGCTGTAGAAAAGTCTTATCTCAATGTGTCTTCTAGAGAACAGTGTGAAAACTGCAATGTGTTTTAAGATATTTTATGGATTTGTATATCGATTGCCAAATAACAAATATTTAAAATCAAATAAATAAAAAATTGTAAAAATCTGATTTAAATAATGTCAGATCATTATATACATCACACTTGTGTTATATTCAGATTACTCTTTGTGTGCAGCTCTGAATTACTGAAGTTAATGGAGCTTCCCGTTGCAAAGTGGCAAGACTATGCGCAATGCAAGTGGTCCCAGCTATCCTCACATGAAAAAGGAAAGTTTTCTCCAGGATCAGATCTTAAGGAGAGTTTCGATGCGTGTTGGTTATACCTCCAGTAAGTATGATTCTGTATAGAAATATAGTTAGAACACTCAGAAAATGAGGAATATATTCAGATCTAACGGCAAAGGCACCTTTTTAAACATCTTTAACCTCTTAAAGGGGTACTCCGCTCCTAGACATCTTATCCCCTATCCAAAGGATAGGGTACCCGCGCAATCTCTCCAGCAGCACCCCCTTTACCAGCTGCACGGAGCGAAGAACTCTCCATGGCTGATGACGGGTGATACAGGGACCAAAGTATTGTGACATCATGACCCCTCACCCTCGTGACATCACGCTCCGCCTCCTCAATGCAAGCCTATGGGAGGGGGTATGATTGCCGCCAGTGCCAGGACCCCTGAAATCAGACAAATTATCTATCCTTTGGATAGGGGATAAGATGTCTAGTGGCGAAGTACCCCTTTAATGCCTCATAATGTACATGTACACCCAAAAGTTGCAAAATTGCATTGTTTTTTTTTCTCAAATTTGCCACACAAATGTCTTTTTTGTTTCACTGCCAATTTTTTTTGTAAAATGAGCGATGTCATTACAAAGTACAATTTGTCCTGCTTAAAGGGGTATTCCAGGCAAAACCTTTTTATATATATATATATATATATATATATATATATATATATATATATATATATATCAACTGGCTCCGGAAAGTTAAACAGATTTGTAAATTACTTCTATTAAAAAATCTTAATCCTTCCAATAGTTATTAGCTTCTGAAGTTTTCTGTCTAACTGCTCAATGATGATGTCAAGTCCCGGGAGCTGTGCATGATGGGAGAATATCCCCATAGGAATTGCACAGCTCCCGGGACGTGAGTCATCAGAGAGCAGTTAGACAGAAAACAACAACTCAACTTCAGAAGCTAATAACTATTGGAAGGGTTAAGATTTTTTAATAGAAGTAATTTACAAATCTGTTTAACTTTCCGGAGCCAGTTGATATATTAAAAAAAAGTTTGGGCCTGGAATACCCCTTTAAAACAAGCCCCATATGACCCTGTAGGTAGAAAATTGAAACAGTTATAACTATTAAAGAGGAAATAAAAAATTGCTTGTTTAATATATGCTATTAGGGAATTCTAAGTTAATAAATAGGTCCAAAGCAGTTACAAAGAGTGTCTCTACTGGAGGGCCTGTCCTACATTGTGCAGACAACCCATTGACTTGAATGGGCATTATATCATGCTTAAAGGGGTACTCCAGAGGAAAATAAATGTTTTTAAATCAACTGGTGACAGAAATTTATGTAGATTTGCAAATTACCGTACTTTTATTTAAAAATCTTATGCTCTCAGTGCTTATCTGCTGCTGTATGCTCCAGGGAAAGTTCTGTAGTTCTGACACCTCTGTCCATGTATGGAACTGTCTGTCAGCAGAGAGCACTGTAGTCAAACTGGAAAGAACTACACAACTTCCTCTGGAGCATACAGCAGCTGATAAGTACCGGAAGAATTAAGATAAAAAAAAAAAAAAGAGTAATTAACAAATTGTCTGCATAACATTTTCTTTGGGAAAACTCACAACATTTAAAGTAGCAGCACAAAATATCAGCACAAAAAAGTGCAGATATCAACCTGCTGGTAAAAGAAAGAGACCAACACGGGCGCGCCTCACTTATTACCACTTGGAATGCAGAGGGCAATGAGAAAGCCCCTAAGTAATGGCCGCTCACCTTGGAGCAAGTAAAAACTTGCGTATCAACCCACATAAGGGGTTACAATGGTTGTTGGAACAGCTGCTGTGCCTTTGGTCGCAAGAGGAGGAAACCCAGTCCTGAGTGAAGTAGTACAAGTGGAGGAAAAATGACCGTGGAGAGGTGCTGCTGTTTCCAAAAGGAGTGGAATAAACCCGAGCCAGAGAAGCAGGAGTTGGCAAAAAACACTGTAGGGTTTATTAAAGTGTAAAATAAACAGATTACGCGCCACCCTCTTCTTCAGATAAGTGTCTTACTGATTTCTTACTGATCTGGGGGTGGCTCCCAGAAACATGTAATTTCAGTTTATTTTACACTTTAATAAACCCTTCAGTGTTTTTGCCAACTCCTGCTTCTCTGGCTCGGGTTTATTCCACGCCTTTTGGAAACGGCAGCGCCTCCCCACAGTCATTTTTCCTCCACTTGTACTACAGATATCAACCTGGATTTTGGAGCAAATTATGCTGTGAATATGTTGTGGATTTTCTTGAATTTCCTCCATTGACTTCAATAGGGAGTCTGTTCAGTATTACACATTTTGCTGTGGAAATGCAGCAATACGTTTTATTTATAGTTTTTCTATTTACGCATTCTGCTCAGTTTTAGGAAGTCAGCAACAAATCTGCATGATATATGTATATATTGTTGCTGAAATGCTGTGGATAATGGAGTAGCCATTCCCACACACCTTCCTCCAGTCTTGACCCCTAGTATGATAGTTGTGGGACATTTCTTTTAGTTTTGGTTGGATATGTTAAAGTGAAGGGAATGTTAGGTGTAACAGACATGAAGGAGCGCTATAGTCCTGCCACAGTTGACGGGAAATTGTATTATCAGTCAGGCAAAACTTCACAGCTAACTGGAGATACAAGTGATAGTAATTTATCTTACTAGTTGCCTCGCGTTCCATTTCACCACTGCAAAATTGCTGACCTGTTAGATAAAGCAGCTGCAATCCAGTCTGTAACTGAGTTGACTCCTACGGGTCAGTACGTTTCTGCGCAAAACTTGCAATCATTCTGATCTGTCACAGATAGATCTAGTGTGAGATCAGCTGTGACTTCTATTAAGAGAACAATAATGTGTTCTTTCCTATTCAGTACACAGCGTGAAGAGATGTTTTTAGATCACATGAAGAACCTTTTTTTTTTTTTTTTTTTAAATGAATGAATAATGGCAACTCTTATGTCAAAGTCAAGCAGAGGGGACTGGGTTTGCATAGAGCACAGAGCATGTGTATGCGCACGGTACCAGCACCTGTCTTTAATTTTTCTCCACAGGCAGGAAGAAGAGGAGGTATTAGAAAGGTTGAGCAGCGATCTGAGTGTTGGAAAAGAACCTCATGCTGTGCTATTCTACAAGGATGAGGGAAACAAGAGGTTTGGAAGAAAACAGTACACAGCTGCGACAGTACTATATACCAAGGTACAAGTGGCAGTCAAATCCCTCTTTCTTTTTTATGCCAGCCCGCATAATGCAGAATAACATTGCGTTCTGTAATAACCACTTCAGTGAAATTTAAGTAAAAAGATCAATTCTATCAATAAGGTAAAACGTTTAGTTAAAGTGTTACCTGCAATGAGCCTTCAGTTACAGTTCAGGGAACTGCATATACAATACTACATTGCCTAAGTATACATAATAGAACTAAAGTTCTTATTATGCTCCTTGTCAGCTGAGTTTGTTATTTTGTTAGAATTATGGGGGAAATTTACTAAAATTGGTTTAACAGTTTGTTAGAATGTTGCTGTGTGTCCCATATATCTCATTGTGTCAAAATTCTCTTCTGGAAGTGACCAAGCAATGTAAAGCATTACAGAGGTTGAGCAACAGTGTTAAAGGGGACTTGCATGGAGGGGGCGTGACGTGATGTCACAAGGAGTGTGGTCGTGATGTCACGACCCCCGCAGTCCGCACCTGGCGTTTGAAGCAAAGTGTTCTGAACACTGGGGCAGTGGAGTACCCCTTTAAGGCTCCGATACATATTAGACATGTGGCAACCAAACCTGGTCTTGCAGAGGTTTTCCCCATATTTTTATTCATAATACATGAAAGCTCACACAAGAATTGGGGGATTGGGATAGAGCTTTTGGATGAATGCTTGTTCTGTTAGGGCTACTTTTTAAGCTCTGTTCACATCTTATTTTTTAAAGCATGTCTAAGACACATACCATGAGAATTCTCTGATGTATGCCTGACATGCCACTATAAATGCATGTACCAACTATTGACTGCGCATTATGGCCCAGATTTATCAAACTGCCTGAGGGAAAAAAAGTGGAATTATTTTCCCACAGCAACCAATCACAGCTCAGGTTTCACTTCACCAGAGCTTGTAAGCTGAGCTGTGATTGGTCGCTGTGGGAAAATCTCTCCGTTTTTTCTCTCACACAGTTTGATAAATCTCGGCCGTGAGAAAAATGTTATGCTGATGCATGTCCATCCAAAATATACATAGATAGGAACAGGGCTGTGGAGTCGGTAGATGAATGTTCCGACTCCACAGTTTTTTGTACTTCCGACTTCTCTGTATTAATATGCGAATGTATTTATAAACACTTAGAGTTGAATCCAAGAAGCTGTTCCACCAAGTTCTTCTAAGCTCTTCTAGCAGAGAGAGGTAGTTGGGCAGAAGCTGCTGCCTTCTCCTTTTTGTGTGCTGATCTGCTGCTGAAGATAGGGCAGTGGGAGGATCTAGGAATGGGCATTTATTATAAAACATGATTTCCCTAGTAGAATCCCATAGTCATGTTTAAAGTTTAAGCTAACAATCGGAGTTTACAAGTTTTTATAGCCTTAGCTGAATTGCAGCAGTTTTTCCAATGGTTTACAGCTTCAGTCTTGAACTATTGATCCTCCATTCCCTTCACTTATACAAGTGTCTCTAGTCCTGCAAAAAACATATTTACTTAAAGGGGTACTCCACCCCTAGACATCTTATTCCCTATTCAAAGGATAGGGGATAAGATGTCTGATCTCGGGGGTCCCGCCAGTGGGGACCTTCGCAATATAGCACGCAGCACCCACCTGTTACTGCTCTGGAAGCGCTGGAGGGTCTGGCTCCCGACCACTTCCGGAGCATTAACAGGTGGGTGCTGCGTGCTATATTGCGGGGGTCCCCAGCGGCAGGACCCCAGCGGCAGGACCCCCGCGATCAGACATCTTATCCTCTATCCTTTGGACAGGGGATAAGATGTCTAGGGGTGGAGTACCCCTTTAATCCCTTATCAGTGAGAGGCTAGGTTACCCATGAATTCCCTGTAACAGCAGAACACAACACTATGGAAAGTATAAGTATTGCAGCTCCTAATTGTGCGTTGCGTGCCATATAGTGAAGCACATGAAAAGCATGCTTCTTCACGGTCACTTAACGTGTTCGTTTTGCGGTTACATGAGGCACTGCATGCATTGGCCTTTAGTCTTACAGTAGAGAAGTCATTAATTATAACTTTTTGTGAATTGGGACATTTAAACTTGCTTTTTTTTTTTTTTATCCAATCTAAATTTAGTAGGAGTCGGAGTCGGTGCATTTTTTGCCGACTCCAGGTACCCAAAATTTCGTCCGACTCCTCGATTCCGACTCCACGGCCCTGGATAGGAATACTTACAACATGTCCTAAAATCATGATGTAAAACAGCTGATTTGAGAGTCATTCTATGGTGCTGTTGCTGATTATGACTACTTTTTGACTCTTTTGTTCTGCTTCTTTTGTATAAAGTTACGAAGTCCATGGGGGAGATTTCTCAAATCCTGTCCAGAGAAAAAGTTGCCCATAGCAACCAATTAGATTCCTTCTTTCATTTTTGAAAAGGCCTCTGAAAAATTAAAGAAACCATCTGATTGGTTGCTATGGGCAACTCGGCAACTTTTCCTCTGGACAGGTTTTGATAAATCTCCCCCATGGGTGCATGCTGTACCTTTATATGCTGCTGATTTTTATGTCACATTTCTTGAGAGACCCCTACCTAATAGAGCCAGACTCTTGGAGAGAGATGAACATGTGTCTGTGCTTTATTTCTTCTGACCAATGTTAAACATTGTTAGATAAGAATACAGTCTGATGTCATATGACTAAATAATTTCTCTGACAAAGTTTGACTAAGAGGACTGTGTGTGTGCCTGAAATGCGTTAGATTGTTTCCCTGCTATCCTGATGTTTGTATCCTGTATTATATAAAATAATATAGAGAGTGAGCTGATTGAACTTTTACTTAGTCTGATGTTGTAGCATTGAGTATACAATGCATTTGGAAAGTCTTCTCACCCTTTCACTTTTTAAACATTTAGTTATGTTGCTGCCTTGTGTTACAATGAAAAAACATTTCAAGTTTTCCCCTATTATTCTGCACTCATTACCCCATAGCATGAAAGTAAAAACAGAATTTTAAAATCTTTTCTGTTTTATTGAAAAGAGAAAACTAAAATATTGCATTGACATAAGTATTCAGACCCTTTACTCAGTACTCAAAGCACATTTGGCAGCCTCCAGCCTTCATGGTTATGATGCCACAAAGTTTGTACTTCTGGATTTGGGGATTTTCTGCCATTCTCCCCTGAAGATCCTCCTAAGCTCTGTTAGGTTGGATGGGGATTATTGGTGGAAGCCATCATCAGGTCTCTCCAAAGATGTTCAATTGGTTCAAGTCAGGGCTCTAGCTGAGCCACTCAAGGACATTCACAGAGTTGTCTCTAATCTACTCTTATGTTGTCTTGTCTGCTTAGGGTCATTTTCTTGTTGGAAGGTGAACCTTTGGCCTAGTCTGCGGTCCAGAGCTCAGCTTCAGGTTTTTATTAAGGATATGTCTGTACTTTGTTCCATTCAGCATTTCCTCAACCATGACTAGTCTCCCTTTCCCAGCTGTTGAAAACCCCCACAGCATGATGCAGTCACCACCATGCTTTACTATACAGAAAGTAGGTGGCAGGGGATGAACAGTGCCTTTTTTCATTGGCATCATCAAACCAGAGAATCTTGTTTCTCACAGTCTGAGAGACCTTTAGGTGCTTTTTTGCAAACTCCATGTGAGAATCCATGTGTCTTATATTGAGGAGAGGCCTCTTTCTGCCATAAAGCCCAGATTGGTGGATTGCTGCAGTGATGGTTAACTTTCTGGAAGTTTTAACCATCTGCTCACAGGACCTTCAAATCACAGTCAGAGTGACCATTAGGTTCTTAGTTGCCTCTCTTACCAAGGACCATCACCCCGGAATATTTAGTTTGACGGAGTGGCCAGGTCTTTGAAGAGTCCTGGTTGTTCCAGACTTCCTCCATCTAAGAATTATGGAGGCGACTGTGCGCTATAAAATAGCAAAAGGTTTTATGTACCTCTCTCCAAATTCGTGCTTCCACAAATTTTTGTCTCTGAGCTCTACAGACAGTTCTTTCTACCACATGGTGTCACTTCCGGCAAGTAATAGTGCAGCCCTGAACTTGCCCACAGACTCTTTTCTTGCTTACTTAGCGAATTGCCCTAGGAGATGGACCCCAAACTGGGCGACCTTCCCTACACTGAATAAGTGGTGGGCTTAGAACAGTCAACACCCCAAAAATTTAACAGTCAGACATGTCAGGACCAAATTAGCAGACAAAGTGTTAACCAAGAAACTAGCCAAAGTCGATGAACCAGAATATCCAACAGAGAACAAAAAGAAGGAAGCAAACAAGCAAGGCAGGCAGGAATGGGAAGCAATGAGGTACAAAATCAGTAAGCAAAGAGTAGTCAGGCATGAGCAAAGGTCAGAACATCAGATAAAAAACAGGCAGAAATACAAAGGATAATTGCAGGGTATGAGAGAAATTCAGGAGCAAACTAACTGCACTGTGCAGAGTTTAAATATCCCTCCCTGAGAGGCGTGCACATGGAGCTTCACACTGATTGGACCAAAGTTCCTATTGCTGATACGACAGACAGCGCTGTCACTCAATTGTGCACAGCTCTCCAGCATGCAGAGCCATTGCCACAGCGACGAATGACACAGCTGCTGCCAGAAGGAGAGAGCCGAATGCACCAAAGTGATAGGCTGGACTGTGAAACATGGTTTTATTTGTGCTCTTATATGCATTGTCAGCTTTGAGACCTTCTAGAGTCAGGGCTTTGTCCTTCCAAATCCTGTCCAATCATCTGACTTTACCACAGGTGACTCCAGTCAAGGTGTAGAAACATCTCAGAAGATCAAAAGAAATGGGAGGAGCCAGAGATAAATATCAAGTGTCATGGCAAAGGGTCTGAATATTTATGTCCAATGCAAAATTATAGTTTTTACGTTTAATACGTTTTGCAAACCTTTCTGAAATTCTTCTTTCAGATTCTCATTATGGGGTACTGAGTGGAGATTGATGGGGGAAACTTTTTTTTTTTTTTTTTTTCACGTTCACGTACAACATGACAGTCCCGGACAATCTCCCTGTGTAGAAGGTGCAGAGAGCAGGGTGTTCCGCAGGCAGGGATGTTCACCGGAGCACGACAGTGCCGTTCCACGCCAGTGGGCGTTTGTTCAGGCGCCCACCGGGCGATTGTCCGGGACTGTCATGTTGTACATGAATGTACTCTGAATAAACAGATGTCCATTTGAACGGGTGAGTGCACTGGCGTCTTTCTTCTCTCCACGTATTTTGTCCATGCTTGCTTCTTTGCCCCGTTGCACCCCTGCACACACCCCGTTATCTACCATCCATGAACATTAGCCACATAGGATTACCAGGCAGTGCCCAACCCACTCTTTGTTCCTCTACCTCTGTGTTCAGTTTTTTTATTTTAGCACAAGACCGCAACAAAAATGTCTGAAGACTTTCTGAATGCATTGTAAAGTGGACGCAGCGCAGAACATCTACTTTCTAGGTAGTAATCAGATTTGATTCTACCTGTTGTTCACACTGCTGTTACTATCATCCTGCAGGCTATCTGCCATGGCACCCCTGGCACAGAGGAGATGGCAGTGTGCTTTGCCAATCGATCAGCAGCGCTCTTTCACCTTGGCCATTTCTCTGTGAGTATTGTTTATGTCTCCACTGTCATTTTGGAGGTTTGTCCTACACAAGAATTCAATGTAAATCATAATTTCAGTAAGCTCCATGCTGTAGATCTCCGTATTTCTTGGCCTTGTCATCTTCCCTGTTTCCTCTCATACACCCGCTGTTGTACACTGTGATGTCTCCCTCATTCATCTGTCATTCTTCTCCAGCAGAGTCTTTCAGCGCTCTAACTATTTTTTTAATCATGAAGTTTTAGAAGAATATAAATACCTTGTTCACAAGCCGCAGGTAGCGCGGTAATTGAATTATTTTTCTGGAGACCTTTTCATCTTAAAGGAGCAGTTCTCATGACAAGTTAGACAATGAAATCACCTCTTAGCTACTTATCCTGTAATTTGTGATTAAAACCTGACTTCATTTTCAAAACCATATTTTTAACGTAATAACAATGGAATCGCTTGCAACCTGCTGGTGTTCATTACCACCCAAGTCTTTTCTCCTGAGTGCTCCGATACCGATATCAAGGACATCATGTCTATACAATATCGTATATGAAAAAAAATCATGCTGGTGGAAAACTTTTTTATTTTTTATTTTTTTTTTTAAATCAACTGGTGCCAGAAAGTTAAAAAAATTTGTAAATTACTTCTATTAAAACATCTTAATCCTTCCAGTACTTATTAGCGGCTGTATACTACAGAGGAAATTATTTTCTTTTTTAATTTCCTTTCTTTGGACCACAGTGCTCTCTGCTGACACCTATGGCCATGTCAGGAACTGTCCAGAGCAGGAGAAAATCCCCATGGCAAACATATGCTGCTCTGGACAGTTCCTAATATGGACAGAGGTGTCAGCAGAGAGCACTGTGGACAGACAGAAAAGAAATCCAAATAGAAAAGAATTTGCTCAGTAATATACAGCCGCTAATAAGTCCTGGAAGGATTAAGATTTTTTAATAGAAGTTATTTACAAATCTGTTTAACTTTCTGGCACCAGTTGAAAAAAAAAAGTTTTCCACCGGAGTATCCCTTTAAATTCACTTGTAATGCTTGCAGTTTCCTTATTGTACATAATGGCATTGTGGTTAGCACCATTGCCTTGAACACTAAGGAAAAAGTCTTGAAACCAGATAAACTCGAAAACAGATTTATTGTGCTCGCCATGTTCACATATTATTCCTCCCATATTGTACACATTTATTGGCAAGTTAGCTGGATTTATATTTGTGGAGATAGGGTATAAAAAGCAGATTATAATCTCCACTGGAGAAATAAATACATTCTGGTACACACATTGTCACAAATGTTTCAACCATGTTCTCCACAATGGATAAATCAGCAAAGGATCAATACAATAATCACCCAAGTGCTCACAAGTTGCAGCAAATTTCACAGTTGTTGTTTTTGCTACTTTTGAGAAACTTGTATGAGTACTTTGGGTGATACCTTGTTGTATTGATCATTTGTTGATTTATCTATTGTGGATGTCTCACTATTGTATAAAAAGAAGATAAATGAATGAAACCTTTATGGAAAAATAACTTGCTTGTGCATGGTTTTTTGATGTATGGTAAGTCATGGGACTGAAGTAAAGGCCCTATTAGGCCCCCAACCCTGTACAATAAACATTTACTGAAGGCATTGTGCAGGGTGGGCCACACAAACAATCACTGGTTTGTTCATGCGGCACCTCGCTGCCAATGTATATGGGCTGCACATTGCCCTAATACACGGAGAGATGTGCAGCCGATGATATTTATATGGTTCACAACAAAGAAGAAGAGAAATAATCATCAACTCACCGCGGCCAGCTGAGTAAATCTTCTTTTTTATTTCATACTCACAAAAATCTCATATGGGAAGAGGGTAGTGGGGGGACACAGGATGGCGACCAAGCTCCGTTTCGCACGATGTTTGTGCTTCCTCCGGCCATGTTAACCAAACCTTAGACTGTGACTATATACAGGTAAGTGAAGGTGTGCTTCCAATCATTCCCCTGAATCCGGGTCATGTGACCCGATGGTCTGGGAAGGAGGGGGAGGTACCTTTCTATCTACAAGCAGGCTGCCAAATCAGTCCGATCGTTTAACCCTAAAACTCCTGTCGCGCTGGTTTTAACTATCCATAGAGTTTCAGCACGAAGGAGTTTTTGGTCAATCCGTTCGCCTTTACTGAACTGTACTTTTTCCAACCCTAGGAAACGCAGGACCTCTGGGTTGTTCTCATGTGCGTCCTTTACATGGGCTATTAACCGAGTCGCACCCGGTCTCCCCGTCCGTATGGCATAATAATGCTCTCTGATACGAACCCTCTCATAATAGCCCATGTAAAGGACGCACATGAGAACAACCCAGAGGTCCTGCGTTTCCTAGGGTTGGAAAAAGTACAGTTCAGTAAAGGCGAACGGATTGACCAAAAACTCCTTCGTGCTGAAACTCTATGGATAGTTAAAACCAGCGCGACAGGAGTTTTAGGGTTAAACGATCGGACTGATTTGGCAGCCTGCTTCTAGATAGAAAGGTACCTCCCCATCCTTCCCAGACCATCGGGTCACATGACCCGGATTCAGGGGAATGATTGGAAGCACACCTTCACTTACCTGTATATAGTCACAGTCTAAGGTTTGGTTAACATGGCCGGAGGAAGCACAAACATCGTGCGAAACGGAGCTTGGTCGCCATCCTGTGTCCCCCCACTACCCTCTTCCCATATGAGATTTTTGTGAGTATGAAATAAAAAAGAAGATTTACTCAGCTGGCCGCGGTGAGTTGCCGATTATTTCTCTTCTTCTTTGTTGCGATTCCATGCACTATTGCTAGTCAGAGCACCACCTCCAGCAATCCTTAGTCCTGGTCTGCCGTGTCATCACCGTTCTGCACCTGAAGGGATAGTAGTGCCGTGCTGTCTATCTATGAACTGTATTTATATGGTTCAGTCGACCAGATCAGAGCTTATTCATCGGCTGACCGCTGGCCCTATACCAAAGAATGATGTCAGCCTGTTCTGTCAATAGTTGCCCTGTGTAATAGAGCCCTAAGGTCCCTCCTAGATCAGTTTAGCCTCCTGGATGATTGCAATCTTCATTTCTTCTGGCCCCCAGATTGTACTTTAATGTCAGTGGGGGCCAGAAGAAATGAAGATTGCGATCATCCAGGAGGCTAAACTGATCCAGGAGGGACCTTAGGGCTCTATTACACAGGGCGACTATTGACAGAACAGGCTGACATCATCCTTTGGTATAGGGCCAGCGGTCAGCCCACGAATACGCTCCCAGCTCACACAGCAGGATTATGGACAATCCAGCAGCCTGCACAGAGCCCTGCTTGTCCAGCCCTCACTTCCTGTATTTTGTCTCCACACGCAGGCAATAGCTGCAGGGACAGCATTTTTTCACCCAAAAATATACATATTTTTTAACCAATGTATATTACAAATATACATCTGATGATATTATCTGCATTATATTAAAAGCTTTTGCAAATGACAGGTGCTTCTAAAGGAGATGTCCGGTACAGACTATTCCTATTCCATCCTGCCCGGGCTGCAGAAAAGAAGAGAAAACAAGCTTTTACTTACCTTCCTATGTTCCCCCGGAGCTCCACAACAGCTGATCGGTCGGCTGGGCTGTCTACTTCATACTTCCCTTAGACTGGGACGTCACACGGCGCTTCAGCCTATCACCGTCCGCAGCGATGTCCCGCCTCAGTCGGTGATAGGCTGAAGCGCCGTGTGATGTCCAGGGCTAAGGAAAGTAGGAAGTAGACAGCCCGGCTGACCGATCTGCTGATGCGGACCGGACATCTTTTTTTAAGGCCCAACAATGTGCTCTATCTGGAGACACACCCCCTGTGTAATATTTAGAACTACATTTTGCATCTGTGAGATTAATCTGCTTTTAGTCCTAGAGTATACTGCGGGATGAACAATGTGAAATTCTGAATGAGAAGTTGAAACCAAGTCTTATATTTAGTATTGTCTTCCTCCTATGGGAATATCTCTTATCAGGCATGTTTGGAGGACATTGAGCATGCACAACAGAATGGATATCCTGAGCGACTACAAAGCAAAATTCTTCAGCGACAAGCAGACTGTTTGCAGAAACAGAAACAGCGTGACATTTCTAACACTAAATCCAGCAGGACTGAAAGTAAATGTGTTGTGAACCACAGACAGCAGGAACTAAAGGGAAACCCTCAGCTGCCACATGCATCTAGCTCCGTGAACCTAAAAGTTAGCGCTTCCAAAGGACGACACTTGGTGGCATCTAAGGATATAGGCGAAGGGGAGCTCTTGATATGTGAGGAAGCTTATGTCAGTGTAGGAATCCCGGACAGAGAGTCAGTCACAAAGAAAAACACAGGGGACATTTCAATTACAAATTGTGATCTTTACTGTCATCACTGCCTGCAGAGAATGACGGCTCCCCTACCCTGTCAGCACTGCAGTTTTGCCAGATATTGTACTAGTGAGTGCATGGACCAGGCCTGGAAATATTATCACAATGTAGAATGCTCATTGGGTGGCTACCTTCTTGTATTTGGTGTTTTTTGCCATACTGCATTGAGGACAGTTCTACTGACTGGTTACAAGCAGGTTTTAACCATCTTCTCACATTACATATCAGAGAAGTTTCAGGCCTGTGCTATAGACGAGGACTGTAAACTGCCCTATTCCAGTGACTATAAATCTTTATTCAGCCTTCTATCACACATCGAGCACCACAAAGGGGAACACAAATTTCTCTGTGCACTTACTAGTGCTGCATTGTGCAAGAAACTGGACATTGGTCTATTGAGAAGCATGGAAACCTCGCCACCTACTGGAGATTCTGTGTCACTGAAGGACAAATCCCATGATCTGCAGATACTTGGGTCTATGATCCTTCATCACATGCTTCAGCTCCACTGTAATGCCCAGGCTGTTACCGTTATCCATGAAGAATTTCACGGTTAGTAGTATTGTTATTTTATTACCAGAACTAAGATGAAGTACAGAAATAGACACATTCTTGACTCTAGTTGGAAAATTAGACAATAGCAAAATGTTGTCTAAGTATCACTTAAAGTAAGTTAAAGAGGTAGTCCCAATTCACACAGTTATCCCCTCTCCACAGAATAAGGTATAATAAGCTGATTGATGGGGGTCCGACTGATTGGACGCCCACTGATCACAAGAGTGGAGGAAAACTGTCCCACTAAATGGAGCACATCACACCTGCATAGCTTTTACTGTAGTAAGCAAAACTTGTAGAATGGCTAACCAACAAAAAGCTAATTTCTAGTCATGTCACTTCATTTTCAGATGCTTTCCCATCTCTCATTGAAGTCAATGGCTGCTGGATTCTCTTAAGTGATACAGAACAGTTTTTGATGTCAGCATGGAAAATATACCCTAAACTTTTCTAGGCAAAACAGAAATTTTCTCCATGAATGGGGTTTGTAGAATAGTAATAATCATGCTATACTCTCCTCTTTTGTTCCCTCACAGCTGCCACGCTGACACTGACAATCTTCCTAGTCTTAAAGGGGTACTCCGCCCCTAGACATCTTATCCCCTATCCAAAGGATACGGGATAAGATGTCTGATCGCGGGGGTCCTGCCGCTGGGACCTCCACGATCTCTGTGCAGCACCTGGCGTTTGTTTAGAACGCTGAGTGCGGGTGGCATTCTAAACAAACGCCGGATGCTGCACCCCTCAATGAAAGTCTCCCATAGACTTGCATTGAGGGGGCGTAGCCATGACATCGCCGCCCGCACCCAGCGCTCGGAACAAAATGTTCCGAATGCTGGGGCAGTGGCGTACCCCTTTAACTTCTTCCAGGTTCTTTACCATCCCGACCCCAGGTCCTGCCTCCTGCTCAGCCAATTAATGGCCACAGCAGTGTCCTGGCTCAGTCATTGATTGGCTGAGCAGCCAGGTCCTGGGCGTCGTGGTTCTACATAACCTGGAAGTAGCAGTTACCAGCGAGGAGCCGGAGCATCAGCACAACAGTTGTGAGAACCAGAGTAAATGATTAATGCCTATTTATTATTTTTATACACCCCCCCCCCCAGCCATGGATCACATTTTTGTTTTGCCTGGACAACCCCTTTAATTTATTCAGCCATAACGTTTTAGTTGCAAAACTAGGTCACATACAAAAGAGTTAATTTGGCCAACAGATGGACATCCATCTGTTCAGTTTGTCCATGACCAACTTTAGGTGAGTTTTCCTTATATAAAGTATGCATGTTCTTTTTGACCAAAATCCCATATTACAGAGTCCGTTACCTCATTGGTGGAAAGCAGCAAGAGTTCACGTCTAGCCACAGCGCTGTTCCCTGTTCTCAGCCTTCTAAATCATTCCTGTGACCCGAATACTAGTGTTTCCTTCCAAGGCAGATGTGTCATGGTTAGAGCTAGCAGGCCGATCAGAAAAGGAGATGAAATACTCCACTGTTATGGTATGTTTCACTATTGTCGTTTTCCAGTAAACTCCATTGCATCTAACAATTGTTTGTGTTACGCTCTAACTAGTAATTCATTATTGTGGATGTTTTCTTTTCTTCTTTTGTTAACTATGAGAGTGCATTAAAAATGTCACATCAGAACAAGGCAGCTACAGTATGTGCTTATTTGGACCTATCTCCATGCAACAATTTGGGATAAAAGCAGAGTGAGAGTAAGAAGTTTTTGTTACGTAATATTTTTGTTTTCTCTAATGTCTTCTAGGACCTCACAAGTTACGAATGACCTTTGAAAAAAGGCAAAAGTTACTGAAGGATCAGTATTTCTTTGTTTGCCAGTGTAAGGCTTGTATCCAAGAGCAGAAGTCAACAGGCAGGACCCTCTGTGATTTCCGCTGTCCAAGGTGCCATTCCTTCCTGAAGGTGATATGTTTGCGTCCTAACAGCTAAGCTATAGGAAATTTAGGGTGGTGGTGGATACACATTGTATATGATGCATGGGCGTTTCTTTTCTCTATAAGGGAGATGATGTGCTACATTGTGTCAACGAATCCTGTGCACATTGGTTGAGAAGAGATGAAGTTTTGCTCCGTCTGCAAAATCTCCAATGTGCTGTTCATGCGGCTCTAAAGCAACTGCAGAACGACTATATAGGTAACTGTATGATAGCATGTGTTAGCTTTAATACATATTTTGCATCATGACAAAGGGGTACTCCGCTGCCCAGCCCCCTCCCGTAGACTTGCATTGAAGGGGCCGTGACGTCACAAGTCCCTGGTGCCGGCTCTGAGCATTTGGAACATTTTGTTCCGAATGCTGAGCAGCGGAGTACTCCTTTAAACCTGTGCACAACCTCACAGCTTCCCCCGGTGTTTGATAATTTTATACAGGGATGTTCCATTTAAATGCTGAATACTCTAAACATTATGCAGATGCACAAGATTTCTCTGGAAAACTTCCTCTGTGACAGTGTCAAGCATTCAGTAGAGGACAAGAAAAGCTTCTGTCTTTTTAATAAGCCAGACACAGAACACTAAGCTTTTTGCATAATGCACACTCATTGTCCGCTAGTTGGTTCAGTTTGAGTTAAGAATAATTCTCTTGCATTATCCATTAGAAGGTGCAGTCAGTGTTGTATATTCTGTGACCGATCCACTTCAAAGACTTACATGAGGAGTCTGTCAGAACTGTATTATACAGATCCAGTGGGATTTTGGGTGAAAAAAACAAGGACAGAATGAAGAGAAATTGTTAAACTAACCGAAAAAATTATAAAATGCTATGCCAGGGGGCGTTGGGTGGCAAGTTCATCCTTTAATTCTCTTTTGGTTGCTTTACCAATTATAAAAAAAAAAAAATTAATTCATCCTTCAACTAAAATTGTAAGTGCCCATGAGTGGTAAGACCTTAGGGCATCCAGGACTAGATTAGCAGAGCAAAAGAATTTTGAGAGCAAGGAACATATTTAAAAGCGTGTCTCTTATCTAGAGTGTCTCTTTTCTTAAAAACAGCGCCACTCTTGTCCTCAGGTAGTGTGTACTTTTAAAACTCAATGAAACTGAGCTGCAATACCACACACAACCTGAGGACAAGAGTGGTGCTGTTTCTTGAAGAAAGCTATATTTTTCTAATCCTGACAGCCCCTTAAAAAGGACAACCCCTTTAATATGTGTTTATATTTTAAAGCTGCACAGATTGACTGCAAAGAATAGAAAACAAAGGTGTTTTAAAAAAAAAAAAAAAAGTACTCCTGCCCCCTGTTCCAAAAATGCCCACTTTCAGTACTTTTTTCCGCCCTGACACATAGGACATGTCTGCTCAGTCAGTCACTGTCTGAGGCTTTACTCTGCTGCGGTAAGTGATTTGCTGAGCTGCTATTTTCTGTGTCTCATGATGGAGAACAGGAAGTGCTGGCAGAAGGCATTGTAGGAAAACTGGGCAGGTGGGTACATACTTCTTTTTTTTTTTTCTTTCTCTAAAATACACCCACTTTTAGATGCTTGATATTACTGTTAAGTTTACTTTTTGAGGCCAGTCCACTTTCATTAGTTCTTCCATAATTTATGTCTACACCATTGTTTTCATATCCAGAGATAGCACTAAGGAGGCTAGAGTCATGTTTATCAGAAGGCAAAGAGTTTCTTTCTCACAATCACATGTTGTTTGGAGAGATCTTTGATCATCTGGCTCATGCTGAAGCCTCAAAAGGTATTTTTTTTGTGTATGTGTGTTTTTTCTACCTTTTGAAAGAATGAGTGAATACTGTGTGTGCCTTTCAAATCTCACTTAATTTGTTATATGCTTTGTAGGTAACTGGGCTGCAGCAGCAGGGCACCTCCAAAAAAGTATTGAGCTTGTGAGCCAAAGGTACGGTCCATCTAGCGTAGAACTTGGGCATGAACTCTTCAAGCTGGCTCAGATTTTATTCAATGGGTAAGTTACTTACGTGTTCATTGATTTAGCACTTGGTTCTTTTAGAGCTTTAGTCTAATTATATATTCTGTATATTTCCCATGAAATGTAAAACCTCTCTTTACACATCCTGTTTTGTAGACGTGAAGTAGATGATGCTTTGGGTATTATTATGAGAGCACAGGACATTCTATCAGTGCACTATGGACCTGACAATGGTATAGTGCAAGAGCTGCTGGAAATGAAGGCATGTCTGCTGGAGCTTCCTGGGATGAATACTGTGTGAGAGCATTCCCTGGACACGAATGGACTACGTAAAGCTTGTGATGGGTCTTCAGTACTTTTATACAATTGCATCTGTCAGCACTTGTAAACTCACAGGACGCACTTGGAATTAATGTTTCTTTGTGTAGCAAATGCTAAGGGACCACGCCTTGCGTAATAGACTTGTTACACATTCTCTGTAAGTTGCTATTCCCTTTGCATAAACTATTTTTATAAATAAGAACAAAGAAGAATGTCCAGCGCAGCCAAGACTCGAATGCTAACGATTTATTGTAGACACGGTAACACACTGGGAGACAGCAGTGATGCGTTTAGATCAACTAAGCAATCTTAATCATACTGATAAGATCGCTTAGTCGAACGAAACGCGTCACTGCTGTCTCCCTGTGTGTTGCCGTGTCTACAATAAATCATTAGCATTTGAGTCTTGGCTGCGCTGGACATTCTTCTTTGTTCTTATTGGATCACTATCAGCATTGTTCGGGCTGAGTCCGTGTCGCAGCTGGCGGACATTAGAGGGGTGAGCTGGATCTACTCTATGTGTGTGTATTTTTATAAATGAAATGACTCTACGGCTGGGTTAATGTTCTGATGAAGCAATGAAACAAGAGACATAATTCCTGAGCAATAAGTAGTTCAGACTTTATTGCATTGGACTGTTCTAGCATATAGCAGAGGGTAAGAGTTTAGCTGGGAGCTCACCAGTATATAACAGAACACCACATAGGATTTCTTAGAATGCAAAAAGATAATATTTTTCTTGGAAGTTGTCATTTTTTTCTTTTCTTTTTGAAGAATTTACTTTGACAATGGAACGCTAAAGAAGAACATATATGGGTGAAATTTGTGGGTACTCTAAAGCAAGCATTCTAAACCTTTTAAGAAGAACATCTGTTTTTGTCTTGGGTTCTCTACAGGAAACATAATAATTATTTGGATAAATATCTGTCCCACCTTTTTAAGAGGTATTTGGGGACAGAGTCAGCATTATTTGTGTTGCAAAATACAGTCATGGTACAATAAAGCTTTACAAGGTGTACAGAAATAAGACATTCAAATTGACACGTGTATCATTGTGTCTGGGGCTTTCTTAAGATTTGATCAAGACATTCCAACCAGTACTGTGCAGATTACTGTCATGTAAAAGCTAGATTTTGTTGTTTAAAGGGGCTGTCTAAGCTGGCCTGAAAACCATGTTTTTTTTTTTACTTGCTGGCCATCCATGGATGAACCAGGCCTGCTAGAGAAGGAGCTGCTGATAGTCAGCAGCACTTTGGTCTGAATTATAGAGAGTCCAGCTATAGCAAAACAACCATGTCTAACAACATTTTCATGTCTGAAAATGTTTTTATTTTTTATATTTATATATATATATATATATATATATATATATATATATATATATATATATATATAACATATGTTAGCCACAACAACTACACTTTGATGTTTACATGACCTCTTATCTCCAAAGTCAAGCAAAAAAATTTAGCAATTGAGCTCAATTTTATACTATAACCTGTGCAGTATTCCCAATAGGGATGTTTCACTGTTTCAGAGCAACCTAAAAATAGACAGCTCTGCAAAAATTTTTATATATATATATATATATATATATATATATATATATAATCCATAGCTCCAAATCCCCTACATAGGGGTTTATGCACAAAATTGCAGCAGAATTCTAGAAAATTTTGCCCAGAAAACCCCTTTATATCTATCTCTCTGAAGGGCATTTGGAGCTCTGTATCAAACAGAGCTTTCAGCACCATATTAAGAAATTGTTCAACACAGAATCTCGTACAGGAGGTCATCAAAAAAACATAAGTGAAGAATGTGTACATATATTATAGCGCCTTATTTGTATTCAGCTTTATAAAAATTTGGAAACAAATCTTGAGCAGATACATCACTTATGGAGTTGAAAGTTAAACTTTTAAGAGGGCAAGAAGAGTCACAGTGGCAAGTATGAGAATCCAGAATTAAATTGTTGGGGGTCATCATTTAAGTGGCAAGAGTCAAAAAACAATGGGATATATTATGCTTAACGGGAAACAGCTTTGGGATTCATGACTTTTCCAATGAACAGAAGAGCACCATTGCTATCAGAACGGAGAACAAATATGAATGGGTGATCCAGGTGAAACTCCAATGGGAAATGGCTGCGAGTGCTGGGGTCTATTTTTGGTATATTTTCTTGTCCTTCTTCATTTAATTCCAGGAGAGCCTTGTGCATAACATGTGTGAGCTTCACTGACTTGGAAGAGATCTTACTGAAGTCAGGACTTGAGAAGAGGGGTTGAAGTTCTGAAATAAAAATATACATTGTATGAACATTTTTAGACAGCACAAGGAGGGAAGCCATTTTTGTATAAGGGCTATGCGTGATTATTAACATTGACAAGTAATTATTGATCTGATTTATCATCCTCCCCACATAATCCTGTGATTGTATTAACAAAGCTGAATACTGAGGCAAAGTGTTATAGGAGATTCCCTACTTCCCCCTATTATCCAGCACATGGAAGAATTCTCTCTTTTTTTTTTTAAACCCTTGTTCCAATCTTCATTACATAACAAACATTAGACTTTTGTTATGTAGTACATAATGCATTATCAGTTTACTTTCTCAATAACCTGTTGTGCCTTGTTAATTCCCTTTATTGTAGCAGTGACTTCTATATCCTCGTCTGGGGAGTTTTCACTCTTTAACTTTTCTTTTCAAACGATGATGTATCTTTTTATTGCCCCCATATTTTATTGGATTTGTTTCCCCTTTCTTTAATATTCCATAGTAATGTCTTTCCAATAGCACGGGGTAAATGATATTCACCTGATGTTTCTGTTTCTGTACACATGGTGGATTTATCCATTTTTGGATAATGATAACCAACCTAGCTACCCAAAAATAAAGATGATCGAATCTGATATAATTTCAGTCTTTGGTTACAATCCTTTGTTAATATCCATTCTCCAACTATGCAATTTTATAAAATGACACCACATGCGAACAAGTTCAGCTTCATCTAGAAGACAACATTGATATTTGTCCTCCCAGAAGCATTTTCACCCTGGAGGACTGCAACCATGTATTACACATTTGCTTCTTAAAAGGGAGTCTGTCAGCTGTATTTGCTGCTGTTATTATACTTTTCCTACAGCTGATGGCGGTTGCAAAAAATTTTAAATCACCTTTTTATTTATCAGCAAAGTGTCAAGGAGATGGGGCCAAGCTGCTCAAGTGCCACAGCCTAAAAACCCTTCCTCACCTCCCAACCCCTGCTTAACTGACATACAAAGCCTCGCACAGGAGACAGGGAAAGGGTGAGCAAGGATGATTCAATAGTCAACTGTTTGCTTTTAAAATGCTCTAAAAGGACTTAAAGGGAACCAGTCATGACATTTTACCCCCTGTAACCATTAGCAACAGGTTCTAAAGCAACAAATTAGCATTTCTACTGTGTTTCTATGTCTGATAACGATGCCAGCAATCTTAAAGGAGATATCCAGTGGTGATTCAGTGGTGAGCAACTTATCCCCTATCCTAAGGATAGGGGATAAGTTGCAGATCGCGGGGGGTCCGACCCCTGGGGCCCCCCGCGATCTCCTGTACGGAGCCCCGACAGCCCGCTGGAAGGGGGCGTGTCGACCTCCAAACGAGGCGGCGGCCGACACGCCCCCTCAGTACAACTCTATGGCAGAGCCGAAGCGCTGCCTTCGGCAATCTCCGGCTCTGCCATAGAGATGTATTGAGGGGGCGTGTCGGCCGCCGCCTCGTGCGGGGGTCGACACCCGCTATCTCGGCGGAGAGCCGGGGCCCCGTACAGAGAGATCGCAGGGGGCCCCAGCGGTCGGACCCCCCGCGATCTCAAACTTATCCCCTATCCTTAGGATAGGGGATAAGTTTTTCACCACTGGACTACCCCTTTAAGAAATCAATGTTTAAAAAAACGCCCTGCGATGTATGCGAATTCCCAGCAAGTAGTCTCCTGGATGGTGCAGCATTTAGATGTAGTCACTGTGCTCAGGGCTGTAATCATGCATCTCCTGTCCTAACTCTGTTGCAGAATTCTTCTGCTGAAAATCCGCCTTGTGAACGTGGCCTAAGGGGATAAGCTTCATGTTCCTGCTAATGTTTTTCATATTTTAATATTGTGGCTATAAACATGGATTAAATATTCCCATACTGTAAGTAGATTACAGCTGATCATTTGGGTCAGATAGTTGGTGATTCACCATAGACATCTTTGGAAGATCCTATAGACCTAGGTTAAATCTGTGGACACCTAATTGTAAAGAATTTTTAGCTATTGAAATTCCTAAGAATTTAAGCCTCATTTTTTTCCACTGGGCTATTTAGAATGCCACCAATAGAGAAAGAAAATCCCCCAGAATTTAACATTTTCAGTTGAAGGGGTATTCTGGATTTATACAGCTTATCCCCTAGGTAGGACCCCTGCGATCATACATCCTTTGGATAGGGGATAAGATCTTTAAAGCCGGAATATCCCTTTAAGTTCCCAAAATGGTAAGGAGGACAAATGTAAATTTTTATGTTCTGCTTGGTAACATAAAAAGCAACAAAAGAAGAGTTACAATTGACTAAAGGCAGCACAGGACAGCAAAATATTCTTAGGCTGTAAAAGGGTTACAACAAAGGTATTGTAAGATTTTCGCTTTCTTGATCAAACATCAAGAAGTATAAAATGTACAAAAATGTCTAAACATACTTATCTCCTGAAGAGTGCTTCCAAGTTGTGCTTCATACTCCACCTTCAGTTTAGGTATGCTCAGAGTTATGATGACTGACTGCAATGCCCGATCAATGTCATGTACAAACTCTGATGTCAGACCTTCTTCGATTAATGTCAGATTTTGAGTGACTGTGAGAGGGAGGAAAAACATGATGCTTATTCCCCCAGTCAACGGCAGCTGGACAATCTAGAAAAAGAGAAGACACATGGAATTACTATTATACCGCAGTGAGTGGAAAAATTAAAATTATTTTTTCCCAAATTGGAAATAAATGTATATAATGTTATACACTAAGGAAGATGTATGAAAACTAGTGCCAGAGAAAAGTGAATCGGTCGCCCATAGAATCCAATGCCCCATTAATAATATCTGGAGCAGGATAATTTTCTGGGCCAGTTTGTGGAGGACCCAACAAGAAGTGATGCCTTGTTGGATCTGATCATTTCCAACAACGCAGAGCTGGTTGGTAATGTAACTGTGCGGGAAAACCTTGGTAATAGCGACCACAATATAGTTAATTTTGACTTAAAATGTAGAAAACAAAGACAGACGGGGAAGGCAAAAACATATAACTTTAAAAAGGCAAATTTCCCTGGGCTGAGAGCTGCACTACAGGACATAGACTGGGGGGAGGTGTTCTCAACTACTGATACAGAAGGTAAATGGGACATCTTTAAATCAACTCTAAATAACTATACAGCTAAATATATACCAAAGGGGAACAAATATAAACGATTAAAACTAAATCCTACATGGCTGACAATTGATGTTAAAAGAGCAATAAACAACAACAAAAATAGCCTTCAAAAAATTCAAATCTGATGGGACAGCTATAACATTTAAACAGTACAAGGAGCCTAATAAAATCTGTAAAAATTTAATAAAAACAGCAAAAATTCAAAATGAGAGACAGGTGGCCAAAGAAAGCAAAACTAATCCTAAATATTTTTTTAGATATATAAATACAAAGAAACCAAGGACAGAGCATGTAGGACCCCTTAATAATGATAATGGGGAGGTTGTCACGGGCGATCAAGAGAAGGCGGAGCTACTGAATGGGTTCTTTAGTTCTGTATATACTATGGAAGAAGGAGCTGACATTGGCCAGGTCAGTGCTGGTAACACATCATGTAATGTACTGAACTGGCTTAATGTAGAGATGGTACAAGGTAAGGTAAATCTCCAGGGCCGGATGGACTACACCCAAGAGTTCTTAGAGAGGTAAGTTCAGTAATATCTGTACCCTTGTTCATGATATTTAGAGATTCTCTGGTGTCTGGCATTGTGCCAAGGGACTGGCTCAAGGCAAATGTGGTACCAATCTTTAAGCAGGGCTCTAGGTCTTCGCCAGGCAATTATAGACCAGTAAGTTTAACGTGCATTGTGGGTAAATGGTTTGAAGGACTTATACGGGATTACATACAGGAATACATAGGGGATAATTGTATTATAAGTGATAGCCAGCATGGGTTTACTAAGGATAGAAGTTGTCAAACCAATCTAATTTGCTTTTATGAAGAGGTGAGTAGAAGCCTTGACAGAGGAATGGCTGTCAATATAGTGTTTCTGGATTCTGCGAAAGCATTTGATACTGTCCCTCATAGACGTCTGACAGGTAAGTTAAGGTCTTTGGGCTTGGAAACTTTAGTTTGTAACTGGATTGAACACTGGCTCATGGATCGTACCCAGAGAGTGGTGGTCAATGATTCGTACTCTGATTGGTCCCCGGTTATTAGTGGTGTACCCCAAGGTTCAGTACTGGGCCCGCTGTTGTTTAATTTATTTATCAATGATATAGAGGATGGTATTAACAGCTCTGTTTCTATCTTTGCAGATGACACCAAGCTTTGTAGCACGGTACAGTCTATAGAGGATGTGCATAAGTTACAAGATGACTTGGATAGACTAAGTGTCTGGGCATCCACTTGGCAAATGAGGTTCAATGTGGATAAATGTAAAGTTATGCATCTGGGTACTAAGAACATGCATGCATCGTATGTCTTAGGGGGGATTAAACTGGCAGAGTCACTGGTAGAGAAGCATCTGGGTGTACTTGTAGATCACAGAATAGCATGCAATGTCAGGCTGCTGCTTCCAAAGCCAGCAGGATATTGTCATGTATAAAAAGAGGCATGGACTCAAGGGACAGGGACATAATACTCCCCCTTTATAGAGCATTGGTACGGCCTCACCTGCAATATGCTGTTCAGTTTTGGTCACCTGTTCATAAAGGGGATACTGTGGAGCTGGAAAGGGTACAGAGACGCGCGACTAAACTAATATGGGGCATGGAACATCTTCGCTATGAGGAGCGATTAAAGGAGTTACAATTGTTTAGTCTTGAGAAGAGACGTTTAAGGGGGGATATGATAAACGTATATAAGTATATAAATGGCCCATCCAAAAACTATGGAGAAAAACTGTTCCAGGTTAACCCCCCCCAAAGGACGAGGGGCACTCCCTCTGTCTGGAGAAGAAAAGGTTTAGTCTAAAGGGGCGACACGCCTTCTTTACCGTGAATTTATGGAACGGTCTACCTCAGGAACTGGTCACAGCAGGAACAATTAATAGCTTTAAAACAGGGTTAAATACATTCCTGGAACAAAATAACATTAATGCTTATGCAGAATTATAAAACTACATCCATTCCCCTTATCCCCTTACACCCTTCCCTTCAATTCCCTGGTTGGACTTGATGGACGTATGTCTTTTTTCAACCATACTAACTATGTAACTATGAATCTGTCAGCTGTATTTTCTCATAAGCGCTGCAGACACTGTTGGATAGCGGGTAGGGTATAAAAGCAAATAACATTTCTCTGAGCTGATGGTAGTTGCTAAACTTGAAGTCGCCTTTTTATTTCTCAGCCATGTTTTGAGGAGGTGGGGCCAAGCTGCTCAAGTGCCACAACCTAGCTTGCTTCCTCATTTGCCCTCACTTCCTTGACTGATATACAGTCAGATACTTGAGTCAAGTAGGGGCTGGGAGGTGATGGAGTGCTAAGCAGCTTGGCCCTATCTCGTTGACACTTGGTTGAGAAATAAAAAGGAGCCTCCATAACTGTAGCGATGAGTGCCATTAGCTCCATGAAAGGTACTATTTGTTCTTATACTGTAACAGCTAGCCAATGATGTCTACAGCTTTTAGCATCAAATACAGCTGACAGATTCTCTTTAATGCTTACTATGGGCTATGTCACTTATCACTTGCACTAGTGCAGTACCTCAGTGGTGCATAAGACATGAAATGCCAAAGAGAGAATCTTTGTGTCTAGCAAGGCACCCAGCATATTGGATAATGGTGTAAAGTGTTTCTTTAAAGGGGTTATCCAGGAATTTAAAAACAGAAATGGTCTCTGGCAGCTTCTCTCCACCCTATCAGCTTTGATTAATAAAGCTCTTCCTGTTTGGATATAGAGAACAATCTATTAATCAATGTCGGCGGAGCTGGTAAAAGCCATTGGTGATTGCCTGTGGTTCAGGCAGGTGATGGCAGGTTCCCTTTAACCTACCTACATGTATCAGTTTCTAGAGTTTTACTACCATATCCTATCATTCTACTATATTAGGTATTTATTACTGTATATCTAGGTCCAACTTCTCGACTGCCATCCACGCTGTCCACTGTTAGCAATGTGTATCTGTTAATCTGATTGGGACACTCCCACCCCCTGCTCTTAAAACCTAACAACTCCTTAAAGAGCACCAAGAACTTTACATACAAGTTCCCTGTGTTATTGAGCTTTAAAGCTGTAAAAAATAAAGTTGTGTCACATTAGGTAAGTTGCATTATGAATTGTTTCTCATAAAGTCAATTTACATTATGCTTAAATTTTATGGTTCCCAGGAAATTTTTATCATGTGCTAATATATTTTTTCATACGTTTTGTGATTTGACAACCACGCAATGTCTTGTTATTTACTGAACAGTAGATGCAGAATAAAAGCCTACATAATATTTTGCACACCCGCTGGCTGTATGAAATGATTCCGTGAAAAAAAAAAAATGAAATATTGGGTAAATTTTTGTGCTGCATAAATAGCTGCCCAGAGAACTACTTCCTAGAACATATTTTGGTAATTATCATTTGATTACTAGAAATATAGAATCGTTTATTCTTCAGTAAATGTGAATAAATAGTGTTTTAGTTCTTGTTTGCCTCCAAGCAGTCGGCTCCAATACACCAAGGAGATGCCTGAGAATTGCTGATCTAAAGAGTGTTACTTCTCTGTGTGATGGTGTTTTAATCAGTTAACACCAGCATAAAAAACAAGTGTCACATTTTTACAGAGACAAAGTGGCGGAAGGATTCAGGAACATTTTTCAGTAGTTGCACTCATTTCTATGCAAACGGTAAAGAAACAGAAATGCTCCTGCCAATGGTGGGATTTACTGTTCTGGAAAAGCTGGCAAGTGCAATATTGCATGTGCAAAGATTTCACAGTGTGTTTCCTTACTATTGGGTATTAGGTGATTTATTGGATTGTATGAGATAAGAGATAATACACTGCATTTTTCCCCAGAAACAGCACCACTAGGACAGTGCAGGCATTGTAAGCTCATTCTTTTTCCACTGAAATTTCATAAGTGTGCACTGTGCAGTGCAATCCCATTGCCAGCAATGTAATTCTGCTGCATGGGAATTTCCGACTTAAATTTCTAAGCGGGATTCCGGACAGAAATTCCATAGTGTGAACCCAGCCTTATTATGGCTCCGTACAAATATGAGCTACAATACTATCGTGCATGAGCCCATACCAGTTTAACATGTTACAGGCCTAATACTACAGCTTTTTTTCACATAAGACACATGGTTATAGGTATACAAAGAGAAGAAGAGGGTCCGTTTATTGTTTACAAAGTTTAAAGGTAACTAATCATGTGTATTTTTTCTTATATACAAATGAACAGCATGTGCCCTCATGGGGAGGCCAATCTCCTCAACTGCCCAGCATTTCTTTCCTTTATAGCACAGATGCTGTGAAACAAATGTAGGAGGAGGAGAAAAGCAGCAGATAGAAAAGCAGAGCATCATAAATCTAAAGGTTGGACTATGGACGTTTTTATAACCCCTATGTGTTTTCCAGGGCTATATGATAGCTTGTTTTTTGTGGCGCCATTTTACAGTAAAATTGGCACACATTGATACCAACTATGTTTATTTATGTTTACATTATTTAAAAAAAAAAGTATTAGAACTAACACTGAACAAGTCTATGACCATTTAAAGTCATTGGCCCCCCACAATCACACTGCAGGGGTCTAGTAAGATCCCCCAAATCTCTGACACCTGTCATTTTTAACTTAAGATGCCATAAGGGCCATTGATCACAGTATCTAAAGGGCTAATAGCCGACATCAGCTGTCACTTTCTATGAAAGAAGCTCAGCTCTTGCGGTCGCTTCATACCCGTTAACACCTCATAAATAAATGCATAAATGTACATCATGTTGCATTAACGTATTGCTGCCAATGACATTTTTCACAGGGTGGGAAGGGGTTAAATTTCCAATTCGGAAAACTCTATACTATACATTGCCTACAATAAATTAATTTAAAGAATCTCAGTGGGTGCACTACATGTGGATCCCCAAACTGTTTGATTAACATACATAAAAAAGGGGGCTTCTGAATTAAGGCTGTAAGATCCTTCACAAAACTTTTTGAAATTCCCTTAAAAAAAAGAAACTATTAGGCTGGTCTCACATATCACCTTCATGGTAGTGTGGAATAGGTAAGAATTATGTGGCAATATCACATGCAGTTTTATGGCAAGTACAACAAAAGCACATAAAAATCATGTCCTTCACCTGTACCTGCCACATAACTGTGGAACTCGGCCTTTAACCCCTTTACGATCAGCATTGTATATATACGGCGCGGCCATGTGGCAGGTCTATGATGCAAGCTCAGGAGCTGAGCCAGGACCCGTGGCTAATGCCGGACATTGGCGATCAGGCTGATGTCCAGCACTAATCCTTTAGACGCTGAGATCAAAGTTGATTGTGGCATCTAATATGCCAAAAATACACTGTCGGTAGCTCAGCTAAGCTGATCGGGATAAATGTGGGGAAATCACGATGTTCCAATCTGCTGAGAGGATGGCGGGAGGGCCCTTACCCACCTCCTTGCTGTCCAATCGGTTCTCCAAGGCTCCAGTCAGCCATGGCAGGCTGGAGCAATTGAGCACAGATGACACTGATCAATGCTATGCTAAGGCATAGCATTGAATAGTGTATGCAATCTAAGCATTGCATGTTATAGCTCCCTATGGGAACTAAAAAAACTGTGTAAAAAATAGTTAATAAATGTGATTTAACACCTTCCCTAATAAAAGTTTAAATCACCCCCCTTTTCCTATATAAAGAAATAAAAAAACATAAATATATGTGGAATCGCCACGTGCGTAAATGTCTGAACTATAAAAATATAACGTTAATTAAACCTCACGATCAATGGCGTATACGTAAATAAAATAAAAAACAAAGTCCAGAATTGTGTATTTTCATTTACTTTGGATACCCTAAAAAAATAAATAGAAAGCGATCAAAAAGTCCCATTAAAACTAAAATAGTACTGATAAATAGTACAGATCATGGTGAAAAAAATGAGCCATCACACATGCCCGGATCTGGAAAAATAAAAAGTTATAGGGGTCAGAAGAGGACATTTATCAGCATGCTAATTTTTGTCCAAAAAGTTATAATTTTTTAAAAGAAGTAAAACAAAATAAAACCTATAGAAAGTACTTACAAACTTGGTGGCGCAAAAAACAAGCCCTTATATAGGTCTGTAGGTGGAACATTCAAAGCATTAGGATTTTTAGAAGGTGAGGTGGAAAAAATGAAAGTGCAAAAGTGAAAAAACCTAAGGGCTTTAAATAATAACTGATACTGTATGTACTATGTGGAAGTAAATGTGACATTGTCATCTGCAGTCCTTTGCTGTTTAGGCTACATAAAATGGCAGACATTGCCATAAAAAAAATTATATGAGATGTCGGCTTTTAAGGAATTGCACAGATTTTATTTAAAGGGGTACTACCGTGCTGACAACTTATCTGCTGGGGACCCCCGCGATCTCGCACGCAGCACTCCGCTCTCGTCAGGCCCCGGAGCGAACATCGCTCTGGGTCTGATGACTGCCGATCTCGGGGCCGGAGTATCGTCACGTCACGGCTCTGCCCCCATGTGACGTCACACTCCGCCTCCTCAATGTAAGTCTATGGCAGGGGGTGAGACAGCTGTCTCGCCCCTGCCATAGACTTGCATTGAGGGGTGGAGCGTGATGTCACACGAGGCAGAGCTGTGACATCACGATCACCGGCCCCATCATCAGACCCGGAGCGGATGTTCGCTCCAGGGCCTGATGAGAGCGGGGTGCTGCGTGCGAGATCGCGGGGGTCCCCAGCGGCAGGACCCCGCGCGATCAGGCAACTTATCCCCTATCCTTTAGGTAGGGGATAAGTTGTAAGCACGGTAGTACCCCTTTAAAATGGTTGGAAATAACAAATGTCAATTTATATGACTTTTTATATGATTTATATGACATTAGGCCTAACTGGTGTACTCAGTGAAGCACATTGCATTGTCATGAAAAAGTCCATTCCGGGACAACCCACAATTACAGCATCATTACTAGAACATCACTGCTGCAGAAACTACATCCAGCACTTATTTAGTTTACGAGATGTTTATGTAATGGAACAAAGCACATGGTGATGGATGGTTAGCGGCTTCTTTTTTAGCTTAGTTAAAGCTTTAAAATGTTCTAACAGTCATAGGTAGGATACATTTGTGTAAGGTACTGAGCATTGTTTATAGGAGGAAAGTATAAAGCTATTGACAATGACTGAAAATCATAAAATATGGTTTCCTAAAGAAAGGCTTTTCACTTAAGCTCTCATGCCCATTACTTCCCAGATGTAGATTTATGCATGTAGAAAAGCTACCCTAAAGCGTGTGCTGCTCACATTCCTCCACACATCTCTCTATTACTATTACTATGGAGAGCTGCTGTTCAGCTAATGCATAGCAGTGAATTCACTTCACATGAAAAGAGTTATTCTACTTATGTATTCTACCTAGCACTATGACAGGATCCTCGTATGAGCTTTGTATGGTCACTTGTGTTGGTGTACATCAACCAAAGGTTTCATGATAAGTAAGTGATTCCCCTACATCAGTGTCAGTGGCCTGCCATATCTCTCATAGATCTGTTATGAACAAAAACCATGGCACTAATATGAACAAAGCCGTATAATCCATTTATTGTGTGTGCCAGGAGAGCACTAGAGATATTGTCTAAATTTGTCAGAAACCAGAAGAGTGTCATTTTTGGCATTGGCTTTTTATATCGTTTTTGGCATGGATTATCCTGCTGTAATTCTGCCATAGGGTAAAGAGCTACCAAAAAAGGGATAAACTTGGTCAACCACAATGCTTAGATGAGCTCCAGGGTCCAAAAGACCATCCACAGTGATCAGGGACACAGGGTGTGCCAAGAAATCCACTGTTCCACCTTCAGCAGCCTGAACTGTTCGCACCTGACAGAAAGGCTTCATCAATTCATGCTGTTTTAGCCAAATTCTGCCTTGCAACAGAAATGTGATTTATCTAACCAGGCAGTGTTTTCCACCGATAATTGATACAATTTTTGCACTTTTTCACCCACTGGAATTTTGTGTGTTTTCCAATAGCAATGACACTTGTCGTCTTCTGTTATAGCCCATCCATGCTAAGAGGAAAAAACTGTCTAATTCTTAGACAGTCTACTAATGTTTGCCATATGTTGGTTGTTTATCAAAAAGTGTGCCAGAAATTGCCACACTTAAGCCCTGCCCCTTTTCACTATGTCCACTCTATTGTACGTCCTGCCCTTTTATCAAGCAAGGTAAAAAGCATCTAGGACATATTGAAAATGTAGCATTTTATTTTTTTTTTGTGTAAGTTGCACCAAAGTTTTGTTGAAAGCATTTTTTTTTACCCCCTCTATTATATGGAAACCAGTTTTGTATTCAGCTTCAATTTGAGGCTGTGACTGCATCACCTGTTTATCAGAATGATTTTTAACATTCTCTTCGGGTCCCTTTGGTTCATATTTTTGCATCAACAGAACCCTTTTTCTGATATACCACCATCTATGAAGACAGTGCATTTCAGGAATTGTCCTAGCACCGGTATGTTGTCCTGGGCCTGCAGAATTTCGGCTGGGTGAACATACCATAATTATATAAATGACTGTAACTTTTGGTGAGTTTAATGTTATATTGATAAAGAATGAAGCAACAATCCTTCTGAAATCAGAAGTATCATATGGGCTCCGCTCTGGTTTAGTGTGTGTGCAGCAGTTGTTTGTCAGCTTGTCTCCTCATTTTATGCAGCCAGTCATCATCACGAGATACTAGAGGGAGATGAAGGACAGAAGACAAGTGTCTGGTCTGGTGTACTCATTAATTGGAAGCTAACAACATGATTTAAGGAGGAAAGGAGCTGAAGCAGCAATAGGACTTGGTGCATTACTCCCTGATGAATTTCTAAAAAATAGAGAAGGTTCTTTTCTCACCTTGCAATTAAAATCGGAGTCTAGGCCATATCTCACAGGGACATTTCTGGCTGACATCATTGGAACCGAAACAGATGTCTGCTCATCTGTGTGGAAATCACGAAGGGCAGTTTCACGGGGGTTAAATTTGTGAACCCACTGACCTGTCATAAATATCAAAATATGTTACTGCTATGCTAACACAGGCAGAATACAACAGCAAATAGAATCTTGACATAGCGATGAAAAAGACATTTATATCACATGTAAGTTGAAAACCATGACACTTAAATACCAATATCGTGACAAACCAAGCAAAGTTCAGTAAAAAGTACCATGTTTGTCATTTCTTTTAAATCACCAATTCTGATCACTCTAGGTAACAGGTAGACCCTATTTTTCTGTATTATACCAAGTTTCATAGTCCATATTCCAGTTGAAAAACTGCATTAAACCTTCAGAACCAAATATCTTAATATTAAACCATAGGAGAGATTGGGTGTTGGATCCAGAATATGGACTGGTAAATACAATTATAGCAAGTGTTTGACCATTTTTCTCCTTAAACATATATACCTGTTGTAACACAGTACCATCTCTTATCCCCTCCTACCATCCCTGTAATGAGCGTGACCAAGTGGGAATACCCTCGAAACGGGACTGTCACCCAAGAGCTCTCCGGAACTCCGGTTTCTTCCTCCACACCCTGCTTTGTGCTTTCCCTGATGAACACTGAATAAAAGTACCTTCTTGCATATATACCGGGTGATTGCTTTACTACATCTCTCTTCTCCATTGTATCACTGCTATTTGTCTAAGTAAGTGCACCCCCGAGATGCCAACCACACTCACCTACATCAGCGCATCACCTCAACAGGCTCCCAGACATAGTCCGGCCACCGTGCAGTGCCGAGACTGTATTTCTCTCTGTGTACTGTAATGAATCTTGTGGCATTTTTGTCAAGTAGTACATGCTATGACTGCACCCATTTGGCCAGTCTGAATTAAAGGCAGAATCTTTACAGTATAATTATTTTCTAAAATAACTTTTAACATGACATAAAATATGTCATAGGTTTTGATTGGTGGTGTCTGGGTGCTGAGACCCCCATCTATTTCTGAAATGGGGAGAATAGCTCAGTACTGTCTCTCCCTTCTTACTGAAAACAGGTTCATAAACTTTTTATAAAGCTTATGTTCAAGCAAGGAGAAACATTTTAGAAATTGGGGGGCCTCAGCATCTGGACTTCTGCCAATTAAAAATCTGATTCTATGCAGAGTCGGTGCTAGACTATTTTGTACCCCAGGCAAGACCAGTTTATGCCTGTGGCCTACGAGACAGCAGTTACACGCTGATGACATCAGAGGTCCCGCACAGAAGGTGCAATTATGCCAACTGCGTCAAACTTCAGATATCATTGGTGCGCTCCTGCTGTCTCATAGGCCATAGCAGTACAAGTGACGATCGCCCTAAGGCTCCGGGTGTGTTTGTGTTGGGGGAAAGGTGCTGTGTTTTTGATCAGTTGAATCTGACTCTGGTAGAGGCCTGAAGCTGCAGCTCCATCAGCTCCCATCTTAATCCAGCTCTGGCTGCGCTCTAGGAAACTGTGTACCCTAAGTGGCTGCGATTTATTCTAGAGGGACCATCAGCCCTGATTCTCTGAAATATCAAAAGTTTATTAAAGTTCTGCTACACTTGGAAATAACTACACATTGGCTTTAGTGCCCTTTGCCAGTCTTATTTTTACCTTGCTATAGAAGGCTGACTCCTGAATTGACTGGACACATATGACTCCGGTGTTTTGCTTCCCTGACTATCCTGAACCCTCTATTATTGGACCGCATACCTGATTCACCTTGAAAACTGTCACCAATCAAGTGTACCTATCCTGGTACTGCAACTGTATCACTCTGACCCCTGTTACTGAATTCCAAACTGCCCAACAGTGTTTCTAATCCCATCTTCTGTATACCCTTTCTAGAAAGATATAACAACAGTACATCCTATTACTTCTCTTTTCTTTCATTCATTTTATAAAACATTTTTTTTTAATGGGCACTGTCAGTGTCAGAACCCGTAGGGTTAATTGGTTCTGAGAGTCTTTTGTTTATCTGGTTGCTGTTGCTGCGCCTAGCTCTGGGCTGGTCAGCTGACCTTGTTTAGTTTACCTGTGTAGCTGCCTATTTAAATCTGCTATGTGTTTTCAGACCTGGCCTGCGAAAGAGTTTCTCCAGTAGCTAGCATTTGTATCTCTAACCTTGATAATATGGTATTTTTGACTTCTTGGCTTGGCATTCTGACCTTTCTCCTGTTTTTGCGTGTGTGTTTGTTAGTATTATTTCTGTTAGTTTGAGTGCTTCCTGGCTGTATCCCGACCTGTGTCTGTTTTTATTTTGTTGACGGTGACTTCCATCACTTACTTAGGAAGGGACCATCACCATGGTTGTCGGTCTGCTGTTTAGGGCAGATAGGCAAGTAGGCAGGGTCAAAGGGAATGGGTGAGATCAGGGCTGCACTCCTTCCCGGCCCATACGTGACAGTCAGAATGAAAAACCTATATGTTGGAAAAAATATTACCCTTTCTAATATACTCCATAAAAATGTATCTCCCTTTTATAGAAAGCATGGCTTATGAAAAACACCATTAGAGGTCCCCATACCATCAGAACATAATCTTCTCTGATTGCAGCATCTTTGTCCCAGCCAAAGCACATGCTGGGGCAAAGTCCAGGAAGTAATGGGAAGATTAGCACTCCTCTGTGCTCACTCCTGACCTATCAGACTGCAGCAAGCCTTTTACATGCCTCTTCCTGAGCAGTGGATGTCATCATGAGTGAGCAGCAGAATATATGGATTTGTGGGCCAAATACAAAAGCTGGACACATAAAAAACATGTAAAGCATCTGCATGACCTAGTGATTAACACAGAAGCATTTTTGTGACAGGTACACTTACATTTTTTTCAATCCTATTTAAAAATAAAATTATGGCTGCTAAGACTGGCACTTAACTGAACTTACTGCATATAGATTTATAAAGCTCCCACTGAAATCGTTGGGAACTAAATACATATACTTTTATCTAATGGCAATTTCTGGCAGAAATAAGTGTTCTGCAGAGGGAAGTTTTAACCCTGTAGCCCCTTTGTTTACGTTCCTGGAGGAAGCAGAATGTATTATGCTTAAAGGTGGATTCAATTTTAAAATTGGTCCTTAGACAGGTACTAAAAAAAATGTATAAGTATATTATAAGTATATTTGACTTCCTCTCTCGAGCTCTGGTCCCGCTTTGCAGCAATTCTGGGTTTGGGGTTGGCACTTGAAGTTGCCTGCTCAACGAATCAGCGACTGAGGTGGCAATCCCCTGACTCAAACTCTAAAGCGCTGCATAGCAAAATCGGGGCTCTGTGAGGAGTAAGGAAGATGAATATAGTGTTTTTTGTTGTTTTTAGCACCGGTCTAAGCCCACAAAAAAAAAAATGAATACCCATTTAAATACTCAATTTTTTGTTAAAGGTAAAATGTTACATCTGACAGCCTCTGCCAATACTGTGTGATTAGGTTATGCTGCCCTCAGACGGGACTGCATAAACCTAGTGAGAAAATTCCCTTCAAGTATTTTAAACAGTCTACCGTTTTACGAATCGGATAAAAAGGAACATAAAGACACAGTCCCATGCTTTTGTGATGGAAAACATCTCTCATATGCATTTACCAAACATTCTGACAATACTGTTTTGCTTCTACAATTCTGTACTTGGTTAGGGCTTTTCTTCACATTTACCTTTAAAATATGCAGCCCCAAGCAGGAGGACACTGATGCCTGAAGGCACTTCCTTGAAGAACTTCACTACTTTGCCGTCGGTTCTCTTTTGCACAAAATCATTGGCCTCTGACAAATCAAGACGAGTATTTCCTGACAAAACTCTGGGCTTATTCCCGTAGTACTTTTCCAATTGAGTCACAAAATCCATACGCAATCTAAGCTCTGAAAACCAAAATAGAGTTTATATATATATATATATATATATATATATATATATATATATTTACATATTGCCAATGAATATCAGCGGATTAGAACAAATAATTATCATCCTTAAAAGATTAACCCCTTAAGAACCAGGCAAATTTATATTTTTGCTCTTTCACCTTTTCCTTCTAGCTTTTTAACCCCTTAAGGACGCAGGACGTAAATGTACGTCCTGGTGCGGTGGTATTTAACGCACCAGGACGTACATTTACGTCCTGTGCATAACCGCGGGCATTGGAGCGATGCCCGTGTCATGCGCGGCTGATGGCAGCCAGGGACCCGCCGGCAATGGCCGACGCCCGCGATCTCGCGGGCATCCGCCATTAACCCCTCAGGTGCCGGGATCAATACAGATCCCGGCATCTGCGGCAGTGCGCGATTTAAATGAACGATCGGATCGCCCGCAGCGCTGCTGCGGGGATTTGATCATTCAGAACGCCGCACAGAGGTCCCCTCACCTTCCTGCTTCCGGCTCCCGGCGTCTTCTGCTCTGGTCTGAGATCGAGCAGACCAGAACAGAAGATAGCCGATAACACTGATCTGTTCTATGTCCTATACATAGAACAGATCAGTATTAGCAATCATGGTATTGCTATGAATAGTCCCCTATGGGGACTATTCAAGTGTAAAAAAAATGTAAATGTAAAAAAAAAGTGAAAAATCCCCTCCCCCAATAAAAAAGTAAAACGTCTGTTTTTTCCTATTTTACCCCCAAAAAGCGTAAAAAATTTTATAGACATATTTGGTATCGCCGCGTGCGTAAATGTCCGAAATATTAAAATAAAATGTTAATGATCCCGTACGGTGAACGGCGTGAACGTAAAAAAAAAGTCCAAAATTGCAACTCTTTTAATACATTTTATTTTTAAAAAATTATAAAAAATATATTAAAAATGAGCCCTCACACCGCCGCTTATACGGAAAAATAAAAAAGTTACAGGTCATCAAAATAAAGGGATTATAAACGTACTAATTTGGTTAAAAAGTTTGTGATTTTTTTTAAGCACAACAATAATATAAAAGTATGTAATAATCGGTATCATTTTAATCGTATTGACCCTCAGAATAAAGAACACACATCATTTTTACCGTAAATTGTACGGCGTGAAAACGAAACCTTCCAAAATTAGCAAAATTGCGTTTTTCTTTTTAATTTCCCCACAAAAATAGTGTTTTTTGGTTGCGCCATACATTTTATGATATAATGAGTTATGTCATTACAAAGGACAACTGGTCGCGCAAAAAACAAGCCCTCATACTAGTCTGTGGATGAAAATATAAAAGAGTTATGATTTTTAGAAGGTGAGGAGGAAAAAATGAAAACGTAAAAATTAAATTGTCTGAGTCCTTAAGGCCAAAATGGGCTGAGTCCTTAAGGGGTTAATAGCCATAAATAAATCTTTTATTTTTTCCTCTACTCACTTATAGGAGGGCAAAATTTTTGCAGGACCAATTGCACATTGTAATTACATAACATATGCTTTGTGAGGTTAAATTAGAAAAAAATATTTGGAAGGGCTTCATACGCCATTTACTGCGTGGTCAAACGGACATGTTATCTTGTTTCTTTAGGGTGGTACAGTTACAACAATATCCAATCTGTATAGTTTTCCGTCATGTTTTACTACTTTTAACAAATGTTTAAACCTTCTAGAATTTTTTATTTTTTTTAAATTGCCATGTTCTGACCCCTATAACTTTTTTATTTTCCCAATATACTGGGATGTGTGATCGCTCATATTTGGGTACCATTTTTGTATTGAACAAACTTTTTGATTGTTTTTTATTCCATTGTTTCAGCAATGTAATTTTAAAAAAATGCAGTTCACGCCACTCACCGCACGGTTTTGTTAATGTTATATTTGAACAAATATGTTTTTTTTTTGTTTACACTTTTGAAAAATGGCAAAAGGATGAGATTTCAAATTTTATTATACAATGGGTTAATTTATATAAGGGCTAATACTATTTTAAATGTTTTAATGTAGGGCACTATTTTTAGCAATCTTTGGATTGCTATTACCGTCCAGTGCTATGCACTGGCATAGCACTTATCAATAATATGATCTACTTGCATAGTCTTCCTCATCAAGCAGATGACACAAGAAGATACCCAGAGCTGCAAGAAGCAAATAAGGAGACCTCCTGCTTCCGATGCCGTGATCGGCATTAATCACGGCATCTGAAGGATTATAAGCAGGCATCCACATGATCGCTGATGTCCGCCAGGTCCCGGAGGTTCATGGCCTGCTGTCTATGAAGCGAGCGCAGCTCCTGAGCTCACTTCATAGTTGGAAAATACTTTATGACGTAAATGTAAATGAGGTAGTTGTTAGCCTTTTACTTTTAAATGGTAATACATCTGCATTTTTAATATAACAGTGTCACATTTATATTGCCTTGTAAGGGATAATATTATAGTTTAATGTTAGCCATTGTTCTACTGTTTACACCATGCAACTAACGGCTGAACATTTACACAGTACATCTACCAGCACAGCTTACTTCTCTCAAGTATCACTCGGGATGTGCTTTTCAGCCCTTTTGGGTTTGAAGATATGCTTGCAAGTAACTCTTTATAAGTGGCATGAAGCTCTGGATCACTAAGCAGGTCATAGTACAGGGAACGATGTATTAGCGATTCAGTCCGCTGTCCACCACCTGAAAACAAGAAAAACGTAATTAAAAAATGAACCAACAGCAGGAATCAAATCCTTATTTTTTTTTTGTATTGTTCTTAGACATAGGAAATCATTTATCAATGTTTTCTCCAGAAAACTGATTTTAAAAAAGTTTCCACAATGCTCTCAAACCGCTGATAAATTTTCACTACATTAAAGTTATATAACTATTGTTTTGTCATATGTGGGTCTAGAAAAGGTTGGTGATACCAATTCGTACATTACCAAGCCTATGTTCCCCTAGTGCCAGTGTCCTGGTTTTATTGCTTATCCTGAATAGTATTTTTCACATAACTTGAAATTCCCCTAAAAATACCATTCATATGCCAGTCTTATACAATACAAATGTTTTTGCTTGGAACTCACCCAAGGAAATGCTGGAAAGGACTGTTGCAATAGTCAATGGTGACATAAAGATGTTAGTGTTTGGATACTTAGTGGCTTGAGCCCGGTAAAGGTCATAGGCAAAGTTTGATGCAGAAGATGCAAGCTTATTGAGTGGACTCTTGTAGAAAGGGTCCTCTTCCTCTTCTACTACAGGAGTGGGGACCTAAAAAATAAATACAATTACAAGGTATAAATAAGAAAAATACCACCACACCATGCCAACATATTACCAAGTACTGTTACTAAACAAAACACACTATTCACAGAATACTATTTCTCACATACAGTACCCACATAAATAAATACCAGCTCTACATAGTCTCTGAAGTGATCACAGTACAGTTAGTTAGTAATGTTCCTTTTCTTCTCCATCTCGTCTAGACCACCATGATTTTTTAGAGCTACATTTAGCTTCTACAGACTTTGTTGCTCGTAGACATCTTTGGCTCCTCCCTTTTTCAGCAGATCCTCATTCTCTATATTCTCTATACTAAAGGTAATGCTACCACACTCTGTGCCCGCTGAATAAAAGACTGCCACACATTGTACCACCTGAATATAATGCTAGATACTGTGCTCCCTGAATATAAAACTGCCACACACCATGGATGTAAAACTGCCTTACCATGACCGTGGCCCTTGAAAAAAAAATACTGCCACACATGGTGGCCTCTGAATATAGTGCCGCCATATACCATGGCCTGTGAAAATAATAATATTGACACACACCATGCCCCCTAAATATAACATTGCTACATACTCTGCCCCTGACTATCATACTACCACACACTGTGCCCCTGAATATAATACGGCCACACATGGTGTCCCTGTATATAATACGATCACACACAGTGTCCCTGAATATAATACTGCCACACACTGTGCCCACTGAATATAAAACTTTCACACACTGTTCCCACTGAATATAATAATGCCACACACCATGCTTCCTGAATATAATACTGCTGCACACCTTGGCCTCTAAATATAATCCTGCCATACACCATGGCCCATGAAAATAATATACTGGCCACCCATTGTGCTCCTGACTATAATACTGCCACACACTGTGCTTCTGAATATAATACTGCCACACACTGTGCCTCCATCTAAACCAGTGCTATACACTGTGCCCCTGAATATAATGCTGCCACACACTGTCCCCCTGAATATAATGCTGCCACACACAGTGCCCCTGAATATAATACTGCTACATTTTCATGCGCTTTCATTTTTTACATCCTGCTTTGTCCTCTTAAAGGTCTTACAGAACCCTTTAGTTTCTACTCACTTAATTGCATTCAGTTCAACTGTATGGACACCCTAAAAAGGTGGTTAAATGTAACAAAAAGCCCCTCTCCCTAAATAAAAATAAATCACTCCCCCCCCCCCTTTTTTTCTGATAAAATAAAGTTAACAAAAATAAACATATTTGGTAACGCTGCGTGCATAAATGTCCGTACTATTAAAATATAAATGTTAATTAACTCGAACGGTCAATGGCATAAATGTACAAAAATTCCAACATCCTGAATTGCTGATTTTTGTTCACTTAAAGGAAAACAGTCACCCGCACTATTACCCAATACACTGGGTTATAGTGCGGGTGAACAGGAGACCTATGCGGGCTCTCGGACTGCTATACCTATCTGCAGTCCGTAGGCACAAGCGCTCACATGACCAGCTCACATGTGTGAAGAATTTGAAATCCAGCCAGCAGGCCCGCCTCAAAGCGAAAATCAGCGCTGGAAGAGTAGGACCTTTGGGGGATCGGGGCTCCGGACTGCAGGTAAGTATAGCAGTCCGAGACCTTGCATCGGTCTCCTGTTCACCCGCACTATAACCCGGTGTATCGAGTTATATTGAGGGTGAACGGGTGAGTTTTCCTTTAATGTAGCAGGAAAAAAAAGTGATCAAAAAGTCCCATGAAAAAAAAATGGTACTGATAAAAAAAAAAATTCAGATCACAGCGCAAAATATTAGCCCCTATGCAACCCTGTATATGGAAAAATAAGAAAGTTATAGGGGTCAGAAGAGAACATTTTAAGCATACTGTTTTTTTTATTTTTTTTTAATATAAGGGTGGAGATTCATCGGAACATGCTGAGGAAAAATGGAGTAGTTGCCCATAGCAACCAATCAGATAGGTGTGTACCACTATAGTGTGTCCTGGAGTCAATGTATGGTGAGTGGCAGTGCTGTGGTGCCAAGCCCGGCCAGTACCTACAGCCACCCTGCATCCCCTTCAAGTACATCAGTAACTAAAAAAATTCTGATAATACAATTTTACAAAAAAATAAATATATATATATATATATATATATATATATATATTGAAAAAAAGTGGGCGGGGCAATGCATTTTCGGTTTCTGTTTTCGGCCAAGCAAAGCCAAAATTTTCGGTTTCCGACCAAAATTTCCCTTTCGGTGCATCCTAATAAATACATTTTTAACCCCTTAAGGACTTAGCCCTTTTTCACCTTAAGGACTCGGCCGTTTTTTGCACATCTGACCACTGTCACTTTAAACATTAACTCTGGAATGCTTTTAGTTATCATTCTGATTCCAAGATTGTTTTTTCGTGACATATTCTACTTTAACATAGTGGTAAAAATGTTTGGTAACTTGCATCCTTTCTTGGTGAAAAATCCCAAAATTTTATGAAAAAACTTTGAAGCTCTCTGCTTGTAAGGAAAATGGATATTCCAAATACATTTTTTTGGTTCACATATACAATATGTCTACTTTATGTTTGCATCATAAAATGTATGAGTTTTTACTTTTGGAAGACACCAGAGGGCTTCAGAGTTCAGCAGCAATTTTCCAATTTTTCACAAAATTTTCAAACTCGATATTTTTCAGGGACCAGTTCAGTTTTGAAGTGGATTTGAAGGGTCTTCATCTTAGAAATACCCCATAAATGACCCCATTATAAAAACTACAGCCCCAAAGTATTAAAAATGACATTCAGTAAGTGTTTAAAACCCTTTAGGTGTTTCACAGGAATAGCAGCAAAGTGAAGGAGAAAATTCAAAATCTTCATTTTTTACACTCACATGTTTTTGTAGACCCAATTTTTGCAAGTGGTAAAAGGAGAAAATTTTTACTTGTATTTGTAGCCCAATTTCTCTCGAGTAAGCACATACCTCATGTCTATGTAAAGTGTTCGGTGGGCGCAGTAGAGGGCTCAGAAGGGAAGGAGCGACAAGGGGATTTTGGAGAGAACATTTTTCTGAAATGGTTTTTGGGGGGCATGTCACCTTTAGGAAGCCTCTAGGATGTCAAAACAGCAAAAAAAAAAAAAAACACATGGCATACCATTTTGGAAACTAGACCCCTCGGGAAATGTAACATGGGATAAAGTGAGCCTTAATACCCCACAGGTGTTTCATGACTTTTGCAAATGTAAAAAAAAAAAAAAATTACCTAAAATGCTTGTTTTCCCAAAAATGTTACATTTTTAAAAAGGGTAATAGCAGAAAATACCCCAGCTGTTGCAAAACTACAACTCCCAGCATGCGCTGACAGACTGTACATGCTGAGAGTTTTAGTTTTGCAACAGCTGTAGGCACACTGGTTATGTATCACTGAGTTTGTGACCTAACTCAGTGTTTCACAACCAGTGTGCCTTCAGCTGTTGCAAAACTACAACTCTCAGCAGTCACCGACAGGAGTGCTGGGAGTTCTAGTAATGCAACCAGCAGATGCACCACTACAACTCCCAGCATGCACTTTAGCTGTTTGTGCAAGCTGGGAGTTGTAGTTATACAACAGCTGAAGGTACACTTTTCCATAGAAAAATGTGCCTCCAGCTGTTGCAAAACTACAAGTCCCAGCATGCCCATAAGGGAATGCTGGGAGTTGTGGTGGTCTGCCTCCTGCTGTTGCATAACTACAGCTCCCAGCATGCCCTTTTTGCATGCTGGGAGCTGTTGCTAAGCAACAGCAGGAGGCTGTCAATCACCTCCAACTGCTGCTCCACACCGCCGCACACAGGTCAGTCCCTCGCCGCCGCTCCTGGGGCCCCGATCCCAACAGGGAGGCCGGGGATCAGGGTCCCCAGCTGCCGGGGTCAATTTCCCGCACCCGCTCACGTCCTCCGGAAGAGGGGCGGAGTGGGTTGCGGGAGTGACACCCGCAGCAGGTGCCCTGATTGGTCGGCCGGTAAACCGTCCGACGAATCAGGGCGATCGTGAGATGGCACCAGTGCCACCTCACACCTGCTGGCTATGGCTGTTCGGGACCGTCAGAGACGGCCCCAATCAGCCAGTAATTCCGGGTCACTGGAGACCCGATTGACCCGGAATCGCCGCAGATCGCTGGGCTGAATCGTCCAGCGATCTGCGGCCATTTACGACATGGGGGGGCATAATGACCCCCCTGGGCGATATGCCGCGATGCCTGCTGAACGATTTCAGCAGGCATCCGGCTCCGGTCCCCAACCGGCTAGCGGTGGGGACCGGAATTCCCACGGGCGTATGGATACGCCCTCGGTCCTTAAGGACTCGGAATGCAGGGCGTATCCATACGCCCTGCGTCCTGAAGAGGTTAAAAGTCTTCAGCTCAAAAACAAAATATCTTCGGTCCATATTAGACACATATTGGTCCACACTTTTCAGCCACACAATTAACATATAAATTCGGAATATAGACCGAATGATAATACAATTTTACAAGAAAAAATATATATTGAAAAAAAAGTGGGCGGGGCAATGCATTTTCGGTTTCGGTAGTCCCTACATTGTTTCCCAAACAGGGTTAAATAAAACCAGTCTGTAAGATGTGGGTAGTTAATGTTTGCTAACCATTCTTGGCTGTTCTGAATTTCGTTGTTTTTTTGTTTGTTTGTTTTATTGAAAGCTTTTGTCGCCCACCAAAGCTTAGGAGACATGTTTGTGCTCTTGTATCTGTATTAGTTCTTGGAAATAGAGAGACATGTACAATAGTTGTTACTCTTGACATTTTGTACTCAGGCTTGTTAACATAACAAGAAGCATTCACTGCATCGAAAGAAGAGGTTTCACATAGTGAAGAATTTTTCTTTATCGCATCAGTAAAATAATAGAACTCACCGCTACTAAACGCTGTAGAGTCTTCACATTAAATTCTAGAGGTATGTTCACATGTTCAGGTTTTTAATTGCAATTATTAAATCTAAAGCTAAGAATAGATTATAAATGGAGAACACATATAACGAAAAGACTGAAGGCGAGATATTTTAGAACTTGCAGAAAGGAACAAGGGAGCGGTTGCTTAAAGCAACCATTCAGATGGCTTCCTTAATTTTTAACCCTTTCCCGCAAATTTACGTATATGTACGTCCACTGCGGGCTCCCGCTGTATGACGCACACTCAGCAGGTGGGCGCGCATCATACCTAGTGGGTCCCGGGTTGCTATCAGCAACCAGGACCCATGGCTAATGCCAGACATTGCAAACCGGGCTGATGTCCGGCAATAACCCTTTAGACGTTGCGATCAAAGTTGATTGCGACGTCTAAAAGTGGTTAATTCTTTTCTCGGCTAGCTCAGTGTGCTGATCAGGACTGCCGTGACGAAACTGTGGCATCCTGATCAGCTGAGGGGACGGGGGAGGTGTCTTACCTTTCTACCGGCCGTCTGATAGGTGCTCCAGCCTGGCTTTCAGCTTTGTCAGGCTAAAGCAATGGAGCACCGATAACACTGATCAATGCTCTCCTATAGAGAAGCATTGATCAGTGTATGCAATCTACAGTAAAGATTGCATGTTATAGTCCCCTATGGGGACTAAAAAAAAGTGAAAAAAGGTAGTTAAAAAAGTAAATAAATATGCATTAACCCCTTCCCTAATAAAAGTTTAAATCACCCCCTATTCCCATTTTTCAAATAATAATAAAAATAAATAAAACCTAAACATGTGTGGTATTGCCGTGTGTGTAAATATCCGAACTGCCTGGTTTTGTTAGATGAACCCTTCCAAAGTGGTGGCAAGGGGATTTTAGCATCCTCATTGCTGATATTGAGCCCCTGAGAGTCCCTTCCATGGTGTACAGCTATTTCTCATTATCTCCTTTTCAGAGGACAGGACCAGAGCTGGGCTGTTTGCCAGATGTACACATACATGGACTTCCTTTCCCTTCGCTAGCTAATCAAAGCTTATACTTCTCTATGCTATCTAATTACATAGTGCTCGAGAAGATGTCCTGTACTAAACAGGCTGGTATTGTGCTGGGCTGATGATTTGCACAGTACACTATTGTAGATGTCATTTTAAGGGAGAAGGGGTTACTTATACATTGAGTTTGCAAGGTGGTAATGGAGCAGGAAGGAAATAACCAGCAGAAGCAAGATCACAACAATGAAAGGGTTACACTAAGCACTGAGCTGCTGATACTCTTGCTGCTGCTAAGAAGCTAAAAGTTATTACACTGCAGCACTGTAGACATACAGCAGTAAATTCACACAAGGTGCAGCTACCTTGAGCTTTACAGATGATGAGAAATGAAAACAAAACCTTGATATACCTCAGATACAAGAGGAGATAAGTTTTTTAAACAACAATGACCATTTGAAGTAATAAACTTTTTTTATTTTTTTTATTAGACTTCTTGATACAGGGTACTGATCCAGGGATTTCTTGAAATATTTAAGGTTTGGAAGATTTTTCAGCCCCCTACATAAAGCACATTAGCATCTACCGGACAAGTTTATTTATTTACATCATCATTCGTTTTTTGATTGCAATTATTGAATACAAAGCCAGAGATTGATTCGGAAAAGAAGTCTCTGCTTCATACGTGCCCTCCATTTATGATGTTTCCTTGACTTTGTATTCAATAATTGCAATAAAAAATCTGGATGTGTGAACACAACCTAAAACCACTGACTGCTGGGCTCTCTGAGAGGAGCATGTGCTGGGGACAGCACATGCTTCATTCATTCTCTATGGGAACACCAATAAGACCCCAGTGCTGTACTCAGGTCTCTTTGGCACTCCTATAGATATTAATAGAGCACGTGCCATCCCCAGTACGCGCTCCTCTCAGAGGAACCCCCGTGATCTGACACTTATCCTGTGGATAGGGGATAAGTTACTTTTCGCTTGCCAACCCCTTTAATTCTTTGTCAAGCCAAATCTTTCAGATCAAAAACTGTTCTTACACTGGCTAGTATAGTAAGGGGATCCCCTCTATGGCATCCATATTATTAACTAGCTTTTGCCCGCGGCTTCGCTCGCGTTAAATTTGGGGTAAAATAGATCTACTTTTCACAATCCTATAGTAATGAGGCCGCTCTGGGTAAAGTTTACAGGCATCCAAACAACCCGAATTCTAACAAACATTACATCTGCTGTTCCATGAAATTGAAGATCGACAACTACCATAAGTAAAAGCAGGACATGTCACTGTAGTACTCTGTGGCACTAAAGTAATTGTCCCCGTTACTATCGGTGGACATAATGGAAAACTCTTCCCATTTAGCTACTACATGGCTAACCATTTGCTCTCGAACCTCCCTGGCCATCACTTGTGTGTCATACAATATATAAGAAATGGCCCGAAACAAATGGCTCCATCTCCAATTACAGGAATAACATTGTGGGGCACCATAGTCCCATCTATTTTAAACAATTCTACATTTATTGTGAAAGATACCAAACTAAAGGTAAATTATAGTCAGAATAAAGAAACAAAAAGGGGGAACCCGCCTTCTCACGCTGCTTATATACAGTCTGGGTGCAGTGCGTGCATGTCACATTTATAATGAGGTGGCCCGCCTTCTCGTGCTGCTTATATACAGTCTGGGTGCAGCGCGTGCATGTCACATTTATAATGAGGTGGCCCGCCTTCTCGTGCTGCTTATATTCTGTCCGGGTGCAGCGTGTGCGTGTCGCATTTATAATGAGGTGGTCAGTCTTCTCGCGTTGCTTATATACTGTCCGGGTGCAGCGCGTGCATGTCGCATTTATAATGAGGTGGCCCGCCTTCTCGTGCTACTTATATTCTGTCCGGGTGCAGCGTGTGCGTGTCGCATTTATAATGAGGTGGTCAGTCTTCTCGCGTTGCTTATATACTGTCCGGGTGCAGCGCGTGCATGTCGCATTTATAATGAGGTGGCCCGCCTTCTCACGCTGCTTATATACCGTCCGGGTGCAGCGCGTGCATGCCGCATTTATAATGAGGTGGCCCGCCTTCTCGCACTGCTTATATACTGTCCGGGTGCAGCGCGTGCATGTCACTTTTATAATGAGGTGGCCCGCCTTCTCGCACTGCTTATATACTGTCCGGGTGCAGCGCGTGCATGTCGCATTTATAATGAGGTGGCCCGCCTTCTCGCGCTGCTTATATACTGTCCGGGTGCAGCACTGGCATGTCGCATTTATAATGAGGTGGCCCGCCTTCTCGCACTGCTTATATACTGTCCGGGTGCAGCGCGTGCATGTCGCATTTATAATGAGGTGGCCCGTCTTCTCGCACTGCTTATATTCTGTCCGGGTGCAGCGCGTGCATGTCGCATTTATAATGAGGTGGCCCGTCTTCTCGCACTGCTTATATACTGTCCGGGTGCAGCGCGTGCATGTCACTTTTATAATGAGGTGGCCCGCCTTCTCGCACTGCTTATATACTTTCCGGGTGCAGCGCGTGCATGTCGCATTTATAATGAGGTGGCCCGCCTTCTCGCGCTGCTTATATACTGTCCGGGTGCAGCGCGTGCATGTCGCATTTATAATGAGGTGGCCCGTCTTCTCGTGCTGCTTATATACTGTCCGGGTGCAGCGCGTGCATGTCGCATTTATAATAAGGTGGCCCGCCTTCTCGTGCTGCTTATATACTGTCCGGGTGCATCGTGTGCAAATTTTTTCGTATTTTGATTGATTTTTCGGAGGCTTATTATTATGTAAATACAGATACAGACAGATGTTTTTTTTAAATTTAAGAATAATGGTGCAAATTTCCGAATTCAAAAATCAACCTAATCTTAATTCATACAAACTTTGAACCCCTGTTTCACCCCTTCAGGGGTTGAATTTTCGAAAACGTTAAAACACGTGTTTCTTTATCTCTAATTGTTAGCCTAAAAACAAAGTTTCATGCTTCTTATTCCTCGTCTACATCTTAAAAACAACATCTGTGAAAAAAATTCAGCTTTCTAGGTCCAAGGGTTTCGACTGGGCATTGGTGAGTCAGGCCTTCTCTTTTTATATAGATAAATAATGCAAATGGAAGCTGTTCGAGCGGTCAAATCTTTCAACTACAGTGATCCCTCAACTTACAATGGCCTCAACATACAATAGTTTCAACATACAATGGTCTATTCTGGACCATTGTAACTTGAAACCAGACTCAACATACAATGTACAGACAGTCCAGATCTGTGAAACGTGTCAATGACTGGAAGAACCGACCAATCAGAATGGACATTCACTGGTAAAACCCCTGTATTACTGAAGTGTATGCACTGACTGATATCTGGTAGCCCCCCCTACAGTACAGGGAGGTATTACATGTTCTGTACTCTTTACCTGTACCAGGGTTACCTGCTCCTTTGGACACCAGGTGAGGACGACTCCATATTACTTTTTTGGGACACTGTGTGTACTGTACAGGACCCCGAAGAAGCTCCTGTCCTCTACATAGACCAGTGTTTTCCCAAGCAGGGTACCCCCAGCTGTTGCAAAACTACAACTCCCAGCTTTAGCTGTCCGGGCATGCTGGGAGTTGTAGTTTTGCAACAGCTGGAGGCTCCCTGCTTGGGAAACACTGACATAGGCAGTGATTTACAGCTCCCAGCAGATCTTTCTCTTACTTTTATATGTAAGGATTTGCTTTATCTATATTAGTTATCTACATATTTTTCTTTAATCCTCACATTTTCCTATTTTTGGATGAAATTTTGGTGGCTTCAGAACCAATTACCAGGTATCCATAGAGTTATGGTCTCAACATACAATGGTTTCAACATACAATGGCCGTCCTAGAACCAATTAATATTGTAACTTGAGGGACCACTGTATATTTCATTTTGTATTTCAAACAGTATAACTTCAGTAAATTAGCTAGAAAATGTATGTGTCAATGGTTTATTTCCACCAAGGATACTACAATTAAAAACTCTTAAGGCCAGTATGGTGGCTCAGAGGTTAGCACTGCTGCCTTGCAGTGCTGGGGCCTTGGGTTCAAATCCCACTAAGGACAACAATAAATAAAGTGTTATTATTATTAGAATAATGTCAGCAGAGAGAACTGTGCTCGTGATGTCATCAGAGAGCATTCCAAAAAGAAAAGAATTTCCTCTGTAGTATTCAGCAATTAAAATCTCTTTAGTAGAAAATTAATCTCATGATGTCTATGAGGAATGATATAATGCTGGGAGCTAATACACAGAGGCCCTCATTTACTATTCTAAACCCAACTTCTTTTGTTGTTTTTTTTTGGCGCATCTTTGTCTGCGCCATGTCGCAGACATCGTGCGCCAGTCTGCGACACGATGCGACATTTTTTCCCGACGGACCCGATGTGGATTCTCCCAAACCCGAAAAAGGGGCGTAACCCGACATTTCTGAGCTTTACCACGTATTTATAAAGGTTTCCAACCCAAATTTGTTGAATTGTTGTGGATTTTTTCCCGACAACTAAGAGGAGTTGGAAACCAAAACCTACAAAACCCACGTGCGACAAACAGGATGCAACATAATAATAAATACCAGGGGAAAAAAGCAGTCGGGTAAGAAAGCAAGATAGACTTACAACCCGATTTTCTAAGTAAATGAGGGCCAGTATCTGTATTGCTGACATAGCCTCAGGAATTTCTGTCCATTCTCACACTTGTGTGTTTACCAGTGACAAACATAAAAAGACCATTTAGAAAAATTGGAGCTGTTTCAAGTACCTGCATTCATGTAAATGAAGCTCAGGACTGCCTATCTGTAGACACGGGCCAGATCATGTCATTACGTGGTGAGATTTGTTCTCATTGTTAATCATTGAATACAGAAGGATGTGAGATTTTTACTTTTATGAGCTAATTCTTCCCGGAAAAAAAACTAATTCTTAGCTGACATCTCCTCCCTATAACAAGCAGGAGAGTGCCAGGAAGCCTTGTAGTTGGAGACCGTTCACACCCACCAGCACTAAAGGAAAAGTGAATGTAGTTTTCATTTCTTTGTGTTTCCAATATTTGACAATGTGTGTACCAGAATGTATTTATTTCTCCAGTGGAGATTATAATCCGCTTTTTATACCCTATCTCCACTAATATAAATCCAGCTAACTTGCCAATAAATGTGTACAACATGGGAGGAATAATATGTGAACATGACGAGCACAATAAATATGTTTTCGAGTTTATCTGGTTACAAGACTTTTTCCTTAGTGTTCAAGGCAATGGTGCTAACCACAATGCCATTATGTACAATAAGGAAACTGCAAGCATTACAAGTGAATTTAAAGGGATACTCCTGTGGAAAACTTTTTTTTCAACTGGTGCCAGAAAGTTAAACAGATTTGTCAATTACTTCTATTAAAAAAAATCTTAATCCTTCCAGTACTTATTAGCTGCTGAATACTACAGAGGAAATTATTTTCTTTTTGGAACACACAGCTCACTGCTGACATCATGACCACAGTGCTCTCTGCTGACACCTCTGTCCAGAGTAGGAGAAAATCCCCATAGCAAACATATGCTGCTCTGGGCAGTTCCTAAAATAGACGTCAGCAGAGAGCACAGTGTTCCAAAAAGAAAAGCATTTCCTCTGTAGTATTCAGCAGCTAATAAGTACTGGAGGGATTAAGATTTTTTAATCTGTTTAACTTTCTGGCACCAGTTGATTAAAGAAAAAAAAAAGTTTTCCACCGGAGTACACCTTTAACACCAGCTAACATCATTTAAGACAATTATACAGTATGTCTATAATAAAATCCAGGCAAATCCATCAGCATCCTTTAGCTGGAATCCATATAATGTTAATACACATGATGTATAATGAGAATTCTATTTCTTAGGGTGACAAACTGATATCAGTAGATACAGACCAATAGGGACCTGTGCAAGAACAGCTTCTGTGCAAGGACAGCTTATGGGCCCTCTCATTTCTGTGCAAGAACAGCTTATGGGCCCTCTGATTTCTGATTTTACATGCATATTCAAGTAGAAGAGAGAAAAATACATATATACCATGTATTTTACAGGCATGGAATATTAGTCAAGGACCACCAGTAGATACGAGCCAAGTAGCATAGCATGGGTTGCCTGAACCCAGGACAAGGTAAAGTATTGTGCTTTCCCCCAGCCTGACCTGTAAATGTAAGAGTGTAAAGTGTATGCACCGACACTTACCAGGGGATTTTCTCATGTGTTGGGGTTTAAAATATTACATCTACACCAGGACCCCATATTACTACTAAAGTGAGTGAATAATACCATCATACTTTAAAAAACACTATATACAGACCAATAACACCACTATGCACGGGACAAGTAATTTGGCCACATGATGAACACTACAACCATACTGATACTAAATAGAAACCACTACATGCAGACCAACCCCCCAAACATTGCCCATATAGTGGTAGATGCTGGCCGCTGTACTCTGGCTCTGTAGACCATATAACTCAGTTGGGAGACAATTCCCACCCCATTATGTAAATACCCCAGTAAGTAGGTATTTTTTTCCCCATTAAGTAGATGTCCCTAGTGGTTAAGTAATTTCTCTCCACATTAGGAAGATGTCCCTAATAGGTAAATCATTTCCCCCCAGTAGGTAGGTAATTCCCACCTCTATTAAGTAAATGTCCCCAGTAGGTAGGTAATCCCTCCCCCTATTATGTAGATGTGCTCAATAGGTAGATAATCCACTATTAAGTAGATGCACCAGTTGGTAGGTAATTTCTTCCCCCATTAGCTAGAGGCCTTCAGTAAATAGGTAATCCCCCAGTAGATAACGGTTACCAGCAGGTAGGTAATCGTTAATAAAGTAGATCAATAATCCCCTACATTGAGTAGAAGCCCAAGTAGTTATAGGCAGGTAATTTCTTACCCCAGCATTCCCCTGGTAGGAAGGTCATTTTCCTAAATCATTAGAATTATACTTACCTTCTCTCCAGGACAGACCCTCTTTTTCTTCTTCCTCTACTCTGTGCTCCATCACCTAGAGCAGCACCTGCTCGCAATGAAGTGACATCATTCCTGCGCTGCTGTAATACAGTACAGGAGCAAGGAGTCCAGATAGAACAATACTCTCTGCTCTTGTACAATACGGACTGGTGATACATACATCACTTTAAATTCTCGGGGTCACAACATTTTGTGCCCCTAAGAGTTTAGCTAAGCAAGTTGTGACTCTTAGGTTGGTGACCAAGAGTGCTGCTGCAACCTTCTATTTGTATACTGTGTATTTACCACAGCGGCATGCACCCATGTATTAGGTAGTTGTGCTGGCTATTTTTATGTGTTTTTTTGCAATGCAACTTAAGGGGAGTGGCACCCTCTCTAGCCGTGCACCCCTCCCTGTTCACAGGAGGTTTTTAAATCGATAGTGGATCCTACATGTCACCCGGTTAGAGGCTATATGCCCAGCAAAGGTGGATATAGTGAGTGTGTTAGGGTACCATCTGAAATGAGGCCTCCTGTGGAGGATGGAGGACACGTTTTGATCAAAAAGTTCACTAAGAGCCTCCATATTTTTGACCAAGAGTGCCGCTGCAATCTTATATTTGCATACTTTGTATTTGCCACCGCAGCGTGCACCCATGTATAAGGTAGTTGTGCTGGCTATTCTGTGTTTTTTTGCAATACATTAATATTATGCATTGTTTTAATTTGTGTGCTGCAGGTCACTTAGGACTGACCCGATCCACACCACACCATTAAATCTAACAGACTCTTCTCAGCAGTGACAGCCCCTCTCTAATTAAGAGGGGGCACCATTGCAGTCGGTGGTTAAATAAGTGAGCCGTCACTATTAAGATGAGTTCTTGGAGGTAGCAGCCAAAACAATCAGTGAGAAATTCTAGCATCAGGAATACCCCTTTAATTTAACTTATCAATACAATCCCCTCCCGTATAAGCAAACAATAATGGGATGGTGTAAATAGTTATTGTGCAGCACCTCTCTTTTTTGCCTGATATGATATTGGGTATAGAGAAATACTTCTGCAACATGCCTACAACCACCACAGATAAATCCTGTAACCATTGGCAGCTGCAGGGGGCCCCTAGAGGATGGGGGCCCTGGGCAGTTGCCCTGTTTGCCCTTTACTAATGCCAACCCTGACAACTGTAGACTTGTTAATTTCTTTTTACATGGATTGGAGCACCTTCAGGGTCTGTGTTTGGCCTTTTGGTACTGCTGAAATGTTGCCCAATCTTTAGGGGCAGATTATACAAAATGGTAAATTGATCTGATATGTATACTTGAAGGGGTTATCTTTCTTTAAAAAAAAAAAAAAAATTGAGTAAGAGGTCAAAATGCCTTTTTTTACTGTATTAAAAATGTTCTTCTTTTATTGATAAAACAATAAATAAACAGTTAAATAAAATAAAAAATGCCATAAAATAACATAGAACACTGTACTTACCTGTCTGATCCGACATTAATTCAGTGCAGAAGCTGCAGTAGGTGCCCGGTCTCTGTTTACTAGAGGCCAACCCATGAACAACAGCAGATAACCAGTGGCCTGAAGAGTGACATGTCTTTCTACTGACATCATGCCTCCCATTGCTAGGCAGTGATGCCAGTGGTATGACTTGTGACCACTGAGTCCACTGACTGACTGCAGAGGTCAAGTGTTGGCTGCTGTTAAGCAGAAATGGGGCAGGAGCTTCTGCAAAGGATCACCGTATGATTAGACAGGTGAGTAAAGAGTTTTATGTTATTTCATGACATTTAAAGGGGTATTCCAGGATTTTTGGTTCTTTAAATGTGAGACAGGGGCATCAAAGTTAGTCTAGTTACTAATATACTTCGCTTACCTATGTTTGGTGACTGGTATCAAATTTATTTGTCTTTCTTTCCCTGGAAGTTCATTTTTTGCAGCCTACAAAATGAGCCAATAGATCACAAGTCAGGTGAAAGGGGGCTTGGCTGCTTCATATGTTGTGTGTGAATTCAGCCCTCTGATGACGTTACCAGTGCACATTCATCATCCCACAGATCCACTGCTTGCGTGTCAAAAGGAGCATGGCTGTGCTGCAATGGTTGGGGTGACCGATGTGCGGGAGAGAAATAAGTCATCTCCCACCATAAAATTTAGGATCCTGGGATTGTAGTCTGAGGGAGGCCATGGAAACCGGAAGTAGACAGTTCTAAAAAAACAAACTAGCAGTGTGATGGGAGACTCAGGACACGTCCATTTAACACCAACACAAGCACATACTTGGTAAGCATGTCCATTACTGTATGACACTTAATTACTAAAGTTACCTTATGTTGGTAACCCCTTTAAGATGCTTATTAAAATGTTTTTAAAGAGTGATTTACCCTTTTAATTCAAGGAACCTCAACATTTCCACTTTATCCCTCAATAGTATAGCAGTACTGCACTCTCTGTACTGCTGGAAGCAGCAGCTATTTTGGTCTATATGTGGTGCTATTCAGCCTGTCAGTGTTCACACTTTGATAAAACAGTGAGACTTCTTGACTGCAGGAGATCCCAATGCTAAGTGCTTAAAGGCTGATTTAAAGAATTCTCTTGATTGTTGGGTGCACGTCTAAGATCTGGGCAGCCCGTCTGATTGAATAGTATGGGCGTCACTAATAGGTTGTTAACCAGCATGGTTCACTACACGCTATGATGTAACTGACACCTTATCTGTGTGCAACTATAATACTAAGTAGCTACCCCCTCATATATAGTAAGCGTGAGTGGTTGTTCATCAGTATTTTGTAAGTGTCTAATACTGTAGGTGTTTAACCTGCCCTCCTACCAGTAACCAGTAAGTATGCCCTCTTGTCTGGGATTTTTTTGAGTAAATTGTGTCCTGTTTTCTGTGATTTTTCAACAGAATTATAGCAATGTTTCAGTTCCTCATGGGATTGAGTTTCCAATGAGGCTCTGAAACATTGCGATCACTTAGTAGGATCAATAAACACGTGTAATTTTTGAAGACTGAAGTGTTTCTTTAGGATATACTTTTTCCGGTAAATTATGTAAAAAAGGTTCACATTTTCCATCTGTTTGATAGATAATTTTTTTAAAGGGATAATTGGTCTTAAAGAATACTGTGCACATGTATGCATTGCACTTGACTTCCAGCCAACAATTTTTAATACAGTCAATAACAGGAATTCAGATGTAAACCTGCCGGACATGTCAAAGAGACACATTCACACTTCAGTCATATGTTCTTTCATACATAAAATGCAACTTGTATAGCCAAACGTGTTTGAACAGTGCCACAGACAATACCTTGAGGAGTTCATGCTGGGATTAACATAATACACTTTTTACACCCTTTATATTATCAAACATTGGGTTGCCATGTTTTTTTTTTTTTTTACTGGGCATGTAAGACCCCAGAGTGACAACTCCATTTCCACCGCATTGTGTCAGTGATTTGGTCACACGTTTTTTTGCCGTCTGTATTTGTTTACAACACCAACATACAAAACATTTATTAGTTGCAAACATTTAAGTTTCTCACCTCCTCTGCAGCATCTTGAGAGCTGGTGAAGGAGAAAATAGTTGTCGCGAGAAGCAAAAATAAGTAATTCTTCATGGTGAGACCTGTTCAAGACATAAAAATAGAAATACAATTTCATCACACTATAGAAAAGGGTAATTAGTTGGTTGTCTTATCATTTTAAGGGCTCATTGCTGATTATGGCTTATATGCTTATATGCTGATTATACTCCTTAGTGTTGATATGGCTTTATGAATCTACTTTAGTGCCCCCTTTTTTATATGCGATAGCAAAAATTGGATGCACAAACACAATCATAAAAAGTAAATTTTTAATAGGTAGAGTTGAGAGAGCCGAGCCCAGCTAACCGGTCTTACTGAGAACTTTTGAGAAAAAGCAGCTTACCAAACTTTAAGAACTTTGCCATGCTCAGCTCTCAGTGGGACTGAGCTGGGCATGGTTCTCTCATCTGGCATGAGTACTATTATAGGAAAAGAGATGAGGAACACATTGTGTCATGTCAGCTTCGGATGAGGAAGTAGGAACACTGAGATAATGTAAGGTAGCTCAGCATACTTTGCAGCTAATAACAAGATCACATGATCACAAGGTAGCCTATCATTGTTTGCCTACAGCTCCCAGGCCAGGAGACAGCATAGGAGCGGTTTTAAGAGACTAATTAAAATTTGCATTGTGGCCACCATCTTGCAGAAACAAATGAACAGAGAGCAGTACACAGAATAAATCACTGTGGAACTACCAATCCCAGAAAGCCTTCACAAATACAATACAAAGCAATATGAGCATTGTACCGTGGGCTGACCTCTCAGTGACCTGCATAACTGTGTGCAGTTGATGCTCTACAAATTCCAGTAGTGTGACTGCAGAACGAGCCCATAGAAAGCTATCACACTACAATACAAAGCAAAGCAATGCAAAGCATTGTGCAGTGGGCTGGCCTGTACATAACTTCACATTTCTAGCTTTGAAAATGGGGGTGGAATAGGCATTTTACGCCAAGTTACCTGTATTTTTTGGGTTTCGTTAAAAACACATTTTTAGCTGGGTGTAACATAAATCCACATTTCTCTGCCACTTGACTAGTTGATGAGTGACAAATCGCCCCCAAAAAAACCTAAAAATAACTTCTAAATCTTTTACAATTAAAATGTCTGGTAAAGTAATGGTTGAAGGAATGGTTGGAGGTTGGACAGAGTAGAGGAAGGAGTACCCCTGCCATACTTTACCAGTAAGCATGTTGGTGGCAGTACCAGCACTATGGGTACCAACCACCTGCCCAGTCCCAGTACAGGTAGCAGCAGGTGCCTAGTGGTAGTAGTAGCATCAGCAAACAAAAGTTGGCTGTAGGGGTAGAAGCCCCCTTAAATGGAAAGATAGACAAATAGTACCAGTAAAAGCACTAAAATCACCTTGTCTCCCTGTGAAGGGTTAATCTTCCATGCAGTTTTTTTTAATAATCTTTTCAAATGACAAATGCGCTTCAATGGTATAGTAACATGTAATGAGAAACAGGAGACTGCAAAAAAGTTTGGCAAAATCAATTTCTTAAGAATAGAATTAGGATATTATACCTTCAGAGACTGCTCCCCAAGTTTAGAACATTTTGCTCTGTTCAAATGTTATACATTGGTAATGTGATATTGGGTGAATTAGTATGAATTGTTGGCAGCTTTACAGAGGTGAAAAGAAATGTATTGATCTTGTGCTTTTCTGCTAAAAATGAGTAAACCGCCAGAAAACAGCAGCACAAAGAGTTTAAAAATTAAATCTATAGTGTTGGATATGAGAATATAAATACTCCATAGACATACTAAGATGTAATGGAATCTATTAAATAATGGACATAATCAATAAAGTTATTCTCTATGTACAATCCTGTGGAGCCATCTGACCCTCCCATAAACTGTTGGATGGCTTTTTAAGTAAGCTAGAAAATAAATAGGTGAGACATTTATTGTGGTAAAAATAAAGGTTGCCAATGCAGTAATTAATAAGTGGGGCAATGAGAATACTTTTATATACATCAATATTGTGAGCATAGAAAAGAACCTTTGTAAAATAACGTATTACATAACGTATTACAGATCACGGCATCTGCGGCAGAGTGGCACTTAAAATGGCTGATCTGATCGCCCGCGGCACTGCCACTGGGATCAGATAAGCCAAGATGGCGGACAGAGGTCCCCTCACCTGCCTCCGTCCGGCTCCTGGGGTCTTCTGCACTGATCTGCCTTCCAGCAGACCAGAGCAGAAGATTGCCAATAATACTGATCAGTGCTATGCCCTATGCATAGCACTGAACAGTATTAGCAATCTAATGATGGCTTTAAATAGTCCCCTATGGGGACTAAAAAAGTGAAAAAAGAAATTTGAAAAATCTCCTCCCCCATCAAAGTTTTAAATCACCCCTTTTCCCGATATTTACACGTAAAAAGAGATAAATAATAAACATATTTGGTATCGTCGCGTGCGTAAATGTCCGAACTATAAAAATATAATGTTAATGATCCCCTACGGTGAACGGCGTAAACGTAGGGAAAAAAAAGTCAAAAATGTCTGCTTTTTTTGTCACATACAAAAAAATGAAATAAGCGATCAAAAAGTCACATATGTGCAAACAAGGTACTAAAACAAACTACAGATAATGATGCAAAAAATTTGCCTTCACACATCCCTGAATATGGAAAAATAAGAAGGTTAGAGGTGGTGAAAATAGGGCAATTTTAAACGTACTGATTTTGTAAAAAAAAAAAAAAAAAAAGAGATTTTTTAAAAGCAGTACAATAATACAAATCTATGTAACCATGGTATCATTTTAATCATATTGACCCAGAGAATAAAGAAAATATGTAATTTTTACCGTAAAGTGTACAGCTTGAAAACTTTGCAAAATGATGACTTTCGTTTAAATTTCCTTACACAAAAAATTTTTTTTTGGGTTTACCATATACTTTAGGGTAAAATGAGTGATGTCATTACAAAGTGCAACTGGTCACACAAAAAAAAGCCCTCATATGGGTATGTGAATGGAAATATAAAAGAGTTATGGATTTTAGAAGGCAATGAGGAAAAAAAAAACGAAAACGCAAAAATTAAATTGGCTATGTCCTTCAGGTCAAAATGGGCTGTATCCTTAAGGGGTTAAAGTACCATATACCATGAAAAAACAATCTCAGAATCAAATTAATAAGTAAAAGAATCTCAGAGCAATGCCCCTGCCTCCATTGGACCAGTGATCACATGATTGTGTTGTGCACCCTGGCATAGCATAGCTGCTGAGTGTTTGCAGACCCAGATCAGCTTTTCCAGTAATTGGTAATTCTATAGGCAACTGTTTTTCCCACTGGTTCTTATTTGGTTCTCAGTTACAGTGGAAAATAGCATAATATATATATATAAAAAAAAAAAAAAGTGAATGTCTCCCAGAGGTCTTTCATGACCACATGAGATGCATATTAAGGATGTAAAAAAATATTATAAAATAAAATGAAAGAAAAGGTCTATGCCAACCCAAACTGCAACATAACTGTCCTGATCATGCAAGACTATGCATCTGTATCAAAATAACTAAAACAATGGTGAGGGGCAATTATTAGTCAATGCGGACAGTATTACATGCTAAAGCCATGCCTGCAGCAAACAGTTGGGTGGAGCCTTTTACATAATGATTTATGTACTTAAAATTGCAATCAATATACAATCGATGCTCTTTGGCGGTGACTTCATGCCGTCAACTTATTATTTTACTCTGGCTGTGTGAAACAAAGCAGGAAGGTTGGAGCTTCTGTGTCGAAAAAAGCCATTTAATTCCTTAGACTATCACTTATAATAACATAAACCCCTTCATCATCTTAAACCACTAGGAATATTAATAAGACATGTCAAAAGTTTTTGATTAGTGGGGGTCTGGCTGCTGAGGCCCCCCATTACAAGAACAAGAGTGGAAAAGTGCTAAGCTAAGAAGAGGAGAGAGACAGGAGGAGAGGAAGCGCTTAGCTTAGCACTTATCAGCGCTTGTTGTATCTGTCACCCCCTTTAGCCCACTAGGGATATTTGCTTTTACCCTATAACCTCCTTGAAGCATCATGGATATTACCATTAATCTTTTCACTGTAAAGGCATTCACATTAGAGAAAAGATAGTCATCCATATGACTGCCTTATGTGAGCATGGGTTTTCTGACTCTTCTCCTACAGAGGACGTTGAGGGAGTGAAGCATCATGCATGTTAAAATCCTTTCATTCTTAGAAAGATAAGTCGCCCCATGGCTCTGGAAACAGCTTACCCCCATTCTCTACTTAGAACACATGAACACTGCCGTGAAAAAAAACATGGAGAAAGTTGGCAGTGACACAAATGGGAAGTTTTGTCATCTCCACCGTAGATGGCAACAAATTTTTAACAAACCCCCCCCCCCCCCCCGCCTCTCTTTAATTTAATTAAGACTTTGTTTCCTAGTTTGGTTGTTGCTCCATTAACCCCTTAAGGACGCAGGACGTAAATGTACGTCCTGGTGAGGTGGTACTTAACGCACCAGGACGTACATTTACGTCCTAAGCATAACCGCGGGCATCGGAGCGATGCCCGTGTCATGCGCGGCTGATCCCGGCTGCTGATCGCAGCCAGGGACCCGCCGGCAATGGCCGACGCCCGCGATCTCGCGGGCGTCCGCCATTAACCCCTCAGGTGCCGGGATCAATACAGATCCCGGCATCTGCGGGAGTTCGCGATTAAAATGAACGATCGGATCGCCCGCAGCGCTGCTGCGGGGATCCGATCATTCATAACGCCGCACGGAGGTCCCCTCACCTTCCTCCGTGCGGCTCCCGGCGTCTCCTGCTCTGGTCTGTGATCGAGCAGACCAGAGCAGGAGATGACCGATAATACTGATCTGTTCTATGTCCTATACATAGAACAGATCAGTATTAGCAATCATGGTATTGCTATGAATAGTCCCATATGGGGACTATTCAAGTGTAAAAAAAAATGTAAAAAAATGTAAAAGTAAAAGTAAAAAAAAAGTGAAAAATCCCCTCCCCCAATAAAAAAGTAAAACGTCCGTTTTTTCCTATTTTACCCCCAAAAAGCGTAAAAAAACATTTTTTATAGACATATTTGGTATCGCCGCGTGCGTAAATGTCCGAACTATTAAAATAAAATGTTAATGATCCGGTACGGTGAACGGCGTGAACGAAAAAAAATTAAAAAAGTCCAAAATTCCTACTTTTTTAATACATTTTATTAAAAAAAAAATTATAAAAAATGTATTAAAAGTTTTTTATATACAAATGTGGTATCAAAAAAAAGTACAGATCATGGCGCAAAAAATGAGCCCCCATACCGCCGCTTATACGGAAAAATAAAAAAGTTATAGGTCATCAAAATAAAGGGATTATAAACGTACTAATTTGGTTAAAAAGTTTGTGATTTTTTTTAAGCGCAACAATAATATAAAAGTATATAATAATGGGTATCATTTTAATCGTATTGACCCTCAGAATAAAGAACACACGTCATTTTTACCAGAAATTGTACGGCGTGAAAACAAAACCTTCCAAAATTAGCAAAATTGCGTTTTTCGTTTTAATTTCCCCACAAAAATAGTGTTTTTTGGTTGCGCCATACATTTTATGATATAATGAGTGATGTCATTACAAAGGACAACTGGTCGCGCAAAAAACAAGCCCTCATACTAGTCTGTGGATGAAAATATAAAAGAGTTATGATTTTTAGAAGGCGAGGAGGAAAAAATGAAAACGTAAAAATTAAATTGTCTGAGTCCTTAAGGCCAAAATGGGCTGAGTCCTTAAGGGGTTAAAGAGAGTGATGATGCTATTTACTTAATAAGTTTACCATCAAGGAGGTGACGGCCCATTCCTATCTTTTCTATTAGCCCCATCATTTAAAGTTATGTCACTTCAATAGAGCATTATAACTCATAGGTGAACTTTTTTAGAATGTAAAATTGTATTTGCATTATAATTAACCTTTGCGATCATAACCATTAGTACAAAGTTTAAAGAGGATCAGATAGATTTACAGCAGAAATAAAGCAATGTTCTAAAAAACTAACCAAAATCATAGGAAAAGAGCTGCCTCTCTATTGCTGCAAGATGATGTTAATGCTTAAAGAACCCTAAAATGTTCAGCCAAAACATACAAATATGAAAGAGGACTCATCTGTAGACAACTGTTTTAGGGTTCTTGCCCCTGATCAGTACAATGCATGGTGCTGCCTGGCTCCAGAAGGAAAAGAGCTAGCTTGAGAGTCTTCTCAGGGAGCATTCCTGACATATGAAATTCCTATGCTAGCTTGGTGGTCTCCCCAAGGAGACACATTACTCTCTTAGACCCACATCAAAAGGCCTGTCATCCAGTCAACTAGGCAAACAGCTGTCTACAGCCCTTTTAGTTGTTTTTTTTTTGAATAGAGGATTTTGGTTTGGTTGATAATCTCCAGTCACATTTTAAGGCTCTTTAATGGTATGTTCCCCTCTCTCTTTAACCATGTCTCTATGTCTAGAGCAAGGCAACATAAACACATCTGCATTTGCCTTCATTTAGCAAACTTGGAGGGTTCTGTAGATATATCTTCTTATCTTCCCTCTTGTTGACAGCCTATAGTTGTGTTTCTGTCCACCAGCTCTGCTTTAGAAGCAGTGTGACATTACTCCCTGTGTAAACTGGCTGAATCTCCTGAGTGCACATCAGGCTCCTTGCTCTCCCTGCTTAGGCTTATCCAATTCAATTTATCATGTCTGACAGCTGCAGACATAGTCCTTTAGCTTGGGACCTGTGAGACTGAGAAGCAAATGACATGCCTCTGACCCCAGCCCGTCCACCAGCAATTCTGGAAGTGTAAGCAAACAGCAGCAGAAGAGAGAGAGGTAATCGATCTGATAAAAATTCCCCTTTAACCCCTTAATGATGCAGGACGTATATTTACGTCCTGCGCCGGCTCCCGCGATATGAAGCGGGATCGCGCCGCGATCCTGCATCATATCGCGTCGGTCCCGGCGCTCATCAACGGCCGGGACCCGCGGCTAATACCACACATCGCCGATCGCGACGATGTGCGGTATTAACCCTTTAGAAGCGGCGGTCAAAGCTGACCGCCGCTTCTAAAGTGAAACTGAAAGTGACCCGGCTGCTCAGTCGGGCTGTTCGGGACCGCCGCGGTGAAATCGCGGTGTCCCGAACAGCTGACCGGACACCGGGAGGGCCCTTACCTGCCTCCTCGGTGTCCGATCGACGAATGACTGCTCCGTGCCTGAGATCCAGGCAGGAGTAGTCAAGCGCTGATAATGCTGATCACAGGCGTGTTAATACACGCCAGTGATCAGCATAGGAGATCAGTGTGTGCAGTGTTATAGGTCCCTATGGGACCTATAACACTGCAAAAAAAAATGTAAAAAAAAAGTGTTAATAAAGGTCATTTAACCCCTTCCCTAATAAAAGTTTGAATCACCCCCCTTTTCCCATAAAAAAAATAAAACAGTGTAAAAAAATAAATAATTAAACATATGTGGTATCGCCGTGTGCGTAAATGTCCGAACTATAAAAATATATCATTAATTAAACCGCACGGTCAATGGCGTACGCGCAAAAAAATTCCAAAGTCCAAAAAAGCGTATTTTGGTCACTTTTTATACCATTAAAAAAATGAATAAAAAGTGATCAAAAAGTCCGATCAAAACAAAAATCATACCGATAAAAACTTAAGATCACAGCGCAAAAAATGAGTCCTCATACGCCCTGTACATGGAAAAATAAAAAAGTTATAGGGGTCAGAAGATGACATTTTTAAACGTATAAATTTTCCTGCATGTAGTTATGATTTTTTCCAGAAGTGCGACAAAATCAAACCTATATAAGTAGGGTATCATTTTGATCGTATGGACCTACAGAATAATGATAAGGTGTAATTTTTTACCGAAATATGCACTGCGTAGAAACGGAAGCCCCCAAAAGTTACAAAATGGCGTTTTTTTTTTCGATTTTGTCGCACAATGATTTTTTTTTCCGTTTCGCCATGCATTTTTGGGTAAAATGTCACTGCAAAGAAGAATTGGCGACGTAAAAAATAAGCCATCATATGGATTTTTAGGTGGAAAATTGAAAGGGTTATGATTTTTAAAAGGTAAGGAGGAAAAAACGAAAGTGCAAAAATGGAAAAACCCTGAGTCCTTAGGGGGTTAAGGTATCAAGTATTGCATTATAGTGAAGATACCTTTAATAAGGGAACTTGAGAGCCAACTCTTTTCTTCTGGAAGAGAGCTAGTTTGCATACATTTTTCCCAGTGAGCATTGTGTAGCCTAAGCTGACATCAACTTGACAGTCTTCCCAAGAAGACATATTACCCCTCAGACCTGAAAGTCTTTACACTGTATAATGGTCCTGTTTTTTACGCTTGTCAGTAAAAGGAAAAAAAGGAAGAGACCACTGTGGTTCTCCGCAGAAGATGCCAAAATCATAAAAAAAACAAGCAATTAGTAATTATTATTAAAAAAAAAAAAAACAGAGGAATGAAGATAGGGAAATCTATAAGATTAAGTAGAAAAAGGACATGCAAGTTATAAGAGCTTCGAAAGCACAGGCAAAAGGAGGTAAGACATTCTTCATAAACTGTATATAAATAATTAATAAAAGGAAATTAAAGCAAGTAGTACATAAATTAAAAAGAAAGGAATGAAGGTATGTAGAATAGGATACAGGACTAGCTGACTGCCTCAATGATTACTTCTGTTCTGTTTTTACACAGGGAAAATTAAGGAAAAGGGTTGTAGTCAATTAAGTATATTCAGAGCAAGGTCTTGTTACCAGTGGGGTACCTCAGGGATCTTTATTGGGACCCATTTTGTTTAATATGTATATCAGTGACATTGTAGGAGGTCTCGATAGTAAGGTGTGGATAAATTCACAATAACAGACCTGGGAAATAAAAAACCCTCAGGCAGAGTGTAGAATATGTGATACAGTCCTAACCTCAGTACAGTATCTGAGGAAAGGGATTTAGTGGTCATTATTTCAGAAAACTTAAAGGTAGGCCGACAGTGTCATATAGCAGACGGAATGCTTGGATGTATAGGGAGAGGTATTAGCAGTAGAAAGAGAGAAGTGCTCATGCCACTGTACAGAACACTGGTGAGACCTCACTTGGAGTATCGTGCGCAGTACTGGAGGCCATATCTCCAGAAGGATATAGATACTCTAGAGAGAGTTCAGAGAAGAGTTTCTAAACAAGTACATGGATTGCAGGATAAAACTTACCAGGAAAGGTTAAAGGACCTTAACATGTATAGAAGAAAGATGAGACAGAGGGGATATGTTGGAGACTTTTAAATACATAAAAGGAATCAACATGATAAAGGAGGAGAGGATATTTAAAAGAAGAAAAACTACCACAAGAGGACATAGTTATACATTACAGGGGCAAAGGTTTAAAAGTAATATCAGGAAGTATTACTTTACTGAGAGAGTAGTGGATGCATGGAATAGCCTTCCTGCTGAAGTGGTCGCTGTAAATATAGAAATGGAATTAAATCATGCATGATATTTCATATAAGATAGGGTCATGGACTATTAAAAGTATTCAGGATATTGGGTAGACTAGATGAGCTGAATAGTTTTGACACATTCTCTATTTCTATGCTCCAAATTATTGAAAGGTGGATTTTTACATTAAATAGATAGTGATTTAAATGCTATTTATTATGATCTTGAGGTTTCTGAATGATTCTTAATCATCCAATGTAACACTCAGCCTTTGCACATGTCCAAAACATCTGTCATACATGGACATGCTGAGACATCCATCTGCTGCTAAAAGCTCTTACAGTAACTAGTTGGCTAAGCATTATGGAATAACTAGTTCAGCTGGCATATGACCGGTTATCAAATTTCTGTTCTAAATATGCAGCACTATGTTGTTCAAACAAGTCTGTAGACCTGCTGACTCATACATAATATTTTTATAATTTTTCTGTAACAAATGATGAATCACTCATGTTTCTGAACAAAAATATGGAAAATTTGTAGAAGTTAAAAGGGGAAAACATATTCCGGGGTGTAAACTTTTTAGAAACCATTGTAGTAGACTGTAAGGACATGGTCCTAGTGTTTCCCTTTAAATGAAGAAAGAAATAGAGGTAGATATACAGAGAAACTTTTTAATTAATTTTTTTAACAGCTGATACTGTAACTTTAAGAGTTTCAATTAAAAAACATACCAAAGCTTGACAGTTAAAACATACTAGGTGGCACTATAACCTAAATGTGGCAGAACAGACTGGAACTAAATACATCGGTTTCAAAACAGCCCTTTAAGGTTACTGCTACTTCACCGACACCCTAAAGACAACTGAAAAAGGTACTACTAGCACCAAAATTCAGATTTAGCAACCTGGGTCTCTACCCAACAGGGGTCAAGCCTATAACTACTTCTACACACTGCCGAATCCACTTTGTTTTTTAAATCGTATAATTTTCCAGGAAAGAGAACAACATACATAAACAGAAAGCAAAGCAGTTCCAATAATAATGACAGTGGTTGCTCCAGCCCAAGTATACAATAAAATGCATTTCCAAGAAAATCCAAACAAAGAGAGAAAATAGGCATCATGAGCTAGCATATGAACATATGAAAAAATATGCAAGATACAAGAAACTTCAGCACAGTAAGCTAATCCTCAATGTCGAGCATTAATCTCACTCCCCATCTGGACATTTTCAGGTGGTACAAAATCATAGGAAATGGTTCAGGCAGTAAAAGTTCAGCAAAGTATAATTTAAAGCACTCACCAAGTCATTATGCAAAGGCTTATCTTCAAGCTTTATTCTTGAAATATAGTGCACGGAGGGGGTGAGGGTGCAGGGCGGCTGGATGGTGTAGGCAGGGGAAAGGACTGGACGCTGGGGTGATGTTTCAGACCAAACAGTGTTTTCTCAAGCCCTCCTTAGGGAGTGAAACGTCGTTTGGTGTGAATTGTCGCCCCGGCGTTCAGTCCTTTCCCCTGCCTATACCATCCTCCCGCCGTGTACATATTTCAAGAATAAAGCCTTTGCATCATGACGTGGTGAGTGCTTTCATTTATACTTTGCTGAACTTTTACTATATGAAAAAATATGCCAAGGAGGGACTCAAACAGTTAGAGCAATCTGAACAACATTCTCTTAAATAAATGACCTCTGAACCCTATAGAGTTCAACCCCGAGAAATACATCTCCGCCAAAAGAAGAAACTTAAATGGTGAGTGTAAGATATGAGTAGAGGGGAGATCAGGGGTGTCAATCCAAAGACCCCGAATAGGTTCAAACTTCCTCACAGCTTTACGTTTTTTATAAACTCTTTTTTCTAAACAAATAATTTAGCTCTGCAATGTAGGAGGAGCTGTTCTGATCCAGTGTCTCGCTATGAGCTTTCAGGCCAAGTACAAAATCCTGCCGATGTCTACCTGTACCCCTCCCATATCGGCATCTCCATTTACCAAACCAAAAATACATGTTTCAATACAGTATCTGACATAAGTGAGTCCACCCCTCACAGTTTTGTAAATATTTTATTATATCTTTTCATGTGACAGCACTGAAGAAATGACTCTGCTACAATGTAAAGTAGTGAGTGCACAGCCTGTATAACAGTGTTTAATCTTGCGTCCCTAACACAGCCATTAATGTGTTAAATTTGGCAACAAAAGTGAGTACACCCCTAAGTGTCCAATGTCCAAACTGGGCCCAATTAGCCATTTCCTTTGCCTTTTTTTTTGTAATGCCACGCCATGCCCCTTCATTCATGTCTATGGAAGGGGGTGTGACAGCTAGTACATAGCTGTCATGCCTCCTCCCATAGACGTGATTGGAGGCGGAGTGGCGGCTGACATCTCCATTCATCTGTGCACAGAATGTCGGGTGCTTCGGTGGAGATCGCGAGACGCTGAACGTCCCCAGCAGCGGGACCCCCTTTGGATAGGGGATAAGATGTTTTCAGCAGAGTACCCCTTTAAAGGGGTAGTCGAGTGGTGAAAAACTTATCCCCTATCCTAAGGATAGGGGATAAGTTTGAGATCGCGGGGGTCCAACCGCTGGGGCCCCCTGCGATCTCTCTGTACGGGGGCCAGGCTCTCCGCCGAGATAGCGGGTGTCGACCCCCGCACGAGGCGGCGGCCGACACGCCCCCTCAATACATCTCAATGGCAGAGCCGGAGATTGCCGAAGGCAGCGCTTAGGCTCTGCCATAGTGTTGTATTGAGGGGGCGTGTCGGCCGCCTTGTGCGGAGGTCGACACGCCCCCTTCCCGCGGGCTGTCGGGGCTCCGTACAGGAGATCGCAGGGGGCCCCAGCAGTCGGACCCCCCGCGATCTGCAACTTATCCCCTATCCTTAGGATGATAAGTTGCTCACCACTGAGTCACCACTGGACTACTCCTTTAAGGCTATGTTCACAAGTCATAATCTTTGCATGGAAACTGCAGACTGCGGGCGCCGGCATGACATGCCGGTGCTACAACTGCTCGGGAATGCACTGTCTCTTTGACAGCAATGCATTCCATGTTGAATCCGCAGAACAGCAGACATTTGAATTAGATTTTCCATGCCAGATGTTTTTACTGCGGGAATTCTGCTATGTACACAACGCAGCAGAATCTCATTGAAATCAATGTGGAATTCTGCACAGAAATTCTGGCGTGTGAACATAGCCTAACAGTGTTTCTGTTGTATTGTATTTACATGGAGATATGTCTTATCCAATTTCCTATGAATATTTTATGAAGTTTTTAAGAAAGCATTTGGATATGATAAAAGAGTGTTGGCTACATGATTTCTATTGAATGTACCATGCAGATTTTTGCCATGCACCTTGCAGACACCAGGTGAGCTGGCTCTAACCTTGACCTGTTATACAAACAGATTCTTCACGTGGCTATCCATCATAGTTGAGGGAGGAAAGGAATTGGAAGAAATATTTACTTCTTGAGTGTAGCAGAGACTGCTATCAGTCTGCTGTATTCTGTTTAAGTCTGTTTTCCTTCACAGATTTTTATTTTATAGTCATAATTTCATGAAAATGAGCAGAAGAAATGAGATAAACAATTTTTGCCTGGAGTAATGGCAACACATGAAAATGTAACATATGTAGAGAATAAAAAGAACACTGGTAAATGGAGCAGGGGGTGTATTCACAATGGAGGGGGATGGAGGTTGTCAAATGGTTTGTATTCATGGGCTGAAATTATGTAGAGAATCTCTGCAGCTTGTTCCAACCACATTGATTACTCAGAGGTAAACTGTTCTGTATTGTGCAATAACTGACAAGAAAAGACATTTTAAGTGATCAAATAGAGTCACAGGTAGGTCACATTTATGCAGGAATGCAGAAACCACTAGAGGCAGAAGAAACTTTCATCCCTGTTAAAGTTTAGTTCCTTAATGATCCACTTGTTGCGGCTGAAATTAGATATTACTTTTACGAGAATTGAATGCAGATAATTCAACATTTAGTAAAAATGATCAATAAAGGGGTACTCTGAAGGTAAAAATAAAATAAAAATCAACTGGTGGCAGAAAGTTATACAGATATGTAAATTACTTCTATTTAAAAAATCCAAAGTTCATCTTTCATATTACAGGTCATTCAGATCCTTATTTAACTCACTCATTCTCACATCCACTTTTTAGGAAGCATTGAGCCCGGCTTCACACACCATACATACACTTCCCCCCTGAGTCTGCTGTACTGGGTCTCTTCATTCACTGCAGACTGCTCTGTAACCCCCTCCTCTCTGTTTTCATTCTGCAGTCCAGAGCAAGCACAGAAGAGTGCTAGTTCCACACTCACTTACTTGACTTTGTCCCAACCTGTGCTTCAACTGGGACAAAGCTGATGCTGCAGATGATATTGTCCTCCAATGTGGTGTTCTTTCTTATGGGGGTTAACACGTAAAACTGCAGCTTAGCTAATCAATGGTCACATGGATGTCCCACCTCAGTCAGTGATAGGGTGAACAGCAGTGTACGCATTGGGCTTGGCCACCAAGAAGAAGACCAGGCCCAATGCATTACACTGCTCAGCCTATTACCATTTGAGGTGGGACATTCCTATGGCCAGTGATTAGCTGAGCTGCTGTGTTACGTTTCAACCCCCAAAAGCAGGAGGAGGACCACACCGGAGGATGGAAGATCAATACCATCTGCAGCGGGAGATTAATCAAAGTTTATTATGTTAATTGCAGCAGCCCGAGATTATTCAGAGGAAAAACATTTTTGCCAGGGTACCCATTTAACCTCTAAATATTATAACAAAGCCCTGTATTAAATTTGAGTAGCCGTATTAGTCCAGTGATGGAGATGCAAATCAAAAAATGTTGCAGTATCTTGTAATACCTTTTTTATTGGACTGACAAGATTTGCTTTGGACTTGATAAAGGGAGGATTCCCGAAGGCTTGTCTCTACAAAATTCTGTTAGTCCAATAAAAAAAAGGTATTACAAGATACTGCAACATTTTTTGATTTGCATAACAAAGACCTCCAATTGTTTGTGCTCTTGTACATAAAACAGACTGGACAGACACATACAGATAATGAATCTTGATCAGTGTATAGGGAAACAATCAACAGGCCCCAATGGGAACATACATTTAAATAGGAAATTGGGGTAGATTGGAGGCAATAGCACTTAATGTCCCTGCTTTGTCCATATTGTCCTTATAGAAACATAGGAAATTTGCTCTCTTTATTATTGATCTAACCCTGAGTGTGTGATACATAATTGAGGCACTCAATCTAAAAAGGCGACTGCCATACCAAAAATTCGATTTGGCCGATTCGCCGAATTGTTCTAAAAAATTTGTTTTGATCCGAACTTATTCATGGCAAATCTATATTAAAAACAGCTATTTCTGGCATCGCTTTTAGAATCACTGCCGCTGAGCGGCACAATGACAGAGCCTGGAGGTGGCATCAGTATGAGGAGACCATATAGTGGCTGAATGACACAGCGTGGAGGTGTTGGCAGCATGAGGAGACCATCTAGTGGCTGAATGGCACAGCCAGGAGTTAACAGCCTCATGATTAGACACTAGGCCTTAACAATCCCTAAGATTATAAAATTAATTATGAAATTTAAACTGAAGATTTTGGGTAGCTAGGGCTACAAACTTTTTATTTCCAGACCCAGGCCCAGCAGCATCAGTAAACCATATATTGCTGGAATGGCACAGCCAGGAGTTGGCAGCAACATGAGTAGACACTAGGCCTTCACAATATCTAAGAAAAAAAGACGAAGTTTGAAATTTAAACTGAAGTTTTTGGGTAGCTAGTTCTACCATAACAACATTTTTATTCCCAGGCCAAGCAGCATCAGTAAACCATATATTGGCTGAATGACCCAGCCTGGAGTTGGCTGAAGCATGAGGAGACACTAGGCCTTCACAATCCCTAAGAAAAAACAGACGAAGTTTGAAATTTAAACTGAAGATTCAGGGTAACTAGTGCTACCATAAAAAAGGTCCAAATCTAACAAGGAGTGACATGTCACATGGCAGTGCAATGACAGAGCCTGGAGGTGGCATCAGTAGGAGGAGACCATATAGTGCCTGAATGGCACAGCCTGGAGGTGACTGACAGATGAGGAGACCATATGGTGTCTGAATGGCACAGCTGGGAGTTGGCAGAAGTATGAGGAGACCATTGGAATTTAAGAATTTTAATTAGAAATGTAATATTTTTAAATTGAAATTGAGGATTTTGAAATTTAACTTTTAACTCCCAAGTTTTAGGAGTAGGCAGCTGCATGAGTACACAAGAGGGGTTCACAACCCCTAACATTAAAAGGTGAATGTTGAAATCTCTATTGAATATGCATGAAAGCTAGTGCTACCATGCCAAAATTTAAGGCCCAAGTCCAGCAGCATTATTAAGCCAAGTAGTTCCTGAAACACACAGTCAGGAGCAGACATCAGCAGTAGAGAAGAGGGTTTCATAACCCCTTACATTGAAAGCTCAATGTTGAAATCTCAATTAAGCATGTATGTAAGCTAGTGCTAACATCCCAAAATTTGAGGCCCAAGCCCAGCAGCATCAGTAAGCCAAGTAGTTCCCGAAACACATAGTCAGGAGCAGGCATCAGCAGTACAGAAGAGGGTTTCATAACCCCTAAGATTGAAAGATTTATGTTGAAATCTCTATTGAAGAGGTGTTACCTCGTGCTAACATCAAAGAATGTAATGCCCAAGCCCAGCAGCATCACTAAGCACAGTGGTTCCTGAAACACACAGCCTGGAGCAGGCATCAGCATGAGTTTACAAGAGGGCTTCACAACCCCTAACATTAAAATGTTAATGTTGAAATCTGTATAGAAGATGTATGTTAGCAAGTGCTAACATCAAAAAATTTTAGGCACAGGCCCAGCAACATCACTAAACCATATAGTTGCTGAAACAAACAGCCTGGATCAGGCAGCAGCAGAAGTACACAAGAGGGCTCAATAACCCCTAACATTAAAAGGGGGATACTGAAATCTGTATAGAAGATGTATGTTAGCTAGTGCTAACATCAAAAAAATTTAGGCACAGGCCCAGCAGCATCAGTAAGCCAAGTAGTTCCTGAAACACACAGCCTGGATAAAGGCAGCAGGATGCGTACATAAGAGGGCTTCACAGTCCCTAACATTAAAAGATCAATGTTGAAATCTCTATTGAGCATGTATGTTTGTTAGTGCTGCCATTAAAAAAAATTGTAGGTAATATCCAAGACAGTCCCAGCAGCATCAGAAAACAATATATTGGCTGAATGACACAACCTGGAGGTGGGGAAAGCATAAGGAGCCCATAAAGTGTCTGAATGGTACAGCCTGGAGGTGGCCGAAGCATGAGTAGACCATATAGTGGCTGAATGAAACAGCCTGGAGGTGGCAGCAGCATCAGGAGTCCTGAAAGTGACACGGTGACAGAGTGGTGCGGTGGGTGGTAATTCCAGTACCCGGTGATGAAGGTGGCTGGAATGTTTGTAACTGGGGAGCAGTGTCTTAAATCTGTTTGGCACTATCCATATTTGTGAAGTGTTGGTGTAGCACCATGATCAATCTACTCTGATGCATCTGGCATTGGTGGGTGGAAATCCTGGCTGATCCATGCCTTATTCATCTTCACAAAGGTCAGTCTCTCCACATTTTTTGTGGACAGATGAGTTCTTCGTGGGGTGACTATGGCCCCCGCCGCACTAAACACCCGCTCTGATGGCACACTACTGGCCGGGCAGGACAGCTTTTCCAGGGCAAACTCTGCTAGTTGCGGCCATAAATCAAGTTTGGCTGCCCAGAAGTCCAGCAGGTCTTCAAGGTTTGTTGGCATGGCCATGTCAAGTTATGCCACCACCTGCTGGTTCAGGTCCTGCTCCAGGTCTACCTGCTGCTGATGAGTTGCTTTACTATGCGGGTGAAGAAAGGTACTCATCAGCGACTGTAGACATAGGCTGCTGCTAATGGAGCTGGTACTCCTCCTGCAACCCCTCCCCAGCAGCCATGGCAGTGGAAAATGAGCGCAGAGGTACCCCCGAGTCAGACCTGTGAGTGGATGGACGATGGCGCCGATAGGCATCAGCCAACTAACTACGTAGGATCTCTCTGTAGTAGGTCGATTTGTCATCCCTCTCAGTGGGTGTAAAAAAGGCCCCCATTTTGTGCCGGTAGCGAGGGTCCAATGAGGTGGATAGCCAGAAGTCATCCTGCTGCCGAATGTTGACAATTTGGCGGTCACTACACAAGCATCTGAGCATGCATCGTGCCATTTGTGCAAGTGACTCGGAGGGACTCCCTGCCTCCATCTCCACTGCATACTGCCATGGTGTGTCTGGGTCGACTTCCTCATAACCCTCTAGCTCCTCTAGTTCATCATGCTCCTCCTTTCCTGTCAGATGACTAGAAACACCTCCCATCTCATGAAACCTAAACTGTGCTCCACTGTGCCCCTCCTCCTCCAGTTCAGCCCCCACAGGGCTCATGTGGCCATGAGATGTAGGCGCAATGTCTCCATTGCCCTGACCAGCCATTGTTTCCAACACTAGTTGTAGGAAATGAAGCAGTGGAATTAAGTTGTTTATCCCGTAATCCTGGCATCTTACGTATAATGTGGCTTCCTCAAAGGGCCTGAGCAAACAGGTGTCATGTATGAGCTGCCACTGGCTCAGATTGAAGTTACACAGGAGAGTACCCCTATCCGCTTGGATCATCAAGAAATCGGTGATGGCTTTTCTCTGTTCGTACAGTCGGTCCAACATATGGAGGGTGGAATTCCAACGCGTCGCAACGTCACAAATCAGACTATTTTGGGGGATACCATTCTGATGCTGCAAATAAATTATGGCTTGGCACTCTCCACCTTGGTTTGGCACAAGCCATCAGTTCTCTGAAAGGTGCAGAGTCCACCACTTGAAAAGGGAGGGACTGCAGCAACTTAGACAGGAGCACATTCAGCCTATGCACAGTTGGATGAGTCGGTGCATACTGTTGTCTCTTGGACATGGCTTCGCTGATTGATTGTTGGCAGAATGGTTGACTAAAAGGGGGAGAAGCAGGAGCATCTGGAGCAACAGGAGGTTATGGCACACAGCTCCCTTCGGCTGAGTTGGTGGAGCCTTGGCTGGCTGAAAGAGGGAGCGGCGTGCCACTGAGTGATGCAGCAGGCTGGACCACTACATCGGAGCCACGGTTCTTCCAGGGCACTTTATGGTGGTGAAGCATATGTAGATGCAGGGCCGTGGTGCCAACATTGGGACCCTGGCCACGCTTCACCTTCTGCCGACATATCTTGCATGTGAACCTCCTCCGGATGCTTGAGGAAAAACTGCTAACTGCTGAGTAGCTGAGTTTCCCACCAACAGTCTGCACTAATTGACTGCTACTGCTGCCGTCTCCAGGAACCCCTGTTCCACTACCTCCCGGGAAGGTAGGCTGCCGCGAAGCAGGTGGTCTCCCCGGGGCACATTTGGCTCCAGAATTTCCACTTCTGCCACCATGCTACCGCTTTGCTGGCTCAGCTGCTGCCTCACGGGCAACCTGCAACTCTCTTCTCCTGATGATGATAAGCCCTTTCTGCACCTGACTCCCAATTGCAATCGGCTTCATCATCATCAACAAGTGTCTGCACGTCACTGATGTCCTCCTCGTGTTTCTCAACAGTGTCTGCTTCAGGACCCTGAACCCTGGCAACACCGCCTCCCACGTCACTCTCCTCATCATTACTTGCCCGCCTAGCGGAGGAAGTGGCGGATGTCTCCTCCACTTCTTGGCTGGGCAGTAGCTGCTGACTGTCCTCTATTAGATCGTCCTCAGTGAATAGTGGAGCTGAACCCACAGCATAAGATACTTCTGTAGGAGAGGGAAAAGCATAGGACAGAGGCAATGGGAGGACAGGGACTGCTCCCGGGCCTTGCCAACTAAGGGTTGTGTCTGAGGAACCCAATGACTGTTGTCTGGGGGTGTCAGATGTCACTTGTGATGAAGTAGATGATCGTGTTAACCAATCGACGACGGCAGTTGGGTTGCTGGTCGAGACACAACTGCTAGCTGATAACGGGAGCTCAGGCCTCTCGCTGCGACTCCTGCTGCCACTTGCCCCTAGTCTCCTTCGACCTCTGCCTTTAGGATTTAGGCCTCTGCCACTCCTCTGTGCATGTCCCGGTACTTCTCTGGCTGACATACTTAGTGCGTATATGAGGGGAGTACAATACGCTTCACTACGCTTAAAACAGTATTTGTCTAGAACAACAGCAGGTGTGCACTTTTTTTTGTCCTTTCACATTATCTAAGCCCTTGACAGATTATCCCCTTGCCGTAGAACGAGGGGTATACCCGTCGCTGCGGCACAGGAGGGTTATGAAGCGAGCTCAGGAGCTGAGCTCGCATCATACCCGCACAGTCCCGGCTGCTATCAGCAGCCAGGACCCGTGGCTAATGCCGGACATCACCGTGCCGGCCGATGTCCGGCATTAACTCTTTAGACGTGGCGATCAAAGTTGATCGCCGCGTCTAAAAGTGAAAGTAAAAGCATCCCAGCAGCTCAGTGGGGCTGATCGGGACATCGCGTCAAAATCGCGATGTCCCGATCAGCTAGGACGCAGCAGGAGGGTGCCTTACCTGCCTCCTGCTCGTCCGAACGGCGATTGATTGCTGCAAGCCTGAAATCCAGGCTTGAGCAATCAACCGCCGATAACACTGATCAATGCAAAGCTATGGCTTTGCAGTGATCTGTGTAAAAGAACAGTGTGTCCAATGTTATAGCCCCCTATGGGAGCTATAACACTGCAAGAAAAAAGGGAACCAAAAAAGTTAATACTTTAAAGATTTAATAGTTAATACTTTTAGATTACTTTTGCTTGGACTTTCACAGTATGTAGGCCCTTGACAGATTAACAGGTACAAACTAGTACACTATTTAGATGTATGTATGTAGTATGCACTGATGAGGGCATAAAAATGCTCTACAGTACACTTTAAAAAGTATCTGAGTACAACACCAGCCAATGAGTACTTTTGGCTGTCCTTTCACAGTATGTAGGCCCTTGACAGATTAACAGGTACAAAATTGTACACTACTTAGATGTAAGTATGCGGTATGCACTTATGAGGGCAGAAAAATGCGCTACAATGCACCTAAAAACTCTGTAATGTTTTTAAAACACCAGACGGTGATTACTTTTGTCTGTCCTTTCACAGTATGTAGGCTCTTGACAGATTAACAGGTACAAAATAGTACACTACTTAGATGTACATATGCGGTATGCACTGATGAGGGCAGAAAAATGTGCAACAGTACCCTTAAAAATATATATTTTTGTAAAACACCAGCAGTACACAACAGAACGCTGATGTGATTAGAAGGATGTTAAACGCTGCTGGAATGCGCTTTTCTCTGCTGTAACACACACACAGGCTGTCTTTCCTATCTCTGCAGTTTAATGAATGAAGTGGCTGGCTGCAATATGGCTGCCGATTATAGAGGGCTGTGACATCACAGGGGTGACTGGCTGCTGATAGGCTGCATCCGGCATGTGATTCAGGGTCATACCACCTACTTCCCTTCCCGCATTCCCAGCGTCCCTTGCCCCATGTACTGACATGTGGATCCACCATTTTAGATGCCCTGGAGCCTGGAACGCTGTAAAATTGAGTTTAATGAAGCGATTCGCGCGATAGAGTTGCGGCGATATTCGCATTAGTTGTGAATCGAATATTTCCTGAAATTCGTAACTAATTTGGGTTTGTCAGCTTCAATTCGCTCATCTCTACTCAGTATCCTAAATATGTGCCTAAGCAATCCTTTATATTCTTCAAAAAGTGCCTGCAAAACAGAGAATAAACTAATTGCAAAAAAATAGCAAGCGTGCCTAAAATAGTTAGGGCCCAAGCTAATGAGTCTAAAATAAGACACAATCTCCTTTGGATGCCACTCTTTCCTCAAGAGCTGATGTGTGGGCCCCAATTGTTACACCTGTATTATGTGAAATGGTTCCATTTATAAGGTAATAACACACAAACATTGGGCTATCTTTACAGGCCTCACATAATCTTGGTCCCCCTTCCTCAGTAACCCTCGACAATTATATTGTGGGCCAGAAGCAGTCCACAAAGATGATATTATTACACTTTTCATTCCCTCCAGAGGGGATATGCATATTTTTCTAAATGTTGACAACAGTGCAAAAGTCACAGTGTTCAGATCAACCTTAGTTTTCCTCCATTTTAATAAGCAGGTGTGAGGCATTTGTAAATTCTAACTATAGATTCAAAAACTGTACATGTGGATGTGAGTGATCCCATTAACACAAAATGCTCTTAAACGGTATATGTTAGATCTTGACTTGTGTGCTAATTCTACAGGACATTTGTTGTCTCCAGGGAAATGAGAATAGCAGTGACCCATGGATATCCTTCATGGTCTACTTCATTCCTGTGAAATCAACATATTTATGTTTATCATGGGCCTGACATCAAATAGCTCTGCAACTATGAATTACACCGCTGTCTTGTGCAATTTTATAATCCAAAGTAGATGAATTACACCAAAATTTTTTTGTGAAATATGTGCATAGGAACTAGGCACAAGAAGGTAGTGTTCCTGTTACTATTATTTGTATAACCTTTCAACATGTTTTACTCTTTATTCCCTGTTTAAGCACCAAGATCGTTGCCATGTGCTGTGCAACCCAATTCTTCTTCCTCCCCAGCACTTGACAGCAGTCAGTGGTTCCAGGTCATGCTCAGTGGTTCCAAGTCAAGATTGGCATGCCAATCTGATGCAGAGATGTACCGTATTTATCGGTGTATAACACGCACTTTTTAGGCAAAATTTTTTAGCCTAAAGTCTACCTGCATGTTATACGCAGATAATCCGCTGCAGTTCAATGCTTTAAAGCGGGCGCTTTAAATCAATGAACTGCAGCGGCTTTGCAGGTGCAGAGACCGCCAGCGCTGCCGGCTTCTCTTCCCCTGCCTGTCCTGGGGTCTAGAGCCCTGCTGCCGACCCTTCTCTCCCCCTGACTATCGGTGCTGGTGCCCCATTGCCGGCGCCGATAGACAGGGGGAAAGAAGCGGCGCCTGCAATGGGGAAGCGGCGCCGACAGACAGGGGGAGAGAAGGGGCACCCATTGCCGGCGCCGCTGCCCCGTTGCCTCCCCCATCCCCGGTTGCATAATTACCTGTTGCCAGGGTCGGGTCCGCGCTGCTTCAGGCCTCCGGTGTGCGTCCCCTGCGTCGTTGCTATGCGCTGCACAGCGCAATGACGTCTTCATTGCGCCGCGCCGTGCAGTGCATAGCAACGACGCATGGGACGCACACCGGAGGCCTGAAGCAGCGCGGACCCGACCCCGGCAACAGGTAATTATGCAACCGGGGATGGGGGAGGCAACGGGGCAGCGGCGCCGGCAATGGGTGCTGCTGCCCCTTCTCTCCCCCTGGCTGTTGGCGCCGCTGCCCCATTGCAGCAATGGGGCGCCGGCACCGATAGTCAGGGGGAGAGAACAGGCAGCGGCGCCGATAGCCAGCGGGAGAGAAGTGGCGGCAGCAGGGCTCTAGACCCCAGGAAAGGCAGGGGGAGAGAAGCGGGCAGCGACGGCCTCTCTCCCCCTGCCTTTCCTGGGGGTTTATCGGGGTATATGCATGCACACACACGCATCCTCATTTTACCAAGGATATTTGGGTAAAAAACTTTTTTTACCCAAATATCCTTGGTAAAATGAGGGTGCGTGTTATAGGCCGGTGCGTGGTATACCCCGATAAATACGGTAAGTATCCACACACTTGGTGAGGCTGAAGAAAAAGAACACTTTCTGGTGCTTGCTAGGATGTTGTGCGGTAAAGTAGAGATGCTGAGCTTCAGATAGTGGTAAAATAGCATCTTATTTGAACAGAGAAATGGCTAGGCAATGCGTTTCGAGGGGACGTGCTCCCCTCTTCCTCAGGTCAGGGGCCATTTCTCTGTTGCTGCTGCTGCTGGATTACCCCCAGCCCGTACCTAAGGCTTATGACAGTGTTGTGTTCGGAGTGCAAAAACGCAAAGGTGAGCAGTTTTTTTGATTATTTTCTCACCCTTGTACCACGAGGTAAAGGCACAGGTTGTGCCAGTGCATGTCCCATATTTTTCCCTTAATCTGATGAAGAGGGTGCTTTTCCTAGAAATGCGTCATTGGATGTTTGCATAAAAAAATCTATTTTAATTATCCTGAGAAATCTGAGGACATGAATTAATAATGAAAACTAAAGCCTCTATACAGAATGTAAGACATAATTCTTGGGGGAGATCACTGAGATCGAGACTTCCCTTTTAGAATTAGGGACACTTAGTGATTATCACCTTGTTTAATTAACAGGACCAGCTCTGTATTATACATTATCTAATACATTGCCTATGCAATAAACACTAAACATCCATCCCTTACTTGCCGTCATAGGATTGGTAGCGCAAGTATTTTTTTGGGTAGAGAAATTACATTGTAAAATATATTCCATAATCCCTTATAACTGAGGCTTTAGCAGGTACCCAATAACCGTCCTTGTCCCAATGTTAGTTTTGTTGTTTGTAGTTATTATCATCCATGTCTTGCTGTGATGAAATTCAGTTTTTAGTGCACTGAATTCCTGCTGGGCTCCTGCTAGGCCTGTGGCAGCCTATCTGAACAAGCAGAGCCGCAGCATAAATTCTGCGATGGGATTTCATACTACCTCACAGCCCATTAGATATTGCAGTCAAGCTGGATTCACTGATCTCTGCCCCAGATTGAGTTAAATCTTTACGAAGAGAGATGTCTAGCTTGGCAAAATTTTCCAGTCACTTAGCAAATCTCCTTATAGAGTGATCCACTGACATTCAGGAAGTGTCACCTCCTCAGGTAGCATATTGAGGAGCTGCTTTGCATATTTTTCTTCCCAGTGAAGAAGGGCTAAAAACAGCCAAAAATGATGCAAATAAAGGTTCTAGCTATAGGAGATGCTAGGAGAGGTGTGTAGCATGGGGCTCGGTTTTTATCCTCACATGTGTTTGCAACCATCCTGATCAACTTTAGGTAAGTCTGTTTCACTCAGTCCTAATGCCTCTCAGGCAGAGGAATTAGCCCCACTCTAAATCCAGGCACGAGCCTCTCCTGGCTGCCTCACCAGCTGTTACTTTAACTTTTTTTTTGTCTTTTTTTTATGTCACCTGAAGCCAAGAAGGGTATTTCCATATTTTCCAATGCTCTCTTTTCCATACCATATACTTTGGGTGTCAATACCTTGCTTGATCAATGGAAATTTGCTATTACTTGGGTTAAAGCAATATCTAGGAACATTTGGGGAGATTTATCAAAACCTGAGTAGAGAAAAGGTGTTGTGTAGAGGAAAAGTGGCACAGTTGTCCATAGCAGCCAATCAGATTGCTTCTTTTTAAATATTAAACAATCTGGTTGCTATAGGCAACTGGTCAAATTGTCCACTACACAGGCTTTGACAAATGTCCCCCGTTGCTCATTGGTAAACAGCCCAAAAAATACTTTAGCAACTACCCCATATAGAATAGACCTGACCAGAGCCTGGTAAGACTGTTCTGATTGACTTTGAAACCTGTTATGGGACAGTGAGCCATGTTATAGAGGTGTGTGCCGAGCTTGAGATTGAGATTATACTAGGCAGAGACTTCCCATATTTTTGGCAGTTGTGGAATGGGGAGAGTGTGCCAGAGAAATCGCACAAAGGTTCCTGAGGTAATGGGTGGTGGGGTGTCACTACTTGACTGTGTGAACTCTGTCCAAGGCGACTCCAACCAATCCCTAGTTGTGAAATCGTGAGCGTAGGGACATGAAGGTTCTAAAAGAAAGCAGTGACCAAGTTATAGCAGAACTGGACAAAGAGAAATCTGCAGTTGAGAGGCTTGAAGTGCGAATTGTTCAATTGAACGAAGAACTCAGAGCAAAGACAGACTTAGACGGTCGGGCCCAGCAAAGCTCACACTACGGTCCAGCCATTGGTGAGGGAAGGCAGAGGCCTGGAAAGACCATCTTGTTGGCAGCCAGTGTCCAGGGCATAGCCCAGAGCAACAGGGAGAAAGTGAGAGGCTCCAAGGGAGTCTTTGGAACACAAGTTGCGAGGAACCCTCTCTGAAAGTTCCTGAAGACTTACGGCATATGTGCGTAAAGGAATCCACTCATAAAGACTTTAAAAAGGCAGTGGGGGCCTATTTGGTGGATTGTCATGTGTGCACTGTCTTTGGAAGACAAGTGCTCATCCCCAGTGGTCTGAGGAGGGGGGGGGGGGGGGGGGATATGTGACCATGTGGCAAGAAGGAAAGGGTGTATTTCCCTAGCTGATACTGGAGGAACCTCCACCTGGGGCCTAATCAGTGAGGCAGCAGAGAGGGGAAGCATAGTGGGTATCAAAAGTTTTGGCACCCCAGGTAAAATTTTTTATTAATGTGCATAAAGAAGCCAAGGAAATATGGAAATCTCCAAAAGGCATCAAATTACAGATTAGACATTCTTATAATATGTCAACAAAAGTTAGATTTTATTTCCATCATTTACACTTTCAAAATAACAGAAAACAAAAAAATGGCGTCTGTAAAAGTTTGGGCACCCTGCAGAATTTATAGCATGCACTGCCCCCTTTGCAAAGCTGAGACCTGCCAGTGTCATGGATTGTTCTCAATCATCATCTGGGAAGACCAGGTGATGTCAATCGCAAAGGTTTTAAATGCCCAGACTCATCTGACCTTGCCCCAACAATCAGCACCATGGGTTCTTCTAAGCAGTTGTCTAGAAATCTGAAACTGAAAATAGTTGATGCTCACAAAGCTGGAGAAGGCTATAAGACGTTTTCGGATGTCAATATCCTCTGTTCGAAATGTAATTAAGAAATGGCAGTCATCAGGAACAGTGGAAGTTAAAGCAAGATCTGGAAGACCAAGAAAAATATCAGACAGAACAGCTCACAGGATTGTGAGAAAAACTATTCACAACCCACGTTTGACTGCACAATCCCTCCAGAAAGATCTGGCAGACACTGGAGTTGTGGTACACTATTCCACTATAAAGAGATACTTGTACAAATATGGTCTTCATGGAAGAGTCATCAGAAGAAAACCTCTTCTACGTCCTCACCACAAAAATCAGCGTTTGAACTTTGCAAATGAACATATAGACAAGTCTGATGCATTTTGGAAACAAGTTCTGTGGACCGATGAGGTTTAAATTGAACTTTTTGGCCAGAATGAGCAAAGTTACGTTTGGCGAAGAAGGGGAACATAATTTAATGAAAAGAACCTCTGTCCAACTTTTAAGCATGGGGGTGGATCAATCATGCTTTGGGGTTGTATTGCAGCCAGTGGCACAGGGAACATCTTACGAGTAGAAGGAAAAATGGATTCAATAAAATTTCAGCAAATTTTGGATGCTAACTTGATGCCATCTGTGAAAAAGCTGAAGTTAAAAAGAGGATGGCTTCTACAAATGGATAATGATCCTAAACACACCTCGAAATCCACGGGGGATTACATCAAGAGGCGTAAACTGAAGGTTTTGCCATGGCCTTCAAAATCTCAAGACCTCAACATAATTGAAAATCTATGGATAGACCTTAAAAGAGCAGTGCGTGACACACACAGCCCAGAAATCTCAAAGAACTGGAAGACTTTTGTAAGGAAGAATGGACAAAGATACCTCAAACAAGAATTGAAAGACTCTTGGCTGGCTACAAAAAGCGTTTACAAGCTGTGATACTTGCCAAAGGGGGCAGTACAAGATATTAACTCTGCAGGGTGCCCAAACTTTTGCAGACGCCATTTTTTTGTTTTCTGTTATTTTGAAAGTGTAAATGATTGAAATAAAATCTAACTTTTGTTGACATATTATAAGAATGTCTAATCTGTAATTTGATGCCTTTTGGAGATTTTTCCATCTTTCCTTGGCTTCTTTATGCACATTAATACAAATTTTTACCTGGGGTGCCCAAACTTTTGATCCCCACTGTATGTTTTAAAAGGAAGTCAGACAGTGTAGTCTGGGCTCTCCCCAGAAGACAGTAAGGTGGCTTTGGGGGGAGGCAGGGGTCCTTGCGAGGAGCAGGGCTGTGAGTGACACCCACAACAGTGAAGTGGACGGTCTAGGATTTTGGTTTGTTCCTGTCTTATGTTTTTTGTATCCTACAACCTGTCTAATAAAGCTGGCGAGGAGCCAGACTTGTAGAAAGGACTTGCTGTTTGCCGGTTTATTGTGAAGAAACGTGACCTGTGGCTGTGTCAAGGACGATCCCAGAGCTATCCCCAGGGTGAAATCCTTACAATATATATATATATATATAAATAGATATATAATATATATATGCCTCCTCTGGTATTTCCATATAAATAGCAAATAAGATTTTCCATAGGTATCAACAAGATATGATAGATATGGCTACATCTCACCTAAAAATGTATTCTGTGAAACATTCCGCTGGATTGAGGTGCAGAGAAGTACTTGATCCGGCAGTCAGGAGCACAGAGTGAGAGCGAGCTCCAGCACTGCTGTCTGTATGTATTTAATTAAAATCAGTTCATTTTTATTAAAAACAACATTAAAAACATAGCGGTGTGCACAATGTCAAAGAATAAAGGAGATGTGAACACCGTGATGTCTTTAATGTTGTTTCTAGTAAAGATGAACTAAATAAGAACAGACAGCCATGGGGGAGCTCTTTCTCTCTTTCATTTTCCATAGGTGCTGACTTACATAATTTATTAGTCCAAAACTGGTCCCCCAGTTTTTGTATAATAGTGTCTTAATATCAAAAGCCCAAGTAGAGCAATGTAGAAAATACTGGGGTCATCACGCATGAACTGTTCAGAATAAATCCATATATTAGCAATACGTATGCTAAAGGAAATATTTATTAGAACATAGAAAGCCAAAGGCCACAGGCACTGATGACCCTGGGATTTTCTATGTTGCTCTTCTTGGATACTGTTTCCGGTGGATCAAGGATTTCTGACTGGCACCCGGAGGCTGCACCACACAACACCAACAGGTGACGGGTACATATCGCACATACGTTTCACTGTACACATCCATCAGGACAATACTGCACTATGAGGAGCTCTGTTGTGTTTTCTTATGCAGATTTACATATTAATATTTAATGTGTTACAGTGCATCTAGTGCATGTTAAGCTGGCCATACATATCAGATATTTGTTCACTGAACCCAACAATTTCAGCTGGATAGGCTCCGCCCCCTCAATGCAAGTCTATGGGAGCTGTCATGCCCCCTCCCATAGGCTTGCATTGAGGGGGCAGAGCGTGAGGTCACATGGGGGAAGAGCCGTGACGTCACAATGCTCTGTCCCCGTGATCGACAGTAATTAGACCCGGAGTGAACACGCTCCAGGGACTGATTCTAACGGGGAGCGGCGTGCAAGATCACGGGGGTCCCTAGCGGCGAGACCCCCATGATCAGGCATCTTATCCCCTATCCTTTGGATAGGGGATAAGATGTCCAAGCGCCGGAGTACCCCTTTAAATGTAGATTACACCCAGTGGCTTGCTATAGGGGGATGATGGGGATGCAGACCACACCCAAGTGACACCTCTATGCCGGGTGACACTTCCGAGCAGAAAGTAATTAACCAGCGATAGTGTCTCCCCATCTGACAACTTGCTCACTATCTGAAAGTTAAAATTTTAAAATTAGCAGCCGAGAGCAAGAAACACAATCTTCCTACCCACGTGTGTAGTGCGATTGTGTAATTGTCGACAGTGAAGCAGAGACCTCTGAGATAGCCGCAGTGTCCGCTTTTAAGTCCGCAATGGTCACGTTTTTATTCATGTTGCTTAGTATAGTACACAATGTATGTAGGAAAATCGTGTAAACTTTCGAATCTGCCTCCGCAGCTCCCTCAGTCGTCTTGTTGGCTGCCTCAGTGGATTATAAAGTTGTTGCTGCAATACACCAGTTCCTGCTAAACTAGGACCACCAAAATCCTTGTAAATAGTTAGCAAACCATTCAAAATGGGCCTTATTCCTTCATGGTACACAAACAAACTATACAATTTGACCCTCTCAGGTACTTGACAAGCACCTCTACAAGGGTCAAAACCTTATATTGCTCTATATACCATGGTGGAATAAAGATACTACTTTGACAATCGAGCCATCTTTGGATGCTGTTGCTACTGTACACAAACTTATTGTTTTGAGGTTAGCATTGTGAAGCTCTATACAGCATTTGTTGCTTAGAAATATATAGACACAGTAAGCCGTTCTGTAAGGAAGAGTTATTCTTAGTAATAAACTTTTCGGCTAAGAAATAGTAAATGTTACAACACAAATAAAACATTTAATATATGCAATCTTGTAGAATTCCTTGGGGCCTAGTGACAACCTATCTCCGTGTGCCTAACAGCAGGTGTGGAGATTTGCGAGCGTGCGGCACAATCTGTGTGTCTCTTCAGAATAGGTTGGTTATAGAAAAAAATCTATTCACGCTGGGAAGCCATCATCAAACAACAGTCACCTTGTGTTTTGCATCATATTCAGTTTACATGCGGCTCACATAGCTCCTCATCATATATTCAAGACCTATGCAAATTCCTTTTTATCAGTGGGGCTCATTAAAAACAGTGATGCTTTTTCCAGTGATTTATAAATCCTCTCCGAGCACTGCATTTAGCTATTTCTCAGGTTAAGAGCAGGCAGCTATTAAAGGCCATGGGTTCCTGCCATCTATTGTTGTAACAATCCATTGCTGTAGTTTGTATAAGGCCCATAAATTTCACTATGTCTTCTATTAACGTACTTGTGTTTCACCCTCTGGTTCAATACCTGCTCGGAATTATTAGAGAATGAGGATTTTTTTGTGTAATGTGAACGCTTCGACTGCTTTGTGCCTTCCATCATGGGTCACTGAACTGAATTTAAATGCTATTAAGCCTATAGTCAAAATAGCAACCAAACTTTGGGGAAAGTGAATGCACAGATGGTGGGTGGTTTCACCTCCTTGCAACCCCAATACATCTTTCTGCTTGGAAGTAAAGTTTGAATAAAAAGCAGCTTCATCTCTCTGTCCAAGTCCCTTCTTTGCGGCGCCTCCAGCTGTTATTTTGTTTAATCTCACTCAAGCATTGAAATGTCTCCCCTGCTTCCTCTGACCTTCTCCTATGTCCATAAAATAGCCTGGTTAAAACCAGACATACGGCCGCCCAAGGATAGATGGATATTTTATGGCCCAAGTCCTTAGAGGATGGTGGTTGGACGTTTATCACACTATTGCTGTGGTAGATCTTGGCTACTCTGAAATTCTTTACACTTTGATCCAGAACAATGTGCTGGAAGCTCGATGCTTTCTTAGGGGGGGGGAAGTACTTCAATGTAAGATGAAAAGGAAGAATTCATTTTCTAAACTAAATCATGGTGAAAATTGATATAGACTTTTGGCAGATATTTTGGACACCTATAGGTTTAAATTTAATTTATATGAATTGTTATTGGATTTACAGTATATAAATAGGAAATACAAGCAAATGGGACATATATACATAAAATAATGCCATACACAGAAAGCATGTAAGAACCAGGATTCGTGTGGGTAATAGAAAGAGTCAAGCATGGTCATCAGGATAAATAAGCATCATATTGAATATAAAACAAAAAAAAAATGTGCATAAACAATACAGTAAGCAGCAACATATCCCATATGGATTCAATGAGAAGAATAAAACATGAGAAGGTGGAAATGTAACAAGGGTGAGAGAATGAGTAAAAAAAAAAAACAACAACAGGGTTAGAAAGGGGGAAATATTCCCCCTACCTATCTCTAATCTTAAGACTCGACCAACCATGGACCATGACCTCAGCCTCTCAAAGGGTGTCCCAGTGGTACCATGTCAAAAGGGATCAGGTCAAAAGCTACAAGCGCCTTCATTCTGTGAGTGTGTGCTGGCATTCATTCATTGCAGAGGACCGTTCAACCTCTGGAGGATGCAGCTTGCCCATTCATTTAAAAGGGTGCTATTAGTGGATAATTTCACATGCTGAATAGTTATGGGAGTGATGGAGACTAGGATGTTGATCCCCTTGATGACAACAGCTGAGTGACGGTGGGACTAGCACTCTTCTGTGCTCACTCCTGTCCTATGAGACTACTGTCTAAAAACAGAGAGCAGCCTGGAACGATTGGATCAAGAGACACAGCACAGCAGACTCAGGGAAGATGAGTCATGCAGAGTAAGGAAAGAGACAGACATTCCTCTTCCAGAGCACAGGATAAAAAACCAAGTGAGCAACAGATAGAATGTATTAGTGAGAAATATATGTGCTAGACATATAGAAATAACATGTACACGATCAGGATTTTTTTTTTGTTGTTGTTGTGCAGCCATACCACATTTACTCTAAGCCACTACCATTGCTGCATGAGCAGAGAACCATTTCTAGAACATATGAGGATATGCAAAGGCAAAGAAGCTCTCTGGCAACAGCTTATTGTAGTAGCTTTCTTAATGTTTCTGCTCCTTAAAGAAGCCCAACGATATGACTGGGTATTTAAAGAGGACTTGTGGATGACCCCCCCCCCCCAACAAAATATGATGTTACTATCATTAAATGGGTTATCCAGAAATAGAAAGACAGACAAGCTGAGGGCAGAAATTGTCTGTTTTTTCTAATTCTCTACAACCCTTTTAAATAGTTTAGTTTCCCTGACCACACAAATTTTTACAGTTTCTTGATAAACCCTCAGATTCCTGAGATATGTGGGTTCATACGTTGACAATTCAGGATTGTCGGGGGATTGACAATGGTCAGATTGGCGTGAACTTCATTTTTAATAATGGGTGTGAATATCAGGAGATGGACGGGGTTGTATGGTCAGGGGATGTAAATGCCATTGAGGGCCGTGTATGCCTAATATAAAGTAATCCTGCCCATCGTCTGATATTTACTCCCATTATTAAATTTAATCTCACGATTCCCTAACTATAAACCCCAAACTATAAACCCTTATATCTCAGGGAGGACATATCAAGGGATTGCAAAAAGTTGTGTGATCAGGGCACTGATTGGTGTAGAAGCTAATTTTTACATGGTTGGCTACTGGTCCTCTTAAATAAGCCAAGCCAGAAGGAGAACACATAGGGGAGAGGAAAAGTTGACCAGTTACCCATGGCAACCAACCAGATTTTTCATTTTAAACAGGCCTTTTAAAAAATGAAAGAAGTGATCTGATTGGTTGTCATGGGCAACTGGTCAACTTTTCCTATGCACAGGTTTTGATAAGTCTTCCACATAATGTCTAAAATAGGGTGTTCCCAAATGCACCCATTTTGGTGCCTTTGAAACAAGGTCTAGTTAAAATTACCTTAATAAATCTGCCAATATATAAATTGGTAGATAGATAGATTGCAGCACAACCACTATAATTGTCTGGGTGCAAGCTGTTGGGGTATACAGTATACAAAGAACCAAAAAATCAGCAGCACTCCGTTCCTACAGATGAATCAATGCGTGGCTTTATTCATCTTGTGTTACAAGCAGCTACGTTTCGGCTGTCTCACACAGCCATTATCAAGCCCATAATGGCTGTCTGAGACAGCCAAAATGTAGCTGCTTGTAACACAAGATGAATAAAGCCACTCACTGATTCATCTGAAGGATCGGAGTGCTGCTGATTTTATAGATAGATTGCTTTGACAGGATAAAGCAATCTACAAGTCTGTTCAGGACATCCAAGATACCATACATAGTGCAGATCTGTTGTCTTCCAAAAAGTATTTACCTCCTCTGTAACCTCCCCCACTTTAACATTATACATCGCAGTCCCCTGTAGTATTTCAAGTATCACCCTAAGTTGTGACCAGTAGATTTTTATCAATGAGTCTCCCGTAGTAAAACGACAAAAACCTACTACCCAAGCTTTCCATTCCAAAATATCCTACGCCTTAAATACGATATAAGAGATGGGCGAAAAACCACATAGGAAAAGAATCCCGCAGTCTTCTTGGAATATGACAGCATTTCAAGCCCTTAAGAAGTGCAAGTTAAGGAAAATAATTCTGCTGATACCACAAAAAAAACATGTTGGAGAGTTGAAACTATTTCTGTGATAATGAAAGACGTGTCAGACAAAGATCTGCAATGCTAGTGGCTAGATAGAATTGCATTTAATCACATATTTCTCTAATGCCGCTAGAATACAATTTGCCAATAGACAAATCTTCTCAGTGTTTTTAGCAAACCAGTCCAATCTGGAGTTGTTGGCTGAATACTATCATTTATCCTCCCTTACACTCCCTTACTATACCCCAAACAAGCAGAATACCCGCACATCCTGCCAAAGTATCTGAGACTTCCTGATCTTACTTCCCCTCACATCTGTATTTGTCACAATGAACAGATGTTTCCTATCAACACTATTGATGAATGAACACATGTAGAAAGTGATATAAGAGTGACAGGAGATCCATATAGTTCAGACACATGGCATTCAACAGTATAGAGCAGTTGTTGCCAAACATTGGACCTCCAGCTGTTGCAAAACTACAAATACCAGCAAAACTACCAATACCAGCCGTTGGCTGTCCGGGCATGCTGGTAGTTGTGCAAGAGCTGGGAGTCCACAGTTTGAAGACCAATGATGATGTAGAGGTTGGGGATAAGTTTCTGAGCGCATGGACACTTAGAAAAGGACACTTAGAAAATTTAGATGGCCAAGGCACCTTTCCATCAGACGCTGGAACATAGCAGGGGCATTGCACAGACCAAACGGCATACTTTTAAACTGAACAGTCCCATGGGTGTCACGAAGGCCCGAGGGCTGTGAGGGACTCCTCGATCCTTGGCAAAGGATAAGCATCTTTATGTGGGACATTGTTCAGTTTCCTGTAATCAACACAGAAGCGGATGGTTCCATCTTTCTTCTTGACCAGGACAAGTGGTGCTGCCCAGGGGCTCTGACTTTCTTGAATCACGGATTCGATACTGGATCATTGAAGTATGCTCAAAGTCTTGTGGGGTGCTTGCTGAGAGCCTCATGGTACCTCTTGGCGACATTGATGATTCCATTGACTTGGTCCCTTGGGGTAGTGTCGTCTCCAACCTGGAGTTGCGCCCACCAGGGCTCTGGAGGGCTCATACCGGATCCTTCGGCCACTTGAGCTGCACGCTGTCGGGCCACTAGACGTTCTGTCACAATGTCCTTTGACTCTAGGAGGTACAGCTGGGCTACAGTAGCAGAATCAGACAGGTTTGCTAACCGCACCGGGACTCTCCCGTTGGTGACAGTGACAAGGCTTCTCACAGCTCGAACAAGAGATTGATCTTCCAATTACATAGGTTCCAGCATGGCTTGATTGTTCCTATTCTTGACTCCGGGACGTGCATGACATCAGATGATGGTCTCCGTGTTGGGTTGTAAGGTCACCGACCTGATGTCTTGAACTCGTACTCTGCAGATTTCACCTTGCTTGTTGGCAAACTTCTGCTCCGCCTGTAGAACTTTCAAGTGGTGCTGCGCAGCCCGCTAGCATGAAGGAGACAGATGGGGAAGAGAGGCATGCAAGGCAGCGAATCTTTCAACAAAACAATTTTTCATAATGTTCATCCCCAATATAAACTTGGCAGACCCCTTATCTGTCACATTAGTTACAATCACTCCCTGCCCGGTAAGTACATGCTTTCCCAACTGAATGGTTGGCTCGCAGTATCCATGTCTGGGGACTGGTTGCCCATAGCCCACAACTACTCGGAAGTTAACGTCATCAGGCTCACACAATAAACTAGCATCCCAATGCTGATAGAAAACACTTTTAGGTATAGTAGATACTTGTGACCCTGTATCTATCAACGCCTCCAACAGTACACCTTCTACAACAATTTTAACATAGGGGCAGGAGGCGACATAAAGTGAGAGTTCTGACTTAGATCGTTCTGGGATTGGACCTGATGACTGTTTTCCTGAGTAAGTGCAAAAGGGTCTTTGAGTCCCCAGGGGTCTATTGGGTGGAGGATTGCTGTAATTTAAATTGCGGGGAGCCGGAGCAGATGCAGGTTTTATAGGTGGGGGCGGTTCACAGTCAGGTGGAGTGGCCCGGGTGGCAAGCTCCTCACAGCCTTAGTCAGTTGTTCAATGTTCTGCCTAACACTCTGTAAATGATGGCTGTGGTGGCTGGCAAAGTAGAGGACACTGGGGCGGGGGGCTGGTGACGGGGGTGGTATAGGTCTGGCTACCGCCCCTAGTGGCTCTTAAACAAGTGTAAGGGGTGTGCAAACTTCCTCTAACTCAGTCCCGGACTCAATCACTTGAATAGCCAGTCTTTTGAAAGTGGAGAATGACATGTTGGAGTTTTGGACCACTAACATTCTAAGCTGGGCTTTGTCCAACTTATTATGAGCCCCACCAATAAATCTGTCCATTAACACCTTGTTTCCCTGCTTGGGAGTGCTACCATCTAATTTTTGGACAGTCTTTAGGGTATCCTGTAGGGCTACGGCATATGCTCTCAAGGTCTCACCTGGCTTTTGTTGCCTTTCATATAACCAGAGACGTACCTCTGATAGAGAATGTGACTCAAATACCTGGTACAGTCCTTCAAAGACCTGGCCAGGTGCGGACTTCCTCTAGCGCTGGTCCCTGTAGCTGTCTTGTGAGCAATAAGAAGGGAAAGAGTAAAAGACAAACAAACTCTGGAATCTCTCTTTGAAATCCCTTAAGGTGAAGGGGTCTTCATTGTAGGTGGGGAGGTCATGGTTCCCCATGAATACCGGTGCAGACGCTAGAACACCAAGGCTGTTGATGTTGACTGCAGGCAGGGCGGGCAAGGTCCCGACTGTTGGGGCAAGTAATGACCTCGCTGCTGGAGATGAAGGGGTGCTGGTTGATCTGGAGAGCTGGGTTCTAACATCCTGTTGATTTTTGAGTGCACTGTCGCTTTAAGAGAAATAAGGTGCGTTCCCCTTTAAGATGCTTGCTGAAGCACTGCAGCGGCTTTGACTTGATTAATTGGGGTACTGTAATAGATGCTCCTCCTCTATTCTCTATTTTGCAGACACCCGGTTGTGAATAGTCTTGCAACCAGACTTGCGGGCACTAATGGGTTAATACTGGCAACTGCTGGCACCAGAGACTTAATACTGACAATGGTTGGTGTTTGCAGAGTCTGTGCTTTAGCGGCTGCTTAATAGATAACAGCAGAGACTAACGCAACAGCCGGAGCTTCCAATATGGCTGCGCCCAGGGAACTTCCAGTTTTGGTCCGGTCGGCAAAATCGTCCCCTGTGCAACACAGGGCGGCTCTTTGGTTCCTCCTTGCTGTACTGAAGAGGTGTCACCACTGGGGACTGATGGGGCGGAGCTTGTGGTATGGGGTGTGAGACACAGGGCAGATGGAATTACCGTAGGGGCAGATGGCATTAACCCCTTGTATTTGTGACGACAGGGTGTGGTTTATCCTCAATACCACCTGAAGGTATACCGCTGGATCCTGGGCTAGGCACGGGGGCAATAATGACTCCGACACCAAGTTATGGGCGACAGTAGCTTTACTGAGTGACAGATGGTACAGTCTATATAGTGTAGCCGGGCCCACGGAGGTGACTTCAGAGACCTTAACCTTTTAAGGACGGCGGGCATATCCATACTGCCCCGTTTTAAAGTCCTTAAGGGCGTATGGATACGCCCGTGGGAATTCCGGTCCCCGCCGCTAGCCGGTTGGGGGCCGGATCGGGATGCCTGCTGAGATCATTCAGCAAGCATCCCGGCACATCACTGAGGGGGGTCCTGAGGCCCCCCCATGTCGGCAATCGGAGAAAATCGCATGTCAATTCAGACGTGCGATTTTCTCCAATTCCGGGCTGATTGGGTCTTTGGTGACCCGATCACCTGGAAAATAGGGATGATCGGAGTTGTCAGTGACAGCCCCGATCATCCTAAGGGATAGGAGTGAGGTCGCAGTGCTGCGATCTCCTCCTATCCCCTGCCATTAGTCAGAACTGAGTTCTGACCAATGGCAGCGCAGGACAGGGGGTTGCCATGGAAACATCAGCGGAGATCGCGGCTCAGGTAGGGAAACGACGGTGGGGGGGGGGAAATCAAAGTGAAAATAAAGTGATCTTTACTGTGGCAACTACTATGAAGGCCGGACTACAACTCCCAGCATGCCCAGACAGCCAAAGACTGTCTGGGCATGCTGGGAGTTATAGATTTGCAACATCAGGAGGGTCACAGTTTGGTGACCACTGTTACAGTGGTGCACAAACGGTAGCCCTCCAGATGTTGCCAAACTTCAACTCTCAGCATGCCTAGACTGCCCAGGCATGCTGGGAGTTGTAGTTCTGTAACATCTGTCCCTTCAGATTTTGCAATTTCCATGACATTTTTGAAAATTGCTGCTCAACTTTGAAGCCCTCTAATTTTTTCAAAATGTAAATTGCCCATTTTATGATGCCAACATAAAGTGGACATATTGTATATGTGAATAAAAATAAAATTTATTTGGAATATCCATTTTCCTTACAAGCAGAGAGCTTCAAAGTTAGAAAAATGCCAAATTGTCTAAATTTTCATGAAATTTTGGGATTTTTCTCCAAGAAAGGATGCAAGTAACGCTGAAAATTTACCACCAAAATAAAGTAGAATATGTCACGAAAAAACAGTCTCAGAATCAGAATATTCGGTAAAAGCGTTTTAGAGTTATTAACGCTTAAAGTGACGGTGGTCAGAATTGCGAAAAAGGGCTCAGTCCTTAAGGGGTTAAGTCCCTTGCAGTGGCTTTGGGCAATTTAGTGCAGGCCACGTTGACTTGACAATAGATGACAGTGACTGACTTGACTGGAGACAGACTGAGCTGTGACTTTAACTTACTTGTAGACTTGTAGCTTGTGGCTGCAGGACTTGACTTGAGGCCTCCTATGACTCGAGACACACTCTAGGCTCGACTGCACCTCAGCAAAGACTCAGGAACTAAGAGAAGAGAAGAGACACCTACCAGGGCTTTTATGGGGGAGACTCTGGTGGGGTCCCATTGGTCACCCTTAAGCCATCTGGTCACTGATACCTCCTGGGTAACAATCACATGACAACTGGTGATCACATGTTAACCTTTCTTAAAGATACAACATTCTTATATACATAACATAGGGGATAATATACAATTACAGTAGAACAGATGCAGGGGGGGGGGGCCCAGGGGACACTGCAGGGAGGCTGTCCGACAGGGCAGCAAGGGTACGGGGTAACAACTTCTCTACTGGGCCACTATATATATACACAATAAACAGGGTGGACTGCTTCCATGCTGTTCATTGTGTATATGCATGAACTGCTGCTCTGCTGAACAGGTGATCAAGTGGGGTGCCGTATGTCAGCACCCTGACTATCAGACATTGATAGCCTAACCTGTGGCTAGCCATCCATCCATGTAAATCTTCCAGAAAAACCTTTTAAACTTGCCCATATACCTTCAGGGGAGGTACACCACTGCTAGACAGCTCGGACGGTGGCTTATCATTCCCAAAACAAAAGGGACGGCAACAGAAAGAGTTGGGAGACCAGCCCTTTACACAGATGGCTGATATTGTGGAAGTTGGCGGGTTTCACTGACTTTTGACTAAAATATATGGGGATCTTCAGTCTTATAGCAGCTAAGTGATGATTTTGTTGGGTAAAATTCAGCCAGGTATACATTATACAACCACTGTGGGTAGATGTGGTGTTAATGGCAGACATTTAAATGAACAGCAGTGTGCATAATGAAAGATGTTTTGTGCTATATAGGTATCTGAATAGCAAATAGATACTCAATAGCACTCCAGCGGGGACTAAATAAGTGGCTTTATTCCATCACACAAGTGAGTGACGTTTTGGTCACCTCACGTGACCTTTGTCAAGCCAAAGCCACTTATTTAGTCCCCGCTGGAGTGCTGTTGAGTATCTATTTGCTATTCAGATACCTATATAGCACAAAACATCTTTCATTATGCACACTGCTGTTCATTTAAATGTCTGCCATTAACACCACATCTCCCCACAGTGGTTGTACCAGGACCAGAGCCTTACCGCAATCTGCACCCGTTCACTGTCAAGTTTCTGCCTTCTATTTCCTGCCAAGTATCTGAATAGATACTGAATATAGATATCAGATAGATACTATATAAAGGTATGAAATAGCTACCATATATAGATAATAGATATATACTGTATGCAAATATGTGATCTATATATAGCTATGAGATACATAGAGAGAGAGAGTAGAAAGATAGATGCAGTAGATAGATAGATAGATAGAGTATATAGATATGAGAGATAGATAGATAGACTGATAGATGTGGAGGTATGGAACACATTTGCATTCCTAACACCTCCAAGGTGTCACCTTTGTCATATGAACGCAGATATAATTAGATCAAAGACTGTTTCCTAATTACAATGAAAAATCGGCCCGTACAATCCCCCAAAGCCCATAATGAGATCCCACAACTACCAATGATTAATCTTATTTAGCTGTACATAAACTATGTAGGGTTCTTCATGACAGGACCGTAATGCCAAACAATAGCTGTATATATATATATATATATATATATATATATATATATATATATATATATATATATATATGTAGAAGACAAATATTTGCTTCCGAAAACTAAATAAAAATAGTTCTGGACTATTTACCATTATGATGCAAAGTTTTATATATGTTCAGTGCTAGGGATGTCCCGATACCAATACTAGTATCGGTATCGGGCCGATACTAGCCATTTACATGGTATCGCGGACTCGGTTAATGTCCCCGATATCATGTCCGATACTTGCTGCCGCTCTGCTGCCCCGTTCTCCGGTCCTCCCGTCCGCTTCATAGTGTTCCATGGAGGAGCATGTGACACACACGTCACTCCGCCTCCTCCCCTGCGCCCAGCGTAACGCTACGGAGGAAGCGGAGTGACGTATATGTCACATGCTCCTCCATAGGACGCCATGATGCGGACCGGGAGGACGGAAGAACAGGGCAGTGGAGCGGTAGCACCAGACGGAGGACAGCCGCAGGTGAGCTATGTGCTGCTACTAATGGCTACAGGGGGGCTTGCTGTCTAAGGGGGGGGGGCCTGCTGCTCCTGTCTAAAGGGGGCCCTGCTGCTTCTGTCTAAAGGGGAGCCCTGCTGCTGCTGTCTAAAGGGGGCCCTGCTGCTGCTGTCTAAAGGGGAGCCCTGCTTCTGCTGTCTAAACGGGGGCCCTGCTGCTGCTGTCTAAAGGGGAGCCCTGCTGCTGCTGTCTAAAGGGGAGCCCTGCTGCTGCTGTCTAAAGGGGAGCCCTACCGCTGCTGTCTAAAGGGGGGCCCTGCCGCTGCTATCTAAAGGGGGGCCCTGCTGCTGCTATCTAAAGGGGGGCCCTGCTGCTGCTATCTAAAGGGGGGGCCCTGCTGCTGCTATCTAAAGGGGGGGCCCTGCTGCTGCTGTCTAAAGGGGGGCCCTGCTGCTGCTGTCTAAAGGGGGGGCCCTGCTGCTGCTGTCTAAAGGGGGGGGCTGCTGCTGCTGTCTAAAGGGGGGGCACTGCTGCTGCTGTCTAAAGGGGGGCCCTGCTGCTGTCTAAAGGGGGGGGCCCTGCTGCTGCTGTCTAAAGGGGGGCCCTGCTGCTGCTGTCTAAAGGGGGGGCCCTGCTGCTGCTGTCTAAAGGGTGGCCCTGCTGCTGCTGTCTAAAGGGGGGGGCACTGCTGCTGCTGTCTAAAGAGGGGGCCCTGCTGCTGTCTAAAGGGGGGGCCCTGCTGCTGCTGTCTAAGGGGGGGCCCTGCTGCTGCTGTCTAAAGGGGGGGGCCTGCTGCTGCTGTCTAAAGGGGGGGGGGTCTGCTGCTGCTGTCTAAAGGGGGGGCCTGCTGCTGCTGTCTAAAGAGGGGCCCTTCTGCTGGTGTCTAAAGGGGGGCCCTGCTGCTGCTGTCTAAAGGGGGGCCCTGCTGCTGCTGTCTAAAGGGGAGCCCTGCTACTGTCTAAACGGTGGGCCCTGCTGCTGTCTAAACGGAGGGGCCCTGCTGCGGTCTAAATGGGGGGGGGCCCTGCTGCTGTCTAAACGGGGGGCCCTGCTGCTGTCTAAATGGAGGGGCCCTGCTGCTGTCTAAACGGGGGGGCACTGCTACTGTCTAAAGGGGGGGCCCTGCTGCTGTCTAAACGGGGGGCCCACTGTCTATGGGGGGGCTGCTGTTTCCAGGGGGGCCTGCAGTCTATAGGGGGGGCTGCTGTCTACAGGGGGCTGCTGCTAGTGTCTGCAAGGGGATACTACCTACTATTAAAGGCAATCTTACAGCAGAGTCACCTGCACTAACTTGAATTTATATGTAGATAGTGCAGGTGACCCGGTTTCTGCCGCTGCTCACCATCACTCTGCTAATCTGTCTCGCTGCCAATTCAAATTCCCTGTTCTGCCCAATAGAGAAGAGAGAAATCTTGGCTCATACTACAACAGCCGGCCCCATTGTACACAACAAGGACCCACATATACGGTAAACAGCGCCAGAAACCGCGTCATACTGGTGTCAGATTCCCTTTAAAATAAAAGTACTCGTACTTGATATCGGCGACTACTAGAATTAAAGTATCGGTACTCGTACTAAGTCTTAAAAAAAATGGTATCGGGACATCCCTATTCAGTGCTGTATCATAAGGTGCACAGACATACACAAAGCTTGGCTAAAGTCATTGATTTCAGCAGGATCAGCTGACGTATTCAGGGGCCCCTAACTGTCTCTTTATGGCAGATGTTGGGTGAAGAAAGGATTGGGCATTCTGTATAACTAATTGGACTAAAAACCCACAACTTGTATTAACCTGTAAGCAGTAACCAGGGGCATAACTATAGGATCTGCAGAGGCAGCAGTTGCACCAGAGCCCTGGTGCCCAAGGGGGTCGAAAGACATCTCTGCCCCACAAGAAAATGCCAGTATTTTAAATGGCACATGGTAGATATGGAAGCCTGCAACAGATTTTGCATTGGGGCTGTTGACCACACATGATTTGACCTGGCAGGTCTATACATTCCAACTTGAGAGTCTTCGCCAATATGGAAATGGGTAATGCTTCTCTCCTGTCATTGGATGCTGAAAAAGCCTTTGACAGGGTGGAGTGGAGGTTCTTATGGTGAACACTAGAGGCCTTTGGGTTCAGTGGGGATTTTGTTATGTGGATTATCCTTTTTTATAATGCACCTAATGCTAGAGTAAGGATTAACAGGAGGCTATCTGATTCTGTTTTTTTGTCAAGGGGCACGTGGCAGGGGTGCCCAATGTTGCCCTGTTTTTTGTTCTCTACATAGAACCATTAGCAGTTCTTTTCAAGAACGCAAGGAAATTTACAGGTTTTGGGTTGTAAGGTAAAGATGATAAACTATTATTATACGCAGACGACCTTCTACTCTTTATTGAACATCCCAATGTTATGTTACCAGATATTATCAGGGTAGTGGAGGAATATGGTACATTTTCCGGGTTAAGAATAAATTGGGAAATATCAGCATTGCTTCCGGTGTCCAGAGTAACGCTGGGTTCACACTACGTTTTTCAACTACGGTTCCCGTATAGGTTTTCTATCAAAAACCGTATTGGAAAAAAACGGATGGAACAGTATGGGAAAAAGTAAACCGTATTTTCAAAAACGTATGTTTTTTTTTTCTATAAAAACGGACAGAACAGTATGCACTTTTAAAAACAGTATACTGTTTAAAAACGCATACGGTTTACTTTTTCCCATACTGTTCCATCCGTTCTTTTCCCATACAATTTTTGATAGAAAACGTATGCGGGAACCGTAGTTGAAAAACGTAGTGTGAACCCAGCCTAAGCTATCAGGTATCCAAGGGGTTAAAGTGTTGAGTGAGAATGAGACGATGGACTACCTAGGGATTAAGATTAGTGGGAAAGTAGATCAGTTTTGTAAATTAAATTTTACTCCCGTGATAGTTAAAATAAAAAAAAGATAGGGGTATGGGGGAAACTCGCGTTGTAACTAGCAGACAGAGTTTCCCTGATAAAAATGGTAGTACTCCCACAGATACGCTATCTCCTTTCTCCATCACCAGTGGGGATACCGGAAAATGGTTTAGGGGTGTGGAGGCAATGCTGAGTAAGATGCTTTGGGGAAGAGGCAGAGTTCGTATGAAGTATGCAAAGCTTCAAAACATGAAACAAGGATGGAATAACTGGGTTCTTGGAAATTTGTTGGATTAGCAAAGGAAGGTTTTGTTAGATACACTGGAGGTGTTAGAGAGTAATTATAAAGGGTTTTCACAGAGAATCTTGAATATGGATTATAAGGTGTGGAAAGAAACTAAAAAAATATATAACATAGATGGTAGTTGCACTTTTACACGTATCTTGGACAATCAACATTTTTATCAATTCAATCAAGGGTTGGGCAAGGATTTTTGGAACCATAAAGGGGTAAAATATGTTTATGAGCTATTGCACGAGGGTGACATTAGAGAGTTCGAGGTATTAAAAAGAGAGTTAAATTTGACGTAATCACACAGGTTTCGGTACTTCCAGATTAAGAAAGCATATAGATGCTCGATAAAGAAAGACATTTTTGTATTAAAACACATGAATTACTAGATTTTCTCAAAATCACTGATGTAGGCAATGGGCACATGCGAAGAATATATGGTATGTTGGTCAATGAAAATGGCCAAGATTATCAAATAAAAAATAAAGAGAAATGGGAAAGGGATATTGGGAGGATTGATGGGGTAACATAGGAAGAGGTGTTACAGAACACGGTTAGATGCTCTTCGAATAAACAATACCAATATACCCAACTTAAAATTATTTCTAGGCTCTACTACTCGCCGCTTAAGCTTTGGAAAATGAGATGTAAAGAAGACGCGAATCGTCCTAAATGCGGGGGAGAACAAGCAACATTTTTACACTAGATGTGGGAATGTCCAAGGATTCAAAAATTTGGGCAGGAAATATTTGTGCTTTTGGAAGAGAAATTTTACTGTAAAATAGAAGCATCGGTTTTAGTGGTTGTTCTAGGGGCTTTTGGGGCATCAGGGAAATACAATGATCTTTTCCTAATGATTTTCTTCCTTGCCAGGTTGTTGATTCTTTGGAAATGGTTTGCTGAGACCCTCCCAACCATTAGCATTAGAATTTTTGCAGCAGAGGAAATTCCTATTTCAGCCTCTGCAGAAAGAATTGACATGTCAAAATGTATTGTCATCTTAAAAGACGGCTCATTTCTGATCAGTCCTAGCGCTGGCATGTTCTGACAGGCAGAGATTCTGCCGTGTGAAGATAGCCTCAGACCTCTTTTTATTTTTGAATGTTGCCAATAGACCTGTCCCTAGACTCGCTAGAGTCAACTTAAAGGGGTACTCTTTTTTTTTTATTAACTGGTGCCAGAAAGTTAAACAGATTACTTCTATTTCTACTTCAAAAAAATCTTAATCCTTCCGGTCCTTATTAGCTGCTAAATACTACAGAGGAAATTATTTTCTTTTTGGAACACAAAGCTCTCTGCTGACATCATGACCATAGTGCTCTCTACTGACATATCTGTCCATTTTAAGAACTGTCCAGAGTAGGAGAAAATCCCAGTGTGCTCGTGATTCAGCAGAGAGCTCTGTGTTCCAAAAAGAAAAGAATTTCCTCTGTAGTATTCAGCAGCTAATAAGTACTGGAAGAATTAAGATTTTTTAATAGAAGTAATTTACAAATCTGTTTAACTTTCTGCCACCAGATGATTTGAAAAAAAAGTTTTCCACTGGAGTACCCCTTTAATAAGAAACTAACTATAACTTCTCAGTATGTTTTAGAAAATCCTCCTGGACCCTGTAGTTTAATATCTTACATCCGCCACCTGCACACTAACCAATTCTGAAAATAATAATATATTGATTACGCAATTCCCTAGTATGTAGATGTAACCCATAGACTTGCATTGAGGGGACGGGGCGTGACGTCACACGGGGGCGGAGTCGTGACGTCACGGACTTCCGTTCCCGTGGTCGCGACCCAGACCCTCCAGCGCTTCCGGACAAGAAACAGGTGGGTGCCGCATGTTATATTGGGGGGGTCCACAGCAACGGGACCCCCTCGATCAGACATCTTATCCCCTATCCTTTGGATAGGAGATAAGATGTCTAGGGGTGGAGTACCCCTTTAAAGGGATTCCAGAATTTTAACAGAATTCATAATAGTCGAAACAATCTGAGGCCGGGTTCACACAGGCAAAAAATGTGTGGAAGGTCCACACGAAAAACAGATGCGGACCATCTGCACATTTGACTAACCGCTTAGAAATGTGCAGTCTCATAGATGACAATGCATTTCTTGCAGACTCCGCAGAAAGAATAGACCTGACTATTCTTTCTGTGGATGCCGGAATCCGAATCTCTGCGGCAGAAACATATGGCGGGGAAATTCTGCCGTGTGACCAGTGCAGCATAATACCATCAAAATCAATAGGACTTTGCTGCTGCAGAATCTCCATGCGGTGTATTCATGTGGAATTCCACACAGACATTCTGCCGTGTGAACATAGCCTTAGGCAAAACCTACCACTTTAGAAAACCTCAAGGCCATATTTAAAATGTAACCACAAGTGACAGGGCCAGGTTAAATTGCCTACTTTAGTGTAGACACAACTGCGATGGTGGTGGTGTACGTGGTGGCATCAAAGCCAATAATAACAGTAGTAAGGAGATCCCAGCACTCACCTGAAGTGTTTATTCACATCTGATCCTAGTAGTGGTATAGACAAAATGGGTCTCAACACAGCAGGCCTTCCTCGGGTGTCTGGACAGCTGAGGAAGGCCTGCTGTGCCAAAACCCGTTCTGTTTATACCACTACAAGGACCAGATGTGAATAAACACTTCAGTTATTGCATCCAACTTGGTGAGTGCTGGGATCTTCATACTACATAACATACATTAGACATGTCATTATGTTATTCATGTTACGAGCCTTTGGGGTCATGTGACTTCAATTGCGTTTTATTTAAAAAATATCACGTTCAGCTGTCAGGCATGCTGGGAGTTGTAGTTCTGCAATAGCCAGAGAGCCACAGGTTAGGGAACAATGTATAGGGTAATTGCTCTACACAGAATTCCCTAATACAGTGTTTCCCAAACAGTGTGCCTCCAGCTGTTGCAAGACTACAACTCACAGCATGCCTTCGGCTGTCCAGGCATGCTGTGAGTTGTAGTTTTGCAACAGCTGGAGGCACACCGGTTGGGAAACTCTGCCCTAATACATAAACAAATGTTGTCTGAGCTAATTCTTCCCTTTAACCTATACTCCTACCAGGAATCCCTATGGTGCGATACCAGCATCCCTACAAATATTTCAGCTCCATATTTAATCTATTTCTCTGCAAAAAGCATTAAATGTGGTCTTAATATTTGGAACCAAGAATATGTTCTATATGAACATAAAAGACAAGATTTCCAGCTGTGGCTTTGGAAGACTGTAAGAATTTATTACAAAGGATATTTTGTTCCAGTACATACCATTTACATCTGTGTTCCAGCCCCCTAACACATTGCTGCAACACCTAACAAAACCTCCACTTTCTAAATCCTCGACCCCTCAGCCATATTGCAAGCTCTGAGACATTGAGACCTGTAATGTATAGAATGTATAGAAGTCTGTGGGGCCCTATTATACTTCTGTATGTCTGTGATTTCTTAAGGCGGAATTTAGTTTCCTATGTTCTTATCTAGTTATGTATTACCTGGGATTTTCTCCTGTTCAAGCATTATACACAATGACCCAGATTTTCTATTGAAAATGCACCAGAATTCTAGCATTAGTTGCTTTAAAGGGGTGCTCCACTGGAAACTATTTTATTTTTAATCAACTGGTGCCAGAAAGTTAAACAGATTTGTAAATTACTTCTATTTAAACATCTTAATCCTTCCAGTACTTATCAGCTGCTATATCACCCACAAGAACTTCTTTTCTTTTTGAATTTCTTTTCTGTCTGACCACAGTGCTCTCTGCTGACACCTCTGTCCATGTCAGGATGGGTTTGCTATGGGGATTTGCTCCTGCTCTGGACAGTGCCTGACATGGACAGAGGTGTCAGCAGAGAGCACTGTGGTCAGACAGAAACAAATTCAAAAAGAAAAGAAGTTCCTGTGGATCATATAGCAGCTGATAAGTACTGGAAGGATTAAGATTTTTAAATAGAAGTAATTTACAAATCTGTTTAACTTTCTGGCACCAGTTGATTTTTTTTTTTTTTTTTTTACATTGGAGTACCCCTTTAAAACACATTACCCCCAGCCAATAAAGGGGTTGTGGATTTGACAAAAGGGAGTGGCTTAATTAATCAATTCAGGAACTATTATGTATTTTTTTGCTTATATAGCACAGCATAGGCTATTATGGGAGAATAATGTGGAGCTTCTTGTGTATGTCTTGTGCTTACCTGTTTTAGCTGATGTGGCAGGCATGGGTTTTCAACCATACTGGTTGCAATTCCCCTCTTAAATGAGTTCCTAGTGCAGATAATATCTAAACTACAGTGTCCATTTTTCCACAAAAGACCCACTTAGCGCTCACTTTATCATCTTTTTAACAAGTTTACATTTTTGGGTTTGGGTTCATACTAAAAGTGTAGCAGCAGCATGGGCAATATAGCTCCATACAAATAGTATCTGTCTGATAGTGCAGATGGCCATTACCATTTGTTGACTTGCTAATGCTGCCTAAATTTCTCATGAATCTTATGGTTCTACAGAGAGATTGAGTGGGGTGTCTGATCACTGCACCTGGTCATCTAACTAGGCTTCTGGTACTGGTGTTTAGCCAGGTAAACTCATTAGACTCATAAGTGGGTTAAGATCACTTCAGAGTTTTAATGCATTTTCTAATTCAAAGTGCAGGTGATGGGTGTCATCTGTAGTTTACAGGAAGTCAGCTGACCCAAAACTGACCACTTCCTCTGACACTGCGATTTTTTTGTAAGTCAGACTGGTGATCATATGACCCAGATACAGTAATGAAACGCATGGATCCAGCTGTGCTGGAATGAAACAGATGGCACTTTAAGACTAGTGATGGTGAGTGCACTGTATGGAAAAAAAAAAAAATATGGAGTGCCACTTTAAGATGCAACACAGTGCACCCAAATTGTGCCAGACTTCTGGAGCAAGATTCAGACACCTTTCAAGCAAACTAGTAGTTGGTGTAAACTATAGTCTAAAGATGGGCCCGATCTTTCAATCAGCTTAAGCCATTGTGATAAATCTGGCTCTATCTTAGACAGTCTAGTCCAGTGTTTCCCAACCAGTGTGCCTCCAGCTGTTGCAAAACTACAACACCCAGCATGCCCTGACTTTTCAGAATGGTCCCTGTAGTTTTGCAGCTGTCAGAAATGGTCAGGTCCGGCCTTTTGTAGCAGAAACTACAAAGGCTTTTTCGTAAAACTGCTGCATATTCCTCTTCGTTGTCATTTTCAGGCATCTTGTATGCAGCAGAGCTGAGCACAGAGTCTACATAGCTCAGAACTACAGAACCAATGGCAGTTTAGTGCAAGAGTTTTTGCCACCATAAGCAAAAGCTAATTTTGCCACCCCTTGACCCTGCCCATTGGCTCCTCCCGATGTATGGAGGCGCGTGCCATGTCAGGATGTTGGATAGACCTGACCTTAGCGATCGCCCCTGTCTGCCCCAAAGGTGGCGCTGCGCTCCTCCAGCAGGCTGAAAAATGCTGATTATGCAGTACCGGTGGGGGTTTTGCTTGATTAGCAGGGGATTCGGATGGATGGGTGCTTCAGATACTGGCTAGCTTTATTGCAGGGGGCAGAGCTGCACCCCTATCAAGAGGGCGCTTTGGGCGACTGCCTATTTTGCCTATAGGCAGAGCCAGCCCTGGCCGCTGCACAACCCGACAAAACAGGTCAGGTTTACCATAGTAAATCAGGGTCATAGGGGGGGTATTTATCAATTTTGCCTGTTGACAGTTTCTTTTTACCCTTTTTTTTTTTCACTTTGGTTTTCATGGACATGCATCAAATTTATCATTTGGTGCAAATTGTTAGTAATTTTGGCTCAAATGTTGAAATCAGCTGTTCACAGCGCCTTTTACACAGAACTTACCACCACAGAGGACGCGTATTTTACCCTGTAGAGCAGCCATTTCGGAGTCCCTCCTGCAGTATATCAGCAAGCGACGTGAGATATTTTCTTTTGTGGGGTTTATAGCCACCATGTGAAATGGATTTTATTTTCAACTTGGGTATTTTTTTTTTTTTTTTTTACTTTAGTGCAGTGGTCTTCAACCTGCGGACCTCCAGATGTTGCAAAACTAAAATTCCCAGCATGCCCGGACAGCCGTTGGCTGTCAGGGCATGCTGGGAGTTGTAGTTTTGCAACATCTGGTGGTCTGCAGGTTGGAGACCACTGCTTTAGTGCTTACCTTTCCTGAACCTGTGAGGCCATGTCCAATGCTGGCTCAACGGAGGGTGAAGGTTCCTCAGAGACAACTATGTCGCAGGATAGTATTGAGCAGCCCTGGAGGCGTCGCTGCTTTCACTAAAAAAATGTTTTAATGTATTTTGACGTCTTTATATTTTCTGACATTGCTAAGTGTGTTTTCCATGTGTGATTTGCGCAAAAAAAACGGGATTTGGGCCAAAATTGCGCCAAAGATCGATTGGCGCAAATGATGAATTACTGACTAAAGTTAAAATCACACACAGGACCGTGTGAAACAGGAAGTTGTAAAAATGACAGTGGAGAAGATGCGCCAAACTTTGACGCAAAAAGACACTGCGCCAAAGTATTGCGCCAAAGTTACTTAAAAAAAACACATAAATCCTTTAATAAATACCCCCCATAGTGTGCAATGCCCATACAGTGGCATACATCTGAGCTGAGATATACATTGGGAAATGCTCATATACCCTCAGGGGAAGGCTCCGACATGATGTGAACTGAGCCTATCATGGAGCCATATGGAGGCACCGTACAGCAGCAAACAGACTGTCTGTAGTTCTTAGGCTGGGTTCACACCACGTTTTGTTAAATACGGTTCCCGTATATGGCTGGGAGGAGGGGGGCGGGGCTTAATCGCGGCGCACGCACTCAGCCGTATTCGGGAACCGTATTTAACCCCTTCAGGACGGAGCCCATTTTGGCCTTAAGGACCGGAGCGTTTTTTGCACATCTGACCACTGTCACTTTAAACATTAATAACTCTGGAATGCTTTTAGTTATCATTCTGATTCAGAGATTGTTTTTTCGTGACATATTCTACTTTAACATAGTGGTAAATTTTTGTCGATACTTGCATCCTTTCTTGGTGAAAAATCCGTAAATTTGATGAAAAATTAGAAAATTTAGCATTTTTCTAACTTTGAAGCTCTCTGCTTGTAAGGAAAATGGATATTACGAATACATTTTTTTTTGGTTCACATATACAATATGTCTACTTTATGTTTGCATCATAAAATTGACGTGTTTTTACTTTTGGAAGACATCAGAGGGCTTCAACGGTCAGCAGCAATTTTCCGATTTTTCACAAAATTTTCAAACTCAGTATTTTTCAGGGACCAGTTCAGGTTTGAAGTGGATTTGAAGGGTCTTCATATTAGAAATACCCCATAAATGACCCCATTATAAAAACTACACCCCCCAAAGTATTCAAAATGACATTCAGTCAGCGTTTTAACCCTTTAGGTGTTTCACACGAATAGCAGCAAAGTGAAGGAGAAAATTCACAATCTTCATTTTTTACACTCACATGTTCTTGTAGACCCAATTTTTGAATTTTTTTAAGGGGTAAAAGGACAAAATTTTTACTTGTATTTGTAGCCCAATTTCTCTCGAGTAAGCACATACCTAATATGTCTATGTAAAGTGTTCGGCGGGTGCAGTAGAGGGCTCAGAAGGGAAGGAGCGTCAAGGGGATTTTGGAGAGTACGTTTTTCTGAAATGGTTTTTGGGGGGCATGTTACCTTTAGGAAGCCCTTATGGTGCCAGAATAGCAAAAAAAACCCACATGGCATACCATTTTGGAAACTAGACCCCTCGGGGAATGTAACATGGGATAAAGTGAATCTTAATACCCCACAGGTGTTTCACGACTTTTGCAAATGTAAAAAAAAAAAAAAAAAAATTTACCTAAAATGCTTGTTTTCCCAAAAAATTTTTATTTTTAAAAAGGGTAATAGCAGAAAATACCCCTAAAAATTTGAAGCCCAATTTCTCCCGATTCAGAAAACACCCCATATGGGGGTGAAAAGTGCTCTGCTGGCGCACTACAGGTCTCAGAAGAGAAGGAGTCACATTTGGCTTTTTGAACGCAAATTTTGCTCTGGGGGCATGCCGCATTTAGGAAGCCCCTATGGTGCCAGGATAGCAAAAAAAAAACACATGGCATACCATTTTGGAAACTAGACCCCTCGGGGAACGTAACAAGGGGTTAAGTGAACCTTTATACCCCACAGGTGTTTCACGACTTTTGCATATGTAAAAAAAATTTTTTTTTTTACCTAAAATGCTTGTTTTCCCAAAAATTTTACATTTTTAAAAAGGGTAAAAGCAGAAAATACCCCCCAAAATTTGTAACACAATTTCTCCCGAGTACGGCGATACCCCATATGTGACCCTAAACTGTTGCCTTGAAATACGACAGGGCTCCAAAGTGAGAGCGCCATGCGCATTTGAGGCCTAAATTAGGGATTGCATAGGGGTGGACATAGGGGTATTCTACGCCAGTGATTCCCAAACAGGGTGCCTCCAGCTGTTGCAAAACTCCCAGCATGCCTGGACAGTCAACGGCTGTCCGACAATACTGGGAGTTGTTTTGCAACAGCTGGAGGCTCCGTTCTGGAAACAGTGGCGTACCAGACGTTTTTCATTTTTATTGGGGAGGGGAGGGGGGCTGTGTAGGGGTATGTGTATATGTAGTGTTTTTTACTTTTTATTTTATTGTGTGTTAGTGTAGTGTAGTGTTTTTAGGGTACAGTCGCACGGGCGGGGGTTCACAGTAGTTTCTCGCTGGCAATTTGAGCTGCAGCAGAAAGTTTGCGGCAGCTCAAATTTGCAGCCAGATACTTACTGTAATCCTCCGCCCATGTGAGTGTACCCTGTACGTTCACATTGGGGGGGACATCCAGCTGTTGCATAACTACAACTCCCAGCATGCCCGTTGGCTGTCGGTGACTGCTGAGAGTTGCAGTTTTGCAACAACTGTAGGCACACTGGTTATGTATCACTGAGTTTGTGACCTAACTCAGTGTTTCACAACCAGTGTGCCTCCAGCTGTTGCAAAACTACAACTCCCAGCATGTACGGTGCATGGTGTACGGTGACTGCTGAGAGTTGTAGTTTGCAACAGCTGGAGGCACACCGGTCGTGAAACACTGAGTTAGGTAAAAAAAAACTCTGAGTTTCACAACCAGTGTGCCTTCAGCTGTTGCAAAACTACAACTCTCAGCAGTCACCGACAGCCAACGGGCATGCTGGGAGTTGTAGTTATGCAACCAGCAGATGCACCACTACAACTCCCAGCATGCACTTTAGCTGTTTGTGCAAGCTGGGAGTTGTAGTTAGACAACAGCTGAAGGTACACTTTTCCATAGAAAGAATGTGCCTCCAGCTGTTGCAAAACCATAAGTCCCAGCATGCCCATAAGGGAATGCTGGGAGTTGTGGTGGTCTGCCTCCTGCTGTTGCATAACTACAGCTCCCAGCATGCCCTTTTTGCATGCTGGGAGCTGTTGCTAAGCAACAGCAGGAGGCTGTCACTCACCTCCAACGATCCAGCAGCACAGGTCAGTCCCTCGTCGTCTCCGCCGCCGCAGCTGCTCCTGGGGCCCCGATCCGAACAGGGGCGCCGGGGATCGGGGTCCCCAGCACCGGGGGTCGTCTTCCCGCACCCGCTCACGTCCTCCAGAAGAGGGGCGGAGCGGGTGCGGGAGTGACACCCGCAGCAGGCGCCCTGATTGGTCGGCCGGTAATCCGGCCGACGAATCAGGGCGATCGTGAGGTGGCACCAGTGCCACCTCACCCCTGCAGGCTCTGGCTGTTCGGGGCCGTCAGAGACGGCCCCGAACAGCCAGTAATTCCGGGTCACCGGGTCACTGGAGATCCGATTGACCCGGAATCGCCGCAGATCGCTGGACTGAATTGTCATAATTGTCTGAATTGACTGAATTGTCAATTGGCATAATGACCCCCCTGGGCGATATGCCGGGATGCCTGCTGAACGATTTCAGCAGGCATCCGGCTCCGGTCCCCAACCGGCTAGCGGTGGGGGCCGGAATTCCCATGGGCGTATGGATACGCCCTCGGTCCTTAAGGACTCGGGATTCAGGGCGTATCCATACGCCCTATGTCCTGAAGAGGTTAATGTATGTCTATGAGCCGACCGGAGTGAACCGCAGCCTCCGGTCGGCTTCGTTTTCGGCCGTATGCGGTTTCCCGACCGCAGGCAAAAAACGTCGTCGACGTGCCGCCCCCCCCCCCCCCCTCCTCCCAGCCGTATACGGGAACCGTATTTAACAAAACGTGGTGTGAACCCAGCCTTAGCTATGCAGACTCAGCTCAAGATGCCTGAAAACTACAGCGAAGATGAATATGTAGCAGTTTTATGCAAAAGCCTTTGTAGTTTTCGGTACAAAAGGCCGGATCTGACCATTTCTGACAGCTGCAAAACTACAGGGACCGTTCTGAAAAGTCCAGCGCTGCGCAGGAAATACGTGATAACATTCTGACAGCGTTTCTGCTCCAGCCTGACAGGCAGCTCCTGGTTCCAGAATAATCCACAGAATTCTTTATATTTTCGAAAGCCAGCATGCCGTATGCTGTTTTTATAGGAGAAAAGCTTTCGCATGGCAGTAGTGACAACGATGTGCCATTTTGAGACGCAGGAGACATTCACGTGTAACCCCAGGGTGAAGGGAATGAGACGTGTCATTTTTTTGTTTAGTTTTTTTTGTTTAGTTTTTTATTTTTGCTTCCAAGGAAGATTTATGGAAAAAGTCACGTTGATGTGATCTGATACCTGCTGTAACAAATGTTGGATTTGATATGTTTATGTTGTTATGGAAATATAACACATTTTCCTAAAAAAGGATAGGGGGGGGGGGGGCTAATACTTTTGTGATTGAAACAATCAAAATGATACAACACATGCATTGTTTTCCCGATAAACGGCTGCTTTTAGTGAAATAAAATTACATTTATTATTGGTTTCTATAACAGTGGGGGAGATTTATCAAAACCTGTCCAGAGGAAAAGTTGCTGAGTTGCCCATAGCAACCAATCAAATCGCTTCTTTCATTTTTCAGAGGCCTTGTCAAAAGTGAAAGAAGCGATTTGATTGGTTGCTATGGGCAACTCAGCAACTTTTCCTCTGGACAGGTTTTGATAAAACTCCCATAATGTGTCTCCAGCTGTTGCAGAACTACAACTCCCAGCAACCAATCAGATTGCTTCTTTCATTTTGCAGAGGCCTTGTCAAAAAATGAAAGAAGCGATCTGATTGGTTGCTATGGGCAACTCAGCAACTTTTCCTCTGGACAGGTTTTGATACAACTCCCCTAATGTGTCTCCAGCTGTTGCAAAACTACAACTTCCAGCATGCCCGGACAGCCGTTGGCTGTCCGGGCATGCTGGGAGCTGTAGTTTTGCCACAGCTGGAAAACACTGCATTATAGGAAAAATCATTTGGGGACATTTGTCATTGAAGTGAGTTTTGAAGTTATTATCATTTATTTATTTATTTTTTGCTTCAGTTTTGCTTACGTGCGACATATTTATCATGCTGTCAAGGGGGGGGGGTTTATAAATTTGGCGCACTTGAGCAAGTAACATTACATCACTTCAGAACACCATTTTGTATGTTTCCTCATCCCCTCCGTGACTTTTCTGTACAATCTTCTTAAAAGTGCCTTCCAAAGACATTTTTGTGAGCCAGGTCTGACCTGGCTTTGACTTGCGACATTTTTGAGAGGTTCGCGACTTTTATTATGCCTATGTCCGGCATTCGCACTTTATAAATTGGTGACTGCTGCAAAGTGAAAGCCGAAAGTTGCTTGGGTAAGGCTGTTTGGTACTTTCTGCCTACAAAAGTCGTAGAAAAAAGTGCTTTGGCGCACGTGCGATATTATGTGCGCCCAGCGTAAAAAAAAAAAAAAAACTAAATGCAATGATAAATCTCTCCCATTATGTATATTCAGCTCCTTATTGGGATCCGTAATGGGCAGATACCATTGGAAGGGTTTTTTCGTGATACACACCTCTCAAATCCCAGCGTGCCAAATACCTCCCTTTAAAGGAGGCGGGAGAATAAAAAAAACAGGTACGTGGCAACAAAAGATGATTAATCCGGCATGTAAAGATGTGGCAGAGCTGAACTTGTCCTTTAACTGCTTCTTTTGGGAGTTAGGGCAATGTCGTGGTTTGACCTGCAGTTCTATGTAAATCCACAGGTCACTATTGAGCATAAAATAACAACTTCAGCTCTGCTACATCTGCACAGTGCATAAAGCAGAGTTAGGAATAGTTGCACTCTGCCTGGTAGAGCATACACGCATTTCTAGTCCCACAAGTACGGAATCACGTCACTAGAATATTTGCTGGACATTTACTGGTATACAATAATAAGAAAAACACAAATATGAAACAACAATAGAAATGTAAAAAATCTACATGACTATGGGGGAGATTTATCATTGCTTTCCTTATATATATATTAGTGCCAATTTACAGCAAAAAAAAATTAATGAAAAATGAAATTTTATATATATATATATATATATATATATATATATAATTTCATTTTTCATTAATTTTTTTGCTGTAATTTGGCACAAATATATATATATATATATATATATATGGTACACATATATATATATATATATACCGTATATATATATATATATGTATATATATATATATATATATTTGTGCCAAATTACAGCAAAAAAATGTATGAAAAATGAAATTATATATATATATATATATATATATATATATATATGTATATATATAATTTAATTTTTCATACATTTTTTTGCTGTAATTTGGCACAAATTTATGCACAGTTACTTTTGGGCAATTTTGTAACACGCGGTAAATCATTATGGACATTGCAGTGAAAGACATTGACCACGTGCACATTTCTGAAAAAGGCACCAAAAAAAAGGGCGCAAACGTGAAAAAAAGTGGCAAATTCATACCACGTCAGACTTGCCTTCAAAAAAAGTGACATCCTACAGCAAGTTCTGAGGTGAGTTAACATTTGGGCAAAATGTATTAAGGTCTGTGCATTTTTTATTAATTTTTTTCTATACATTTGGCGCAAATAATAAAAAAAACACTGCAAAAAAAATTAAATAAAAACTGGAGGAATGACCGCACACAGCCACACAATGATACATCTCCCCCTATAATCTTAACGTCAAGTGAGAGAATTAGTTCTGTGAATGATTGTAAAAGGCTCAATGTCATGGGGACTCAATGAGTTAATATTTTGTGCATAGTTATATCTTATTTTTTTTTAGATTTTTCAATAGTTTGTTATATCTTATGATACACTTCAGCCAATCACATCCTGAGATTCTCTATACCAGTGGTCTCCAGCCTGCGGACCTCCAGATGTTGCAAAACTACAACTCCCAGCATGCCCGGACAGCCAACGGCTGTCCGGGCATGCTGGGAGTTGTAGTTTTGCAACATCTGGAGGTCCGCAGGTTGGAGACCACTGCTCTATACAATAGACTGTACTTACTAATATATAGTCTAAACTGTATTCTTACACATATACTTTGTTTCAAATGTGTGATATTAAAAGTTTTGCCATTAGGCAGCAACTATGTAAGCATCCTGGACGCCAGGAGAGAATGCCATACATACCTTAGTAAGGATGCTGTCTCTTGGGACAGGTTGCCTAGGGCTTCCTCCCACCCCCAGGTGGCTTCTCTGTGGATCTGGAATTAGGGAAGACCCTCAGCAGCCTCTTTATCTAGGCTTTAGATCACTGAGGTGGAGTTTGGGGCGGCTCTAAAGGACAGCACAGCTGGACTGCAGCCTCCTGGGATGGGAGGGGGGATTCATTTTTATGTGGCATTCCTGTGAACTCATGTAGGGTAGCACAAAGCCAACGCACAGATGTGAAGTCTGCTTGGTCTATCCTGTGCTATCATTTACAGTCAGATAAAAGAATAGGCACTGAAATAAAGCAGCTGTATGAATATGGAGGCATATGCATCTCATCACCTGCAAATATATCTATCAATTATATGCACATTGCCTGAAAAGCTTATATAAGACTTTAGCTGATATGATGAGAGGGATTCAGTGGTAGCACAGCTCCACCACATGTATCAAGCAGTAATGCAACCTTATACACACTAAGCAGACTAATACCACCCAGTAGAGATGAGCGAACTTACAGTAAATTCGATTCGTCATGAACTTCTCAGCTCGGCGGTTGCTGACTTTTCCTGCATAAATTAGTTCAGCTTTCCGGTGCTTGGGTGGGCTGGAAAAGGTGGATACAGTCCTAGGAAAGAGTCTTCTAGGACTGTATCCACCTTTTCCAGCCCATGGGAGCACCTGAAAGCTGAACTAATTTATGCAGGAAAAATCAGCAACCGCTGAGCCGAGAAGTTCGTGACGAATCGAATTTACTGTAAGTTCGCTCATCTCTACCACCCAGTTCAGAAACCTGCTTACTAACAACACTCCTGTACTGTAATAGAAAAAAGAAAGACCAGAAGACAGCGCCTCATAGTAGTAATGTTCAAATCTAAAGTCGACTTGTGTCCACTTTGGATTTGAACATTATTCCTGACTTGGAATCCAAGTTTTATTGGGATAACAACACCTGAGATCAGAAGGGTTTTCTTTCTTCACTTCCATACTACTAACAATGATGACTGGGTGATTGATGTATTCAACCAGCCTAATGTTTCTGCCCAGCCGTTACAGTGACGTCTCCTCTTGTGCCAGTGCGGTGGCCCAGTATGGGAGGTGTTACCCCGTGCTCCTGCTGTTCTGTCAGGCAGCCTCCTTCAGTGTCCCCAAGGCCGCCTTCACTTGTTTCCCCATTGTAAATATGTTTTACCATGTAAAATGTAATGTTGCTTTAAGAGTTATACCATGTGATATGGCATGTGATTGTTACCCAGGAGGTACCAGTGACCAGGTGATCCCAAGAGTGACCAATGGGCTCCCTGCTAGTCTCCCCCATATAAGCCCTGGGTGGAGCTAGGAGCTCTGCTCTTCTGCTAAGCTGAGGTCCAGTGCATTCGTGCCTAGTGTGTGTGTTCAGAGTGTTGGAGACCTCAAAGTCAAGTCCTGCAGCCACCATCAAGTCAAGTAATCTAAAGTCCAGCTTTATGAGTCAAGTAGAGTCAGTCCCTGTTATCTGTCAAGTCAGTGTGGCCTGCATCAAATTGTCCATTCCTACTACAAATCCCAGAAAGCCCTTAAGGTCTCTGCATTACTGGTCACCTCCTTGGGCCCTGGCTGAACTGTATAGACTATACCAACTCTCTACCCTCAGTAAAGCTACCGTTGTCCATAACTTGGCATCGGAGTCTTTTTTGCCTCCGTGCCTAGCCCAGGATCCAGCGTATACCTTCGGGTGGTTATAGGCTAAACCACGCCCTGGCATCAAGAACACAAGGGGTTAATGCCATCTGCCCCTAGGGTAACATTTGCCCTGCAGCACGCACACCCGCCACCACACCAGCAACTCCATGGAATGCCCATTTAGAATTCAGTTTAACCTCTACACCCTCACCACAAAGCTGTGCTCAGTGCTGCACCTCCCTACATCTCCTCCCTCATCTGTCCACCACCTGACCGGTGCTCTGTGTTCTGACAATGATCTAAGACTAACATCCTCCATAATCCGAACCTACCACTTGTTTCCAAGACTTTTCTTGTGCTTCACCAGATCTCTGGAATGTTATACCCAGACAATCAGATTAATTCCCAACATGCACAAGTTAGATCTTCCCCTAAAACACTTTTCATCTTTAAGACAATCATATCACAAATATATGTTATTCTGTTTCTAATATAGCTCCTCAAAGGGCTCTATTACACTGCATGATTATTGGGTGAACTGGCAGATATAGCCCTGTGTACTAAGTCCCGAATAACGCTTGTGCATTGGCTATTCGCTCAGTTCTCACCTCTCAAGAAAATAAAAAAAACATTGCTTGTGAGCTGAAAAATGCTACAAAATGCCCTGAGAAGAAACCATTTGGGCCCCTGAGGCTTCATGATCCAGGTGCTACCACTACTCCGCAACCCCCCCCCTTACACCCCTGTATGTATTTGCTATTAACTATATATAATATCTCAAGTTCTTTCTTTGGTGTTCTTTCTTTATTTCCCTCTAAGAAGTGAGGCTTACCTTCACATTTAATAAGAACATATGTAGCCCACATGTGCTGACCCTCTACTGCAGTGGGTGGGATTGTTTATTTACATGTCAAATGTTGGTATAGGTGGTCTTTATGGACTGGCTGCATAGAATAAACCAGAAGACATACATGTCAATAAACATATCCCCATATGCACATGCACACACTAGCAGCATTTTAGTTGTAAGTGGCTGGGTAGTGGATTCACTGGCCTTTGTGGACAATGGCTGAACCACACCAGGGAGCAGAGTCTAAGGTGCCGCTGGTTTTCACCAGAGCCCGCCGCAAAGCGGGATGGACTTGCTGTGGCAGGCGGCAACCAGGTTGCAACCCCTGGCATGAGTCCCGAAGCCGCTGCAAGCATAGGAAGGGGTGCACTCACGACCTGGCTGAAGGGCCGGAGCATTGCCCATAACATTAGTCTTGCACCCTGAATAGTTAGAGTATATAAAAAGATCTGAGTACTGGTCATGTTCTTTTATGTTAACATTTGTATCAAATCTCTGGTTTTATGTTCCGCTTATGTATACAGATTGCCCTCCTATTTTAATGTAGAGGCAATGGTGGAGCAGAAAACTGCTCATGGGAGAACTATATATATATATATATATATATCTACAGGGTGGGCCATTTCTATGGATACACCTTAATAAAATGGGAATGGTTGGTGATATTAACTTCCTGTTTGTGGCACATTAGTATATGTGAGGGGGGGAAACTTTTCAAGATGGGTGGTGACCATGGTGGACATTTTGAATCCAACTTTTGTTTTTTCAATAGGAAGAGGGTCATGTGACACATCAAACTTATTGGGAATTTCACAAGAAAAACAATTATGTGCTTGGTTTGAACAAAACTGTATTCTTTCATGAGTTATTTACAAGTTTCTGACCACTTATAAAATGTTTTCAATGTGCTGCCCAATGTGTTGGATTGTCAATGTAACCCTCTTCTCCCACTCTTCACACACTGATAGCAACACCGCAGGAGAAATGCTAGCACAGGCACATAGACAATTGCCTTCAGATGACCCCCAAAGATAAAAGTCTAAGGGGGTCAGATTGGGAGACCTTGGGGGCCATTCAACTGGCCCACGATGACCAATCCACTTTCCAGGAAACTGTTAAACTAGGAATGGTCGGACCTGACACCCATAATGTGGTGGTGCACCATCTTGCTGGAAAAACTCAGGGAACGTAGGGAACGCTTCAGTGCATAAAGAGGGAAACACATCATCATGTAGCAATTTTGCATATCCAGTGGCCTTGAGGTTTCCATTGATGAAGAATGGCCCCACTATCTTTGTACCCCATATACCACACCATACTATCAATTTTTGTGTTCCAACAGTCTTGGAGGGATCTATTCAATGTGGCTTAGTGTCAGACCAATAGCGGTGGTTTTGTTTGTTAACTTCACCATTCACATAAAAGTTTGCCTCATCACTGAACAAAATCTTCTGCGTAAACTGAGGGTCCTGTTCCAATTTTTTTTTTTGCCCATTCTGCAGCACCTGAAACTACGGATACTGGAAGCCTGTGCTGGCATTTCCAGCGGTGTTGCTATCAGTGTGTGAAGAGTGGGAGAAGAGGGTTGCATTGACAATCCAACACAATGGGCAGCACATTGAACACATTTTATAAGTGGTCAGAAACTTGTAAATAACTGAAAAAATAAAGTTACGTTGAAACCAAGCACATCATTGCTTTACTTGGGAAGTTCCCAATAAGTTTGATGTGTCACATGACCCTCTTCCTATTGAAAAAACAAAAGTTGGATTCAAAATGTCCGACTTCAAAATGGCCACCATGGTCACCACCCATCTTGAAAAATTTCCCCCCTCACATACACTAATGTGCGACAAACAGGAAGTTGTTATCACCAACCATTCCCATTTTATTAAGATGTATCCATATAAATGGCCCACCCTGTATATATATTTACATGCATTTTCATTGATGTGCACTATGTCGCTGCACCCTTAGGCTGGTCATATATGTAAGATACCGTATTTATCGGCGTATAACACACACTTTTTAGGCTAAAATTTTTAGCCTAAAGTCTACCTGCGTGTTATACGCCGATAAGCCGCTGCAGTTCAATGATTTAAAGCGGGCGCTTTAAATCAATGAACTGCAGCGGATTTGCAGGTGCAGAGACCTGCCGTCGCTGCCGGCTGCGCTGCCCCTGCCTGTCCTGGGGTCTAGAGCCCTGCTGCTGGCCCTTCTCTCCCCCTGGCTATCGGTGCCGCTGTCCATTCTCTCCCCCTCGCTATCGGTGCCGCTGCCCCATTGCCAGCGCCGATAGCCAGGGGGAGGGAAGCGGCGCCGGCAATGGGGCAGCGGCGCTGACAGACAGGGGGAGAGAAGGGGCAGCGGCACCCATTGCCGGCGCCGCTGCCCCGTTGCCTGCCCCATCCCCGGTTGTATAATTACCTGTTGCTGGGGTCGGGTCCGCGCTGCTTCAGGCCTCCGGTGTGCGTCCCCTGCATCGTTGCTATCCGCTGCGAGATGCAATGTCGTCACTTGTCATTGCACCGCGCCGTGCAGTGCACAGCAACGACGCAGGGGACGCACACCGGAGGCCTGAAGCAGCATGGACCCGACCCCGGCAACAGGTAATTATACAACCGGGGATGGGAGAGGCAATGGGGCGTTTCCCGAGACAGGTGTCATCAGAGAGAATTTAGACAGAAAAGAACAACCTTAACTTTAGAAGCTCATAAGTACTGAAAGGATTAAGATTTTTTAATAGAAGTAATTTACAAATCTGTTTAACTTTCTGGAGCCAGTTGATATATATAAAAAAGTTTTTTCCTGGAATACCCCTTTAACCCCTTCACGATGAGCGACGTACATGTACGGCACCGCGAATTGTCACTTGGCGCGCGGCGACGTACATAAACGTTGCGGGGATCATGGAGCACTGCATCGCCGGTAGCGGTGATCGGGCCGGGATGACTGCTGTTATCTAACAGCAGGCATCCCAGCACATCGCCGAGGGGTGTCCTGAGACCCCCCCATGACCGCGATGGGCGCAAATCGCAGGTCAATTCAGACCTGCGATCTGCGCGATTCCAGGTCATACGGGTCACTGGTAACCCGGAAAATAGGAGGGATTGGTGGTGTCCGAGACACCCTCGATCCCCCTGAAGGGATAGGAGTTTGGTGGCAGGGGTGCCACCCCTCCTATCCCTGCTATTGGTCGGCCGAGCGACCGACTGATAGCAGACCGAGGGAGGGGGGGTTAAAGTTCGGTTCCCTCGCTTTGCCCACCTATCAGTGTCCGGCAAAACGGGGGAACTGTCCAGGGACCGGCGCCGAAGGTCCCTTACCTGGATCCCGGATCCCGGAGCGCGATCCTCCATGCTGGGATCCCCCACATGCGGAGGCAGCGGCGGCGGCAGCAATTCATCCGGGTCCTGCCAGGCGAGTTGTTGCCTAGCAACATCCGGAGGGCCACAGTTTACAGTGATCTCTAAACCAGTGTTTCCCAACCAGGGTGCCTCCAGCTGTTGCAAAACTACAACTCCCAGCATGCCCGGACAGCTTTTGGCTGTCCGGGCATGCTGGGAGTTGTAGTTTTGCAACAGCTGGAGGCACACTGGTTGGGAAACACTGCTCTAAACCGTGGCCCTCCAGGTGTGTTAAAACTACAACTCCCAGCATGCCCAGACAGCTGTTTGCTGTGTGGGCATGCTGGAACTTGTAGTTTTGCAGCATGCCCAGACAGCAGTTTGCTATCTGGGCATGCTGCGAGTTGTATTTTTGCCACATCTGGAGGGCCATAGTTTTGAGACCACTGGACAGTGATTTACAACCTGAACCCCTCTAAATCTTGCAAAACTACAACTCCCAGCATTCAGGAACAGCATAAGGCTGTCTTGGCATGCTGGGAGTTGTACTTGCGTGCCTCCAGCTGTTGCATAACTACATCTCCCAGCATGCCCTTCCGCAATCAGTACATGCTGGGAGTTGTAGTTTTGCAACAGCTGGAGGCACACTGGTTGGAAAATACTGAGTTAGGTCATAGAACCTAACTCAAGGTTTTCCAACCAGTGTGCCTCCAGCTGTTGCAAAACTACAACTCCCAGCATGCATGGTCTGTCAGTGCATGCTGGGAGTTGTAGTTTTGACCCCCCTCCCATGTGAATGTACAGGCTACATTCACACTGGCGGCAGATTACAGTGAGTTCCCCGCTTCAAGTTTGAGCTGCGGCAAATTTTCTGCCGCAGCTCAAACTCCTAGCGGGAGACTCAGTGTAATCTGCCTCCAGTGTGAATGTAACCTAAAAACACTACACTACACTACACTAACATAAAATAAAGAGTAAAACACTACATATACACACGTACACTGCTCCCCCCTTCCCCAATAATGAAAAACGTATTATACGGCAGTGTTTCTAAGATGGAGCATCCAGCTGTTGCAAAACAAATGCTCCCAGCATTTCTGGACAGCAATTGACTGTCCAAGCATACTGGGAGTTTTACAACAGCTGGAGGCACCCTGTTTTGGAATCACTGGCATAAAATACCCCTATGTCCACCCCTATGCAAGTCCCTAATTCAGGCCTCAAATGCGCGTGGCGCTCTCACTTTGGAGCCCTGTCGTATTTCAAGGCAACAGTATAGGGTCACATATGGGGTATCGCCGTACTCGGGAGAAATTGCCTAACAAATTTTGGGGGGCTTTTTCTCCTTTTACCCCTTATGAAAAGGAACAGTTGGGGTCTACACCAGCATGTTAGTGTAAAAAAATAAAAATTTTTACACTAACATGCTGGTGTTGTCCTATAGTTTTCATTTTCACAAGAGGTAAAAGGGAAAAACGCCCCTCAAAATTTGTAACGCAATTTCTCCCGACTACGGAGATATCCAATATGTGGGTGCAAAGTGCTCTGCGAGCACACAACAAGGCCCAGAAGGGAGAGAGATTTGAGGTGATTTGCACAGGGGTGGCTGATTGTTACAGCGGTTCTGACAAAACAAAAACAAAAAAAACACACCCACATGTGACCCCATTTTGGAAACTACACCCCTCACGGAATGTAATAAGGGGTGCAGTGAGAATTTACACCCCACAGGTGTCTGACGGATCTTTGGAACAGTGGTCCGTGAAAATGAAAAATGTTGCACAGCCCACTGTTCCAAAGATCTGTCAGACACCAGTGGGGGGTAAATGCTCACTGTACCCCTCATTACATTCTGTGAGGGGTCTAGTTTCCAAAATGGTATGCCATGTGTTTTTTTTTTTTTTTTTGCTGTCCTGGCACAATAGGGGCTTCCTAAATGCGACATGCACCACGGAGAAAAATTTGCTCACAAAAAGCCAAATATGACGCCTTCTCTTCTGAGCATTGTAGTTCGCCTGCAGTGCACTTCAGGTCCACTTATGGGGTACCTCCATACTCAGAAGAGATGGGGTTACAAATTTTGGGGGATCTTTTCTGCTATTAACCCTTGCAAAAATGTGAAATTTGGGGAGAAACCCACATTTTAGTGAAAATTTTTTTTTTTACATATGCAAAAGTCGTGAAACACCTGTGGGGTATTAAGGCTCACTTTATCCCTTGTTACGTTCCTCAAGGGGTCTAGTTTCCAAAATGGTATGCCATGTGTTTTTTTTTTTCTGTCCTGGCACCAGCAAAATTTACTCTCAAAAAGCCAAATATGACTCCTTCTCTTCTGAGCATTGTAGTTCGTCTGCAGTGCACTTCAGGTCCACTTATGGGGTACTTCCATACTCAGAAGAGATGGGGTTACAAATTTTGGGGGGGGGGTCATTTCTGCTATTAACACTTTAAAAAAATGTGAAATTTGGGGGAAAACCAACATTTTAGTGAAAAAAAAATTAGTTTTTTACATATGCAAAAGTCGTGAAACACCTGTGGGGTATTCAGGCTCACTTTATTCCTTGTTATGTTCCTCAAGGGGTGTAGTTTCCAAAATGGTATGCCATGTGTTATTTTTTTTTTTTTTTTTGCTGTTCTGGCACCATAGGGGCTTCCTAAATGCAACATGCCCCCCAAAAACCATTTCTGAATCTTGAAGCACTCTGGTGTCTTCCAAAAGTAAAAACTCGTCAATTTTATGATGCAATCATAAAGTAGACATATTGTATATGTGAATCAAAAAAAAGATTATTTGGAATATCCATTTTCCTTACAAGCAGAGAGCTTCAAAGTTAGAAAAATGCAAAATTTTAAATTTTTTCATAAAATTTGGGGATTTTTCACCAAGAAAGGATACAAGTTACCACAAAAATTTACCACTGTGTTAAAGTAGAATATGTCACGAAAAAACATCTCAGAATCAGAATGATAAGTAAAAGCATTCCAGAGTTATTAATGTTTAAAGTGACAGTGGTCAGATTTGCAAAAAAGGGCTTCGTCCCAGAGGTGAAAATGGGCTGCGTCCTTAAGGGGTTAAGGACGAAGGGCGTATCCATATGCCCGTGCGAATTTCGGTCCCTGCCGTGCGCCGGGCGGGGACCGGAGTTACTGCTGATATCTATCAGCAGGCACCCCACGCAAATGCCCAGGGGGGTCATTAGACCCCCTCATGTCGGCAATCGGCGTAAATCGCAAGTGAATTCACACTTGCTCTTTGCGCCTATTCCGGGTCATACGGGTCTATGGTGACCCGGAATATAAGGGGGATCGTGGTTGTCTAAGACACCTACGATCCCCCTGAAGGGATAGGAGTGAGGTTGCAGGGATGCCACCCCTCCTATCCCTGCTATTGGTCTTCCTTGTCCTGCCCACCCACAATAGGCGGGGCAGAACGGGGAACCAAAGGGGACCGGGCGCCGAAGATCCACTTACCCGTTCGGAGGCAGCGAGTGACGGTGATCGGCAGGCAGCGATGTGGTGCGGAAGAAGAGAACGGCTCCCTGGATCCTACGGAAGCCAGTAAGTTGCCTAGCAACATCTGGAGGGCTACAGTTTTGCAACAGCTGGAGGCACACTGGTTGTAAAATACTGAGTTAGGTAACAGAACCTAACTGAAGGTTTTCCAACCAGTGTGCCTCCAGCTGTTGCAAATGTACAACTCCCAGCATGCACGGTCTGTCAGTACATGCTGGGAGTTGTAGTTTTGCAACAGCTGGAGGCACACTGGGTGGAAAATACTGAGTTAGGTAAAAAAAAAACTAACTGAAGGTTTTCCAACCAGTGTGCCTCCAGCTGTTGCAAAAGTACAACTCCCAGCATGCACGGTCTGTCAGTACATGCTGGGAGTTGTAGTTTTGAAACAGCTGGAGGTTTGCCCCCCACCATGTGAATGTACAGGGTACATTCACACAGGCAGGTTTATAGTAAGTTTCCTGCTTCAAGTTTGGGCTGCAGCAATTTTTTCGCCGCTGCGCAAACTCCTAGCGGGAAACTCACCGTAACATGCCAGTGCGAATGTACCCTAAAAACACTATACTACACTACACTAACACATAATAAAGGGTAAAACACTACATATACACCCCCTTACACTGTCCCCCCAATAAAAATGAAAAACGTATTGTACGACAGTGTTTCCAAAACGGAGCCTCCAGCTGTTGCAAAACAACAACTCCCAGCATTTCTGGACAGCCACTGACTGTCCAGGCATGCTGGGAGTTTAGCAACAGCTGGAGGCACCCTGTTTGGGAATCACTGGCGTAGAATACCCCTATGTTCACCCCTATGCAATCCCTAATTTAGTCCTCAAATGCGCATGGAGCTCTCTCATTTCGGAGCCCTGTCGTATTTCAAGGAAACAGTTAAGGGCCACATATGGGGTATTTCCGTAATCGGGAGAAATTGCACTACAAATTTTGGGGGTCTTTTTCTCCTTTTACCCCTTATGAAAAGGAAAAGTTGGGGGCTACACCAGCCTGTTAGTGTAAAAAAAAAAAATAAATTTACACTAACATGCTGGTGTTGCCCCATACTTTTTATTTTCACAAGCAGTAAAAGGAAAAAAGACCCCCAAAATTTGTAACGCAATTTCTCCTGAGTACGGAAATACCCCATATGTGGGCATAAAATGCTCTGCGGGCGCACAACAAGGCTCAGGAGTGAGAGCGCACCATGTACATTTGAGGCCTAAATTGGTGATTTGCACAGGGGTGGCTGATATTACAGCAGTTCTGACATAAACGCAAAAAAATAAATACCCACATGTGACCCTATTTTGGAAACTACACCCCTCACGGAACGTGACAAGGGGTATAGTGAGCCTTAACACCCCACAGGAGTTTGACGAATTTTCATTAAATTTGAATGGGAAAATGCTGGTGTTACCCTAAATTTTTCATTTTCGCAAGGGAAAATAGGACAAAAGCCCCCAAAATTTGTAACCCCATTTCTTCTGAGTAAGAACATACCCCATATGTGAATGTAAAGTGCTCTGCTGGCGCACTACAATGCTCAGAAGAGAAGGAGCGCCATTGGGATTTTGAAGAGAAAATTTGTCTGGAATTGAAGGCCACGTGTGTTTACAAAGTCCCCATAGTGCCAGAACAATGGACCCCCCCACATGGGACCCCATTTTGGATACTACACTCCTCATGTATTGTATTAAGGGGTGCAGTGAGCATTTACGCCCCACAGGTGTCTGACAGATTTTTGGAACAGTGGTCCGTGAAAATGAAAAATTTAATTTTTCATTTGCACAGCCCACTGTTCCAAAGATCTGTCAAACGCCAGTGGGGTGTAAATACTCACTGCACCCCTTATTCAATTCTGTGAGGGGTGTAGTTTCCAAAATGGGGTCACATGTGGGGGGGTCCACTGTTCTGGCACCACGGGGGGCTTTGTAAATGCACATGGCCCCTGACTACCATTCCAAACAAATTATCTTTCCAAAAGCTCAATGGCGCTCCTTCTCTTCTGAGCATTGTAGTTCGCCCGCAGAGCATTTTATGTCCTAACATGGGGTATTTCCATACTCAGAAGAGATGGGGTTACAAATTTTGGGGGGCATTTTCTTCCATTATCCTTTGTAAAAATTGTAAATTTGGGGAAAAACTGCACTTTAGTGAAAACATTTGTTTTTTTCATTTACACATCCGATTTTAACGAAAAGTCGTCAAACACCTGTGGGGTGTTAAGGCTCACTGGACCCCTTGTTACGTGCCTTGAGGGGTGTAGTTTCCAAAATGGTATGCCATGTGGGGTTTTCTGCTGTTCTGGCACTATAGGGTCTTTCTAAATGTGACATGTTCCCCAAAAACCATTTCAGCAAAATTCACTCTCCAAAATCCCATTGTTGCTCCTTCCCTTCTGAGCCCTCTACTGTGCCCGCCGAACACTTGACATACACATATGAGGTATTTCCTTACTCGAGAGAAATTGGGTTACAAATTTTGGGGGGCTTTTTCTCCTATTACCACTTGTAAAAATTCAAAAACTGGGTCTACAAGAACATGCGAGTGTAAAAAATGAAGATTTTGAATTTTCTTCCTCACTTTGCAGCTATTCCTGTGAAACACCTAAAGGGTTAACAAACTTACTGAATGTCATTTTGAATACTTTGAGGGGTGCAGTTTTTATAATTGGGTCATTTGTGGGGTATTTCTAATTTGAAGGCCCTCCAAATCCACTTCAAAACTGAACTGGTCCCTGAAAAATTCCGATTTTGAAAATTTTGTTAAAAATTGGAAAATTGCTGCTGAACTTTGAAGCCCTCTGATGTCTTCCAAAAGTAAAAACATATAAAAAGCACAGAGAGCGCTCCGTAGTGCAATTAAATGGGGGTAAATAACGCATACACTAATAAAATGCGCTTACCCAAGCGGTTGTGCTGACAAGCAGGCACAACACTGGTGAGAGTATAAACCTGATTTCCAACGTGCAGCCGATCCCTTCCACCACCTTGTGGTGTCCAAATATCCAATCAATCCTCCAAACCACAAAGGTATAATCCAGGCGCAAGCAATGGATAGTACCAGTTAAGGCAATATAAAATAGATTGTGGGATCAATGCAAAAGTAACCAAGGTGATTTAATAAGAACAACGCGTTTCAACGCCAGGATCGGCGTCTTCCTCAGGTTCACCTGAACCTGAGGAAGACGCTGGTCCTGGCGTTGAAACGCGTTGTTCTTATTAAATCACCTTGGTTACTTTTGCATTGATCCCACAATCTATTTTATATTGCCTTAACTGGTACTATCCATTGCTTGCGCCTGGATTATCCCTTTGTGGTTTGGAGGATTGATTGGATAAAAGTAAAAACATGTCAACTTTATGATGCAAACATAAAGTAGACATATTGTATATGTGAATTAATATATAATTTATTTGGAATGTCTATTTTCCTTACAAGCAGAGAGCTTCAAAGTTAGAAAAATGCTAAATCTTCAAAATTTTCATAAAATTTTTGCATTTTTCACCAAGAAATGATGAAAGTATAGATGAAAATTTACCACTACCATAAAGTAGAATATGTCACAAAAAACAATCTCGGAATCAAATTTATAAGTAAAAGCATCCCAGAGTTATTAATGCTTAAAGTGACAGTGGTCAGATTTGCAAAAAATGCTCCCGTCCTTAGGGTATGTTCACACTGGTTAAGATGTTCGCGGAATTCTCGCTGATTAAATCCGCTCAAAATGACGGTTTTTTTTCCCGGGGACTTTGCGGGGAATTCGCTCTGAATTCCGCATGGAATTTGCGCTGAATTCCACGCGGAAATTAAAGGGGATAGGACACACAATAAAATGCGCGAATTCCACGCAAATTCCGCGCAAATTCCGCACGGAAGCTGGGCATACTGCCAAAATTGTTTACATTTACTTCTATGGAGTTACGAGCCGAATTTCGCATGAAGAAAGAACATGTTCATTCTTCATGCGGAACGAAATTCTGTGACAGAACTCCGCTAGCGGAATTTCCTCAGTGTGAACTGAGGATAGGAAAGTTAACTACATACTATGGGGTATTGCACTGCTGAATGAATTGGAGAGGAATAAGCGAGCAGAATTACTCGCTGAAATTCCTCTCCAAACCCTCAGTGTGAACATACCCTTAGGGTCATAATGGGCTCCGTCCCCAAGCGGTTAAGGGACTGAGATCCCTCTTCATTAATTTAATATCTATGTCTATAGGCAAGTTGTCAAACTTTGGGCTAAGTCCAACAAAGCTGGGGTTGCCTATACTTTGGCTCAAAGAGGTGGTTATGAATCATGGGACCCCTTGATTCTGTCTTTATGCCATAGATAAGGATGAAGATGGGGGAAATCTTTTAATCTGTTGCATATGTTTACAAAATATATGTTAAAGTAATTTTATAGAGTAATAGTGTATAGAATATTTTGCGAGTTTCTTTTTTATTTAATCTTTTCAGCCAATCTCTTCTGCTCTGTATATCGACAAGGATCCTGAATAAAAATACTCCTCTCTGTTAACTTAATAGGTTATTTGAAAATGTCTTCTGTACCATATTCTGAACACACACAGATCTTTGAAATATTGGGCTGTTCCCTTTACCTTTCTTTTGTTATTTTTTCTTTTCTTTGCAAAGAGTGTTTGGCATAAATATATGGGTAACCACCTTTGGCGGTCATGTATTGTAGACATCACATGCATGTTAATGACTTCTTCACCTTGATTTGGGACATACATTGGATCGATGTTCTGGTTTCATCACCTTAAGATATCATTGCTTTTCAAATTGTCATTAATATTTTACAGATGCAATATTATACTGCAGCCATTAGTTTGGTGGTGAATTATTAATAAGTATCATCTAAACTCGATTTCAGATGTATATTTCTTGGGGTCTCTATGTTGTTCAGAAATAATTGTTACTGGCTTGTCTATATTTTTCAAGTTTCTCTTCTACTGGGATATGTCAGGTTGAATTATTGATTAGATGGTTTTTGTGTTCTCGCCGTCATACTACATTTCTGCTGATAAAGTTTCTCACACATCTGTTAAGACTATCTCTCAACCAGTGCACAACTGAGCTGGCTGCACATCCCATAGTCTGAAGGAAACCTTCTATGATAGATAATACAACCAAAGTCATTGTGGCTTCCAAGGGGACAGTTGTCAAGTTGCTGAAGTGATGGCAGTAAATCAATTACTGCTGGAGAAAAAACTTATCGTAGACATAATTGTTATTGCCTTCTGTTTTATAGTTTTTTTTTTGTTTTTGTTTTTTAGAAAAAAAGAATCTGTAATAGCAGAAAATTTAACCCAAGGGTGACATAAAATATTTACAGAAGCTAAAATAATTACATTACAGAGGTTTCACAATTTTAGCTACTTATTGCTAAAAAATAACACATGATGCAGCTAAGCTATCACGTCCTAATACAATGCGTTCAGAAAGTCTTCAGCTCCTTTCTCTTTTTTGTACATAGAAACATGTGTCGGCAGATAAGAACCATTTGGCCCATCTAGTCTGCCCAATAATCTGAATACTATGAATAGTCCCTGGCCCTATCTTATATGAAGGATAGCCTTATGCTTATCCCATGCATGCTTAAACTCCTTCACTGTATTTGCAGCGACCACTTCTGCAGGAAGGCTATTCCATGCATCCACTACTCTCTCAGTAAAGTAATACTTCCTGATATTACTGCAGAAACCTTTACCCCTCTAATATAAAAATATGTCCTCTTGTGGTAGTTTTTCTTCTTTTAACCCCTTAACAACTGTCACTGTATATATATATATATATATATATATATATATATGGCGCAGTCATGCGGCAGGTCTATAAAGCGAGCGCAGGAGCGGAGCATACTTCATACACGTTTGGTCCTGGCTGCTATCAGCAGTTGGGACCCATGGCTAATGCCGGACATCGACAATCAGGCCATTGTCTGTCATTAACCCTTTAGATGCTGCAATCAAAGTTGACCGCAGCATCTACAAAGTCGAAAATCTACTACCGATAGCTCAGTGGAGCTGATCGGGACACCGAAAAATCGCGAGGTTCCGATCAGCTGAGAGGATGGTGGGAAGACCCTTGTTTGCTTCTTCACCATCCGAACAGCGCTCCAATGCTCCAGTCACCTGTAGCAGGCTGGAGCAATGGAGCACCGATAATACTGATCAATACTCTTCTATGAAGCAGCATTGCTCAGTGTTTGCAATCTAAAGATTGCAAGTAATAGTCTCCTATGAGGACTAAAAAAATTAGAATTTTATTTATTTATTAATAAATGTGAATTAACACCTTCCCTAATAAAAGTTTGAATCACCCCTCTTTTCCTATTTTGTAATTTTAAAAATGTAAACAAATATAAATATATGTGCTATGGCCACCCGGGTAAATGTCTGAACTATTAAAATCTAACATTAATTAAACCTCACGGTCAATGGTGTACGCCTAAAATAATACCATAGACCAGAATTTCATATTTTTGGTCACGTCATAAACCATTAATTTTTTTTTAATAAAAAGCGATTAAAAAGCTCCATCAAAACAAAAATGGTACCGTTAAAAACTACAGATCACGGTGCAGAAAATGAGCCTTGATGAGCCGTGTATATAAAAAAATAAAGTTATAGGTGTGAGAAGAGGACAATGTTAAGTATACTACTTTTTGTACAAAAAGTTATAATTTTTTTAAAGTAGTAAAGTAAAACAAAACCTATACAAATTATCATTGTAATCGTATGGACCCACAAAATAAAGAGAATATGTATATTTTACCAAAAAGTGCACTATGTAGAAATAGAAGCCTGAGAATTTTACTGAATTGCTTTTTTTTTTCTCTTTTTTGCCTTATTTTCATGGTAAAATTAGAAAATGAGTGATGTCTGTACAAAGTATAATTGGCGGTGCACAAACCAAGCCCTCATATGGGCCTGTAGGTGAAAAATTGCAAGCGTTATGAATATTAGAAGGGAAAAATGAAACCCCCACAAAAAAATATCCTGCAGTCCATGTACTAGTGTAGCTCTTCTCTGAACTCTCTACAGTGTATTTATATGCTTCTGGAGATACGTACTGCCCACAAGTACTGCGCACAATACTCCAAGTGAGGTCTCACCAGTGTTCTGTACAGCAGGCATGAGCACTTCTCTCTTTCTACTGCTAATACCTCTCCCTATACACAGAGCCGGCGTTAGGGGGGGGGGGGGGGGGCAAACTGGGCAATTGCCCAGGGCCCCCATCTATAAAAGGGGCCCCTGTCTCTCTCCCCGGCGCCCCCCCCCCCTCGCCCCCGGAGGCGCTGCTGTGACACATCCTTGCTGTGACACAGATGTGCGCTGCGCAGGCACGCACGTCAGTGCCTAGCCCCTGAGCTGTGTCTGTGCTGGCAGGCCGCACCTTGGTGTGAGGTCGCACCTTGGTGTGAGCTCTGAGTGTCGCCTCCGCCAATGCAGGTGAGGCCGAGGGTGCTCGTGCGTGCAGGGGTGCGGGTCAGGTGATGGAGTGAATGGGGGGGGGGGGGGGGCTGATGGAGGGTCCCTACCAAGACTTCCTATTAGCTGGCAGGGGGAGTTTATTTATGGCCGGAGCCCGCAATGTCAGGGGAGCCCAGCCACCTAAAGAGAACGTGTACCATTCATTACTCCTCTTCAGATTCCTCTGCCGTCGGGTCTTAGAGGAGGAGCGGGAGGGGATTCATGTGACGGCAGCCAGAAGAGGCCAAACAGCAGGTCATGAATAGGAAGCTGTGCCTGCATTAGTCTTGCCCCCCTCCGCTCAGCTGTGTTATCTGCTAATGACCACCCAGGGATGAAGACAAAGTCAGGGGAATGACTGTATGAAGTTAGTGTAGAGTTAATAAAAGGGCATGTGTGTGTATAAAGTGTTAATTGGAGTGCATGTGTGTGTATAAAGTGTTAATTGGAGTGCATGTGTGTGTATAAAGTGTTAATTGGAGTGCATGTGTGTGTGTATAAAGTGTTAATTGGAGTGCATGTGTGTGTGTATAAAGTGTTAATTGGAGTGCATGTGTGTTTATAAGGTGTTATTGAGAGTGCATGTGTGTGTATAAAGTGTTATTGAGAGTGCATGTGTGTGTATAAAGTGTTACTGAGAGTGCATGTGTGTGTATAAAGTGTTACTGAGAGTGCATGTGTGTGTATAAAGTGTTTATTGAAGTGCATGTGTGTATATAAAGTGTTAATTGGAGTGCATGTGTGTGTATAAAGTGTTAATTGGAGTGTGTGTGTATAAAGTGTTAATTGAAGGGCATGTGTGTGTATAAAGTGTTACTGAGAGTGCATGTGTGTGTATATAAAGTGTTACTGAGAGTGCATGTGTGTGTATATAAAGTGTTACTGAGAGTGCATGTGTGTGTATAAAGTGTTACTGAGAGTGCATGTGTGTGTATAAAGTGTTACTGAGAGTGCATGTGTGTGTATATAAAGTGTTACTGAGAGTGCATGTGTGTGTATATAAAGTGTTACTGAGAGTGCATGTGTGTGTATAAAGTGTTTATTGAAGTGCATGTGTGTGTATATAAAGTGTTAACTGAAGTGCATGTGTGTGTATAAAGTGTTAATTGGAGTGCATGTGTGTGTGTATAAGGTGTTACTGAGAGTGCATGTGTGTGTATAAAGTGTTAATTGGAGTGCATGTGTGTGTATATAAAGTGTTAATTGGAGTGCATGTGTGTGTATATAAAGTGTTAATTGGAGTGCATGTGTGTGTATAAAGTGTTACTGAGAGTGCATGTGTGTGTATAGTGTTACTGAGAGTGCATGTGTGTGTATAAAGTGTTACTGAGAGTGCATGTGTGTGTATAAAGTGTTACTGAGAGTGCATGTGTGTGTATAAAGTGTTACTGAGAGTGCATGTGTGTGTATAAAGTGTTAATTGGAGTGTGTGTGTGTATAAAGTGTTAATTGGAGTGCATGTGTGTGTATAAAGTGTTACTGAGAGTGCATGTGTGTGTATAGTGTTACTGAGAGTGCATGTGTGTGTATAAAGTGTTACTGAGAGTGCATGTGTGTGTATAAAGTGTTACTGAGAGTGCATGTGTGTGTATAAAGTGTTACTGAGAGTGCATGTGTGTGTATAAAGTGTTAATTGGAGTGCATGTGTGTGTATAAAGTGTTACTGAGAGTGCATGTGTGTGTATAGTGTTACTGAGAGTGCATGTGTGTGTATATAAAGTGTTACTGAGAGTGCATGTTTGTCTGTATAAAGTGTTACTGAGAGTGCATGTGTATGTATAGTGTTACTGAGAGTGCATGTGTGTGTATATAAAGTGTTACTGAGAGTGCATGTTTGTCTGTATAAAGTGTTCCTGAGAGTGCATGTGTATGTATAGTGTTACTGAGAGTGCATGTGTGTGTATATAAAGTGTCACTGAGAGTGCATGTTTGTCTGTATAAAGTGTTACTGAGAGTGCATGTGTATATAAAGTGTTACTGAGAGTGCATGTGTATATAAAGTGTTTACTGAGCGTCCATGTGTGTGTATAAAGTGTTAATTGGAGTGCATGTTTGTGTGTATAAAGTTTTCAAGGAGAAATGCTGTGACATAAATTCCCCCCCCCCTCCTCCTCTAAGACCCGACGGCAGAGGAATCTGAAGAGGAGAGATGTACAGACCCCAAATTACTGCAGCCACAAATTCATATTGGATGGTGTTATTACATTTCTCATGTTGTAGTCACAGCCATTAGTAATTTGCAGCGCAATTTCATTTACTCACATGCAGCACAATTCAGGGAGCGCAAGATAGTGGTCTTTGGTCATGCAATCTGGGGGCCCCATTTTTTAATTTTTGCACAGGGCCACACGAAGTCTAAAACCGGCCCTGCCTATACACCCATGGGCACCTCTTTCTACTGCTAATACCTCTCCCTATACACCCATGAGCACTTCCCTCTTCCTACTGCTAACACTTCTCCCAATACACCGAAGCATTCTTCTAGCATTTCCTGCTGATCTATGGGGGAGATTAAAACATGTCCACAAGAAAAGTTGCCGAGTTGCCCATAGCAACAAATCAGAATGCTTCTTTCATTTTTCAGAGACCAAAAGAAGCAATCTGATTGGTTACTATGGGAAGGTTTTGATAAATTTCCCCCATATGACATTGTCTTCCTACCTTTAAGTCTTCTGTAATAATGACCACTAAATCCCTTTCCTTAGATACTGAGGTTAGGACTGTATCACATAGTCTATATTCTGCCTCAGGGTTTTTAGGTCCCAAGTGCATTATCAGGGCTCAAATCCTGCAAGAACACAGGAACGGCGTTCCTTTACTTTTTACAGAGGAGGAACGCCATCCCTGTTACATTTAGTCCTGAATTATTCTTACCCTCCCGCCATCTCTTAACCCAACCCAGCCTGCTAGATGCTGAAGGTGTAGGACCTGTGATGATGTCACCACCACATGTTGGGGGCGGAGTTCAGCTGTGGAGGATAGAAGAGATCCTGGCTGAAGGACCTGTAATGATGCTGAGGAGGAGGTGGGGTTGTGCTGGAGTGGAGGTCACATGTCACCCCATTAGTGAGGTGATTACATGAGAAGGAAGTTTGTAAGGCTGCATTCACATCACATTTAGGCACTACGGCTGCCGGGTCCGGCTGGGAAAATTTCAAAACCTGGTGCTCCTGTATACCAGCCGGACCGGCGCCAAATCTCATTCACTTACATGAGCTGACTGGAGTCAGATAGTGACTCCGGTCGTCTCATTTTTGCCTCGTATCCGGTTTTGTGACTACACTTAAAACCGTGGTATACTACGGATTTATGTCTGGTCACAAAACCGGATACGGGGCAAAAATGATCTGACCGGAGTCACTATCTCACTCTGGTTGGCTCATTTAAGTGAATGAGATTTGGTGTTGGTCCAGCTGGGATACGGGAGTGCCCGGTTTGGAAATTTCCCAGCCGTAGGGACTAAACGTGATGTGAATGCAGCCTTACAGTGTGTCACCCAAATAGTAAGGTAATTACATGAGAAGGAAGTTTGTTAAAGCGTGTCATCCCAGCAGTAAAGTAATTATGTGGTGCCCCAGCACCAATAGCTGTCCTGTGGCTTTGGACTGTCTTAGGTAGTTTGGTAGCACAGAGTGTTGGGCCCACCAGAGACTTGCTGTTGAATTAATTCTGTTCACACTTTATTGCTAGGTAATATATTTTTCTAAATTAATTCCATCATTGTTATATGTATATACATTATTAATGTTACTGTACCCAGGGGCGGACATATCGCCTGTGCTGCCGATTAAGCTTCACAGGGTCCCAGCGTGTGAGGGGGCCCGCCGCCCTTTCGGGCTGTTCGCCTCCCCTGATGTGACACAGATACACTCTCTAGTATCTGTACCAGGAGTAGCCAGCCCGCAGGCGCCGCTTTAAAACTTAGGGCCAGCAGTACTTATATTTAGAACTGACAGGGACAGTTTGTGTGCCGGCCGCCTAGCAAGTAGCACTAAAAACAACTTTGCAACGGAGCCTCTCCGTGGCCTCCGGTGGCCCCCAGTGCCACTTAAGGGTATGTGCACACTGAGGAATTGGAGAGGAATTTACTCTAGTAATTCCGCACTTATTCCTCTCCAATTCAGTCAGCAGTGAAAACCCCAATAGAGTTTAACTGTAGTTCACACTGAGGAATTTCCGCAAGTTGAATTCCAACGCTGAATTCCGTTCTGCATGAAGAATGAACATGTTCTTTCTTCATGTGGAATCCGTGTGTTTGTCCCATTGAAAAAATTTTCAGCCCAACGCCGTTCCGCTTGTATTCCGCGCAAATTCCGCACAGAAAAAAATGGAAATTCCGCAGCAGAATTTTTAAGCGAGAATTCCTCGCCAATTCCTCAGTGTGAACATATCCTTACTCTCTGGTGCGTCCATCCCACATCAATGTCACTCTCTGTGCAACTGCAGTCAGGAGTCCGGGCAGTTGCACAGTGAGTGACACTCAGCAGCTGGTTACAGGCTGGAGTTGCACAGCCGCTACTTACACTTACCTCTATGCCATGCACCTCCAGTCTTCTTCCTGTATCATTAGGTCAGAGAGGAGGGGAGGGGATAAGGTCATAGGCTTTCAAAGTTAGAGCTGCCCGTGACGCCGTCCCGTGCCCTCTTCCTCTTCATCACCGCTGCATTTTCTACCGGCTTTTGACCCTAAATGCAGGGCATGAGGTATGTTAGGAAACTGGCTGTATGAGGTTAGCGTGTTTACAGTGGTTTCCAAACTAAGGACCCCCTGCTCTTTCAAACTACAACCCCCAGCATGCCTGGACAGCCTTTGGCTCTTTGGTCATTCTGGGAGTTTTAGTCTTGCAGTAGCTGGAGGTCCACAGTCTGGAGACCACTGGTGTATTATATAAGTTGGTGTAAGGGCCCAAGTAATACTTGAGTGTAAATGTGTGTGTGTCTGTCTGTGTTGGGGTGAGGTGGGGGCTATGCTACCTAATGTGGGGAATCCATGCTACCTAATGGTGGGAAACTATGTTACCTAATGTGGGGTAACTTCTACCTAATGTGGGAAAACTATGCTATTTGGGGGGGGGGCACAGGGGCCCTCTGCTGTCTGTGTCCGCCCCTGTCTGTACCCTTAAGAGAGAGCAGTGAACCTCATATGACCCTGCGTGCCAATGGGAACCCCTAAAGTCTCCCCTATATAGTGTAGTGGGGGCAGGAGATGCCCCAGTCCAGTGTAGTGGCTCCTGAGCTACAGTTTGGTTCAGGTGTGTTGTGCTGTGTGCTCTGAGGGAAAGCCTAGCTCAAATCTACTTCATCTGGTCATTCTGCAAGGATTACTCGCACGGTGGAAATTCATGCCCCTGCGGAGAAAGCTTCAGTACCTGGACAGAACCCTGCCTGCCAGGATTCATCCACTTGTCTGACAAGTAAGAATTAATCTGTTTGGTGAAAGCACTACAAGTCCATGCTAGGCAACAGGGCTCCCAAGGGGTTACGCTGCATCTTCTCACCAAAGACCGACTGTCTGTGTATTACCATCTGCACCCAGCTCAGTAAAGACAGTTATCCGTAACCTGGCATCGGTGTGTTCATTTACTTCCCGCGTCTGGCCCAGGAGAAGCTGTCACCAACCTCGGACTGTGTATAGGATAACTGTGCCCTGGCGTCACAAATAATGATAATGATAAGGTATTTTTCCTAACACCTCCATGGCACCACAATTACATGTGGAGCAGGTTTTTAACTGTGTCACCCAAGTAGTAAGGTAAGTCTGTAGGTGGAAAATTTTAAGTGTTATGATTATCTGAAGGGGAGAAAACAAAAACAAAAATGCTAAAATAAAAATTGGCCCTGTCCTTTAAGGGGTACTCCGGTGGATAAGTACTGGAAGAATTCATATTTTTAAATAGAAGTACCGTATTTTTCGCCGTATAAGACGCACTTTTTCTTCCCCAAAACTGGGGGGAAAAAGTCGGTGCGTCTTATACGGCGATTACACCCCTATCGCGGCGGTCCCTGCGGCCATCAATGGCCGGGACCCGCGACTAATACAGGACATCACCGATTGCGGTGATGCCCTGTATTAACCCTTCAGACGCGGCGATCAAAGCTGACCGCCGCGTCTGAAGGGAAAGTGACACTAACCCGGCTGTTTAGTCGGGCTGTTCGGGACCGCCGCGATTTCACCGCGGCGGTCCCGAACAGCCCGACTGAATAGCCGGGTTAGTGCTTACAGGACACCGGGAGGGACCTTACCTGCCTCCTCGGTGTCTTCTCCATTCAGGGATCCCCTGTATGGCCGGCACTCTCCTTCCTCGTCATCACGTCGTTGCGTACGTGCGTCGGCGTGCGTAACGACGTGATGGCGGCGACGGAGAGCGAGGATACCCGGCCGGCAGCAGAGACGTTCCAGAGCGATGGGGACACGGCGACAGCGATGGAGCGACATCCAGGGCAGCGGTGACGGGTCCGGAGCGGCTGGGACACGTGAGTATTACCTCCTATGCAGTGGTCTTCAATCTGCGGACCTCCAGATGTTGCAAAACTACAACTCCCAGCATGCCCGGACAGCCAACGGTTGTCCGGGCATGCTGGGAGTTGTTGTTTTGCAACATCTGGAGGTCCGCAGGTTGAAGTCCACTATTGGGTTCAAAATCTTTATTTTTTTAGATTTTGCCCCTAAAAATTGGGTGCGTCTTATACGCCGGTGCGTCCTATAGGACGAAAAATACGGTAATTTACAAATCTAAAAACAAAAGGAAAAATAGCCAGCACAACAACCTTATTAGGTTGATCAAAGGTGATCAAAAAGTGCGCTGAGAGCCTCCATTTTTTGACCTAGAGTGCTGTTGCAACTTTCTTTTTCGTACATAATTTACAAATCTGTTTAACTTTCTGGCACAAGTTGATTTAATTTTTTTTTCTACCGAAGTACCTGTTTAAGGGGTTAACCAATCTAATGATTGCTTATACAGGTAATAGGGACTTTAAAAGTGTAAAAAAAACTAAGTTTGGTATCTTTGCATGTGAAACTATAAAAGGGGTATTCCGGCCTTAGACATCTTATCCCCTATCCAAAGGTTAGGGGATAAGATGTCTTATCGCAGGGGTCCTGTCACTGGGACACCTCACAATCTCCGTGCAGCCCCCAGCATTCTGTGACGGGTGCTGCTCCCGAGACCAAGATGTGACGTCCCTCCATGCCCCCTCAATTCATGTCTATGGGAGGGGGCGTGGTGGCCCTCCCATAGACATGTATTTAGAGTGTGTGGTGTGACGTAACGAGGGGGCATGGCTATGACGTCACGTCTCGGGAGCACAGAATGTTTCCTGCTCTTCCTGCTCTAGTGTGTGTCTTGCTGCAGTTTCCACTGTCCACTAGGTGCTGCTCGCACTGGCTGTGTTTTATAGAGCCAGAATGCACTTCCTAATGGATCCTCCTCCAATCTAAGTTAGGAACTTTTTATATATATACGTCTGCCACACCTGCTGTAGATAATGAGTTGTATGTGCCAATAATCCTGATAGGGTTCGAGGTCATGTCCCTCTGCCTGGGTACCAGGAGCTGCTCTCTTCTCTGTGCCCTTGCGTACTGGTATGCTGTTCTAAGTGCATAATCTGGGTACCCTCTGTTTCTAAATCGGGCTCTTAGGTCCTTGGACTGACTGTCAAAATCTCTAATATCCGAACAGATTCTCCTGAGATGGAGTTATTGCCCCTTTGGGATCCCCTTGGGGCCCGGGTGGCAACTCTCCCATCTCAGGAGGCTGTTCGTCGCGGTCTTTTTGCGATAGATGTTATTTTTTAAACCTGCCTGTCCGTCCTTGGAGATGTACACATCCAGGAACGCTAATTAAGTTTCTGAGGTAAAAAACAGCCTGAGGCTAAGTTTCCACTCAGTTTTTTTTTCTGGCAGTTTTTGGAAAGTGGATCAGAAGTGGATCCAAGTGGATCAGAAGTGGATCCATAAGGAAGGAGAAGTATAAGTCCTTCCTGTATATGTCCTATTTCCTTTATAAGTCCTATTCCTTTTGAATACTTAACCTGATGGAAACTTAACCTGATGGTATTGTCATTAACCCCTTAAGGACACAGCCCATTTTGACCTTAAAGGGGTACTCCCGTGGAAAACTTTTTTTTTAAATCAACTGGTGGCAGAAAGTTAAACAGATTTGTAAATGACTTCTATTAAAAAATCTTAATCCTTCCAGTACTTATTAGCTCCTGAATACTACAGAGGAAATGGTTTACTTTTTGGAACACAGAGCTCTCTGCTGACATCATGACCACAGTGCTCTCTGCTGACATCTCTGTCCATTTTAAGAACTGTCCAGAGTAGGAGAAAATCCCCATAGCAAACATATGCTGCTCTGGACAGTTCCTAAAATGGTCAGAGATGTCAGCAGAGAGCACTGTGGCCATGATGTCAGCAGAGATCTCTGTGTAATAAAAAGAAAACCATTTCCTCTGTAGTATTCAGCAGCTAATAAGTACTGGAAGGATTAAGATTTTTTAATAGAAGTAATTAACAAATCTGTTTAAATTTCTGGCACGAGTTTATTTATTTTTTTAAGTTTTCCACGGGAGTACCCCTTTAAGGATGCAGACGTTTTTTTGCAAATCTGACCTCTGTCATTTTAAGCATTAATAACTCTTGGTTGCTTTAACTTATGAATTTGATTCCAAGATTGTTTTTTCGTGACATATTCTACTTTATGTTAGTGGTAAATTTTCGATGATACTTGCATAATTTATTGGTTAAAAATTCCAAAATTTCAAGAAAAATTTGCATTTTTTTTTTACTTTGAAACTGTCTGCTTGTAAGGAAAATGGACATACCAAATTCTTTTTTATATTGATTCACATACACAATTATGGACATTTATCAACGGGTTTAGTCAGGTTTTCTTTACTATAATTTCCGCAAAATTGTCGCAACTGCGACTACGCGATTTTTCGTGCGACATTTTGACTGGAAAGCGAGAAAAGCAAGTTTTCCAAAAATTAACTACGTAGTAATAATTTTAAAATGGACTACGAGTAGTCAGGTATTTATTAACTGCGACAGTCGCAACTGCGCAAAAAAAAAGTCGCAACAGGGTTAAAAATTGACAAAATTTACTCCAGCTCAAACATGGAGCAGAAAAAGCTACTACCAAAGTAAAAAAGGAAAAATTGCTTACGTGAAAGAAAATTATCAACAGGCTGAAACCAGTTGATAAATAAGTCACACATAAGCAAAAAAAAGTAAGGCAAAAATTACTAAAAAAAAGAATACATAAGCAAACATTGATAAATGTCCCTCAATATGTCTACTTTATGTTGGCATCATACAGTTTAGATTTTTTTTTTACTTTTTGAAGAAATCAGAGGGCTTCAAAGTTCAGCAGCAATTTTCCATTTTTTCATGAAAATTTGGAAATCAGAATTTTTCAGTGACCAGTTCAGTTTGAAGTGGATTTGAAAGACCTTTCTGTGAGAAATTCCCCATAAATTACCCCATTATATAAACTACAGTCCTCAGAGTATTCAAAATGACATTCAGAAAGTTTGTTAACCCTTTAGGTGTTTCACAGGAATAACAGCAAAGTGAAGGAGAAAATTCAAAATCTTAAAATTTTACACTAACATGTTCTTGTAGACCCAGTTTTTGAATTTTTACAAAGGGTAAAAGGAGAAAAATCCCCCCAAAATTTGAAACCCAATTTCTCTCGAGTAAGGAAATACCTCATATGTGGATGTAAAGCACTCTTCAGGTTAACTACAATGCTCAGCAGAGAATGAGCCACATTTTTCTTTTGAAAAGCTAATTTTGCTGAAATGGCTTTTGAGGGGCACGTCTCATTAAGAAGCCCCTATGGTGCCAGAACAGCAAAAAAGACAATAGGGCACACTCTTTTGGAATCTACACGTAACAAGGGGTACAGTGAGCCTTAATACCGCACAGATGTTTGACGAATTTTCACAAAATTTGGACGTGAAAATAAAAAATTTGATTTTTTTTCACTAAAATGCTGGTGTTACCCCAAAGTTTTCATTTTTATAAGGGGTAATAGAAGAAATAGTGTTACAAATTTTGGGGGGCTTTTTCTCCTGAGTATGAAAATTTCTCCTATGTGGATGTAAACTGCTCTACAATGCTCAGAAGAGAATGAGCGACATGGAGAGAGAATTTGGTTGGAATAGAAAATCGGGGGCCATGTGCGTTTATAAAGCCCCCATGGTGCCATAACAGTGGACCCCCCCCCACATGGACCCCATTTTGGAAACTACACCCCTCAAGGAATGTAATAAGGGGTGCAGTGAGCATTTACACTGCATTGGTGTTTGACAGATTGTTGGAACAGTGGGCTGTGCAAATGAAAATGAAAATTTTTCATTTTGACGGACCACTCTTCCAAAAACCTGTCAGACACCTGTGGGGTGTAATTGCTCACTGAACCCCTTCTTACATTCCGTGAGGGGTGTAGTTTCCAAAATGGGGTCACATGTGGGGGCAGTCCACTGTTCTGGCACCACGAGGGCTTTGTAAATGAACACAGCCTTCCATTCCAGCCAAATTTTCTCTCCAAAAGCCCAATGGCACTCCTTCTCTTCTGAGCATTGTAGTTCGCCCATAGAGCCCTTTACATACACATTTGGGGTATTTCCTTACTCGGAAGAAATGGGGTTACAAATTTTGGGGGGCTTTTTTTTTACTATTACCCCTTGTGAAAATGAAAACTTTGGGGTAACACCAGCATTTTAGTGAAAAAAATTAATTTTTTATTTTCATGTCCAACTTTAACGAAAATTTGTCAAACCCCTGTGGGTTGTTAAGGCTCACTATACCCCTTGTTACATTCCGTGAGGGGTGTAGTTTCCAATATGGGGTCACATGTGGGTGTTTTGTTTTTTTTGCATTTATGTGAAAACCACTGTAACTATCAACCACCCCTGTGCAAATCACCAATTTAGGCCTCAAATGTACATGGCGCTGTCACTCCTGAGCCTTGTTGTGCATCCACATATCACTTACATCCACATATGGGGTATTTCCGTACTCAGGAGAAATTGCGTTACAAATTTTGGGGTCTTGTTTTCCCTTTTCCTCTTGTGAAAATAAAAAGTATGGGGCAACACCAGCCTGTTAGTGTAAAAAATTAAATTTTTTACACTAACAGGCTGGTGTAGACCCCAATATTTCATTTTCATAAGGGGTAAAAGGAGGAAAAGGCCCCCAAAATTTGTAACCCAATTTCTGCCGAGTACAGAAATACCCCATATGTGGCCCCAAACTGTTGCCTTGAAATACGACAGGGCTCCGAGGTGAGAGAGCACCATGCGCATTTGAGGCCTAAATTAGGGATCTACATAGGGGCAGACACGGATGCAAGCGTTACACTTGCCTCCAACACCACAAATACCCTACACCAGTGTTTACCAAACAAGGTGCCTTGTTTGGTAAACACAGTGCCTTGTTTGGTACCAAACAGTGGATGTCGACGCTGACCAAGATCGAACACGTCCGGTAGGTAAAATGAATTTTATTCAAATGCAATGCTTGCGTGGCTTCATCAGGTATGTTCCTGATGCCTGATGAAGCCGAGCAAGCGCGGTGAAACGCGTTGAATTTGAATAAAATTCCTTTTACCTACTGGACGTGTTCGATCTTGGTCAGCGCCGACATTCCCTGCCGCCCTGTGGAAGTCTTCACCTCTCATCTGTAAAGGCACTCACCTCCCACCAGCCCAGGAACAAGTTGACATAGCTTGGTGCACAAGGGCTCCCTTGTTGCCCCCTAGCACAGTCGAGCTGAAATAAAATCCACTTCATTAAAGTTTTTTTTAAATGTGCCCAACTATGCCATACCACCACACACATGTGGACCTGCCCTAATAGGTTATGCTGCATAAACCCTTCATGTCACCAAGGTCGATCTTGTGGTCGTTAAAGGGGTACTCTGCCGGAAAACATCTTATCCCGGGGGTCCCGCCGATGGGGACCCCTGTAATCTCCGGGAAGGCAGCGGCAGTGTCCGGAACATGGAAGCTTTTGTGTTCGTGATGTCACGCCATGCCCCCTTCATTAATGTCTATTTCATAGACATAAATGGAGGGGGCGTGGCGGTTGTAGTCACCAGTCATCCGACATGGAGCAGAAATCGCAATGTGCACAGGATGACTGGGACCGGATGCTGCGGGACCCCTGCTATTAGACACCTTATCCCCTATCCTTTGGATAAGGGATAAGATGTTTTCCAGCGGAATACCCCTTTAAGGATTTCTTTGGCTGATGAAAAACACCTCTGGGACCCTAATTAGAATGGCTAATACAATATTAAAAGTCATCAGATATGTTTTAAATACGATTTGTTAGGGCCAACGTGCACTTAATAATACAGTATTCTGGAAGGTGAACCATTAATTCTGATCCTGAAACCTCTAATTGCATTGCACTCAGGCCATTGTCTCATAACACACTACCCAGCTATGTGCAATGGGTTTCATGTATCCACGCTACCTTTCATGAATGCATATTTCTGCCCTGTTAAAACAATAGCTCTGCAAGTTATTTGGATGTACTTCCAGGCTTCTATTATTAAAATTAAATTTAAAAAAAGTTTGGAAAGACAGTATTTTAGGACAAAAAAGTGTATATTTGCTCCAAATCTTGACCAAGAAAATTGCTGTAATTTAGAGATGAATAGTAACCATTACTTGTTTTCTCTAAGACTTGTTTAGGTTCCATGATTATAATTTTCATATGTTCTGTAAATGGAATCTTATTTCAATTCAGTCCTTGGCAGCATCTAACATTCCTGCCGTGTCTGGAGCCGATACTCCTTTATTTCTGTGTTTCTCGAATGAATTGTGAATATACTAAGAAAGAAACCTGGCATTGTTTTGTAGGTAATTGAATGTAACACAATTCTTTGAAACCCACAGGGGTCTGTTGTGCAATGCAAATAATAGTCCAATTGGCTATAATAGCTTTTTTCCTTTTTTTTTTTTTTTAACTGTGGGCGTATTTAAATATGATATGAAGTGTTAGGGCAGGTCCCTTATTCTGTGCTGCACTATCACTTATTCTTGGGGTGGGTGGGGGTTGGGGTTGGCGTGTGAAGATTCTGGAGGATGTGGGGTTTGGCCACTGAGGAGTGTGAAGGATGACAGAAGGGCTGGGGGTACTGAGGAGTGTGGATGATGACAGGGGGGGTTGGGGTGCTGAGGAGTGTGAAGGATGACGGGGAATGGGGCACTGAGGAGTGTAAAGGATGACGGGGGAGGTTGGGGTGCTGAGGAGTGTGAAGGATGACAAAGGAGGGAGGTGGCTGAGGAGTGTGGAGGTTGACAGAGGGGCTCGGACAGAGGGGATGAGTGGGGCAGAAAAATGGAGGAGAAGGGGTCTGGGGGCAGAGGAGTGTGAAGTAGAGGGGTTTAAAGGAGGACATAGGGGTCTGGGAAGGCAAAGGGGTCTGGAGGAGGACTTATTGCTTGTCCACGTTGCAGAGTTTCCACCGGTGAAATTCCGCTTGCAGCAGAGTCCCATGTTTTCAATAGGATTCTGTTGCTCTGTGCATACTGGCAGGGTTATAATGATTATTGTTCACATACAGAGAATGAGGATCAGCTGACAAAGTGAGGAACCAATGATGTCCGGACATCAGACTGCAGAGGAAGATGTAGCTGGAAGAAGACCTGGCATCTGAACCAGATGAAGAATAGAAAAGGAAAGAACAGAGAAGTCATTTAGGTCACTAATATCATTGTGTATTTTTCCTGGCTGTCTCATCACTGCTGTAGTCAATTGTAATTTATGCAATAATAATGGGTAAAACTGTTCCCCAATGTGTGGCTCTACAGTTGTTTAAAATCTACAACTCCCATCACGCCTAAAGCTCTCCAGACATGATACAACAACTGGAGAGCCACTTGAACCAAGGTGATTTTAGACTATGCAGCCCATTTTATTTGGGTGGGGGTCCAACTGTTGAGTCCCCCATCAAAAAAAATTAGCTGTGTAGTGTAAAATGCCCGGGCCTATATTTGTTCCTAGTTCAGCCCTGGGCCCCACCAAAGAGGAGCACGGCCGAGATTGCACTGCTCTGGCCTTTTTCATCTCTGCCTGCAAGGGGTAAGTAGGTGAAAGTCAGGCCAGCCTTCTGCAAATTTTGCCCGGTTGGCAGATGAGGGGGATGCCATTTCAGAGCTAGAAGTACTGCAGCAAGATACTGCCTCTGACTGCCAGGGGGGTGTCTGCTCCAGTAAGGAAGTAAGGAGGAGTGCAGGGCATGCCGGACAGGTACTGGTAGTGGGGGACTCAATTATTAGAGGGACAGACAGGGCGATCTGTCACAAAGACCGGGATCGCCGAACAGTGTTGTCTTCCTGGCGCTCGAGTTCGGCACATCGCGGATCGGGTTGACAGGTTGCTGGGTTGGGCTGGAGAGGACCCAGCGGTCATGATACATATTGGCACCAATGACAAAGTAAGAGGTAGGTGGAGTGTCGTTAAAAAGGATTTCAGGGACTTAGGCCACAAGCTTAAGGCAAGGATCTCCAAGGTAATATATTCTGAAATATTACCTGTACCACGAGCCACACCAGAGAGGCAGCGGTAGATTAGGGAGGTAAACAAGTGGCTGAGAAGCTGGTGTAGGAAGGAGGGGTGTGGGTTCATGGAGAACTGGGCCAACTTTGCTGCCAGATACTGGCTCTAACGTAGGGACAGGCGACACCTCAATGGGGAGGGTGCAGCTCTGCTTGGGGAGAAGATGGCTAGAAGGGTGGAGGAGTGTTTAAACTAGGGACTGGGGGGAGGGAACCTACAACATAGAGGGGGAAGATAGTGTAGATAGAGAGGGGGGACTTATTAATGTACCTGGGGGTGGAGCAGAGGGAGGGGTTAAAATAGTTAATAGGGATAGGCTTCATAGGAAGAAAAAACATACACCATTGAATTGCATGATGACTAATGCCAGAAGTCTGTCCAATAAAACTGATGAACTGGAGTTAATGATGTCTGAGGAGAATTATGACATAGTGGGTATAACAGAGACTTGATTGGACGATAGCTATGGCTGGGCGGTCAACATACAGGGTTATAGTCTATTCAGGAAGGATCGGACAAAAAGGAAAGGGGGAGGAGTTTGTCTTTATGTGAAATCGAGTCTGAAGGCCGCACTGTGGGAGGATATATGGGAGGGAAACTATAATGTGCAGTCATATATGGAGATAAAAATAATAAAATTCTGATAGTTAAAGGGGTTGTGCGCTGTCACGCCCCCTTCCCATAAACTTTCGTTGAGGAGGCGGGCGTGATGTCACGAGGGGGCGCCCGTGAACACGGAAGCCCGCACACAGCGTTCGGAGTAATGAACTTCCGGACGCTGTGAGCGGAGCTCCGAAAGGCAGGGCAGCGCACAACCCCTTTAACTATACAAATAGCAAAAAGGTCAAAAATGAAAGTGTTGGCCCTTCAAATAAATGATGAGGAAGAAATTATAGACAAGGATCAGGAAAAAGCAAATATATTAACTCCTTGGGGACGGAGGGCGTACCTATACGCCCTCAGCCCACTCCCTTTCTATAACATAGCGGGTCGGGCCCGGCCTCTAACAAAGAGACAGGAGGGTCCCTACCTTCCTCCATGCTGTCTGATCATCACCGAATGACTACTCAATGCCTGAGATCCAGGCATGAGCAATCAAGCGGCAGAATCATTGATCAGTGGTTTCCTATAAGAAACCATTGATCAATGTAAAAGATCACTGTGTGCAGTGTTATAGCCCCCTATGGGAGCTATAACACTGCAAAAAAAAAGTGAAAAAAATGTGAATAAAGATAATTTAGCCCTTCCCTAATAAAAGTTTGAATCACCCCCCTTTTCCCAAATAAAAAAAAACTGTGTAAACAAAAATAAACATATGTGGTATTGCTGTGTGCGGAAATGTCCGCATTATAAAAATATATTGTTAATTAAACCGCACGGTCAATGGCGTACATGCAAAAAAATTCCAAAGTCCAACATTTTTGGTCACTTTTTATATCATGAAAAAATGAATAAAAAGTGATCAAAAAGTCTGATCAATACATAAATGGTACCACTAAAAACTTCAGATCACAGTGCAAAAAATGAGTCCTCATACGCCCTGTACATGGAAAAAAAAAAAAATTATAGGGGTCAGAAGATGACATTTTTAAACATATACATTTTCCTGCATGTAGTTATGATTTTTTCCAGAAGTACGACAAAATCAGACCTATATAAGTAGGGTATCATTTTAAATGTATGGACCTACAGAATAGTGATTAGGTGTCATTTTTACCAAAATATGCCCCCAAAAGTTACAAAATGGCATTTTTTCTTTGATTTTGTCGCACAATGTTTATTTTCCGTTTTGCCGTGAATTTTTGGGTAAAATTACTAATGTCTCTGCAAAGTAGATTTGGTGACACAAAAAATAAGCCATAATATGGATTTTTAGGTGGAAATTGAAAGGGTTATGATTTTTAAAAGGTAAGGAGGAAAAAACGAAAATGCAAAAACAGAAAAACCCTGCGTCCTTAAGCGGTTAAGGGGTTAAACAAATTCTTCTCCACTATATTCACCGAGGAAAATGAAATGTCAGGTGAAATACAGCAGATAAGGTAAACTCCCCAGTACAGGTCACCTGTCTAACCCAGGAAGAAGTGGCAGATGAGGTTCAACACTGATAAATGTAAGGTAATACACATGGGGAAGAAAAATCCGGGCTGGGATTATGTATTAAATGGGAGAACACTTGGGACGACTGACGTGGAAAAGGACTTGGGAGTCTTAGTTAACAGTAAATGTAGCTGTAGTGACCAGTGTCGGGCAGCTGCTGCCAAGGCTAATAAAATCATGGGGTGCATCAATAGGGGCATAGATGCCCACGACAAAGAAATAATTCTACCGCTGTACAAATCACTAGTCAGACCACACATAGAATACTGTGTACAGTGCTGGGCACCAGTGTACAAGAAAGTTATAGTGGAGCTGGAGAGGGTTCAAAGACGGGCAACCAGAGTAATACGGGAAATGGAAGGACTACAGTACCCAGAAAGATTATCAGAATTAGGGTTATTTAGTTTAGAAAAAAGAAGGCTTAGGGGAGACCTAATAACTATGTATAAATATATCAGGGGGGCCGTACAGAGATGTCTCCCATGATCTATTTATACCCAGGACTGTATCTATAACAAGGGGGCATCCTCTACGTTTAGAGGAAAGAAGGTTTCTACCCCAGCACAGACGAGGGTTCTTTACTGTAAGAGCAGTGAGACTGTGGAATTCTCTGCCAGAGGAGGTGGTCATGGTGAAGTCTGTAAAAGAGTTCAAAAGGTGTCTGGATGCATTTTTGGAGAATAATAACGTTGCATGTTATGTATACTAGATTTATAGGGACAGAACGTTGATCCAAGGATTTATTCTGACTGCCATATTTGGAGTCGGGAAGGAATTTTTACTTCTAGTATGAGGTTTTTTGCCTTCCTCTGGATCAACTTAGTAGGGACTCATTAGGGTTATAGGTTGAACTTGATGGACTCTGGTCTTTTTTCAACCTTATGAACTATGTTACTATGTAAATGTAAGAACAAAAAATGAACATTTAACATGCAGGATGGTTTAATGTTGGGGCAGCTGCAGAGCAAAAGAATGTACCAGGGCATGCTGGGTGTTGATGTTAGTAACTGCAACTCCCAGCATTCCTTGAACCAGCCTATGGCTCTGCAGCTGCTCCAAAACTACAATTGGCTGTGTGAAGGATGTGCCATTGGCTGTGTGAAGGATAGCTGGGAGTTGCAGTTACTTACTATAATACCCAGCATGCCCTGATTCAGCATATGGCTCTGCAGCTGCCCCAAACTAAAACTACAAGTCTTAGAATGTTGCACCATAACCTAAACTGTACTACTATATAGTTCAACATGCTGGGAATTGTAGTTTTGGTTTGGGGCAGATGCACAACCATAGGCTGTATCAGGGCATGCTGGAAGTTGTAGTTAGATAGTAAATAACTGCAACTTTCAGCATTTCCTGACACATAAATTAGAAGGAATAAACTAAGAAAGTTATGGGGGATCAGAATATTTCCACACAAATCAAATTTTTAGTTGCACCATACATTTTATGGTAAAATGAAAGGTGTCATTACAAAGTACAATTGGTCCCACAAAAAACAAGTCCTCGTATGGGTCTGTAGGTGGAAAAAAAGTTATGTCTCTTAGAATGTGAGGAGGAAAAAAAAAAACAGAAATGCAAAATGAAATCTGTTCCCTAAGGCCTTAATGAACTTCAGGGGTTAAATGTAGGTTTATTTTTCTATATTCTCTTTATATATTGTATGTGGGTGTGAAATTTGTATGGGTGTGGCTTACATATGGGGGGGGGGTTGCACAGGGGCCCCATGATCATCTTTTGCCTGGGGGCCCCATGAGTTGTCAGTCCACCCCAGCAAGGGGTCTAGAAGTTTGTACAGTATTTATAAAAAAAAAAAAAAACAAGGCTGTTTTTTTCTGTAAACATATCACCATACCTGTCTACAGATTGTGTAGCTCAGTCCCATACACATCAACAGAGAAGAGCTGCAATACCAGACACAACCCATGGACAGGTGTGGTGCTGCTTGGAGAAGAAAGTAGCCAATCCTTTACTACCTCTTCCTTCCTGCAGATATATTTGCACTGTGGACCAATTTTAGGCCTCTGTTCACATCACGATTGGTGCCTCTGAGGCACAGATATGACGGGAAAATGTCAAAATGACATGCCAACGCCTCCGTGCTTGGACAGGCATGGGCCCCATTTATTTCAATGGCCCAAACGTAGTAAGCTAGTAACTACATTCAGGTAATTTTTTGAGATTAGACAAGATTTGACTGTGCTTGAGCCATTAAAATGAATGGGGCCCATGCCTGTCTGGACACGTTGGCATGTCAATTAGACATTTTGCTGAGGTATCTGTGCCTCAGAGGCACAAATCATTATGTGACTGAGGCCCAACATACAAACCAATTGACCATTACTTTAAAGGGGTGGTTTGGATGTGAACTTTTAGTGAAAATATCATATCTTACTGATCACCCAGCGCTTGCTGTGTCCCCCTGCTAGTCACTACTTCTTGCTTCATCCAAACACAGGGCATGTGGCCTATGGCTACAGTAGGTCATGTGTTAAGAGTGTAGCAAGAAGTGTCGACCAATGGGAAACAGCATATGTGTTAGAACTGCATCAGCTGGGTCAGTGTGCCCTTTTTTTTTTTTTTACATTTTCTTGTTGTTTCTTTTAAAAACATGTTGGACAACCCTTTTTACTTTATTTATTGTGCTAAAAATGTCACCTGTATTCTGTGGTGTCTTCTTATTGCATTTGAGCTCTCTCAGACACCAAGGTAAGACTGCTACCTCTGTATCGTCTATGGCTATGTCCCTAAGCCTTATGTCTGTGCTTAAAGGGGTACTCCGGCCCTGAGACATCTTATCCCCTGACATAAAATAGACATCTTAGTATCGTGACATCGCGACTTTGCCCCCGTGTGGCGTTACCCCAGCCCCCGCTATGCAAGTCTATGGGAGGGGGCGTGAAGGCCGTCACGCCCCCTCCCATAGACTTGCATAGAGGGGGGGGGGGGGGTGACATCACACCGGGGCAGAGTCGATACTCCGGCCCCGTGGTTCGCCACCTGGCTGTTTGTGAGCTGGCACTGCGGTGTGCAGCTCAAACAGGTGGGTGGCGAATACAAGATTGTGGGGGTCCCCAGCGGTGGGACCCCTGCGATGAGACATTTTATCCCCTATCCTTTGGATAGGGGATAAGATGTCTCAGTGCCAGAGTACCCCTTTAAATTCTATGGGGGAGATTTATCAAAACCTGTCTAGAGGAAAAGTTGCCCATAGCAACCAATCAGGCCTCTGTAAAATAAAAGCCATATGATTGGTTGCTATGGACAACTTTTCCTTTGCACAGGTTTTGATAAATCTCCCCTCGTATACCTTTTTTGTGCCTACATTTATAGATGTTAAAAAAATCTGACATAAAATAGATATAACACAAGTTATGATCAGTAGAGATTTGCTAAGACCCTATGCTGATCCCTAGAATGAAGTGGCAGAATGTTTAGCTGAGCTCTTTGTCCCTGGCTTTGAATGCAGCTCTCCTCAGAGATAGGTTTACAGGCTAATAAAAAGTAAATAGCCCATATAAAAAAGCCAAAGAAGCACAACCCCCAGTCCCTTCATTATAGAAGAATAACATGTCAAAAGTTCAGTCGCTGGTGGGCTAAGCACCCATTCCCACCAATAAAATCTTCTTACGTGTCAAACAGAAGATGCAGAATTTTAGATTTATCATACATGAACGCTACATTTAAATATTCTGACCATACACCTATATTAATGCTTATATACAGTATATAATATAATATAATGAGGAAAATTAAAGAGGTGAAATTAAAACATAAATGTTTCCAACTCTGGCAGGAAGAACTAGATAAGATTAAGGGGAGTAAATGGACCAAAATATTAATCTCCAAATGTTGATCATCAATTAAATCAATAGAATATTGCCTACAGAACTTATTATACACCAAAATTCTTATTTAAAATTGGGAAAAGAAAGGACAGTAATTGTCCGAGATGTAGCCTTGAAATGGTTAGTTTCTTGCATATTATCTGGGAACCCTATAGCAAATGGGGAGTGACTAAAACTTAACTTTTAATATTAATGCAGCCATAGGCGTGCGCACGGGGTGTGCCGGGTGTGCTCAGGCACACCCTAATCCAGTGGCGTTGCGACCCGGGTGCAACCTGCCTACTGGGTCTGGGGGGAGGAGGTTAATCTGGAGCACCGTACTATCTTCCTACGAAGGGGGGGGGGGGTACTACCTTCTAACAGGGTGGGGGGATAGGGTTAATCTGGGGGGTACTGCATTCCTACAGGGGGGAGAGGGGGTTAAACTGAGGGGTACTACCATCCTACTGGGGGGAGGGGGTCATCAGGGGGGTACTACCTTCTAACAGGGTGGGGGGATAGGGTTAATCTGGGGGGTACTGCATTCCTACAGGGGGGGAGAGGGGGTTAAACTGAGGGGTACTACCATCCTACTGGGGGGGAGGGGGTCATCAGGGGGGTACTACCTTCTAACAGGGTGGGGGGATAGGGTTAATCTGGGGGGTACTGCATTCCTACAGGGGGGGAGAGGGGGTTAAACTGGGGGGTACTACCATCCTACTGGGGGGGGAGGTGGTCATCAGGGGGGTACTACCTTCTAACAGGGTGGGGGGATAGGGTTAATCTGGGGGGTACTGCATTCCTTCAGGGGGGAGAGGGGGTTAAACTGGGGGGTACTACCATCCTACTGGGGGGGAGGGGGTCATCAGGGGTGTACTACCTTCTAACAGGGTGGGGGGATAGGGTTAATCTGGGGGGGTACTGCATTCCTATAGGGGGGGAGAGGGGGTTAAGCTGGGGGGTACTACCATCCCACTGGGGGGGGGGGAGGGGGTCATCAGGGGGGTACTACCTTCTAACAGGGTGGGGGGATAGGGTTAATCTGGGGGTACTGCATTCCTTCAGGGGGGGAGGGGGTTAATCTGGGGCCCCGAGTAGGCAGGTAGTACCCCCAGATTAACCCCCTTCCCCCCAGTAGGATGGTAGTATCCCCAGATTACCCCCCCCCCAGTAAGAGGGTAGTACCCTCAAATTAACCCCCTCTTCCTGCCAGTAGGAAGGTAGCACCCCCAGATGCTGGTGGCCTCCATGTCTATTTTGCTTTTGTAGGGAACTGTACTGCACCTAATGTGGCGAATTATACCGCACCTAATGTGGGGGAACATACTGCACCTAATGTGGGAACTATACTGCACCTAATGTGGGGAACTATACTGCCAACCTAATGTGGGGGAACTATAATGCACCTAATGTGGGGAACTATACTGCACCTAATGTGGGGGAACTATACTGCACCTAATGTGGGGGAACTATACTGCACCTAATGTGGGGGAACTGTACTGCACCTAATGTGGGGAACTATACTGCCAACCTAATGTGGGGGAACTATAATGCACCTAATGTGGGGAACTATACTGCACCTAATGTGGGGGAACTATACTGCACCTAATGTGGGGAACTATACTGCACCTAATGTGGGGGAACTATACTGCACCTAATGTGGGGAACTATACTGCACCTAATGTGGGGGAACTATACTGCACCTAATGTGGGGGAACTATACTGCACCTAATGTGGGGGAACTATACTGCCAGCCTAATGTGGGGGAACTGTACTGCACCTAATGTGGGGGAACTGTACTGCACCTAATGTGGGGGAACTGTACTGCACCTAATGTGGGGGAACTGTACTGCACCTAATGTGGGGGAACTGTACTGCACCTAATGTGGGAGAAACTATACTGCACCTAATGTGGGGGGAACTATACTGCACCTAATGTGGGGAACTATACTGCCAACCTAATGTGGGGAAACTGTACTGCACCTAATGTGGGGGAAGTATACTGCACCTAATGTGGGGAACTATACTGCACCTAATGTGGGGGAACTATACTGCACCTAATGTGGGGAACTATACTGCCAACCTAATGTGGGGGAACTATACTGCACCTAATGTGAGGGAACTATACTGCACCTAATGTAGGGGAACTGTACTGCACATAATGTGGTGAACTATACTACACCTAATGTGGGGGAACTGTACTGCACTTAATGTAGGGGAACTGTACTGGTGCAGTACAGTTCCCCCACATTAGGTGCAGTACAGTTCCCCCACATTAGGTGCAATACAGTTCCCCCTCATTAGATGCAGTTCAGTTCCCCTCCATTAGGTGCAGTACAGTTCCCCCACATTAGGTGCAGTACAGTTCCCCCACATTAGGTGCAGTACAGTTCCCCCACATTAGGTGCAGTACAGTTCCCCCACATTAGGTGCAGTACAGTTCCCCCACATTAGGTGCAGTACAGTTCCCCCACATTAGGTGCAGTACAGTTCCCCTTCATTAGGTGCAGTACAGTTCCCCCACATTAGGTGCAGTACAGTTCCCCCACATTAGGTGGCACCTAATGTGGGGGAACTGAACTGCACCTAATGTGGGGGAACTGAACTGCACCTAATGTGGGGGAACTGTACTGCCAACCTAATGTGGGGGAACTGTATTGCAAACCTAATGTGGGGGAACTGTACTGCCAACCTAATGTGCGGGGACTTATACTGCCAACCTAATGTGGTGGGACTTATACTGCACCTAATGTGAGGGAACTATACTAACTGTGTGCATATATATATATATATATATATATATATATATATATATATATGCACGTGCGCAGCGTGAGTTTGTGCTTTATGGTGCACACCCTAATGCAATAGGCTGCGCACGCCTATGAATGCAGCTAAGACACATATAAAGTTAGGTGCAGAAATACTGATATTTGGCCAAGGATATTGATGATAATCTTGATGCCAAAATATAGATGCGAAATTACACACAGTTAAGCTATATGTGCTCCGACCAATGTGTTCAGGAAGCCCACATCCACGAACAGTCTCCTGAGGTGGGAAAGTTGCCACCCGGGGCCCCTCAAAAAGGGGATCCCCAAATGGCAATATTTACGCCTCAGGAGAAACTGTTCTAGGGAGGATACCTTTATTGCCTAGGCTGATGACCTCAGGACAAGATTCAAGGAGAGAGGCTATCCTGATCGGGTCCTCATCCCAGCATTTAAGAATGCACGATCCGTCCCGAGGAATGATCTCCTGACACCTAAACAACATAACACTGAACCAATGCAGTGTAGGGTAATAGGGACGTTCGACAATATGTCAGGCCCGGTCAGACAGATACTGCAGAGATACTGGAGTGTCCTTCAAATGGACAAGGACCTGGGTCCCTTTGTGGGGGACTATCCTCGAGTTACATATAGAAAAGGGAGAAGTATTGGGGACAGAGTCATGAGTAGTCATCTCCCAGTGTCATACACGCCCGGAACATGGCTGGAGGAGAACAGAATTACAGGCTCACACAAGTGTGGCCACTGTCGTGCAAAAGTATAGAATGTACCCCACCTGCACCCAGTTACAACATAAAGGGATTTATAAACTGCAGTTCAAGGGCGATCATCTATGTGGCCGGGTGCTCGTGTAATTTAAGGTACGTAGGCAAAACCATCCGCGATCTACGTAAGCGAGTACCCAAACACATAGGGGATATACGTAATCAATGGGATACGGCAGTGGCACGGCACATGAATGAGTACCATGGAGGGGATATGAGACAGATTTGGTTCTTTGGTGTCGAACAAATTAAACCCTCTATACATGGGGGGGACATGGACAAAGTACTATTACAACACAAAACCAGATGGATATACCATCTGGATACAGTTACGCCGAGGGGTATGAACGAGCAGATGTGCTTTGCTAGCTTTCTGTGATACCTGGGGGGGATTTATTTGAGGATGCTGGCCAGGTAGCTAGCGGGGCTGTAGTCAGCCCTTTAGATAATTCACCCTCTAGTTAGGGAATTCTGGGGAATTGTAGGATAGGTTCCCGTGCGGGACCGCCCTTTTTAGGGTGGCCACCCCGCCTAGGTATAGGGTTTATCCAGGGTATTCTAGGGCAGTGGTTCTTAACCTGGGTTCGATCGAACCCCAGGGGTTCGGTGAGTTATTGCACCTAATGTGGGGGAACATACTGCCAGCTTAATGTGGGGGACTATATTGCACCTAATGTGGGGGACTATATTGCACCTAATGTGGGGGAACATACTGCCAGCCTAATGTGGGGGACTATATTGCACCTAATGTGGGGGAACATACTGCCGGCCTAATGTGGGGGACTATATTGCACCTAATGTGGGGGAACACTGCCTGCCTAATGTGGGGGAACACTGCCATTGCTGCAAAAATGACATGAGAGTGGCACTTGCTAAGGTAAAGCCGTGCATTTCTGAACTGGTCTCTGAAAGACAACAGCAGAAGTCACAATGATTTGCAGTAAATATTCATCATGTTTTTGTTTTTGTGTGAAACTCATGTTTTCATGGTTTTGTTCTTTGTTCTTAATGGTTTTGTTCATTTTGTGCACCTATGTATAAATATATACTTAAATACCGTATATACCTCCTGGCCCACATTTATGATTGTAGGTGTAAGTGAAGCATTTTTTTACACCTTTTTTTTTTTTGTGCTGATAATGTGTTGGATCACCAAATTTCTTAAATGTTCACAGAGCATTTGATAAATTTTGTGAAGGTAAACATTTTCTAAAAGTTAGTATATGCGAAGAGGCAAGGAATAGGGCACTCACCGGTTCGGGCTCGTGTGCAGAGTTCTTTATTGGAAATGTAAAACATACATGTCGTGGGAACACAGTTGTAGTTGTAGGTGCAGGATGAACAGACAAAGAAGCAGGGCTACGGTGCCGTCGAAGCGCAATTTTGTGCGAAACTGCACCGTAGCCCGCCCAGGTAGCCCTGCTTCTTTGTCTGTCCGTCCTGCACCTACAGCCGTGTTCCCACGACATGTATGTTTTACATTTCCAATAAAGAATTCTGCACACGAGACCGGACGGGTGAGTGCCCTATTCCTTGCCTCTTCGCATATACTGGATTACCTTGTGGTTACTTCTTTAGTGAGCACCGCCAGATCATCAGTGTACATGCCGAGTTATTGGACCGGTTGTTTTTCAGTAGACTGTTGCGGTTGTTGTGCATCAGTGGGTTGTCTTTGTATGACCAGTGGACTTAGTACGGATTGCAGTGCCCAGTACTCACCAGTTTTGTATTTTCTAAAATTTATCTCTTCACATACACTATGCCAGGTCTGGGATGGTGTAGTTTTAGAGACTTTTCAGTGGCTTTGCACCTTTTTTGCGCCTTTTTACAAAAGATGCAGTTCATAAATCCCTTCTATATCATGTGTATTGCCAAAATCAGTGGATTGCAACTCAAAATCAGCAGAAATGTGTAAACAAAAAGGTGCAAAAAAGGTGCAAATAAACCCTGCTTGTGCCTTTTTGTGCCTCTTGTAGACACGAAAAACAGTCTAAAGACAATGATAAATGTCGGCCCCTATGTTTTGAATTTGAAAAAATCAGGGGTTTGGTGAATGCGCATATGAAACTGGTGGGGTTCAGTACCTCCAACAAGGTTAAGAACCACTGTTCTAGGGTGTTAAATAGGCTCACTAGGCCCCCGTTATCACCCTCCACCTTCCCATAGGGCCACCCCATATCTCCCCCCCCTATATGCATGCTCTTAGTCCCCTCTGTCCCTCTCCTTGAAATGTCCTGAATCATAGACCTGGTGTACCTCTCTTTAATTGATTGATGTGGGACAACTTTATGTCCTCACCGATCATATACATACCATACCTATTAATAACTTCATCAAGTGTGGGCTAGTGAAGTATACATAAACATAGGTATATTTTACAGAGTGCTGCATGTGCAGCTTCATGTATATGCTGGATCCAGGATCCAATATGTCTTGATTCGTTCCATACGGTATCTGACATATAGTGCTTAAACGCACTCAGGTACTGACTCTCCTTAGCCTACATCATGGAGTGAAATAGACTTTAGCCAATTTAAGTCAAATTCTTTTTATAATATATTGTATGCCATTATGCAATTACAGAGCATATGCTCCGGAACAGTGGGAGTTAACTGATTGTGCTTGTGCTGCAGGAGGAAGGAATCCCTGCGAGCACACCCACCTCCTGACCCGTGCGTCCGGGTTGGTAGAGAGAGTGTCCGGAAGCGTGTCCGGAAGCGGATATGATGACAGACACCGTTCTGCTCTCACATGTGCGCCATGTGTCTCCATGTGCTCCCCGTTACTGCAGGCTCGCACATGGAGACACAGCCAGGACGTCTGACACGTAAGTGAGCCATCCTCTTTTTCAACGGGCAACAGGGTTAACATGTAAAAACTAGAACTTGTTTTGTTTGAATGATTGTACTGATTTTATATATTTTTTTTACATTGAATAATAAGCGAAACAAAGAGGATTTAAAATTAAAAAAATATTCTGACTATACTTACACAATTGCTAGTACCCTTATAAAAAGGTGCCTTTTATGCTGGCTGTGCTGATTTAAAGGGAACCTGTTACAAATGATGCAGTCTGATCTGTAGGCATCATGTTATAGAGCAGGAGGAGCAGAGCAGATTGATGTATAGATTTGTGGGAATTAATTCAGCTCACAATTTAACGTAATTTGTTCATATCACTCTTCATTTGTGAAAAGGGATATTGAAAAGGGATATTGAACTTGGAACCTCGCAGGTGCATTCTGGCCCGGAGGGAAAGGGTAAGGTTTGTTGGAGGAGGGCACAATAAGGTTTTGAAGGTCTCTTTGACAGCTCTTTGCTTTTACCCATCACGAGATGTGTCTTGTGTGACACCTTGGCAAAGAGACCTTTTTGTAGGCCATCAGTTGAGACTGCAGCAGCTGATACTAATTTGTACTGACATTAGGGTTTATTTTTTTTTATTACTGATAGATTTCAGCTGTTCTCTTGGCTTTCCATGCTTTTTTTGCACCACCCTTCATGTGTTCAATACGTTTCCCCTGTGTCATTTCCAAATATTACATATAACTTAATTTCTGAGCTTATTTGTTTTTGTTTCCTTGTATGTATGAAATACTTGGGTTGTTGCCAACATCTGGTTAAAAATGCATGTCTATAGCACCTTTGGAAATATATTTAGTTCGAAAAATGATGAAGTGTTCAATACTTATTTCACCCGCTGTAATTCATAATCTTACAGGGACACACTGTATAAATAATTCATTTATGGGGCACAGTATTTAATTAATGCAGTGTATATTGATTTTAAAAGGTATGGTTTATATTGTAAGGAATGTGTGGGGGAAAACACGGTTCCAGGAGCTACAGTATGTAGCGGTATCACATGCAGTGAACCACAGTTTAATTATCAAGTTGCACACTTTGTACAGCTGTTGTTTTTAGGAAGCACAGTGTGTGACAGTGTTTTTTTCGGATGGTACAGTGCCTGGTAGGGTTATATTCAGAGGTAATTATATGTAGCAGTAATATATTCAGAGGATACAGTGTGTGGCAGTATTATATTCAGATGGTACAGTGTTTGGCAGGGTTATATAAAGAGGGCATTTTGTGTTACAGGGTTAAATTCAGAGTGTACAGTGTGTGGTTGTATTATATTCAGAGGGTAAAGTGTGTGGCAGGGTTATATTCAGTTGGTTCAGTGATTGTCTTTATCTAAAAGATGAGGATCTGCTGACAAAGTGAGGAACCAATGATGTCTAAACGCCAGATTCTGCAGAGATGAGATAAAGTCCCATCAACCCTAATGATGGGTGATGGATGATGAGTGATGATGGGTGAAACAACCACTCCCACCATACTCTACCACTGCATACTTGGAGATGTAATTTCACATGGTAAAAACTTTAGCGTTTTCCTTTGGACAATTGTTATATTTGATTATTTCAGTAGAAACAATGATGAGATTCCACATTGTCATCATAATGTCCTTCTTGGGTGTACTGTGTGTTGTGTAGAGTCCTCAGTTCTTAATATATGGCTAATTGCCATGGATCATCTTTCTATTAGGTGCAAACAGAATTTTGCTGTTTAGAAAATGTAATTCAGCTAAATGTTTGTTATTCTCAGCAAAGTAAGGAATGTTCCAATTGTTTACATTTTAATATTGTTTCAATTTCTTTTTCCTACTCATTCTCTCTCTTTGTACTTTCCTATTATACATTACCTACTAATAACTATATTCAGTATGTATGTAATTGATACTTATTACATGGCAGAATTGTAAGAATCTAACTTTCTTTGGCAGCTCCATGAGAGGGCGGAGGGGGGGGGGGTGTAACTGTAAAATTTAACAATAAATTTGCTTTAATTCTACCCTTAAATAAATATATTTTAAATCTAAATAAATAGATTAAAATTGTGTGCTAAATAATGTAATATAAAGCTTAAAATACATCTGTGAGTGTTGCAGACGTTTCTATTGATATCTCAATGAATCAACTTCTTAGGACATTTTAATATTGCACAAAGTAGAACAAATACTGTAAAGTGTTGGGTCATGGACTAAACAGCTTTGCCAGCTAACAACTTTGCCAGTATAATACTTATGAGAAAATTGTAAATTATAAACCTGTACTCTACAAAATTATGAGTTTTGGAACATAAATGTAGGTTATAAAGTATAATTCAATGGTTTTTCCAGATGGTTTAGATAAACATTATAAGTTGCTTTGCAAAACGTAAATAACTATTTTGTGGTTAGCACTAGAAAAGGATTCAACTTGAATGGGCGCTGTCAGATTCACAAACTTTTTTCTATGTTGTACATCTTGGTGTAATATTAACCTTGTCAAAATATATTTTTTTATAGAAATCATGACTTATAAAATAAAAAAGGAGGGGTCCCTATACTATTAAGAATATATTCCTGCCCAGCTGCAGCATCATTTTTGTCCAGTAAGAGTAGGACTAGCACTCCTCTGTGCTCACTCCTGTCCTATCAGACTGCAGCATAAAAACAGAGCACAAGATGAAAAACCAAGTGAATAACAGATAGAAGGTATTTATGAGAGAAATATAGGTGCTAGTCACATATAAATTATATGTGCACGATCAGAATTAGGTTCTGAATAACATATAGAAAAATTTGTGTGGGCTATGACAGGTACTCTTTGAATAGGCACTGTTGTTTATATCTTATTAGACAAAAATGCTTTCTTCTCCTTGTTTTATTCACCCAAACTGTTGTCCACTTTGAAAAATCTGTTCAATTTTGTAATGTGTTTATGTCCTGAAGCTCAATCAGGAATCAAAAAACAATCAACACATGTCTATGGAGGGGGAGGAGGGAGATGGGAAGGGGCATGCCTAGAAATAAACACAAACTGCAGAGAGACAGTAAAGAGACAACGCTAAGTCGTAGATCTCAACCCAGGGCATTATACACAGTTGTAACGCTGGTGGTTAGCATACTCCTGCGTCCTGTGAATCCTAGCACTTACCAGTTTCAAGCCACATTCTCCACTAACCATTCCTACTGTAGTCCCTGGGATTCCTTCTCTGGGCACTCTCCTGATGCTTTCACCATTGCTAAGGGCCACAAGCATGAACTGGCTGTAACTTAAAATGCCAGCGTGTGTTTCTCTAAAGTTTACCTTATAAATCCCTGCACCACGTATATAAGGTTGCTTCACCTATCCTGTGGTGCCAGAGCAAAAATATATTTCCTACAGCGAAGGTGTCTGATCTGTTAGTCCCATCCTGTGTGTCTGTTTCTGACCTGCATCTGTTATCCTGACCCTGCTTTTGACTGACCCCTTTGTATCTCGCTGATTCTCCAGTGCATGAGACAGACTGCAAACCACACTTGTGTATTAATCAAATCTGCTACCACCTGTCATCACAGCAATCAACTTAGCTCTGCTACACAACCAAATCAGCCCTGCTACACAACCTCTACCTACAGCATCAGCTTGCCTCACCTTCCTGTATCCTTGATTCTTGGTACCAGACTCTTCTGGCCTGCCCAACACTTTTATGGAAACAACCTGGTATCTCTCCTGCAGCAGAAGTTCTGCTTTCACATCTTGGAGTGAAAAACAGGGGAATCCACCAAGTTCACACCTGTTGGTCTGTTACAACAGTCTAGACTGCTCACTACTGCTTTATCATGTCTTACATGCTGCTGCTGCTGCTGTTTAAGCTGTGCATAGAGACATAGAAGTGCAGGATCTCCTCCTCCATGTGTACAGTGTATAGAGACATAGAAGTGCAGGATCTCTTCCTCTGTGTGTACAGTGTATAGAGACACACACAAGCAGGATCTCCTTCTCTGCGTTCAATGTATAGAGGCATAGAAGTGCAGGATCTCCTCTTTTGTGTGTACAGTGTATAGATACATAGAAGTGCAGGATCTCCTCCTCTCTGTGTATAGTGTATAGAGACATCGAAGTACAGGATCTCCTCCTCTGTGTGTACAATGTATAGAGACATAGAAGTACAGGATCTCCTCCTCTGTGTGTACTGTGTATAGAGACATAGAAGTGCAGGATCTCCTCCTCCATGTGTACAGTGTAGAGACATAGAAGTGCAGGATCTCTTCCTCTGTGTGTACAGTGTATAGAGACATAGAAGTACAGAATCTCATCCTCTTTGTGTACAGTGTATAGAGACATAGAAGTACAGGATCTCCTCCTCTGTGTGTACAGTGTATAGAGACATAGAAGTACAGGATCTCCTCCTCTGTGTGTACAGTGTATAGAGACATAGAAGTACAGAATCTCATCCTCTTTGTGTACAGTGTATAGAGACATAGAAGTACAGGATCTCCTCCTCTGTGTGCACAGTGTATAGAGACATAGAAGTACAGGACCTCCTCCTCTGTGTGTACAGTGTATAGAGACATAGAAGTGCAGGATCTCCTCCTCTGTGTGTGCTGTGGATAGAGACATAGAAGTACAGGACCTCCTCCTCTGTGTGTAGAGTGTATAGAGATATAGAAGTACAGGATCTCCTCCTCTGTGTGTACAGTGTATAGAGACATAGAAGTGCAGGATCTCCTCCTATGTGTGTACAGTGTATAGAGACATAGAAGTGCAGGATCTCCTTCTATGTGTGTACAGTGTATAGAGACATAGAAATGCAGGATCTCCTCCTCTGTGTGTACAGTGTATAGAGACATAGAAGTACAGGATCTCCTCCTCTGTGTGTACAATGTATAGATACATAGAAGTACAGGATCTCCTCCTATGTGTGTACAGTGTATAGAGACATAGAAGTGCATGATATCCTCCTCTGTGTGTACAGTGTATAGAGACATAGAAGTACAGGATCTCCTCCTCTGTGTGTACAGTGTATAGAGACATAGAAGTGCATGATATCCTCCTCTGTGTGTACAATGTATAGAGACATAGAAGTGCAGGATCTCCTCCTCTGTGTATACAGTGTATAGAGACATAGAAGTACAGGATCTCCTCCTCTGTGTGTACAGTGTATAAAGACATAGAAGTACAGGATCTCCTCCTCTGTGTGTACAATGTATAGACATAGAAGTGCAGGATCTCCTCCTCTGTGTGTACAGTGTATAGAGACATAGAAGTACAGGATCACCTCCTATGTGTGTACAGTCTATAGAGACATAGAAGTACAGGATCTCCTCCTCTGTGTGTACAGTGTATAGAGACATAGAAGTACAGGATCTCCTACTCTGTGTGTACAGTGTATAAAGACATAGAAGTACAGGATCTCCTCCTCTGTGTGTACAGTGTATAAAGACTTAGAAGTACAGGATCTCCTCCTCTGTGTGTACAGTGTATAAAGACATAGAAGTGCAGGATCTCCTACTCTGTGTGTACAGTGTATAGAGACATAGAAGTACAGGATCTCCTCCTCTGTGTGTACAGTGTATAAAGACATAGAAGTGCAAGATCTCCTCTTCTGTACAGTGTATAAAGACATAGAAGTACAGGATCTCCTACTCTGTGTGTACAGTGTATAAAGACATAGAAGTGCAGGATCTCCTCCTCTGTGTGTACAATGTATAGACATAGAAGTGCAGGATCTCCTCCTCTGTGTGTACAATGTATAGACATAGAAGTGCAGGATCTCCTCCTCTGTGTGTACAGTGTATAAAGACATAGAAGTACAGGATCTCCTCCTCTGTGTGTACAGTGTATAGAGACATAGAAGTGCAGGATCTCCTCCTCTGTGTGTACAGTGTATAGAGACATAGAAGTGCAGGATTTCCTCCTCTGTGTGTGTACAGTGTATAGAGACAGAAGTACAGGATCTCCTCCTCTGTGTGTACAGTGTATAGAGACATAGAAGTACAGGATCTCCTCCTCTGTGTGTGTATAGTGTATAGAGATATAGAAGTGCAGGATCTCCTCCTCTGTGTGTACAGTGTATAGAGACATAGAAGTACAGGATCACCTCCTCTGTGTGTACAGTGTATAGAGACATAGAAGTACAGGATCTCCTCCTCTGTGTGTGTACAGTGTATAGAGACATAGAAGTACAGGATCTACTCCTCTGTGTGTACAGTGTATAGAGACATAGAAGTACAGGATCTCCTCCGCTGTGTGTACAGTGTATAGAGACATAGAAGTACAGGATCTACTCCTCTGTGTGTGTACAGTGTATAGAGACATAGAAGTGCAGGATCTCCTCCTCTGTGTGTATAGTGTATAGAGACATAGAAGTACAGGATCTCCTCCTCTGTATGTACAGTGTATAGAGACATAGAAGTGCAGGATCTCCTCCTATGTGTGTACAGTGTATAGAGACATAGAAGTGCAGGATCTCCTCCTCTGTGTGTACAGTGTATAGAGACATAGAAGTGCAGGATCTCCTCTGTGTGTACAGTGTATAGAGACATAGAAGTGCAGGATCTCCTCCTCTGTGTGTACAGTGTATAGAGACATAGAAGTGCAGGATCTCCTCCTATGTGTGTACAGTGTATAGAGACATAGAAGTGCAGGATCTCCTCCTCTGTGTGTACAGTGTATAGTGACATAGAAGTACAGGATCTCCTCCTCTGTGTGTGTACAGTGTATAGAGACATAGAAGTGCATGATCTCCTCCTCTGTGTGTACAGTGTATAGAGACATAGAAGTGCAGGATCTCCTCCTATGTGTGTACAGTGTATAGAGACATAGAAGTGCAGGATCTCCTCCTCTGTGTGTACAGTGTATAGAGACACAGAAGTGCAGGATCTCCTCCTCTGTGTACAGTGTATAGTGACATAGAAGTGCAGGATCTCCTCCTCTGTGTGTGTACAGTGTATATAGACATAGAAGTGCAGGATCTCCTCCTATGTGTGTACAGTGTATAGAGACATAGAAGTGCAGGATCTCCTCCTCTGTGTGTACAGTGTATAGAGACACAGAAGTGCAGGATCTCCTCCTATGTGTGTATAGAGCTGGTATAAAGCTCCTCCCTCCAGCTCTGGGGAACTGCAAAGTATAGATGAAGTCTACAGACATACCATATAAAATTTATATAATGTCTAGAAATAGTGCTGCTTCTCATGTACACACCGAGGGCATCTTATCCTGAAAAGTCACCTGAAATGACAGGTACGCTGTATATCCACTTTTATTATTTAAGAAGAAGAAAGTCCAGCACAGTTATTTCAACAGATGAGGTTTATTTCATGCAAGCAGGACACAAGACAATCGTGGAGGTGGCGCGTTTCGGCCGGTGGCACCCGGCCTTGCTCATACTCAGTAGTATGAGTAAGGCCAGGTGCCACCGGCCGAAACGCGTCACCTCCACGATTGTCTTGTGTCCTGCTTGCATGAAATAAACCTCATATCTGTTGGAATAACTGCGCCGGACTTTCTTCTTCTTGATTGCGTATCGGTGAATCCACACCTGTCCGAGCTGCAGTTGGTCCGTTGTGGGAGAGGTGATTTTGCTTGCTTCTACCACTTTTATTATTTTATATAGTTACAACCAGAGATGATCGAACTTACAGTATATTCGATTCGTCACAAACTTCTCGGCTCGGCAGTTGATGACTTATCCTGCATAAATTATTTCAGCTTTTAGGTTCTCCCGTGGGCTGGAAAAGGTGAATACAGTCCTAGGAGACTCTTTCCTAGGACTATGTCAACCTTTTCCAGCCCACGGGAGAACCTAAAAGCTGAAATAATTTATGCAGGAAAAGTCCTCAACTGCCGAGCCGAGAAGTTTGTGACGCATCGAATTTACTGTAAGTTCGCTCATCTCTAGTTACAACCCATTGCATTTTTTCGCCTACATATTTAGCTGCTATAGAAATGGATAAGCCCGATACATTTAGCCATTACAAGTTAATCTTACCATATAAATGGTTTGTGCATGCAAGATCTTGTCAAGGTGGAGGTTTTTGGGTATGGTTGGCACACATCCATATTCAAATAGAGGCAAATAAATAGGTAACCCTAAAAATGTTGTTAAATGATGCACAAAGACAATGCTGCCATACTGTATCCAGAACGAGGGTAGGTGAGATAAAATAAGAGACAGGGAGCGCTCCCTTGTAGAGTATATCGACACGGTGTGATCCCTCCACTGCACCTCAGTGATATACTCACCTAAGTGATATACTCACAGGGCTGATCCCTGTAAAAAAAAACCTTGTAAGGCACTATGTCCCAAACAGGCAGATGTAAATGTTGTTTGCAGAGTAAAGCACTATGCTGTGTTTATGGCACTTTGCATATATGTGTCGCTATCATACAGGTCTGCCGCAGCACAGCTTTGCTCAGTTCTCTGCTTGTGTTTTGTCTTTTTTATCAGTCATGAAAATGGCTTGCTGGGCTTTGTGGTACGCAATGAGGCTTGTTTATGAATGGACAGGAGGTCCCCCTATGAACAGCACACACAGACTAGGGATAAGCACTTCTTTACTGTGAATCCTTGTATAGTCCATATAGGATTTGTGCACTGTGGATGTTATAGATCAGAAATGGATTTTGTTTTCTGGATAAAAATTGTGGCTCCTGTTCTCACACAGTCTGTTGTTCTTTGTTCCCTATGTCTGTCCTATTCCTCTCTCTCTCTCTAAAAGGAAAACAGAAGGCGCTCCATGTGCGGGATCAGCAGGTCAGGCCCATAGGGAAGGGGAGTAGATCTATCCCACGCCGCTTACCAGAGTTGGTTGTGTGCGCACACACAATGGGAAGCGCCTGAAAGTAAATGTGTCCTCATCCGCAGCCCTCCTTGAGAACGATAAGTAGGCAGATGGACCGTAAGAGTAAGAGATATCGGCGCTGGATGAAGGAGCCAGGAGAAGTAGCAGCATAAAATCAAGGCAGGTTTATTGGATGCAACGCGTTTCGCTGCGCATGCGCAGCGAAACGCGTTGCATCCAATAAACCTGCCTTGATTTTCTGCTGCTACTTCTCCTGGTTCCTTCATCCAGCGCCGATATCTCCTACTCTTATGGTCCATCTGCCTACTTATCTCTCTCTCTCTCTGTCAGTCTCTCTCCCCTGAGACTGAGTACAGAACAGTGTTAGCCCTTACGGCTATGTAAAACTGCCCTCCCCCTTGTTATCTCTTATTGGCCCCTTGGTTGATTGACACATAAAACTATCAAATCATTTGATAACCTGTGGTCATGCTGGTCATCTGAAGTGATGCCACCACCCCCTGATCTTCCCGCCAAAACGCCATGCTTTATATGTATTTTCCGTGCTTTTACCAGGTAAAAGTACAGGAGTTCTACAAGCCGAGCAAAACGCAAAGTTCAGGTAGAATCTGGGTTCGCCACAGTCGGCTCTCTCATCTCTATTTTTGACACTACTGCAAAGGCGATAATGACTGACAGTCAATAACAAGACACCTAATGGGCACCATGTCACCAAGTGCCTGAAAATTGTTTGGGATGTGTAATAAAGGTGCCACCTGTATCTAGATGATGGACAAGAAAACTTTGGGAGCGTCATACAGTATGTTACTTTATGCATGGTGCAGCAATGTAGAGTTTATGCAAGGGTGTTTTTATGTACCTTTTTATGGTCAGTAGAAAAAAAAAAAGTTTAAAGCTGTAGCAAGCTAAAAAGGAGGAATGGTGGAGGAGGCGGAAAGATGTGAGATATTGTACATGGAGGCAACAATTTTTTTTTACATTGCTTCTTTCCCCTGTAACCAGACCTAAAATGAAGACTGCAGCTACCTTACTATAGAGCTGATCTGTGTCTCTGGTGACCCAGCAGCTCCCGTAGCAACTCCGCTCCCAATCAGGACTGCCTAAGTATCATTGCCACTTCCCGATCTGCCATGTATATAGTAATTAGAGATGAGCGAACTTACAGTAAATTCGATTCGTCACAAACTTCTCGGCTCGGCGGTTGCTGACTTTTCCTGCATAAATTAGTTCCACTTTCCGGTGGGCTGGAAAAGGTGGATACAGTCCTAGGAAAGAGTCTCCTAGGACTGTATCCACCTTTTCCAGCCCACAGGTGCACCTGAAAGCTTAACTAATTTATGCAGGAAAAGTCATCAACTGCCGAGCCGAGAAGTTCTTGACGAATCGAATTTACTGTAAGTTCGCTCATCTCTAATAGTAATGCATCATCTCTATGACGACAGACAACTCTTCCCTAGCAGCTGTATAACTTCTGTGCATCTGCATACTTGGCAGAGGCATTTTGACATGTCATAAATAGACCAGACTGGCATCTAAAGACAGAGCGGGCCACAGACAGTTAAGATATTATTTCAGTTTTCAAATAATTAACACATTTAGATTATTAATCAGATTTCACGTTCAGAAAAAAAAAATCATGCCATAATATGGTTCATTATTAGTGAGGAAGTCCGTACAAAGTGATTGTGGATTGCAGATCAGCCCTGCCTTATGTAAAGCAATCAGGTATCTTACTGGCACTAAAATCCTAATTATACTTGTTCTAATTACATCCAGAGCATAAATTAACATCAATTGCTTCCTGCAAGTTTACGAAGTTTGTTATTAAGTGCAGACTCATTTATTTTTTCATCTACAATAACCCCTCTCGGCATTCAGATTTTAATGATCATTTAAAAAATATATAACCATTAACATAATAAATAATGAACTTTTAAGTAATGTGATTTGCCCCTTCACTCCCATGCCATTAATGTTGATTTAACTGATCAGAATTTATTGAATATTTCTCTTTTGGGGGCCATTATAAAGCCATCATTTTTTTTTTTTGTACTCATGAAAATTTTGAATAATTAAGTGAATAATTGTTAGTAAAATTTAACTGTGTGGAACATTAATAAAAGGTTAATGGTTTAATATTGTCAATCTGTAGGAACAGCTGCTCAATTGTTTTGCCCTTCATAGTTAAAGGATTTCATGGCTGCCATGTAGTTTACCTTCCCCTCATTTCTGTACCTGGGTTTATTCCAGGAATAGGTTTGCGCCCCAGAGTTTCCCATTTACTTTCAAAATGGAATTGGATTACGGTAGATTATCCAAAGCTGAGAACCCCTTTTAATTAAAACTTATTAGGCTCACATTGGACTGTGCGGACATTGCTGTCCCGATAGATGGCAATGTCTGCAGCACGGAATCTGTCAGAACATTGAGCAAGTTCAATGTTCTGGTGGAAGAGAAGAATTTTCTGACCGAAAATACCACAGTGTGAATTGGATAACAGAAAACCCATTCAACTGCATTTTACCTTCAGCCAGCAGAATTTCTGACTGAAATTTAGAAACAGAATTCCTGGCCTTAGAAGAATCTCTTTAAATAAAACAGATCGAAGAAAGGGGGCTTAAGCTATGGTCACACGAAGACCGCAATGTGGCTTCTAATAACTGTCAATGTGTTCCTTTTGCAACCTGACATTCAAACAAGACTGAAATTTGATGGATTTCCCTTTGCAAGTCGATTTTACCTGCAAGTCACAGTGTAAGTGGGACCTGTTGGTGAAATTGAGCACAATCTAAAGGGGTTAAATAACGAACTTCAGCATGATCGCTGATGTCCATCATTCACTGAGAGTCCTGTCAGCTAAAAGCAGCTGGAACTTAGTCTATGAAGTGAGCACAGCTCCTGCGTTTCCCTTAAAGGGTAACTCTCATTAAAACTAATTGCTATTGCACTCCTTATGGTAAATAAAAAATATTTCTAATACACTTTGTTTAAAAAAAATGAAGTTTGCTATGTTTTATTTGTGCTTAAAAAAGCTCAAGAGCACATTTTCCCCCATCTTATACACAGACTTTGGACCGAAGTCCAAACACAGGAAGTGCAGCCTGGAGTGCTGAGGGGGGTGTGTCCAGCCTCATCCAATCATAGCTCCTCTCACACTTAACTGCCATATGCTGTTGGCTGGACACACCCTCCTCAGCCCTCCAGGCTGCACTTCCTGTGTTTGGGCTTCGGTCCAAAGCCTGTGTATGAGATGGGATAAAATGGGCTCTTGAGCTTTTTTAAGCACAAATAAAACATTTTTTTTTAAACAAAGTATATTACAAATATTTTTTATTTACCATAAGGAGTGCAATAGCAATATTTTTTTAATGAGAGTGCCCATTTAAGAGTCCTAAGAAAGCGAACATATCTGTAGGAAATGGCCTAAAAATAGTCACTATTGACTGTGTTTAGGCAATTAAAAGTAGTTTGGTGACCAGACTACTTTCATTTTTAACCCCCTTAAGGTCAAAATGGGCTTAGTCCTTTTAAGGACTAGGTCAATTTTCGTTTTTGCACTTTAGTTTTTTTCTCCTCTACTAAAATAATAACTTTTAATTTTGCCCCTACAGACCGATATAAGGGCATGTTTTTTTGTGTCAGCAATTGTACTTTGTAATATCATTTAATAAAATCTACTGTAAAACAAAAAAAATATTTGTGGGGTGAATTTTTTTTAATCCCTTAAGAACTCTGGGCGTATGGGTACGCCCTGGCTCCCTGGTACTTAAGGCGTACCTTTACGCCTGTGGGAATTTCGGTCCCCGCCGGGCGGGGACGGGACGACTGATGATTACTATCAGCAGGCATCCGGTGCAAATGCCCAGGGGGAGTCGCAAATCGCTGGTGAATTCAAACCATCTATTTGCGGCGATCCCTGAAGGGATAGGAGTGAGGTGGCAGGGGTACCACCCCTCCTATCCCTGCTATTGGTTGCTCAGAAGCGACGACCAATAGCAGATCGGGGTGGGGGGTTAAAGTTCAGTTCCTCCGTTCTGACCACACACAGTAGTGTGGGCAGAACAGGGGAACCATCGGTGACCGGCGCTGGAGGTCACTTACTGGCGGCGGTGATGACGTGCGGCAGGCTCCATACTACGGAAGCCGGTGAGTTGCCTAGCAACATCTGCAGGGCTACAGTTTGGACACCACTATACAGTGGTCTCTAAACTGTAACCTTCCAGATGTTGCAAAACTACAACTCTCAGCATGCCCAGACAGCTGTTTGCTGTTTGGGCATGCTGGGATTTGTAGTTTTACAACATCTGGAGGGCAGTTTGGAGATCACTGTGCGGTGGCTCCTAAACCGTGGCCCTCTAAATCTTGCAAAACTACAACTCCCAGCGTGCACGAACAGCCAACGGCTTTCTCGTTATGCTGGGAGTTGTAGTTTCGTAACTTCAGCTGTTGCATAACTACATCGCCCAGCATGCCCTTCGGCGATCAGTACATGCTGGGAGTTTCTAGTTTTGCAACAGCTGGAAGCACACTGGTTGGAAAATACTGAGTTAGACAACAGAACTTAACTGAAGGTTTTCCAACCAGTGTGCCTCCAGCTGTTGCAAAAGTACAACTCCCAGCATGCACGGTCTGTCAGTGCATGCTGGGAGTTGTAGTTTTGTAACAGCTGGAGGTTTGCACCCCCATGTGAATGTACAGGGTACATTCACACAGGTTGGTTTACAGTGAGTTTCCTGCTTCAAGTTTGAGCTGCGGCAAATTTTCCTCTGCAGCACAAACTCCTAGCGGGAACCTCACCGTAAACCCCCCGTGTGACTGTACCCTAAAAACACTACGCTACCACAAAATAAAAGGGTAAAACACTACATATACACACCTTACACTGTCCCCCCCCCCCCAAAAAAAAAAAGATGAAAACGTATCGTACGGCAGAGTTTCCAAAACGGAGCCTCCAGCTGTTGCAAAACAACAACTCTCTGTCCAGGCATGCTGGGAGTTTAGCAACAGCTGGAGGCACCCTCTTTGGGAATACCCCTATGTCCACCCCAATGCAATCCCTAATTTAGTCGTCAAATGCACATGGTGCTCTCTCACTTTGGAGCCCTGTCTTATTTCAAGGAAACAGTTTAGTGCCACATTTTGGGGTCTTTTTCTCCTTTAACCCCTTATGAAAAGGAAAAGTTGGGGTCTACACCAGCCTGTTAGTGTAAAAAAAGATAAAAATTTACACTAACATGCTGGTGTTGCCCCATACCCATTATCTTCACAAGAGGAAAAAGGGAAAGAGACCCCCAAAATTTGTAACGCAAATACCCCCTAGTATGGAAATACCCCATATGTGGGCGTAAAATGCTCTGCGGGCACACAATAAGGCTCAGGAGTGAGAGCGCACTATGTACATATGAGGCCTGATTTTACAGCGGTTCTGACAAACTCAAAAAAATGAATACCCACATGTGACCCCATTTTGGAAACTACACCCCTCACGCAACGTGACAAGGGGTATAGTGAGCCTTAACACTCCACAGGTGTTTGACGAATTTTAACTAAAATGCTTGTGTCACCCTAAATTTTTCATTTTCACAAGGGAAAATAGGGAAAAAAAAAAAAGCCCCCCCAAAATTTGTAACCTCATTTCTTCCGAGTAAGAACATACCCCATATGTGGATGTGGAGTGCTCTGCGGGTGAACTACAATGCCCAGAAGAGAAGGAGCGCCATTAGGCGGGAAAATTTGTCCGGAATTGAAGGGCATGTGTGTTTACAAAACCCCCATAGTGCCAGAACAGTGGACCCCCCCACATGTGACCCCATTTTGGAAACAACCCCCCTCATTAATATAATAAGGGGTACAGTGAGCATTTACACCCCACAGGTGTCTGACAGATTTTTGGAAAAGTGGTCTGTGAAAATGAAAAATTTAATTTTGCATTTGCTCAGCCCACTGTCCAAAGACCTGTCCAACGCAGTGGGGTGTAAATGCTCACTGCACCCCTTATTAAATTCTGTGAAGGGTGGAGTTTCAGAATGGGGTCACTTGTGGCCCCTCCACAAGCAACACCATTTTTGAAACTGCACCCCTGTCCACTGTTTTGCCACCACGGGGGGGGGGGGGGGGTGGGGGGGGCTTTGTAAACGCACATGGCCCCTGACTTCCATTCCAAATAAATTCCCTCTATAAAATATCAATGGGGCTCCTTCCCTTCTGAGCATTGTAGTGCGCCAGAAGAGCACTTGATGTCCACACATGGGGTATTTCCATACTCAGAAGAAATGGGGTTACAAATTTTGGGGGGCATTTTCTCCCATCTCCTATTACCCCTTGTAAAAAAAAAAAACAGCATTTTAGTGATTTTTTTTTCCATTTACACATTCAACTTTAACGAAAAGTCGTAAAACACCTGTGGGGTGTTAAGGCTCACTGTGCCCCTTGTTACGTTCCTTGAGGGGTGTAGTTTCCAAAATAGTATGCCATGTGAGGTGTTTTTTTTTTCTGATCTGGCACCATAGGGGCTTCCTAAATGTGACATTTCCCCACAAAAACCATTACAGCAAAATTTGCTTTCCAAAAGCCAAATGTGACTCCTTCTCTTCTGAGCATTGTAGTATGCCTGCAGTGCACTTGACGTCCACACATGGGTTATTTCCATACTCAGAAGAGATGGGATTACAAATTTGGGGGAGACACTTTCTCCTATTACCCCTTGTAAAAATGTAAATTTGGAGAAAAAACAGCATTTTAGTGAAAAAAAAGAAAGAAATTTACACATCCAACTTTAACGAAAAGTCGTAAAACACCTGTGGGGTGTTAAGGCTCACTGGACCCCTTATGTTCCCTGAGGGGTGTAGTTTCCAAAATAGTATACCATGTGGTGGGTTTTTTGCTGATCTAGCACCACAGGGGATTCCTAAATGTGACATGCCCACCAAAAAAACATTTCAGAAAAACTCTCTCTAAAATCCCATTGATCACTCCTTCCCTTCTGAGCCTTGTAGTGCACCCACAGAGCACTTGACATACACATGAGATATTTCCTTACTCAAGAGAAATTGGGTTACAAATTTTAGGGTGATTTCTCTCCCTTTACCCCTTGTATAAATTCAAAAACTTGGTCTACAAGGACATGCGATTGTAAAAAATGAAGATTTAGAATTTTCTCCTTCATTTTGCTGCTATTCCTGTTAAACACCTAAAGGGTTAACACGCTTTCTGGATGTCATTTTGAATACTTTAAGGGGTGCATTTTTTATAACGTGGTCATTTATGGGGTATTTCTAATATGAACTCTCTTTAAATCCACTACAAAACTTAACTGGTCCCTGAAAAATTCAGATTTTGAAAATTTTGTGAAAAATTGGAAAATTGCTGCTGAACTTTGAAGCCCTCTGATGTCTTCCAAAAGTAAAAACATGTCAACTTTATCATGCCAACAATGTATATGTGAATCAATATATGATTTATTTGGGATGTCTATTTTTCTCTGACGGCCCCTAACAGCCATAGCCAGCAGGGGTGACCTCACGATCGCCCTGATTCGTCGGCCGGTTTACCAGCCGACCAATCAGGGCACCTGCTGCGGGTGTCACTCCCGCAACCCACTCCGCCCCTCTTCCGGAGGACATGAGCGGGAAGTTTACCCCGGCAGCTGGGGACCCCGATCCCCGGCGTCCCTGTTGGGATCGGGGCCCCAGGAGCGGCGGCAAGGGACTGACCTGTGTGCCAGAGCAGTAGTTGGAGGTGAGTGACAGCCTCCTGCTGTTGCTTAGCAACAGCTCCCATCATGCAAAAAGGGCATGCTGGGAGCTGTAGTTATGCAACAGCAGGAGGCAGACCACCACAACTCCCAGCATTCCCTTATGGGCATGCTGGGACTTATAGCTGTTTGTGACCTAACTCAGTGTTTCACAACCAGTGTGCCTCCAGCTGTTGCAAACTATAACTCCCAGCATGCACCGTACATAACCAGTGTGCCTACAGCTGTAGCAAAACTAAAACTCTCAGCATGTACAGTCTGTCAGCGCATGCTGGGAGTTGTAGTTTTGCAACAGCTGGATGTTTGCTCCCCCAATGTGAACGTACAGGGTACACTCACATGGGCGGAGGTTTACAGTAAGTATCCGGCTGCAAGTTTGAGCTGCAGCAAATTTTCTGCCGCAGCTCAAACTGCCAGCGAGAAACTACTGTGAACCCCCGCCTGTGCGACTGTACCCTAAAAACAGTACACTACCACAAAATAAAATAAAAAGTAAAAAACACTACATATACACATACCCCTACACAGCCCCCCTCCCCAATAAAAATGAAAAACGTCTGGTACGCCACTGTTTCCAAAACGGAGCCTCCATCTGTTGCAAAACAACTACTCCCAGTATTACCAGACAGCCACTGACTGTCCAGGCATGCTGGGAGTTATACAACAGCTGGAGGCACCCTGTTTGGGAATCACTGGCGTAGAATACCCCTATGTCCACCCCTATGCAAGTCCCTAATTTAGGCCTCAAATGCGCATGGCGCTCTCACTTTGGAGCCCTGTCGTATTTCAAGGCAACAGTTTAGGGCCACATATGGGGTATCGATGTACTCGGGAGAAATTGTGTTACAAATTTTGGGGGTTATTTTCTGCTTTTACCCTTTTTAAAAGTGTCAAATTTTTGGGAAAACAAGCATTTTAGGTAAAAAAAATTTTTTTTTTTTTTTACATATGCAAAAGTCGTGAAACACCTGTGGGGTATAAAGGTTCACTTAACCCCTTGTTACGTTCCTTGAGGGGTCTAGTTTCCAAAATAGTATGCCATTTTTTTTATTTTTTTTTTGCTGTCCTGTCACCATAGGGGCTTCCTAAATGCGGCATGCCCCCAGAGCAAAATTTGCTTCCAAAAAGCCAAATGTGACTACTCCTCTTCTGAGATCTGTAGTGCGCCAGCAGAGCACTTTTCACCCCCATATGGGGTGTTTTCTGAATTGGGAGAAATTGGGCTTCAAATTTTGGGGGGTATTTTCTGCTATTACCCTTTTATAAAATGTAAAATTTTTGGGAAAACAAGCACTTTAGGTAATTTTTTTTTTTTTTACATTTGCAAAAGTCATGAAATACCTGTGGGGTATTAAGGCTCACTTTATCACATGTTACATTCCAAGAGGGGTCTATTTTCCAAAATGGTATGCCATGTGTTTTTTTTTTTTTTTTTTTTTTTGCTGTTTTGACACCCTAGGAGCTTCCTAAAGGTGACATGCCCCCCAAAAACCATTTCAGAAAAATGTTCTCTCCAAAATCCCCTTGTCGCTCCTTCGCTTCTGAGCCCTCAACTGCGCCCGCCGAACACTTTACATAGGCATGAGGTATGTGCTTACTCGAGAGAAATTGTGCTACAAATACAAGTAAAAATGTTCTCCTTTTACCACTTGCAAAAATTCAAAAATTGGGTCTACAAGAACATGAGAGTGTAAAAAATTTAGATTTGGAATTTTCTCCTTCACTTTGCTGCTATTCCTGCGAAACACCTAAAGAGTTAAAACACTGACTGAATGTCATTTTGAATACTTTGGGGGGGTGTAGTTTTTATAATGGGGTCATTTATGGGGTATTTCTAATAAGAAGACCCTTCAAATCCACTTCAAAACTGAAATGGTCCCTGAAAAATATCGAGTTAGAAAAATGCAAAATTTTCAAATTTTTCATCACATTTTGGGATTTTTCACCAAGAAAGGATGCAAGTTACCACAAAAATTTACTACTATGTTAAAGTAAAATATGTCACGAATCTCGGAATCAGAATGATAACTAAAAGCATTCCAGAGTTATTAATGTTTAAAGTGACAGTGGTCAGATGTGCAAAAAACGCTCTGGTCCTTAAGGCCAAAATGGGCTTGGTCCTTAAGGGGTTAAAGGGGTACTCCGGCCCTGAGACATCTTATCCCCTATCCAAAGGATAGGGCATAAGATGTCTCACCGCTGGGGACACCCGCAATCTTGTATTCACCACCCACCTGTTTGAGCTGCACGCCACGGTGCCAGCTCACAAACAGCCGGGTGGCGACCAAGGGGCCGGAGTATCATCTGACACCTATTTTTATTTTTCCGCATATGGGGCTATATGGAGGGCTCATTTTCTGTGCAGTGATCTTTAGGTTTTTAGCAGTACCATTTTTATTTTGATGAGACTTATTGATCAAAGATGCAAAGTTTTGGACTTTTTTTTTTTTTTTACATGGCAATGATCAGTTATTTGTACTCTACTGCTCTAGCCTGCCATCACTGGTGAGAGCCTCAGAGCACCGATTGGATGGTCAGGAGGAAGGTAAGGGCCCTCCTGCCATCCACTCAGCTGATGGGGACCCGTGATTTTGCGACGGATGTCCCGACCAGCTCTACTGAGCTAACCAGCACCGTTAACCCGCACTTTAGATGCCGCAATCAACTTTGATTGTGGTGCCTAAAGGGTTAATGCCGGGCATCAGCCCACTCAGTGATGCCCAGCATTAACAGTGTGTCCTGACTGCCTATAGAGACTCTGGCACCCACCGGGTTTGAAGTGTCCTCAGCTCGTGAGAACGCTTTAAACCTCAGTAATGGGACCATGGCGTACAGGTACTTAAAAGGGGTATTCCAGAAAAAAAAAATTCTTATATCAACTGGCTCCAGAAAGTTAAACAGATTTGTAAATTACTTCTATTAAAAAATCTTAATCCTTCCAATAATTATCAGCTGCTGAATTTGAGTTGTTGTTTTCTGTCTGGCAACTGTGCTCTCTGCTGACATCTCTGCTTGTCTCGGGAACTGCACAGAGTAGAAGAGGTTTGCTATGGGGATTTGCTTCTAAACTGGGCGGTTCCCGAGACACTTGTCATCAGAGAGCACTTAGAAAAGAACAACTCAACTTCAGCAGCTAAAAATTACTGGAAGGATTAAGATTTTTTAACAGAAGTAATTTACAAATCTAAAGAACAGAAAAACAATATCCCCCACCTCAAGGTTAGTGTTTAAATAGTAATAATGTTACAATAAGACCGTGCTTCAATTATTCCAATAATTTATAAAAAATTTGTCATAATATCTTATATTCCACTCTCCCAAGGCCCTTGCGGGAGAAGAAACAATGTTAAAATACAAATAAAAAAATATATAACATCATGCAAAAATATTCTATATGCCACTTCTGTTATGTTATTATTAGTATTGCAAGTTGTGTCCATTAATGGACACCGATATAATTAGGAAATGTAACTGTCCTTTATGTTGTAGCAATAGTCGCTACGATGATGTTACAATAATAAATTGTCTCTGGTTGGATTATTTGAGTGCACTACAAACTGTAGCAAATGATGTAATAAACGAAGTTTGTTACCAGTTCCTATGGTGCTCCTTTCTAGTCAGCAATCCCTCGCTGAGCTGCAGATGAACTTGCAGAGATGTGTGCTAGCATGCACAGATGGCGGCTGGTCCTGACGGCGCAGGGCCCGGGTGATACCGCCCGATGATACCGAGGAGATGGATGCAGAGCCTCGTGTTTTCAGCGTCTGACGTCAGGAGTCTTGCAAACCATAGGAGCTGAAACTTATTGAGTCCAGACGTAGAGGCAGGTAAGTCCTGGAAGTGGATTGCTCACTCAGAGCTGTAGGAATTTTCCAGAGTGCAGAGTGTAGCCAACCACGGTCCTTGCAGTAATAACTTTCTGAGCAACAAGTAGCAAAGTAGCATAAATAAAAATATTAACAACAACTAGACGCGTTTCAGGGTGCTTAATAATGTCTGACCGCTTCTTCAGTAGTCATGTTTTCTAATAGCAACAATGGTCTTTTTATATATGGCTGTTTCAGTTATCTTAATTAGAAGAGCAAGAAGCAATAAAATTGTGGTATGGATTTTTATTTTCTTAAGACTTGTCATTTCCTATAAGTCAATCATGCGGCAAATAAACGCTTAGTGTGAATAGGATAGAAGTCTTTTACAACAAAAACGGCACGTATTTGATTCTAATTATAAATATCATAAATATATGATTACATGGGAAATTATATTGTATAATACGCTTGTCTTTGTGGCAGAAAACACACAGGTTCAATTTCTATTACATCGGAGCGGTGCCGCTATCAAATGTGAACACCGGCTTAAGTTAAAGAAGGGGGTTAGTTTGATGTAGTTCAACAATGGGTGTGGTACAACAATACTAACCGCATTCTTAATGTGAATAACATCCCAACCAAATGGCTGCTAATATTATATTAAAGCGGTGCCAAAAATGGACACTGTCTTTATCTATAGAAAAATGATATATGTTAGTCTAATGAAGACATTAAGTAAAGAGAATATTTAAAGGAGCACCATAGGAACTGGTAACAAAACATTGTTTATTACATCATTTGCTACAGTTTGTAGTGCACTCAAATAATCCAACCAGAGACAATTTATTATTATAACATCGTAGCGACTATTGCTACAACATAAAGGACAGTTACATTTCCTAAGTATATCGGTGTCCATTAATGGACACAACTTGCAATACTAAAAATAACATAACAAAAGTGGCATATAGAATATTTTTGCATGATGTTATAAATTTTTTTATTTGTATTTTAACATTGTTTCTTCTCCCTCAAGGGCCCTGTGAGAGTGGAATATAAGATATTATAACAAATGTTTTAATAAATTATTGGAATAATTGAAGCACGGTCTTATTGTAACATTATTACTATTTAAACACTAACCTTGAGGTGGGGGATATTGTTTTTCTGTTCTTTTGATATATTTAACACACCGTGGTATAGGTGTGTACCCCATATCACCTCGGTAAGTGTATAATTGTGAGCTGCACCAACAAATTTTCTCTTTTCCATATAGTATATACCTTGTGTGAACGTGCTCCAATTATGAACATTTGGTTACATTTAGAGTGCAAGAAGCAGTCTTGACAATTTTAAATTTTCCACTATTGGTTCACAACAGCATGGCCAAAGTGAATCCAATGATGCAGGTATGATTCAAACTTTAAAAAAATTTGAAAACATTATGTCTAAAAGACTTAGAAATCAATGGGAGATCAAAAGTCTATCTCATTTATTGGAGGTAGACTTGGTCCCCAAAGGTCTCAGTTTATTTAAGACTCCTGCGGGAGATCTGGGAAGTGAAAGTTTCAACTAAAGATGGGATAATACACTAGAAGAATATTCTAGAGGACTGGTGGGACTGGTTATTGAACGAAGACAAGAATTTATTGGCCAACTAGATAACCAGCTCCACCAGATTAAATTAGATCTAGACAAACTGGATCAGAGTCCAGAATACCTCAAACAACAAGAATACATATGTAAAAGGTTAGATAAATTAGAAGCTGAAATCATTAATAGGAAAAATAAAAAAAAATTTGTGGCAGACTAGCAGCCAGGTAGCCAACACAGCAGAGATAGGAGGGGAAATACAATATAATATTCCCATACAAAATAAATCTGTCCCTCTAATGGAAAATCAAAATAAAAAGACTCTTTAGGAGAAACACAACATCACAGAGGGCCCTATTCTATAAGGGATGACCAATATCATAGATATTCCCCATATAGGCATAATCCCAGACCTTATGGAGGGAAGAAAAACAGTCCCCATTTTCAACAACCAAGGTATTATGGAAATCCATATCCCCAACAGAACAGATACTACCAAAAACACTACTACAATCAGTACACATACAGGGAGAATCAGACACCACAAACAACACAGGTGCCGAGGCCCCCACAAAGGATCCATACAGTAGCGGCAGAAATACATCCAGCTCCAAATCATACAGACCATACCAGGAACCCCCAAAAAAAAGAGGGTGCGTAGAATAATCAGGAAAAGATGTACAACTACAACCACCCCAAAAAGTGGGGAAAATGTATCCAATATCCCCTCTACATCTATCATAAATTTAAGTGATCACAAATTAACTTCAGTACAGGAATCTCTTCTCAACAGAGGACTAAAATATGCCCCATCTCAACCCTTAGATGTTACATACACACATATATATATATATATATATATATATATATATATATATATATATATATATATATATATATATATATATATATATATATATATATATATATATATATATATATATATATATTTTTTTTTTATTTTTTTTTTTATTTTTTTTTTTTTTTTTTTTTCCCCTATTCCAACATAGGTATGAAATTTATCTGTCTAAAGAAACATTTTCACAAGCATCCTTTAGAAAAAATAATAACTAGTTCAGAATACACTCATACAGAATGTAAACCTAAATCATGGTTTTACCCCAAACATTTAATGGGTCCTGATGTTACTACTTTTAAAAAACTAGTAGAAGGAGATTTAAGAAAAATTAAAAAAACATCTCAAAAAGACAATATAACATATAAGGAAAGACAAGCTATAAAAGAATTACAAAATTACAAACAATTACAGACATTATGTAAAGAGGCAGCGGAGAAAGAGGTCATCAATGAAAAAGAACAAATTCATTTTAGATACTCCTGAAAGATTACCTATTTTTTATTGCCTTCCAAAAACACAAATGTTTAAAAAATCCCCCTGGTCGACCAATCGTGTCTGGGATAGGTTCGATTACATCGAACCTATCCCAGTACGTTGATAAATTTTTACAACCCTTTGTTCAGAATACCCCTACCTATTTGAAGGACACCACACAATTAATTAAAATATTTGAGGAATTCAATTGGACTGACAAACATATTTTGGTGACACTTGATGTCTCATGATTTTATACCATTATCCAACATCACCAGGGTATAGATGCAGTCATACATTTTTTTATCACAGGGACACATCAAATTACCACAGGATTGAGTTTATCACTTCCGCTATTAATTTTATTTTGACTCACAATTTTTATTTTGAGGGGGATTATTATTTACAGTTAGTCGGTACCGCTATGGGCACCAGGTTTGCGCCCAGTTATGCTAATTTATTTATGGCAGAATGGGAGGAGAAAACCATCTTACCCCGACTTGGCGCAAACCTGGTGCTCTGGAAGTGGTACATTGACGACATTATTTTAATTTGGGAGGGGGAATTATCTGATTTGGAGCACTTTATGAGTTAAAATAATAACCAGTCAAATTTAAAATTTACATCAACCATCAGTAAAGACAAAATACATTTTTTGGATATTGAGGTGAGAGCAAGTCATGATCATTTAATCTGCAATATGTATTTGAAACCCACGGCAAAAAACAACTATATAGGTTTCACTAGTTGCCATCTACCTAGATGGCTATTGAATGTGCTGAAAGGGCAATTTCGTCGACTTAAAAGAAATTGCACCCAGGAAGACAATTTTTTTGGAAGAAGCTATTGCCTTAACCAACCAATTTAAAGAAAAAAATTATCCTGACTCTCTCCTACAACAATCTCTAGAATCCGTTAAGCAGTTAGATAGAACAAAAAGAAAGAGAAGAAATAGGGGCCGACTTTGGGGGTAAATTAGTGTTACCTTTTAACAGTGCATACAAAAAAGTTGAGAAAATACTTAAAAAGTATTGGCCTCTATTAAAAGAGGACAAAGAAGTAGGTTGGTTGTTACCATCACGTCCACCAATTGTGTTCACTTGTGCCCCAAATCTGGGAATATCCATAGCTCCGTCCATCAAACCACCAAAAATAAAAGGACAGAATTCCTGGCTTACCAAAGGTTTCATAAGATGTGGCATCTGCGCAAATTGTGTAAAACTAAAAGGCCCAAAAAGAGTTAGTGAAGTAAAATCTTGTCACCAAAAACAATGAGGCCAAATATGGAAAAAATTCATATACTTTATTGAAAATACAGTAAAAACGAAGCGACAAGCGAAAACGCGTTCGGGGTAGGTGAGCTGTCCCAAGATAGGGTGCATGACCAGAATTTGTCTGCTATTTCCATTCTTTGTTTACCCTGTCTTTTTTCTTATTTGATTCCTGTTCTCTACAGTCTCATTCTCATACATATTGTGTGTTTGCATACTGACATACCCCATGTGGTAGGCCACCATATTGAATGAGACTTCTTGTACCATGCTTATCCTGTTTATTCATAGGGAACATTCTCATTTTCTTGCAGTGTGTGTTGTATGACCACCGATTTAATATTGTATTGTAATTTTTTAGTACAAGTTTTTACTGTATTTTCAATAAAGTATATGAATTTTTTCCATATTTGGCCTCTGTTTTTGGTGAGAATATGTTATAGTGACCTATGGTACTACTATTTAGATCTTGTACCAATTCATTTAAGTGGACAATAGAAGAACTTATTACATGCAACACTAAGGGGGTTATATACTCCATAAAGTGTGCATGTAATAAACAGGATATTGGGCGCACAAAGAGGCCACTAAAAATGAGAATAGCGGAACATCTCAACAATATAAAAAATAAAAACACAACACCCAGCTCATTTCGCCACAATTCATAATAGTGACTTAAGATCTTTCACTTATACTGGTCTTCTAACAGTTAAGAAAGATTGGAGAGGGGGAAGTTATTTAATAAAAATGTCAAAAGCAGAAAGTAAAAAAATATTTGAATTTTCCTCCCTGGAACCAGCAGGTTTAAATTCCAGTTTTGAATTATTTGGATTTTTATAAGGGATGTGCTTAACTCCAGGATGTGGTCCCTTTAATTCATGGACCACCTTCTGGAGACCTCCATATCCCATCTACCTAGGGGAGTTTATATTAAATTAAAAAAAAAATCTAAAAAAATTCAAAGAATCCAATACACAAACCCATTCTAAATCACAATACTATTAATTTTGCTATTATTAATATAACGTTTTGTTTGCCATACACATTATATACCTACAGTTTTCTTTTTCTTTGGGTACAAGCTATGTCCAGCTATGTCCATATTTTTGGCAATGTTTTTAATATTTTAATATATTGGTAGGTTGCGATACATTTGAATAATTTACACCAGATAATCTATATCAAAAATGACCCTTTGACTGGGACAATATTCACATTAATATATTCAGTCACAGCACTTTTGTGGCCGCTCCACATTCACCTATTTGCTAAGACTGTTAGAATAGGACGGTATTCACACTGTGTGTTCGTGCCAGTTAAGATTGTTACTACTGTGAAATCTAGAAATCTAAAAATCTAGAATAGAACGGTATTCACACTGGGTGTTTGTGTTAGTTAAGATTGTTACTATTGTGAAATCTAGAAATCTAAATATTCTCTTTACTTAATGTCTTCATTAGACTAACATATATAATTTTTCTATAGATATAGACAGTGTCCATTTTTGGCACCATTTGGTTGGGACGTTATTCACATTAAGAATGCGGTTAGTATTGTTGTACCACACCCATTGTTGAACTACATCAAACTAACCCCCTTCTTTAACTTCAGCCGGTGTTCACATTTGATAGCGGCACCGCTCCGATGTAATAGAGATTGGACCTGTGTGTTTTCTGCCACAAAGACAAGGGTATTATACAATATAATTTCCCATGTAATCACATATTTATGATATTTATAATTAGAATCAAATACGTGCCGTTTTTGTTGTAAAAGACTTCTATCATATTCACACTAAGCGTTTATTTGCCGCATGATTGACTTATAGGAAATGACAAGTCTTAAGAAAATAAAAATCCATACCACAATTTTATTGCTTCTTGCTCTTCTAATTAAGATAACTGAAACAACCATATATAAAAAGACCATTGTTGCTATTAGAAAACATGACTACTGAAGAAGGGGTCAGACATTATTAAGCACCCTGAAACGCATCTAGTTATTTAATATTTTTATTTATGTTTATTTATGCCACTTGTTGCTCAGAAAGTTATTACTGCAAGGACCGTGGTTGGCTACACTCTGCACTATGGACAGTTCCTACAGCTCTGAGTGAACAATCCACTTCCAGGACTTACCTGCCTCTAAGTCTGGACTCAATCAGTTTCAGCTCCTATGGTTTGCAAGACTCCTGACGTCAGACGCTGAAAACACGAGGCTCTGCATCCATCTCCCCGGTATCATCGGGCTGCATCACCCGGGCCCTGCGCCATCAGGACCAGCCGCCATCTGTGCATGCCAGGACACATCTCTGCAAGTTCATCTGCAGCTCAGCGAGGGATTGCTGACTAGAAAGGAGCACCATAGGAACTGGTAACAAAACATCGTTTATTACATCATTTGCTACAGTTTGTAGTGCACTCAAATAATCCAACCAGAGACAATTTATTATTGTAACATCATCGTAGCGACTATTGCTACAACATAAAGGACAGTTACATTTCCTAAGTATATCGGTGTCCATTAATGGACACAACTTGCAATACTAATAATAACATAACAGAAGTGGCATATAGAATATTTTTGCATGATGTTATATATTTTTTTATTTGCATTTTAACATTGTTTCTTCTCCCACAAGGGCCCTGTGAGAGTGGAAGATATTATGACAAATTTTTAATAAATTATTGGAATAATTGAAGCACGGTCTTATTGTAACATTATTACTATTTAAACACTAACCTTGAGGTAGGGGATATTGTTTTTCTGTTCTTTTGATATATTTAACACACCGTGGTATAGGTGTGTACCCCATATCACCTCGGTAAGTGTATAATTGTGAGCTGCACCAACAAATTTTCTCTAATTTACAAATCTGTTTAACTTTCTGGAGCCAAATTGATATATAAAAAAAGTTTTTTCCTGGATAACCCCTTTAAGTACCAGGATGCAAGGGCGTACCCTTAAGCCCTTTGTACTGAAGGGGTTAAAGAGACCTGTTAAAAAAATAAAAAAAAAGCAGCAATCTGATTGGTTGCATGGGCAACTGCATAACCCTTCCTCCCCATGGACCTATAACACAGGTGTAAATCTAACCAAGATCAGTCATCCAGGTCAGGATTACTGAGAGAGGCTTTTCATTGGTTCATTGCCACCCACCCTTTGCCCAAATTTAGGGCAGCAGCCAAGGAAATTTTTTTTTTTTTTAATTATTATAAAACACCACACAAACCCATCTCTGGACTGCTTTACACTTAGTTGACTGTCAGTGTCATCAGTGCCACCCCTCATTTCCGGGTTGTACTAATACCCCCATCATGGAACAGACTGTTCCATGATGGAGGTTGTAGTATATGGGCTGAGGGAATGATCACACTGAATCTCACTTGAGACCTGATGTGATTAGAAGTTATTAAACAGGGGAGCGGGTGGCATGTTGCACTCCCCTGTGATGTAGGATGCATTTCACTTTCATTTTTAAATTCCCCGCCGGGAGCCCTGAATGGCCGGTATGGAGAATAGAGAGATAATAGAGATGATAGAGAGGTAAGAGAGGTAAGCGAGGAGAGAGAGAGGTGAGAGAAAGATATATATTCCCCCCCCCCCCCGGCAGCGCTATGAATGAAAAGTTTATTAGCAGAGCATCTGGCCAAGAAGCCTGCCGGCCTGATTCGCTGCTAAAAGAATACTTGTCTTTCATAGTGCTGCTGCGGCATATGTACATAGCACTGTGGGGGTCAGATAACGCTATATGTCTGGCCCCCACAGCGCTTCTATGTACATATGCCTCCATAGCACTATGAATGACAAGTATTCTATCAGCAGCGCATCAGGCCGGCCGGCTTCCCGGTCAGATGCGCTGCTGTTCGAATACTTTTCATTCATAGCACTGCGGAGGCTTATGATTATACGGCCCATAGACTTGAATGGGATTTTGTAACAGCCATTTAACATCGTTTTTAAGGCTTTTCTAATGGAAGTTTATAACGGGTCTTAACGGAGCAACTTTATATAGTGTGAAAGGGGCCTTAGTCACTGCCCCAGGACTTCAGTTTGCATGAACCCTTAAGGCCAGCTTCTGATGTTGTAATGCAGCTGCATTTTTATAAACTACTGAAGATTTTGGAAGATCTAGTTGAATTACAGTTACCTGAAACTGGCTTTAGCATTACATTCATCACCAACTCAATTTAATAAATGTAGTGACTATATAAAAAAACTTACAAAAATGAAAACAATGGAGCCCAAATGAGTAAAAATGTATTTCAATTGCTTTATTTAAACAAGAAAATAGGGATAAGCTGGTTGCATACAAAGCATAAATATTGTTATTTCCAAAGGGATGATGTAAGCAGGACTTTGTACGACAAAGACCAATATATCCAAAATGAATAAAATTTGTCTTGATAAAAAGGTTGACAAATTTATGAAAGTCCCGTATTTTAAGTAGTATGGCTTTCCAGCACACATGGTATGGTAGAGATGGAAAAAAATAAAAAAAATAAAGTGGTCAAATCAGACCATGCCAGAACTTTTTGTCCTTTCATCACTCATTCCACAAGTTTTACTAGATGCCCCTAATGAGGATTCAGGAGTGACCTCTGAGAAAGCACTTATTTAGGTATAGAACCCTTGCTAATGGGCTTATGATCTGGGATAACTGATTCTTTTCTCTTTTTTTCAGAGCCTGGTTTGGGGTTACGAACATACCCCAGAAATAAGGGTAGACTGGTCATATCATCATACAAAAAATATATGAATGGGCGATTAATGCTAAACGTAGACAATGAGCGTGACATAATGGAGGCTGTGGCAGCAGCAGCCTCAACGCCTTCCTCATTTAGCTGCAGCGTGGACTGATGTTCAACACTGGATACAAACAAGTGCTCATCTGAAATTCCCTTCAAATTTGGATTAGTGAACAACTCTCCAAGTCCTAAGAAAAAGATTACAATTATTACATAACGCAAGAACACACACACACATGGGATGTTCAGAAATCAAATACCTGTATTCTACAGCCTAACTTGGTCTGGAAAGGTTTCATCAACGCTCTACAAAGTGATTTGCACTTACAAAGAAATTAGGCTTGGGTTACACAAGCAAGTGACATATTCCATCTAAGTCATGCAACTTGCTGCCTCCCAAAAATGCAGAGAAGTTTCACACAACTTGCAACTTTGCAAGTATCTACCCCAATGCATGTGACTTGCGTCCAAAAATCCATTAAGGTTAGACCTTGTGCGATTCATGTCAGTGTCTCATTGTGACCAGAATAACAAATCAATGAACATTGCAATCTTCATGTTGCACAAACAAAGAACATAATAAAAGAACAACAGAAATTGTTAGCCTGTTGAGAGATCATTCAAGAGAATCTAAAATAGTATAGGAACCCACTCATTTCTAGCCCCGATCAGAGATTAGTGAAACTGATCTGCAACCAATGGTTACACCAACTAGAAAACTTTTGCAGGCAAGCAAAACACCAATTTTAGCAGTTTACACCAATCAATGTCTGACTATTCCTGTAGATTCACTCATTTTTGATCAGGTCTAGAGATGAGCAAGTCTACAGTAAGATATGGCCATCTATTCATTTAGCCATGTAAAAGTCGCTCTCAGGGAAAACGGGACACTTGGAAAGCAGAGACATTTAGAAGACTAAACAAGTCTAGATTCATTTGGATTTGCCAATCTTGCTGTAGATTTACCCATCTCTAGTCAGGACCAAAAGCAAGGTAAAACTTCAAATATTAGATTCACGTCAACAGCTTACAGTAACCTTACAGTACCGAATGCAGCAGCATTCACAAGGCTAACAGTATAGCAGTGATGCCGATTGGCTGTTGCAGTGTTCAGAGGTTTTCCCTGGTTGGTTGAAAGGTATCAACAAATAACACGAGACGTACACTATGATTGGCCGGATATTCTAGCCAAACTCTGTTGAAACCCACCGTACAGCTGAAACATAATTTGATGCCAAATTAAAATTAGCATGTCATGTCCATCTTATCTCTGGCAATGTACTGAACATGAGGTGGGTTTGTATGTAACTGGACTGAGTATTCTATCCCATTTAGCTATGCCATCATATACTATCTGTTGAGGTTAAAGTAATACTTACCAAGGTTGGATAAAACATGACCAAGTTCCAGTTTGAAATCTAGGTTTAGTTTTGGAACTTTCAGAGTGGTCGGCTTTTCTTTATGCAATTTGTTATAAAGTTCAGTTCTGTTCAACTTATCCAATATTCTTGAGAGATTCCAGTTCATGTTGTTTGGCAATACAACAACAAAACTCAGGTTTCCCTTAAAAGGTATTCTGGCCACCTTGTGGAAGAAAGGAAAATAGTCGATCAATTCAACATGTTATGTGAAGCAAATCAAAAAAATTCTGTAAAGTTTTCAAGTTTAGCAGTAAAAGTCAAACTGTAAAGTTGATTCTTTTAATACTATTTCTATATATGGGGTGATTTGGACTGTGTTTGTTTACTGGTGAGCATTATTTGATGTTACCAGACACTAGATAGTGCTATCTATACATTAGTGCGTTGTGCTACAATACACGCCAGTGCTTGGTGATAAATACAAGAATCTGAATCTGTGATATTTCTCCTGTCCGTCTATCCTGAGGGACAGGGGTAAATCACGTTCTCACCATTATATGAATATCATTACCGATCATCAATACCGATTCATTTTTTGCAAATTGCGTGATAGTGATTGATTTATCGGTGGTCCATTACCTCCAATAATATTTAATAAATTTTCTTGAAACTTTTTTCCTTTTTGGTGCTCACAAGTGGTTATCACAAGTTGGTGAAAAGATTTTAGTGCATATCAATAAAGAACTGTTTTTAATTTATCATTTGGAAAAGGGTTTAAATAGAGCTGGGATTTATTATTTAAGTGAACCTTTATTATTTATAAAGTGCTGTATTCTTTCATTGTATAAATAAGTCAAACATTTATAATCCTTTATATCAACATTCTTCAAAAATGCCCTTATAAATACAGAAGGAGAAGGACTTTTTAAGTGAACGTAACTCACGAACAGTAGGGTATTACTTTGCTTTTCACTATGTACCACCTGACCTAAGGTAACCACCTGACCCTATGTAAAATGTAACATTTTTTGCCAATCCCCTGTTAAAGGAGTGCTTTGGGGAACAAACTTATTCCCTATACAAAGGATAGGGAATAGGTTTCTAGTTGCTGGAAACCCCTGTGATCTCCTGTATGGAGCCTGGCTTCTTACCTGCCCACGGCATGTACCAGCCTCCCACCTTCTGAGATAAGCACAAGTGAGCTGAGACAGGATCCTAAACAAGGGTCAACTGTGAGTCTTAACCAAAACTAACAGCCACACAACAGCTGCAAAAATTTGTGTGTCTATATTAAACTTGAGTAAAGTTTGTTACAGACTACACAGAATCTACATGAGGACAGAATCACAGTTCACAATTGTGTTGAAAGGATTGCAATAGGCCATTTACAGTTATATTCCTTAGTTGACAGCAACTATGTTGTCCCAAGTTAATACTTGTGCTCCATAGAAATTGTTAGTCTCCATCAATAGCTTTAAAGTGATAAAACTATATTTTAGGCATGGAACAGAACAATTCAGAGGAACCATGTTGTAAACCATTATAGGAGCAAAACTACAAACATATTGGTGGTGCTTGATCCCCTATGGCACTTGACAGACCCCTTTTGTTTTAACAGAATACATTGGGTTTCTGTCATGGAGTCTGGAATATTACTAGACAAGATATCTTCAACACATGAGTTTCCATCAGGCTAAGCGTGCTGAACTATCAAATTAGGATAGTCACTGTTATACAAGATATCTTCTATAATAACCTAGACTTTGCAATACTTTGTTCACGTTTCACATACATAAGAGGAGAGTTTGAAGAAAAAAAAAAAAAGGAGATTACAGCGCTTCGTGCCGTTATAGATAAGTTGCAGAGGTGTATCCTATGTGCAGAGGTGTGTTACCTATGGCAACATCCGGGTAGGCTGAGTGCATACCAGCAGCATAAATTACAGAATCATTGGCAGAGGTCCGTAAATCGTATAGACTGAAACTGAAAAATCTTACTGCATCGACGCTTCCAACCAAGAAGATCTGGGATTCCAGTGGTAAGGTGGTTTCAATAGTTCAACTATTGAAGACTTAATAAAACATAGAACAAACATGCATGAAAACCAGGTGGTGGCAAGACACGTTTAAGAAGAGGTAATCTCCCGTTATCAATAGCAAGTAGAGAAGTCTTCTACATAAGGGGTAAAAGACAGGCTATAAATACAAAGGAAAAAGGATGCCAAAGCAAGGTAAGTAGGTGAGGCGAAAGAAGTCAAAATTAGCATGTTAATAATGGATCTAAAAAAAGAGCCTATGGAACCAGAGATATGAAATAACATGATATAAAATATACATTTAGGGGGTGCAGATGTATTGTAAATACAAATGAAGAGTCCAAAATTGGTGGGTCTAGCCAATCAGCATAGCTAGAAGCTTAGGTAGCCAATCATGATCGAGGTATGAAGTGATGCATGCTGTCAGCCGAAAATGCATTACAAGTCTGTGGAATAATTGCATGATGCCGAGCAGCCAATCCAGTGGCGAGAAAATAGTTCATTCATTGCATTGGTTGCCTCAGAGGAGGCGACCAATCAGAAGAGGGACGTATAGTTCAGTGTACGGCACAGTGGAGTCCAGTGGTGAGGGACGGCATTTTAAGAGGGGAGCCAATCAGATCATCCCTCCGGCAGATGGCGACCAATAGGAGTGTAGCCGTGCGGAGACAATCACGTGATGACGGCAGCAAATCCCGAGGTAAGGAGATACTTCATTCAAACCATTGGTAGTTCTGGGTGTTCAACCCTTCACAGGAGAGAATTTCTGGATCTAAACCCTCAGGACACTGGTCCCTCGAATATATCGAAAATGTCACCTAACTCCTTTTGCCCATCTTGATATACCACCCAGATTATCCCTGTACTCAATAACCCCGCCCCCACACTCAGTCATTGGTCTCCACCCTGATCATAGCCACCCTCCATTCGCACTCCCGTTCATGCCCACCCTGCTTGGTCTCATAGGTCCCCTCTCTGTACATTTATTTGATCCACAGGTTACCAACAAGCCAGGACTTTCGGACCCCGTGGTCCATACGCATGGTCCTCCAATTGGCTATCATCTCAGCGGCTAGTAGAACTGTCATGGTCCGGTTTTCATACGGCTGCATTCCGATTGGTCGCCACCTCTGAGTATGTGATTGGCCCCCTCCTTTGAACATCCTGTTGCCACACCTCTAGACTTCAGTGAACATTACACCCAATCATACGTCTTTATTCTGATTGGTCACCATACCCAGAACTACCAATGGTTTGAATGAAGTATCTCTGTACCGGGATTGGCTGCCCATCACCACATGATTATCTTGGCATGGCTACACTCCTATTGGTCGCCATCCAACGGAGGGATAATCTGATTGGCTCCCCTATTCAAGCACCATCCCACCCCTGGACTCCACTGTACTGTACACTGAACTATACATCCCTCTTCTGATTGGTCGCCTCCTCTGAGGCAACCTATGGAATGAATTAACTACTTTCTCGCCACTGGATTGGCTGCCTGGCATCACGTAATTATTCCATAGACTTGTACGGCATTTTTGGTCGACAACATACGTCACTACCTAGTTCATAATTGGCTACCTTAGCTTCTAGCTATTCTGATTGGCTAGACCAGATTTTTAATTTTGGACTTTTCTATTTACAATAGATCTGCACCCCTTAATGTATATTTTATTATATCTGATGTAATTTCATACCTCTGGTTCCATAGGCCCTTTTTTAGATCCATTATTAATATGCTAGTTTTGACGTCATTCGCCCCACCTACTTACCTTGCTTTGGCGCCCTTTTCCTTTGTATTTATAGCCTGTCTTTTACTACTTATATGACTTCACTACTTGCAATTGATAAAGATTACCCTCCCGAAACGCGTCTTGCCACAACCGGTCATTTCATGCATGGTTTTATTTCTTTTCTTTTTATTTTTTGTATGTTTTATTAAGTTTTCAATAAACAAACTATTGAAACCACCTTACCACTGGAATCCCAGATCTTCTTGGTTGGAAGCGCCGCTGCAGTAAGATTTTTCTCAGTTCTCACATATATAGAATACCCATGTGTGTCTTTATACGAGTTATGTATAATATATTTTGTGCACTTACCTGACTGTTTATCTTCTCATGTGTAAAATAACTTAACGGATACTTCAGTGATTGCATCATATCCACCATCACAGTCTCATCGTCACTTATTGCAAACACATCTGGCACTGTCTTGGCAGGGTCAAATCTGTTTCTCCAAGTTCCTGTGCAAATAAAGGGCAGTGCATGGTTTCAGGTGTTTCACTATTGCAGTTAAAGGGGTTGTCCAGGGAGCAGAGAAGGATATTATCTGTTCTGCTCCCGAAGCTATTGAACATTGTAAGTAGGCATTGTTTTGCCCACACACGCTGATCAAATCTTGGCACCGACCCATCTCGTAAAGTATATTTCTGAGATGTGCAGAGGGCAGAAGTTGAGCAGAACGTCAACACATGACAAAAACTTATGATACTCTTCTTTCCTCTTAAAAGGGGTATACCGAATGCTTTAGCAGATCCTTCTCACCTACCCCAATCCCCTACAGCTGCCATTCCAATTGCTCCTGGCCCATTGCTTCCAGCTTCCTCTGACATTCCTTTCCTGCAGGAAATTCCGGACTAACACATCACGTTTGAGGCATCTATTGGAGCTTAGTTTTTTTGAAAAAAAAATAAAAATGCGCAGACTACAACACACCACACACACACACACCAGTTAGTTGTCATGACAGTGGTGAAAGATCTATTATAGGTTGCCATAGACAGACTGTACTAGTAGATAGCCAATCTAAAAGTTCACTGTAATACAAACATTGTGTAGATCACTATGCATTACAAGTAACTGTAAAAGCAAATACACAGTTCCAGAATTACTAAGTTTAACAAAAGGGTACAAGTAAAACTAAAAGTCACTGCGCAAGAGACAAGCAGTCACACAGTTCGGAAGACAAGAAAAAAAAATTATAGGGGGTCAGAATAGACCAACTTTGTAGTAAGTAGTAAAATAAACGAGAAAGCTGTAGATCGCTATATAATCAATCTACCAACATTCCAGTTTTACCAAAACACAAACCGTGTAGGAAAAATCCAAGAGTTGAAGAAAAAAAAAAAAAAAATGAATAGTCTGGGACATTGAAGCATTACTGTTAACTTATTTTTGACTCTCCGGGGTCTTACTCCAGAGATCCACTGTGGTCGTGGCATATAAGCTGGGGAAGGGGTGGCATTACGCTCCATTCCCCGGATGACCGATTTGACCTTTACTCTGCAGAGACTTCTACCTTACTACCATCAGTCATGCAACATGAAGCTTGCAAGGTAACCATGTAGCCCTAGCCTAACTGTGCCATGGAGAAGATACGGGAGGGACTCACTTGCAAAGTTTATTAAAGTCTATTAGCTGTTATTTTGGAGTCACAGCCCAGCTGTACACAGAATAGTCAAAAGGAGAATTGCTGCAAAATTTACCTGCGGAAAATCTACAGCATTTCCAACCTTTGTAAAATAACGCCAAGTCCTAACTGTAGGAATGTCCCTTCCCCTGTCCTCTAATATTCTGTGAGCTAATTCCAGAACGCTTGATGGGCAGTGTGTTATGTTCACAGGATCCAAGGTACCTATAATCTTGTACATGTCCTACATGCACAGAAGTGTGTATGGAAACAGGGGAACTGGTCCTGCAACCAGCACCCACTATCCAAATTAAATGAGCACTGTCAGATCAAAAAAAAAAAAGTTTGTGTTGTTACTAATGAAAATGAAAGACCTTTTTGTAATATGGTTGTTTAAAATGTATTGAATATTTAATAAAGAAAACTGCTCCTGAAAATCCCACCACTATGGGTCCAGACCCAATCACCTCCCACCACCACCACAGGGGACAGACACGCCCCCTTCCCTTAAGAGGATTTCTAACACTGATCTAATAGAGAGGGATTTTAATAATAAATATAGATGATAGAGCCATAAAGTTAGATTTACATGGTCAGGATTAGGTACTGAGTAACTTTTTTTGTGGCATCTGACAGATACGCTTTAACAGTTACTATATTAAAAGATGGAATTGCTCCCAGTACTATACATATTCTGGCTTTCTAACACTATCTTACAGAAGAGGCTATGAGAAGTGAAGCTCTATTTACAACACGTGCAGTGTCCAGCAGGGGTATACGTAAGGGAACTCCCCAATGGATACCTCCTCTTTATGAATGACTGGCATGCATAGATTCCCATGTTAAGTATACTGCATACTATACTATTTTTCTCCCCACGGGATCCTGCACTATGTTATTGAGCATAGGTCTGCACCAATCCATCCAGCAGACAAATGCAAACTGTGACAAACCACCCAATTGGAGGCCACACTGACTTTTCAGGCCTACGATTGAGGTCTATGGATAGGGACAGCATTGTGTAAAAACTTTAAAAATGTTATACATTTCTGCAGCAATTTTGTCTCTACCATGTTTTTAACAGTAACTCTTCAGTCATTGTAGATCTGGCTTTGCTGCAGGCATGAACATTAGAACATCTTACTGACACTTTTATTCATTACAGGGGCCTTACTGTAATACATACCTACTGGTGAAAGTCAAACCTGAACATATAGAACTATGAAACATGAAAAGCATGTTACCTTTGAAGTGTAATGCATTCAGAAGCATTAAGACAATATTTGATGGGATGTTGGAAAGAAAGTTTGGGATTTTTCCTCTGGTGGCATCCTTAACCCACTTGTTTATATCCTCCAGATTCTGCCGCATATCCTGCTTGAGGTTTACAGGTTTTGTTCCATAAAGCCTTTCTGATCTCTTAAGGAAACTTTTTTTAATTTGAAAATCTAAAAAAAAAAAAAGTGAGAAACTTAGACATTGTCCCACCACAGTCCCTAAAGTTTAGCAGGATAGCTAGCTACTAGATAGAAAAACCTTTTGATTGTTTATCTCCAAAAATAACCTAGGAGGCCACCTACCCCTTGTCATGTTTCTCTTTGTAAAAATGTAGTAGCAAGAGATAGAGAAGGTAAAACCCTTTATTTAAAGGGGTACTCCGCTGTTAGACATCTTATCCCCTATTCATCTTATCCCGCTGTTGGGACCCCGCCAGCCAACATGCCCCCCTCCCATAGACATGAATGGAGGGGGCATGGCCATGACATCACAATCCCAGCCTCCGGTTCCCAGAGTGTTCTGAACAAAATGCTCCGAACACTGGAGCACTCCTTTAATGAAAGTTCCCTGTTAAAGGAGTTGTTCAAGGTTAGTAAAATGTATTGCCATCCAAATGGCTAGGGGGGCTCTGAGGGTCGGACCACTGCAATTTGTTGCACGGCGCCCTGGCTCTTTGCACTAAAAGAGCTGATGATGACACCGCACGAAGCACTGGTCAACACATCCCCTCCAGGCATCTCTAGGGGAGAGGTAGAGATACACCTTTGTGCTGGCGCACAGTGTAGGAGATCACAGGGGTCCGACCGCTCTGACCCCAGCGACTAGACACTTATCCCCTATTCATTGGATAGGGAACAAATTTTCCTAACCTGGACTACTCCTTTAAAGGGGTACTCCACTCCACTGCTTAGCGTTTGGAACAAAACTGTTCCTAATGCTGGAGCAGGGAGCTCGTGACGTCCGCCCCGCCCCCTCAATGCAAGTCTATGGGAGGGGGTGTGACTTGCATTGAGGGACCGGGGTGGGACATCATGAGGGGGCTGGGCTATGATGTTACGAGCTCCCGGCTCCAGCATTTGGAACAGTTTGTTCCAAATGCTGAGAAGCAAAGTACCCCTTTTAAAAAGATGCTGTGAAGTAATTTGTTGATAGATTGGACAAAAAAAATGATGCAGATTATTAGCCATTAAGTACACCATGTTGAAAAACTACAAGCTTACACATTATAGAAACACATTCATGGCAGAAAAGAAGTTCTCTGATGAACTATAGGTGGAGATTTGTCAAAAATTGTGCAGAGGAAAATTTGACCAATTGCTCATAGCAACCAATCCGATCTCTTATTTTTAACAAGGCCACTTTTCCTCTACACAGATTGTGTTCCCCCATTGTTCTTCCCTTATCTAACACACCTTTCTTGATGTACATGCGAGTAGCTAAACTTAAAGAACTTTTCACCAGTCGCTTTGTCACTTTGTGCAACTTCTCGTGAAGACATTGTAATGATTCCACATGGAGTGCCTCCAATATGTGCGTCTCCGTTTGATTCTCAGCACCTAAAATTAAAAAATACACATTAAAATATGTTAATACTGAAGCAATGCCTAACACTTTCAATGTCACTAGAATAAAAACAAACCCACTCACCCACCTACCCTTTGACATTTTCCAGCTATTCAATAATTAAAGATTACTCTTAAATATAATGATATTTAGCCAAAAAGCAACATGACATATTGTCAAGGTGTGCAAGTCATTAGTTTATTTGTTCTTTAAGCACAGACAAAACAAGGGTTCCAAAGCTGGCCAAAATCTTCTGCAAGGCTATTGCATACATAGCTCAAGGGTACCAGTTAGGACAGTTTTTAGTAAGCAGTTAATACTTTGTACATTTTACATTTCAAACAACCATCTGAAAAATAGGGTCACAAGTGCCGTATTCTGCTGCTGCTTATTTTCCTACCCATTGAAGTCAATGGGTAGCGAAATAAGCAGCTGATTTTGCTACCCATTGACTTCAATAGGTAGGAAAATATGCAGCAAAATACGGCTGTTGACCCTACCCTAAGGGTGTATTCACACATACAGTATCCTGCACATATTTGATGCTGCAGATTTTTTTATGCAAAGTTCAATGTAAACTAAATGACTGAACACTGCATCAAATCCTGCATCAACTTCAAATCCTGCGCAGGATACTGTACGTGTGAATACACCCTAAGAGAGGAAACTACTCTTTCATACTGCCTGATCCACTGTTCACTGTGGAGGAGACCAATATCATATGCCTTGCCCAACCAACCCGATTGATAGCTAAACAGGGTGGGGGTGAATCCACCAGGGTATGCCTGATGACTCCTTGTTTAAAAACGACAAAAGCAATGACTGCAAAAAGCAATGACTGGCAAATCTGACACTATTGGGGACTGTCTGTGGACCCATTCAAATCAACGCTAGTAATAGCGTGAGAATGCACCCTAAAGCTATGTTCACACGGCAGAATTTCCTCCACTTTTCCATGCAAAAACCACAGCGCTCAAGTAATTTGAAGCAGATTGCAAGAAGAATTTCCATGTGAAAATTCTGTCTGGTTTCAAAGCCCCGTTCGTGTCATTGAAAGGTCGTGAGTATTTTCTGCATCAAGAATTGACATGTGTGAACATAGCCTAAGAAGAGAACATCGTCGGAGTGACAGCATTGTACCCTGCCAATACAGCAGTTTTTAACTCTGAAAGTGCAGATTTTACACCACAATAATAAAAAAAAAAAATTAAAAGATATAGCTATCAGCTGTATGTTCAGAACTGATTACATACAACCAGTTCAATTTTGCGCCATCAAAACCCTATACCGTAAAATCTCCCTTAGTAAAACACTCCCCAATAGTGGACAGTTTTTAATTCCCCAGCAGAGTCCCATAAGACTTGTATTTGCACCCACCGAATAGGAGACACTCCCAATAGCGGATGCAGACACACCCAATAGGGGACAACCAGGCTTATGTGCCGGTCCTACCTTGTACACATAAGCAAGAAGGAGAATCCAGCACTGCAGGTCCAAAGCAAGGAAGGTGCTTTATTACATAATGACACACAGACACAACGTGGATCACAAGGTGACGCATTTCGGCGAACTCTCTCGCCTTAAGCGTACAAAGAAATGTTAAGATCCTTCTGGTCTATATAGGGGACAGAAGCCCCACCCCCTACCAGGTGAAAACACCTGAGTGGATGAGGGTGGAGCCACCTGCCCCTACACAGACAGATTAACAACATAATACATACTAAAACAAAAAACACACCAATATGTTGGATACAAAAAACATAATACATAAATGAAATATATCCACCGTGAAAAATAGTAACAAGAACATAAAATAATTTGAAAAAAAAAAAAGGGTGTGAAATTTATAGTGTATTATTAATACCCTGACCATCCATAGTTGATCGGTATACCAACATAAATCAGTAAATGACATAAAAAATATCCTAAGTTAGAAATACCAAGTCATTGCTGTGTTCCACTCTCTCCCCAAAGTCCACAAGGATGTGTTGCCTCCCCCCATGCGCCCCCATTGTTGCGGGCATCTCATCTTTGAATGAGAGACTGTGCTCCTGGATTGACAATCTACTACAGCCATTAATCTGTCATATTCCTGGGTACATTAAAGATTCGAGCCATGTTCTCCAGATGTGCGAACAGATGAAGTGGCAAGCCAATTATGTATGGATCACGGCCGATGTGACGTCATTGTACTCGGTCATACCGCACTATTTGTCGAAACTGGCTCTTATCTGGTTCTTAAAAACATTCTCAGTATCCCAGTGATTTATGTAATTACATTGTTCAGGTAGTGGATTTTCTGATGACCCACAACTTTTTCCAGTTTGACCAGGAATTTTACCTCCAAATCACTGGCGCTTCGATGGGGGTGAAGTTCTCCCCCTCTCTCGCCAACATATATATGTGTTGGTGGGAGAGGGAGACATTATTCGCCCCCATCAACCTATTTTCCACCTCCATCCAGTGGTATGGCCACTACATAGACGACCTCATATTTATATGGGGTTCCGATACAAACCTTCTCTGACTACCTAAACAATAATCAGTTTAATCTAAAATTTACTGTCGCAATTTGTTCAGGTACATATCCTTCCTGGATATGCATCTCACCGGTGATGCTAATGAGGGCAAAATTTCCACGTCCACATACAGGAAGGAGACCTCTGTCAACTCAATTTTGCAAGCTGGCTCGTGTCATCCCCCCCACGTCACGAGGAATCTACCCGTGGGGGGAGATGATCCGTGTCAGACGCAGTTGTTCCTGAGAGGAAGACTTTGTTCGGGAGTCAGAGGCTACAGCATTACGTTTGAAACAGAGGGGGTACACAGAGGGCTCTATCAGTCGTGCTGTTCGGATCGCTCGAGATAGTGATCGATCAGCACTATTGAAAGGTAAATTTAACAGCTTCAATCTGGATGGTGAACACCAAAACAAGAAACCCTTAACCTTTGTTACACAATTCAGTGACTACTTTGTTGCCATTCGCAGAATTATTATGAAATATATCCCCATGATTTCAGGAGATCCGGCATATTCCGGGATTTTCTCGAATGGCTTTAGAGTGGTCTCTAGGAAAGCGAAAACCATTGCGAGTAGGGTTTCCCCAAGCATGTTCCAACGTACTGGAGCTACTAAACCCAGTTGGTTGCAACACATGGGGTCGTACAAATGTGGCCACAAATGTGGGGGAGATGATCCGTGTCAGACGCAGTTGTTCCTGAGAGGAAGACTTTGTTCGGGAGTCAGAGGCCACAGCATTACGTTTGAAACAGAGCACATGCTGTCTAGTCATGTTAAACAGTACTGAATTTAAGTCCACAAGTAATGGAGAAATCTTTCAAATGGAGATACACATCAACTGCAATACCACCATTGTAGTTTATTATATCACATGCCGGAAGTGTAACATCCAGTATGTGGGGTGCATGACAGGTGCCCTCAAAGTGAGAGTTCGGAGGCACCTGTCAGACATCCCACACTTTAACTCCCACCATGTCTCCATGGTTAGCAGACATTGTGCAGAGTGTCATGCAGGCTCCTTTCGGAGCTTGTATGTACAGGGTATTCAGAAGGTCACAGCCCCAATACATGGAGACCATAGGAGGAAACTTATGGACCGAGATGTCTATTGGATCCTCAAAATGGGTACTAGGTACCCTGTAGGTATGAACAGGAGGCAAGACACCATGCTATATTATTAGTTCCACACAGGGTGTGATCAGATCGTTGTGTCTTCTTGCCTCCTGTTCACACTGATCCCCATTCAGTACACACTATTTTTATTAGTACAGACCTCTTTTAGAGATCGGGTTCTCACTGGGCCGAGTACTAAAGGGTATCTATTTATATATGAATATGCCCAGTCTTCACAGGATATTATAAACCATTTTATTTATTTTTATATGGTTGTGCCCAGTTTTTACCCGTAGGCCTATTACTCAGGGTTGGGTTGGTGATTCTTCCTGCACCATATTAGTCATTTATTTCCATAATGTAGACATGTCCTTATTGGAGGCTTGTCTTATGATTAATTTGTTCAGGTGCATGAGACCCACCATCCCATTTTCTTCTCCAAAACTGCTATGTGAACAACTCCCTCACTATCCACTAATCCGCGTGCTTATTGCTTTAGACTTGTTCACACACACACACAAAGATTTTATTATACTGATATATGTTGGTATCTCTATCCAACTATGGACGGTCAGGGTATTAATAATACACTAATTTTCACACCTTTTTTGTTTCAAGTTATTTTATGTTCTTGTTACTATTTATTTTTCACCTTGGATATATTTCATTTTTGTATTATATTATTATATGTTTTTTGTATCCAACATATTGGTGTGTTTTTTTTAGTATGTATTATGTTGTTAATCTGTCTGTGTAAGGGGGGGGTGGGGGTGGCTCCAGACTCATCCACTCAGGTGTTTTCACCTGGTGGGGGGGTGGGGCTTCTGTCCCCTATATAGACCATTTCTTTGTACGATTAAGGCGAGAGAGTTTGCCGAAACGCGTCACCTTGTGATCCACGTTATTTGTCAGTGTGTCATTATGCAATAAAGCGCCTTCCTTGCTTTGGACCTGCAGTGCTGGATTCTCCTTCTTGCTTATGTTTGCATCTACACGTGTAGTCCACACATTTCCGCGCACTGGAATCAGGAGTGGCGAGCTGGACACTTGTGGAGTGTGTGTACCTTGTACACAGGGCCGGCATCAAGGGGTACAGCCAATACCCCAGTAACGGGCCCTGGCCCCCACTGCAGAAGCCCCAGCACAGAAGCAGAAGCCTGCTGTTTAATCAGTAGTCTCCTGCTTCTGTACATTTGCCGGCCACATCATAACTACCCCCTCCTTCCCTGATCCCCCTGTGCCACATAGTCCCTCTATTACCCCCTGTGCCACGTCATTTCTTCTTGATTCCCCCGTGCTATTTCATTCCCTCTTTGTTACCCTCTGTGCAAAGTCATCACTCCCTTTTTACCTCCCCTGTGCCATTTCTTCCCCCCTTAGCCATTTCATTCCCCTTCATCACCCTATGCCACTTCATAAAGAGGGGAGTGATGAATTTACACATGGGGATGAAGGGGAAATTATGTGGCAGGGGGTAAGGGGGGATAATTTGGCACAATGCACGGGGGAATAAGGTGGCACAGGGTAAAAAGGGGATAAAATGATACGAGGGAGGAATAAGGGGGATTCAACAGCACTTGGAGATTCTAATGTAATACTACTTTTTATCATGTTTTATAGATAATTACACCCTGGAGTGAGTACAGGACAGGATTTGGTAATTTATAAAGATTGCTAAGCCCTTTCCCTATAGGGGACATCTCTCAATAGCAGACACTTATTCCCTGTGAGTGTCCGCTATTGGAAGATTCTACTGTATATTTATATTTTTCTCATATCAATGTAAACAGTTACCATACATATCTAATCTTTATGGAAGCGTACAGTCGTTACCTAGTGCCAGCTGTAAAAGACCAAGGGCGATGCTAAAGGGGGACACCACCACATTCGGGTTCTGAGATTCCAGCTCGACCTGTTTCAGAAGGTCCATGCTAAATTTATTCATTGCCCTTCCAAATTTTTGCACATCTGCAGGTGACAGCACCCCATCACATTCATTTTCAGATGAGAATGCTAGGTCAAATCCAACTTCTTCACTTGAGCATTCCTTAGGGTGAAAGGCCACTGTTGGGTCAGGAGGTTTACTAGATTCTTCTGGTGCTGCTGTGGATGTAGTGGTTGTGAAGGACTCTGTTAGGTGAGGATAGATATCTAACAGACTGTCTGAGGTAGAGTCTACAATAGGAGAGTGTGTCGTTTCTGTATGAGGAGTTGTAGTAACAGGAGTTGTTGCTGTCGTATCTGTAACAAATTCTTCATTCACTTCCTGTATATATAAAGAAAAAAAAATATAGCATTGCATTTAATTCAGTCATTAAATCAGTGTACTGTAATTCTTTTCCATGACTAAGACTTAAGTCGAAATGTGTCGGAGGCGTTTCCTTCTGTGCATATGTACTTTTAATCCATTTTTGTGTTTTGGATTTTATTATGGATCAATAAAATATATATTTTTTACTCATATGGGAGCCGGACTTTTTCACCTTACCTTTTTTTGATGAGTCCACCTGGAGACACGGCTTCAGTGTATAGCCCGGAGCTTCCAACCCGAGATGTACTGAGAGGAACGATATCTGTCTATGTGGATTTATGGGTGAGCTGATATATCTACCTTCCTTTGAGTTATTTGTCACTTTAATGTGTCTACTCCAAGCCCACTGCTCATATGTCTATATGTAGTGTTTCATAGTTTATTTCACTGTGATATCTATTGTTAGATGCACTTCTATACCTTATTGTCTCATCAAGAGTTAATCTTGTCTGTGCAAGAGTATGCACAGAGAGCCAAATGACTGCTTCAGCCAATCAGGGCTCCTGCTCTCCCAGGTCTGTCTAGATGAGAAGGAGATAGTTGAGTGGGAGAGAGGAGAGAGTGTGGAGGTCAACTCCAGACCTACTGTGGGCCCTGTGCCTCACCACATGAGGACAGGCCTAGGAGACCCAATTGCTTCAACCATCACCCTTCACAGGACCCGGCAGACCAGGTTGTCCATCAATTAAGTCTGTCCAGTCAAGTTTAGACCCAAGTTTGCTGTGGGGAGAAGAGCCAGTGAGCCGACAGGCCTCATCAGCAAAAGAAGAGGATAACGAGTGAAAGCCTCAAGCAGCTCCGGTCCATACAAGTCCACCCTGGTGGTAAGCCTTAACCATGGATTCCACAAGTGAGGTGCAAAGTTAGTGATAGTCAGCTCTAATGTCAAGTCAGGCTTAAGTCAGTCATGTCCCAGTAAGCAAATCAGTCTTTCCAAGTCAAGTTCAGACTGGTCTCAGCTAAATTTAAGTCTTAAGTTAATTTGCAAGGACTACAAGTCCCATAGTGCCAAGCAGCAATTGTGGTTCTCTGTCGTAGCCTTTAGAGAATAGTGCACTAAAGTTACCTGTTCCTGTTTTGGATTGCAAGTTGCTAAAGTAAAAGTAAAAACAGGTTTCCCTAAGCCAGCATTTAAAGTATTTCTTTACCCGGCACCGGCAGCCTTTTATCCATGGTAGTGTGGTGGTTAACACTGCTGGCATCAAACGTTCTTTCCCCACTGTACACAAATACGCCATTAGCCCCCCGCCTACCACACTTATCACTAAAATTTTATTCTAAAGGATAACTAGAGATGAGCGAAATTTTGAAAAATTTGATTAGTACGATTCGCCCAATTTAAAAAATAAATAAATAAAAAAAAATGTGGTTCGATCAGAATTTATTCGCGGTGAATCTATATTAACCCCTTAAGGACTCAGGGTTTTTCCGTTTTTGCACTTTCGTTTTTTCCTCCTTACCTTTTAAAAATCATAACCCTTTCAATTTTCCACCTAAAAATCCATATTATGGCTTATTTTTTGCGTCGCCAATTCTACTTTGCAGTGACAGTCATTTTACCCAAAAATGCACGGCGAAACGGAAAAAAAAAAATCATTGTGCGACAAAATCGAAAAAAAAACGCCATTTTGTAACTTTTGGGGGCTTTCGTTTCTACGCAGTGCATATTTCGGTAAAAATTACACCTTATCATTATTCTGTAGGTCCATACGGTTAAAATGATACCCTACTTATATAGGTTTGATTTTGTCGCACTTCTGGAAAAAATCATAACTACATGCAGGAAAATTTATACGTTTAAAAATGTCATCTTCTGACCCCTATAACTTTTTTATTTTTCCACGTATGGGGTGGTATGAGGACTCCTTTTTTGCGCCGTGATCTGAAGTTTTTATCGGTATGATTTTTGTTTTGATCGGACTTTTGATCACTTTTTATTCATTTTTTAATGGTATAAAAAGTGACCAAAATACGCTTTTTTGGACTTTGGAATTTTTTTGCGCGTACGCCATTGACCGTACGGCTTAATTAATGATATATTTTTATAGTTCGGACATTTACGCACGCGGCGATACCATATATGTTTATTTTTTATTTTTTTTACACTGTTTTATTTTTTTTATGGGAAAAGGGGGGGTGATTCAAACTTTTATTAGGGAAGGGGTTAAATGACCTTTATTAACACTTTTTTTTTTACATTTTTTTTGCAGTGTTATAGGTCCCATAGGGACCTATAACACTGCACACACTGATCTCCTATGCTGATCACTGGCGTGCATTAACACGCCTGTGATCAGCATTATCGGCGCTTGACTGCTCCTGCCTGGATCTCAGGCACGGAGCAGTCATTCGTCGATCGGACACCGGGGAGGCAGGTAAGAGCCCTCCCGGTGTCCGATCAGCTGTTCGGGACGCCGCGATTTCACCGCGGCGGTCCCGAACAGCCCGACTGAGCAGCCGGGTCACTTTCACTTTCACTTTAGAAGCGGCGGTCAGCTTTGACCGCCGCTTCTAAAGGGTTAATACCGCACATCGCCGCGATCGGCGATGTGTGGTATTAGCCGTGGGTCCCGGCCGTTGATTAGCGCCGGGACCCACGCGATATGATGCGGGATCGCGGCGCGATCCCACTTCATATCGCGGGAGCCGGCGCAGGACGTAAATATACGTCCTGCGTCGTTAAGGGGTTAAAGGGGTACTTCCTGTGGATTTTTATAATTTTTATTTTTTTTAATAAATCAACTGGTGCCAGAAAGTTAAACAGATTTGTAAATTACTTCTATTAAAAAAATCTTAATCCTTCCAGTACTTATTAGCTGCTGAATACTACAGAGGAAATGGTTTTCTTTTTGGAACACAGAGTTCTCTGCTGACATCACTGTCCATTTTAAAGAACTGTCCAGAGTAGGAGAAATTCCCCATAGCAAACATATGCTGCTCTGGACAGTTCCTAAAATGGACAGAGATGTCAGCAGAGAGCACTGTGGTCATGATGTCAGCAGAGATCTCTGTGTAACAAAAAGAAAACCATTTCCTCTGTAGTATTCAGCAGCTAATAAGTACTGGAAGCATTAAGAATTTTTAATAGAAGTAATTTACAGAATTGTTTAACTCTCTGTCACCAGTTGACACACACACACACACACACACGGCTGCTTTGGGCCTGACCAGTCAGTCCCGTCCCCCCCCCCCCCCCCCCCCTGCTCCCAGGCAATGCATTGTTGCATTAGCTAAACCCCTTAATAACAGCCCATTTTGGCCTTAAGGACAAAGCCAGTTTCCTTTTTGAGTTCATTTTTTCCTCCTCGTCTTTTTAAATTCACACTTTTTTTTACTTATGAGAGCCTGCTTTTTGCATGACCAATTGTCCTTAGAATAAAAAGGTGTTATTACAACCATAAGATGTACAGCATAACAAAATGTGTGTATGTTCCACAAAAACTTCCAAACGGCTAAAGATATTAACATGAAACTTTACACACGTTAATTTTATGTCAACAACAAACATAGGATAGGTGATTTAACCCTTACTCACCCCCATTTGCCAGGGGCGGGGTTTATGTTTAAAGTCCTATACAAGTCAATAGGAAATATATGTTACTGCATAACTTCCAAACGGCTGGAGATATTTCGATAATACTTGGTCACATGTTATTTATATGTCCACTTAAAATATAGGACAGTTAATTTAACCCTCAACTACACCCATTTGTGAGGGTCGGGGTTTTTGTTTAAAGTCCCATGCAAATCAATGGGAAATGTATGTTCCCACATAACTTCCGTACCGCTGGAGATATTTCAATACCTGGTACACATATTACGGGTCAGGATAGGAGGACGGGACATGAAGTCAAAAGCTTCCCCCTTTGTTTATTTTCCTCCCCAACAGGGATTAGGAAGGAAAAACCGGGCAACACCGGGTACTCAGCGCATATATTATATATATAATTTTATTATATATATATATATATATATATATATATATATATATATATATATATATATATATATATATATATATATATATATATATATATATATATATATATATATATATATATATATATATATATATATATATATATATATATATATATATATATACACACACACACACACACACACACACACACATATACATATACACACACACACACACACACACACACATATACACATATACACATATACACATACACACCGTATTTATCGGCATATAACACGCACTTTTTAGGCAAAAATTTTTAGACTAAAGTCTGTGTGCGTGTTATACGCCGATACACCCCCAGGAAAGGCAGGGGGAGAGAGGCCGTCGCTGCCCGCTTCTCTCCCCCTGCCTTTCCTGGGGTCTAGAGCGCTGCTGTCGGCCCTTTTCACCCCCTGGTTATCGGCGCCGCTGCCCGTTCTGTCCCCCTGACTATCGGTGCCGGCGCCGATAGCCAGGGAGAGAGAAGCGGCGCCGACAGCCAGGGGGAGAGAAGGGGCAGCGGCACCCATTGCCGGCGCCGCTGCCCCGTTGCCTCCCCCCATCCCCGGTGGCATAATTACCTGAGTCCGGTCCGCGCTGCTCCAGGCCTCCGTCGTGCGTCCCCGGCGTCATTGCTATGCACGGCGCGGCGCATGACGTCAGAGCGCCGCGCCGTTCAGCGCATAGCAATGACGCCGGGGACGCACGACGGAGGCCTGGAGCAGCGGAGCAGCGCGGACCGGACTCAGGTAATTATGCCACCGGGGATGGGGGGAGGCAACGGGGCAGCGGCGCCGGCAATGGGTGCCGCTGCCCCCTTCTCTCCCCCTGGCTGTCGGCGCCGCTTCTCTCTCCCTGGCTATCGGCGCTGGCAATGGGGAGCCGGTACCGATAGTCAGGGGGACAGAACGGGCAGCGGCGCCGATAACCAGGGGGTGAAAAGGGCCGACAGCAGCGCTCTAGACCCCAGGAAAGGCAGGGGGAGAGAAGCGGGCAGCAACGGCCTCTCTCCCCCTGCCTTTCCTGGGGGTATATCGGGGTATACACGCGCACCCTGATTTTTTTCTTGGATATTTGGGTAAAAAACTTTTTTCCCAAATATCCGTGGTAAAATGAGGGTGCGTGTTATAGGCCGGTGCGTGGTATACCCCGATAAATACGGTGTAATATATATATATATATATATATATATATATATATATATATATATATATATATATATATATATATATATATATATATATATTTATATATATATATCTCTATATTTTGCGCTTTGAGCTGTAGTTTTTATTGGTACCAGTTTTACATATATGTGTGACTTTTTCTGGGATGTGATGTGGCCAAAAAAGTAGCAATTCCTGATAAATTTTTTTAGATTTTCTTTTTTATATGTTTACGCTGATGTCTGCCATTACCAGCAGGCCCCTGGCTGCTGACAAAAGCCAGGACATGCCGTGCATGATCCGAGCACCATTCCGGTGGTCACATGTACAGGACATAAATCCTGGTGTACGAAGTACCCGCGAATCAGGAAATACATTTAGGTTCAATGGGAGATTTATAATTAACTAGCTGAATACCCGGTGTTGCCCAGTTTTTTCCTTTCTAATCCTTGTTGGAGAGGAAAACAAACAAAGGAGGAAGCTTTTGACCTCCTATCCCGTCGTCCTATCCCGACCCGTAATATGTGTACCAGGTATTGAAATATCTCCAACCGTACGGAAGTTGTGGGAACATATATTTCCCATTGATTTGCATGGGACTTTAAACAAAAACCCGGACCCTCACAAATGGGGGTAGTTCAGGGTTAAATTAACTATCCTATATTTTAAGTGGACATATAAGTAACATGTGACCAAATATTATGGAAATATCTCCAGCCGTTTGGAAGTTATGCCGTAATATATTTCCCATTGACATGTATGGGACTTTACAAAAAAAAAAAAACGACCCTAGCAAATGGGGGTGAGTAAGGGTTAAATCACCTATCCTATGTTTGTTGTTGACATATAAGTAACGTGTGCAAAGTTTCATGTTAATATCTTTAGCCGTTTGAACGTGAACATATACACACACACGTTGAGTTTTATATATAGAGATGTTACCCCTTTTTCTCGTGTATTTTGCACAAAAATTTGCGCAATGACATTCATCGCATCTTTATTGTGTGTCTTTTATTGACAGAGCAAACAGAAAGTACTCTTGTGTATTGTGGAATGCATTCTACAGTGGATACTAATTTATCATGTGCATTTTTTTTTTTTTTTTTTTTTTTTTTTTTTTTTTTTAAGTGTAGACACATTTTTTGTAATGCAAAAATACATCATCAAAAAAGGACACGTAGGAAAGTGTTCTACCAAGACAGCCGGACTCTGCCTATGATGGGAGTTATATTTCAGGGGCTGATCGCACCGGGTCATTCTCCAGAGACCTGTTACGATCCGCATTTATTAACTGTAAAAGCCCGTGGCACTGAACTGCCCGCCAGCTCCTGTATACAGCTGTTACATTTCAGTGTGGGAGTATTTGTATTACTTCAGGGCTGAGGGATGGCACTTGCACTTTTAGGACTACTACTCCCATCATGGACCAAATCCATCCATGATGGGAGTTATAGTACAGGGGCTGAGGTCCAGATCGCAGCAGGTCATTCTCCAGAGACCCACTGCGATCTGTATTTATTAAGTTAAACCGGTGGCACATGTGGCTACACTGCCCTCCCCGCCGGTTCCTGTATACGCTGTCATAATCCATAATCCCTGCCAACGGGAGCTCTGATTAGTGAATAGCTTTTCACCAGAGCCCCTGGTGGCGGGGATTATGAATTATGACATACAGTATTCCCCGCCTGGAGCCAGCGGGGTGCGCAGTGTAGCCGCACTTGCCGCGGGCTTGTTCACTTAATGCGGATCGCAGTGGGTCTCTGGAGAATGGCCTGCTGCGATCTGCACCTCAGCCCCTGGACTATAACTCCCATCATGGATGGAGTCTGTCCATGATGAAGTACTAGTCCTAAAAGTTTCGCAGCCGAGGGATGTGCAAGTGCCATCCCTCAGCGTTGTTGTACTACAACTTCTCCCATCATGGGAAAGACTGTCCAAGGGCAGAGGAACAGATCGAAAGGGGGTCTCACTACTGAGACCCCCTGCGACCTTTACTGCTAGTGATGACAACATTAGAGGGCAGAGCTACACAGTTCAGGCCTGACTGTTCTCATTATGCATTTTTCATAATGGAATCAGAGCATTTCTGGCAGTGTGTTCCCAAACAGGGAGACTCCAGCCCCCATGATGGGACTCTTAGTTTAGCAACAATTGGAGGCTCCCTGTTTAGGAACATGCTGCATTATGTGCGCTCTCCCCATATTTCTTGTTTTTCTTTTCTTCTCATTTCAGATGTGTGAATGCGGAGGACTACATCAGATTCGGTGGACTGCGACGATGACCAGCGTTTTTTTTATTTCAATAAAATGGTTAACGAGGGCTGTAGAGGAGTGTTTTTTTAAAGAAAAAAATTCTCAATGTGTTGTGTTTTTTATAAATGAATTTTCAGGCTTAGTAGTGGAAGCGGTCTTATAGAGGGAATCCATTACTAAGCCGGGGCTTAGAGTTAGCCCCAAAATCAGCTAACACTAACCTCCAATTATTACCCCGATACCCACCGCCTCAGAGCTGGTACCAACAGGCCCATAGCTTAAAAAAATGGTGCTCCTGGGCCTAGGTATTAACAGGCTGGCCCTCCCCAGCCTTAAAGGAGAACTCCAGAACATAAAAATTGTCCCCCATACTGCCGGCAGTAAAAAAAAAAATAAAGATGTACATACCTTCCTCAGCACCCCCGGGGCCGCCGGTAACCGTCTCCGTCGCAATACACTTCCTGGTTGCCGGTGGTCGGATGAATCATACTGCGCTCAGCCAATCACCAGCCGCAGCAAAGTCAGACTCGATAGGCTTAGCGGCAGTGTGACGTTTTCGGTCCCAGGTGCCGGTGTAGTGAAGAATTTTGTGTCCTGAAGCGTTTTCACACTGCCGCTCAGCCTATTGCCGGCCAAGTCTGACTTTGCTGCGGCTGGCGATTGGCCGATTCATACGACCACCAGCAACCAGGAAGTGGATCGCGGCGGAGACCGGAGCCAGTTACCGGAGGCCCCGGAAGAGCGGAGGAAGGTATGTACATCTTTATTTTTATTTTACTGCAGGCAGTATGGGCGACAATTTTTATATTCCGGAGTTCTCCTTTAAGGCTGGGGAGGGCCAGTAACAATGGTCCTCACCCACCCTTTGGTATCTGGCCGATATTGAAAATAGGGGGAGACCCCCACGTGTTTATTTTAAATAACAATAAATAAAATAAAACCACACACGTGTGTGCTTCCCCCTGTTTTTCAGTATCAGCCAGGTACCAACCAAGCAACAGCCTGCCGTTAACAGGTTGGGAGAGGACCATTGTTACTGGCCCTCCCCAGCCTAAATAACGCCAGCCTGTTACCGCCCAGGCTCTTCCTGGCACCCCTGTGGCAGTGGGTACTGGGGTAATAATTGGAGGGTTAGCGCTACCTGATTTTGGGGCTAACGCTATGCCCCGGCTTAGTGATGGATTCAGTCTACAAGACTGCTTCCACTACTAAGCCAGAAAATTCAATTATTAAAAAAATAAAAATAAAAATAAAAATAAATAAAACACTTCCCCACAGCCCTCATTAACCCTTTTATTGCTGTTCATCGCAATCTGCCAAATTTGACAGTCCTCCGCATTCACGTATCTAAAATGAAAAAAAACAAAAAAAAACACACATGTAACTACAACCATTTCTGTGATTTCTACACTATCAAAAAGCTATTGAGAAATTTGTGATGTAAACTGGATTCTCATGTCTTCGAAAAGATCATGTAAAGCAGACAATATATACGTGGACATGCCCACTTTTACAAAACTGACGTGAACAGTGTAAGCTGCGGCACAAAGCTCTTTGAAAGCCGGTAATTACTCACCGGTAATTCTGTTTTCACGAGCCATGACAGCACCACCTGAGAGAGGGACTCCGCCCCTAGGGACAGGAAACCTTGGAGAATAAAAGGAAGTCCACTCCTCTCCATCCTCAGTGAGTTACAGAGACCTAGAACAGCCTTCCTACTTAGTTAGTAATAACAGTCATGAAAAACAACAACAACTAAACAAGCAAACATAAAATTTCCTTCCCCCCCCCCCCCCCCCTTCACCCAAGTGACCTAAACATCCGTGATACAATATTTAGAACAAACAAAAGGGTGGGAATGCAGCGGTATTGTCATGGCTCGTGAAAACAGAATTACTGGTGAGTAATTACCGGCTTTCCCCATCGCCATGATAGCACCACCTTAGAGCATACCAGAGACCAAGATTTGGGTGGGATAACAGTTTGGAGAACCTTACGACCAAAGGATAAAATCAGAACAGCTCCCCACATCCAACCTATAGTGGCGAAAAAAAAAGTGTGGGGAGACGACCAGGTGGCCGCCTTAGAGATTTAGCCTATCGAGGCCCCTCTCCTCTCGGCCCAGGAGGATGCAACTGCACATGTAGAGTGAGCCTTGAGACCAACAGGAGGAGAAAGGCCAGAGGAGACATAAGAAACAAATAGCCTCCCTAATCCATCTAGCTATGGTATCACTTCAAACACTATTACCCTTATTCTGACCACAGAATTGTACAAATAGTCTATTTGATTTCCTAAAATCTTTAGTTCTTTCCAAATAAGAAATAACGCACCTCCTTACATCCAGCATATGAAAAGATTTCTCTCTCTCATTTGCTGGGTTGCTACAGAATGAGAGTAAGACTATTTCCTGAGACAAGTGAAAATTGGATATCACTTTCAGCAAAAATGCTGGGTCAGTTCTAAGAACTATTCTATCATCTAGGATAAGAGTATATGGCTCAAGGCAAGAAAAATTAGCTATTTCACCCACTCTACGAGCAGAGGTAACAGCTACCAGGAGAGCAGTCTTCAGAGTCACGTGTCAGATGGAGATAGAGGAAACTGGCTCAAAGGGTTCACCACATAACATATTGAGAACTAAGGTTAAATCCCAAGAAGGAGTTTTAGGAAGTTTTGGAATCTGGAGCCTTTTGATTGCCTAAAAAAAAAAAAAAAAACAATCTCACAATCCACGGATGACTGGCTATAGATTGAGAGAACAAGGATCCTAGGGCTGACACTTGCACCTTGAGAGTGGCTAACTTAAGACCTTTTTCTAATCCCTTCTGAAGAAAGTCCAGAATTTATGCAATATTAGGTTTATTAAAGTCCACCAAGGATGGGTCTATAAACTTAAAGTAAGCCTTCCAAATCTTGAAGTATATTGCTGAGGTAACAGGCTTCCTACTTGACTGTAATGTAGAGATGACTGAATCAGATAAACCTTTGCACCTCAGAATTACCCTTTCAAATTCCATGCAGTTAGGTGCAGACTGAGTGTCTGGATGAAAAATAGGACCATGAAACAAAAGATCCGGTTGTTCCGGTAAGACCCAAGGGTCTGTTAATGACATCTCCCGAAGGCATGAAAAGCAGGCCCTGCGGGGCCAGAATGGAGCTATGAGAATGACCCTCGCTCTGTCCTCGAATCTTTTTTAGAACTCATGGTATTAACACTAGTGGAGGGAAGGCATAGCTCAGACTCCACTTCCAGTACTGGGACAGTGCATCCACTGCTGTAGGGTTCTCTGAGGGGGACAGGGAAAGAAACTGTTTTACTTGGCGATTTTCTCTGGTGGCAAAAAGATCTATCTGAGGATAGCCCCATAGTACACAATTTTTTTTGAATATGTCCTTGTTTAGGCACCATTCCCCCTGATGGAGACTGTCTGCTCTGGTGTTGAGGGAGCCCTTTAGATGAACTGCTGATATTGACGCTAGATGTTTTTCTGCATATGAGAGGACCTGGGAAGAGAGACATTAAATGAGGGTTCTTAGTTGTACCCTGTCTGTTTATAAGGGCCACAGCAGTTGAGTTATCTGTAAGAACTTTAATATATCTTTCTGAAAAATAGTGTTTCCAATTGTCTGCAGGGCACGAAGGACTGCCAGTAATTATTTGTAATTAGAGGACTTACACTGTAAGGAAGATTTCCAGGACCCGTGAAAATCTTGGACGCCCACATGAGCTCCCCAACCCCACGGGCTAGCATCAGTTGTAACAATAGTGGGGTGCATAATCTTCTAATCTAACCCCCTTAATAAGTTTTCCCTGTCCTGCCACCAAAGGAGAGTTATTAGAATTTCTGAAGACAAAATGAAACTTCTATCAAGATCTTCAGGTGACCCATTCCAGATTTTTAGAAGTTCAGCCTGAAGACAGCGTGAATGAAACTGAGCCCATGGCACAGCTGGAAAAGAGGCCGTAAATAAACCTAATAATTTTATCAAATTTTATTTTGGGGAAAGAAGGATTTTTCCTGTATAAAATCCAAAATAATACCCAAAAATACTTTTTTCTGGGTTGGGGATGGAGACGACTTCTCCCAATTCACTATCCACCCTAGTTTTTCTATAATTTGTAAGGTGCGAGAAGCAAAAGACTGTACCTTTGAAGCTGAGTCCGCTACCAGGAGAATGTCATCCAGGTATGGGATGAATATTCCTTCCATCTCTGATATCACTTTCGTGAAGATCCTTGGCGCTACTGAGATCCCAAAGGGAAGGGCACAAAACTGAAGATGCATTAGCCTGGGGCCCGGGTGCACGAAAATGCTTAGGTACTTTTGAAAGTCCGGATGTATGGGTGCATGGAAGTAGGCATCCTTTAAAGTCTAGTGAGGCCATGAAACAATTTTTTGTAAGCAGGTTTACAGTTGATTTTAATGTTTCCATTTTTAATTTTTGGTATTTTATAAATCTATTTAGAGGTTTTAAATTTATAATTACCCGAAAGGTGTTGTTGGGTTTTTTCACCATGAACAGTGTGGAATAAAATCCCTGACACTCTTGACCTGATGGTACCTGTACTAGAACCCCTTTTTTTTTATTAACAGAAGAACTTCCTGTTGTAATGAGATTTGACCCTACAGGATTTTTTGTTATGATAAAGAGAGTGGGAGGGAGGCTGCAAAATTCCCAGCACAGACCATTCTGAATGACCTCCAGAACCTGGGAACTGCCTGCTATTTTTTTGTCACTCTGGAAAGAAATTCTGCAGTCTGCCACCCACTCGCAGGACCAAGTCTTTGAGATCCTGATTTTTTTGAGGTTTGGGGCTGGTTGAACATGAGGCCGCTATTCTTTTTGGAGAATTTCCAGCGCCCAGACTGACCTCGTCCTCTATTCTGGCCTCCACCTTGCCCTCTGGAACTAAAGGACTGGTTACGTTTGCTAAAGTTAAACCCTTTCTTCCTGTCATTTGCTTTCTCAAGTATATCCGAAAGAACAGACCCAAACAAATGCTCTCCTTCACAGGGGATGGCACATCATTTATTTTTTGAGGACACTTCACCTGACCAATGTTTTAACCATAAAGCCCTCCTAGCTGAATTTGACAGTGCTCCAGCACGGGCAGATAACCTTAGTGCATCTGAGGTGGAGTCAGCTAAGAAGGCCACCCCCTTACGTATAGTAGGGATAGAGGCTAGGAGCTGTTCCCTTGGAACCTTATTTTGTATGTTAGAGGTTAACTGATCTAACCAAACTAAAACGGATCTGGCTACAGAGGTCCCTGCCACGTTAGGTTTCAAGGCTGCCCCTGATGTTTTCCATGTTCTTTTTTTTATCCATTGGATCCATTTTTTTATCCATTGGATCCTTAAGGGTCCCAAGGTCTTCAAATGTGAGAGATCCCTTCCTAGAGATCTTAGAAATAGACAAATTTTTTGGTGGGTGATCCCAAGTTTTAGTTTCAGTGTCAGCGAATGGATATTTTCTTTTTAAAACCTTAGGCAAAAAAGACTGTCAGGATTCTCCCATTCTTTATGGATAACTTTTGAAATAATTTTATGTATAGGGAATACCCTATATTTTTTTGCAACCAAGACACTCAAACATAGTGTCTTGGATTGACCTTGGTTCTCTGGGTTCTTCTATATTTAGAGCGGAACAAACCGCCTTCACCAATTGGTCAGTGTCCTCAGGTGAAAAAAAAAAATGCTTTCCCTGAGGAGTCTTCCTCTGACTCTTCTCCTGAGTCCAACCCATCTGGCACAATAATACCCTCTTCATCAGAATCAGATTGATTTAATACCACTGGAGTAGTAATAACAGTAGAAGCAGTGGGAAGAGGTGCAGAATCAGTAACAACAGGATTAGCAGCAGCTGTTAAACTCTGAATGGATGACTGGATCTCCTTTCTAATGAGATCCTGCATTTGTGCCAGAAGAGACGGAACTAAGGCTGGAACTTCTGAAGTAATCAGCCTCATGTCAGGACTGACATGAGGCCTTTCCATATTCAGGAGGTAATATTCCTCTACACATATTACATTCACGATTCTTTGTCTTTTTGGAATGTTTCCTAGGTGCATCATCACCATGCTGAAAATAACCAAAAAGACCACAACTTAGTAAAAAATACCAAAACATAGAAAGAATACACTCACTACAGAAACTGCCGGTACCGAAGATGGCATCTTTGCAGAGGAGTCAGATGGAGAACGCCTCGGATTGTCACCGCTGGTACTCATGCTGGAACACAGGAAGAAAATCCCCCACTCCAATGCTGGCAGGTATGAATGGCTAGCCAGCTCACCACAGGAGGAAGAATGGCAGAATGAAAACTCCTTTTGAATCTGCCGCCTCCTGAGCTCCGGAGGCCCGGCGTGTGACATCACATCCACCCCTTCTGACCTCCAGCTTCCTCCTGCATCATCACTTGCACAGCAGTGACGGTGTAATCCCCGCCCCCTATGCTTCCTGCAGCTATCCTCAGTTATCTGCGCGACCGTGCTCAGACATCGGGATCCTCCGCCAGAGCCCGCCGCAACCAGCGACGGCGGACACAGTAAATCTGTGAGTTAACACCGGGCTTCCGACGGAGGAGAGTGTGGGGGGGGGGGGGGGGGGGGAGAGGGTGGGAGATTTAAACTAGAGGAAAAACGTGAGCTCAGCAGGGATCCCCCATTAGGGACCATAAGGGATTCCTCACCACCTACACAGAGGGGCCCAGCATAAAGAAATCCCTCAGCCATTCCTAAAATCCCACAGAGACTGGGGCTTCTCCAGGCTTCCCATAGGGACAGTAAACCACTAAGGATGGAGAGGAGTTGACTTCCTTTTATTCTCCAAGGTTTCCTGTCCCTAGGGGCGGAGTCCCTCTTCTCAGGTGGTGCTGTCATGGCGATGGGAAAAATGTGGGATATTTTTCATGCCAAAATGGATTTTTTTTTGGCACAAAATTCTTTGAGAATCTCCCCCTCTGTGTACTCTATAAAGGTTTATGATTTTACTATTGTGCAGAGTTTTGTTCGGCACACACTGCTGCTCCAGCACTTCTAGCTGTGTAAGCAGTGTACTGCGGGAAAATGCCACAGCTCTGTGAAGTGTGAGGTAGAAAAGGAGTGCACGGTAGAGCGGGGCGGAGTTTCTATATTTGCACAAGATTTTTCAAAAGGACATGCACAACTTTTGTAAATCCTGAGCAAGAGTGTAAATTAGACAAGCAGTGTAAAGGGGTAGATCTGTGTCTACAATAGACACCTAATGATAGTAAAAGTAGACACCTAGCGAAAGTAAAAGAATACCGGCAGCTCAGCGGAGCTGATCGGAACTATCGCAACAAAATCTTGATGTCCCAATCAGCTTGCCGGACAACGGGAGGGTCCTCAGATGAGCGAAGTTAGTTATTCGATTCGTCACAAACCACACGGCTCGGCAGTTGCCGACTTTATCCTGCATAAATGAGTTCAGCTTTCAGGTGCTCCGGTGGCTGGAGACTCTCAACTAGGACTGTGTCCACCTTTTCCAGCCCACCGGAGCACCTGAAAGCTGAACTAATTTATGCAGGCTAAAGTCAAACACAGAGCCGAGAAGTTTGTGACAAATCAAATCACTGTAACTTCGCTCATCTCTAGCAGCAGGCTAGAACAGCAGATTGCCGGTTACACTGATCAGTATGTGCAGTCAGAAGATTGAATGTTTTAGCCGCCTATGGGGAGAGATAATAGAGATAATAGAGATAATAGAGATAATAGAGATAATAGAGATAATAGAGATAATAGAGATAATAGAGATAATAGAGATAATAGAGATAATAGAGATAATAGAGATAATAGAGATAATAGAGATAATAGAGATAATAGAGATAATGATAGAGATAGAGATAGAGATATATAATTTTTTTTTTTTTTTTTTTTTTAGTACATTTTTTTTAAATAAAAGTTCATTAACCCCTTCCCTAGTAAAAGTTTAAATCACCCCCCTTTTCCCCATTTTTTAAATAAAATAATGTAATAAATAAAATCAACCATGTGGTATCGCTGCGTGCGTAAATGTCTGAACCATTAAAACATTAGGTTAGCTAAGCCACACGGTCGATGGCATTCAGGTAAAAAAAATACCAGTCCAAAATTGTGCATATTTTTGGTCACTTCATACACCATAAAAATGTTAATAAAAAGTTATCAAAAAGTCCCATCAAAACAAAATTGATACTGATAAAAAAACTAGAGATGACTGTGCAAAAAATGAGCCCTCATACTGCCCTGTACATGGAAAAATAAAGTTATAGGGGTCAGAAGATGACAATTTTAAACAAACTAATTTTGGTGCATGTAGTGTATAATTTTTTTTTTTAAGTATTAAAATAACATCTATATAAATTGGGTATCTTTGTAACCATATGGACCTACAGAATAAAGATAAAGATAAGGTGTCATTTTTACCTAAAAGTGCACTTCATAGAAACCGGAGCCCCCAAAGTTAACAAAATGGCTTTTTTCATTTCACCCCACAATTTATTTTTTTTAGCTTTTGCCGCAGGTTATATTATAAAATAAGTGGTGTCATTGCAAAGTACAATTGGTGATGCAAAAACAAGACCTTATATGGGTCTGTAGGTGCAAAGCTTTAAGCGTAGTTGAAAGTTAGGATTTTTAGAAGGGAAGGAGGAAAAAACAAAAATGCAAAAAAGGACAAATTAGCTGAGTCCTTAAGGTGAAAATAGGCTAACGGGATTGTGCACAGTGACCCCCCCCCCCCCCCCCAGCAGAACAGTGAATGCAGCTCTGGATTAACTCAGGATCAGGAGCAACATCTTCTATACTCCATAGCTGCACTGACTATTCTGCTGGTGAAGTCATTGTGCGCACACACTACTTATCCTGTACTGATCCTGAGTTATCAGAGGTGCAGACTTTGGGGTAGATTTATCAAAACCTGTCCAGAGGCAAAGTTGCTGAGTTTCCCATAGTAACCAATCAGATCACTTTTTTTTGAAAAGGCCTCTGAAAAATGAAAGAAGCGATCTTATTGGTTGCTATGGGCAATTCTGCAACTTTTCCTCTGGACAGGATTTGTTAAATCTCCCCTTTGTCTTTATTCACGGTGCAATTAGATTTCCATAGCGCAGGACACCAGGAAACGCAGTGTAGTGGAGTGAACAGCCGATTTCACGCCAAAGCCCAGCGCTTCTTCAGACTATGCCTATTCTGCCACCTGTAGGCAGGTAACTACACCTCCCCTCACATCTCCCGTGAAATGTGAGGAGAGGTGTATTTACCTGCCTCCTGGTGGCGGAAGAGGCGTAGTCTAAAGAAGCCCCGGCCTTTGGCGCGGAAGCAGCTGTTCAACCCATTACACTGCATATCCTGGCATCCTGCACTATGGAAATCTACTTGCACCTTGAATAAAGACAAAGTCTGCATCTTTGATGTGTCTCAGGATCGTAAGTGCTCCCCCCTTCATTCTTTTCTCCCTTTATGTTACATTACTTTTAAGGTACTGATCTTTAGTTATTTATATCCTGTATCATACTCCAGAACTGCACTCCTTCTGCAGGCGAGGTCACTGTGTACATGTGGTGTCCCAGTACAGGAGTGCGTCCTGTCGGGTAAACATTGATTCAGGTGCCTGACCTAGGCCTTGCTGCTCAGGTGATGCTGTGATAATTATAATTTGCATTATGCTGCACTGTACCTTTAAGGAATGTACTGGATACCTGTGAGGATGTATGATGGAGTACCCATGTGACCCTGAGTGCCCAATGGGCACCCCCAAATTGCCCTGTATATAGTGTAAAGGGAGGGGGGGGGGTCAATCTCAGACTGTTCAGGTTTACAGTGCCCTGGCATCACGATTTGACAAGTATATCTTGCACCCCCATGTCACTACATACATTACATTACTTATACTGTACTGATCTGAGTTATATCCTGTACTATACTTAAGAGCTGTACTCCCTATTCTGCTGGTGGAATCACTGTGTTCATACATTACACTCACTAAGCCACTGTTCCCTTTGAAGTCTGGGCAGTGGCTGACTGAGTAGCAGACATTTGTGCCTCGTGCAGGCACGTCTGCTAAAAAAGCAGCAAGACTTCAGTGACCCACTAGAGAGGAACACAGAAGAACACCCCTTTGCCTCTTTCATTCTCTGCAGTGAACACAACAGACTCCATTTTGGGTCCTTCACGCTGGCTGCCTGTTAGTCACCAATATCAAATATAATGGGAGTGATGTCAGGGATGATACATTGAGCTCTCAGCGGTGTCAAGGAGTAATGTCAATGAGCACTCCGTGGTGAAGGGAAGGGCTTTTTGGGGGGCAAGCAGTCATCTGTTACCAATTTACAATAGATTGGACATATCTGAATTTATTCAAGATAAATTTAGTTCAGCATTTCCTAATAAAATGCAGTGTCCACTAGAAGGATTTAGGGTTAAATGATAGCTTGGATCAATTTTTTGGAGTCCATGGTGCACCATGCAAGTCTTAAGCAAATAATATACAGTTAGCACAAATCTGTTGTCTGACCAATAATAGTTGCTACCACCTGGACCCTGGGGGCAGGCGTCTGGCCATGCACGGAGCAGTGTCAACCACTGTACGGAGAGGTTGTCAACACACCCCTTCTATGTATCTCTATGGGAAAGCCGGAGATACACAAACACTGTACCCCGTTCTCCTATAGAGACGAGTGGAAGGGGCATGTCGGCCACCAATGTATATATATTTTTATTACATTTTACAAAAGTTTTTTTTTCTTCACTTATAGCCCCACAAGGGGATTTTGCAATTCCATAAATCACCTACTCCTGTATTAAGCCTGTTAGCATAATAGGTGAGGTAGGCACAGATACGGGGCATACCCAGGAGACTTTATTAGGCCTCTGGCCACCAAGGAATCCCAGTATACACTTCCACACTTGATTGTCACTAGAGATGAGCAAATCTAAGTTGACGAACCCGAATTCGTTACGAATTTCATGAAATTTTCAAATCGCGCAAATCGCTTGTTTAAACTCCATTTTACAGCGTTCCAGGCTAAAGTAGACCTAAAAGGGCGGATCCACATGTCATTACATGGAACAGGGGATTATGGGACCGCGGGAAAGTACGACGGGAAGGGAGGTAGGCGGGATGACCCCGAGTCACATGCGAGATGCAGCCTATCAGCATTCATTGACCTCTGTGATGTCACAGCCCTATATAATCGGCAACCATCTTGCTGCTGCTCATTTGATCCATGCACTCAGAGAGGACGGACTGCGTGTGTGTGCGCGAATTGCTTATACCACAGTGTACCACTGGCAACTGATAGTCACAGCAGCATTGGGGAAAGACAGGAGTGCAGTCCTTTGGTGTTCTCACTGAGAAGAATCTTACGACATGAACCTCCTATTCACATTATTGAGCATTGCAGCAGAGAGGGGCAGATAGCTTTTCATTGCCTAATACATAACAAGCTGCCTGAACTTTATGAACCACCTTATTTTTTAGCGCAATTCTGTGCTTTTTCTCATCTGCTGCTTATAATTGTGTGTAGACTGTATAAAAACCAGTGCACACCATTCTTAACACTCTGTAACAGAGTGCAATTTAGGGTTTAAACCCCTTTTTTTATTTTGGTGGTGCACTGTTGTGTCTAGTGTTGAGCGGCATAGGATATATTCAAATTCGTGAATATATGGACAAATATTTGTCATATATTCGCTAAATTTGCATATTCGTAATATTCTCGTTTTATTTTCGCATATGCGAAAATTAACATGCGAAAATTTGCATATACAAAAATTAACATATGTGCAAATTTCCGCATATGTGGAAATTTGCACGCCAGTCTCACACAGTAGTATTAGAGCCTTCTTTACACCACACAAGCTGGAAGCAGAGAGGGGTGATCACTGATGTGTACTGTGAAAAAAAAAAAAAAAAAAAAAAATGAAATATGAATATTCGTAATTCCGAATATATAATGCTATATTCGCATAAAATTCGCATTGCGAATATTCGCGAGCAACACTAGTTGTGTCCTGCTGCTGTTCACAAATAAGTTTTTTAGCGAACTGTAGTGCATTTGTCTGCCCTCATACGTGCATAACACATACCTACATCAAAGCAGTCTATTTTGTATCTGTAACAAGTCTAGATACAGGGAAAAGTCCTGGCAAAAGTAATCACCGGCTGGTGTTTTACAAAAATAGAGTTTTTTGGAGTATTGTTGCACATTTTTTTGCCCTCATATGTGCATACCACATATGTACATCCAATTAGTATACCATTTTGTACCTGTTAATTGGTCAAGGGCCAACATACTGTGAAAGGAAAGCCAAAAGTAATCACCTGCTGCTGTTCTAGACAAATACTGTTTAAAAAAAGAGTAGTGAAGAGTATTGTAATACCCTTATATACGCACTAAGTATGTCAGACAGAGAAGTGCTAGGACGTGCACAGAGGCGTGGCAGAGGCCTAAATACTTCAGGCAGAAGTTTCAGCAGACTAGGGGTGAGTGGCAGCAGGAGTCGCAGTGAGAGGCCTGAGCTCCCGTTATCAGCTAGAGGTTGTGTCTTGACCAACAACCCATCTGCCGTAGTTGATTGGTTAACATGCTCATCCACTTCATCACAAGTGACATCTGACACGCCCAGTCAACAGCCGGTGGGGGTTCCTCAGACACAACCCTCAGTTGGCATGGCCCGGGAGCAGTCCCTGTCCTCCGATTGCCTCTGTCCTATGCTGTTCCCTCTCCTACAGAAGTATCTTATGCTGTGGGTTCAGCTCCACTTTTCACTGAGGACGATCTAATAGAGGACAGTCAGCAGCTACTGGACAGCCAAGAAGGGGAGGAGACATGCGCCGCTTGCTTCGCTAGGCGGCCAAGTAGGGATGAGGAGAGTGACATGGGAGGCGGTGTTGCCAGGGTTCAGGGTCCTGAAGCAGACACTGTTGGGGAACATCAGTGAAAAGCAGACACTTGATTATGAAGCTGATCGCAATTGGAAGTCGGGTGCAGAAGGGGTGGTGGCATCATCATCATCAGAGGGTTGCAGGGTGCCCTTGAGGCAGCAGCTGAGCCAGCAGGGCGGTAGCATGGTTGGCAGTCAGCATGGTGGCAGAAGGGGAAATTTTGGAGCCAAACGTGCCCGGGGGAGACCACCTGCTTCACGGCTGCCTACCTTTCCAGGAGGTAGTGGAACAGGGGTTCCTGGAGACTGTGCAAATAGCAGTCAATTAGTGCGGACTGCAGGTGGGAAAATCAGCTACTCTGGGGTGTGGCAGTTTTTCATCAGGCATCCGGAGGAGGTTCATGTAGCCACATGCAAGATATTTCGGCAGAAGGTGAAGCGTAGCCAGGGTCCCAATGTCGGTACCACATGCTTCGCCACCATAAAGCAGACTGTGAGAACCGTGGCTCCGATGTAGTGGTCAAGACTGCTGCATCTCCCAGTGGCCAGCCGCTCTCTCCTTCAGCCAGCCAAGGCTCCACCACCTCAGCCGAAGGGAGCTGTGTGTCAAACCCTCCTTCTGTCGCTCCAGATGCTCCTGCTTCTCCCACTTTTAGTCAACAATCCATCGGCGAAGCCATGTCCAAGAGACAACAGTAAGTGCCCACTCATCCAACGGCGCAGAAGTTGAATGTGCTCTTGTCCAAGTTGCTGGTGTTGCAGTCCCTCCCTTTTCAAGTGGTGGACTCTGCACCTTTCAGAGAATTGATGGCTTGTGCCGAGCCAAGGTGGAGAGTCTCAAGCAGTCATTTCTTTGCGAAGAAGGCAGTACCAGCCCTGCATAATTTTGTACAAGAGAAGGTGGGCCAGTCCTTGAGCCTGTCGGTGTGTTCAAAAGTGCACGGCAGCGCCGGCATGTGGAGCTGTAACTACAGGCAGGGACAATACATGCCTTTTACGGCCCATGGGTTAAATTTGGTTCCTGCACAGCCACAGCAACTTGGACAGGTCACACCGCTTCCTACTCCACACTTTCGCTCTGTTGGTCCTGTGACAGTGTGCGACCACCTCCCTATCCTCCGTGTCCTCGGCCTCTATTGCACGTGCAAATTTCAGTGGCCCTTCATTGTACCATATGTGTAGGGCACGGCAGTGTCACGCTGTTCTTCACGTGGTTTGCCTTGGCAAACTGGGGTCACACAGGGGAGGAACTGCTAAAATGAATTAGTCAAGAAATCAGAATATGGCTTACTCCACAAAATCTGGAAATGGGAACCATGGTGACCGACAACGGGAAGAACATAGTGTCCGCGTTGCGACAAGGAAGTGTGAAACATGCGCCCCGCATGGCACACACGTGTTGAATCTGGTTGTCCAGCACTTCCTGAAGTCTTCACCCCATTTGCAAGACATCCTAACAATGGGAAGGAAAACTGTGCATGCACTTCAGCCACTCGTACACCTCAAAGCACACCCTCCATGAGCTGCAGCATCAGAACGGTATTTGCGACGTTGCCACACATTGGAATTCCACCCTCCATATGTTGGACAGACTATACGAACAAAGAAAAGCCATCACCAATTTCTTGATTATCCAAGCAGATAGGGGTACTCCCCTGTGTAACTTCAATGTGAACCAGTGGCAGCTCATAAGTGACACCTGCCATTTGCTGAGGCACCTGCCTTTGAGAAAGCCACATTATTTGTAAGTCGCCTGGATTACGGGATGAACAACGTAATTCCACTCCTATATTGCCTACAAGAAATGATTGAAATGATGGCTGGTCACGGCAATGGAGACGTTGCGTCTACATCTCACGGTTACATGAGCCCTGTGGGGGCTGAACTGGAGGAGGAGGAGGATGGGGGCAGAGTGGAGCACAGTTTAGGTTGGATGAGATGAGTGGTGTTTCTAGTCATCGGACAGGAGAGGAGGAGGAGCAGGAGCAGCTAGAGGGTTATGAGGAAGGCGATACAGAGGACCCAGACACACTGTGGCAGTATGCAGTGGAGATGGAGGCAGGGAGTCCCTCCGAGTCACTAGCGGAAATGGCACGATGCATGCTCAGTTGCTTGCGTAGTGACCCTTGAATTGTCAAAATTCATCAGCGGGATGACTTCTTGCTCTCCACCTTATTGGACCCTCAGTAATGTCACAGAATGGGGGCTTTTTTTTTTTTAACACACCCACTGAGAGGGGGGACAAACTGAACTACTACAGAGAGATCCTACGTAGTCAATGCTTATCGGCAACATGGTCCATCCACTCGCAGGTCTGACTCGGGGGGGCTCTCTGTGCCCACCTTCCACTGCCATGGCTGCTGGGGAGGGGACGGGTGGCAGGAGCAGTAGCAGCTCCATTATCAACAGCCTAAGTCTACAGTCTGTGATGAGTAGCTTTCTTCACCCGCATAGTGAAGCAACTCATCAGCAGCAGGTAGACATGGAGCAGGACCTGAACCAGCAGGTGTTTGCATATCTTGACATGGCCATGCCAACAAACCTTCAAGATCCGCTGGACTTCTGGGCAGCCAAACTTGATTTATGGCCGCAACTAGCAGAATTTGCCCTGGAAAAGCTGTCCTGCCCGGCCAGTAGTGTGCCATCAGAGCGGGCGTTTAGTGCGGCCGGGCCATATTCGCCCCAAGGCGAACTCGTCTGTCCACGAAAAATGTGGAGAGACTGACCTTTGTGAAGATGAATCAGGCATGGATCAGCCAGGATTTCAGCCCACCAATGCCAGATGCCTCAGAGTAGATTGACCATGCTGCTACACCAACACTTCACAATTATGGTTATGAAACCCTCTTGGGTTATCAATTAGGGTTATGAAACCCTCTTGGATACTGCGAATGCCTGCTCCTGACTCATCCTGTGTCTCTTTCAGGAACTACTTGCCTCACTGATGCTTCAGGCCTTGGGCCTTTAACCCCTTAAGGACCGAGGGTTTTTCCGTTTTTTTTAGCATTTTCATTTCCTCCTTTCTTTTAAAAAATCATAACTTTCAATTTTGCACCTAAAAATCCATATGATGGCTTATTTTTTGCACCACCACTTCTACTTTGTAATGACGTCAGTCATTTTGCCCAAATATCTACGGCGAAACGGAAAAAAAATCATTGTGAGACAGAATTGAAAAAAAAGCTGTTTTGTAACTTTTGGGGGCTTCCGTTTCTACGTAGTATATTTTATGGAAAAAATGACACCTTATTTTTATTTTGTAGGTCCATACGATTAAAATGATATCCTACTTATATAGGTTTGATTTTGTCGTACTTCTGGGAAAAAAAATCATAACTACATGTAGGAAAATTAATACGTTTAAAATTGTCATCTTCTGACCCCTATAACTTTTTTATTTTTCCGCGTATGGGGCGGTATGAGGACTAATTTTTTGCGCCGTGATCTGAAGTTTTTAGCTGTACCATTTTTGCATTGATAGGACTTATTGATCGCTTTTTATTAATTTTTTCATGATATAAAAAGTGACCAAAAATGCACTATTTTGGAATTTTTTTTGCACGTACGCCATTGACCGTGCGGTTTAATTAACGATATCTTTTTATAATTCGGACATTTCCGCATGCGGCGATACCATATATGTTTATTATTTTTATTTACACTTTTTTTTATGGGAAAAGGGGGGCGATTCAAACTTTTAATAGGGAAGGGGTTAAATGATCTTTATTCACTTTTTTTTTTGCGCAGTGTTATAGCTCCCATAGGGACAGGTAGGCAGGTAGGGATGCTCCAGCTGTCCTGTAAGCTGTTCGGGATGCCACGATTTCGCCGCTGCTATCCCGAACAGCTCCCTGAGCTAATCGGTATGCTTTCACTTTAGACGTGGCGTTCAACTTTGAACGCTGCGTCTAAAGGGTTAATAGCGCGCGGCACCGCGATCAATGCCGCGCGCTATTAGCCACGGGTCCCGGCCGTTGTTAGAGGCTGGGCCCGACCCGCTATGACGCGGCGCCACGCCGTGGCCCCATGTTATAGATCGGGAGCGGACTCATGACATACCGGTACACTATGGGTCCTTAAGGAGTTAATTTTTGGATGTTTAGCAGTAGCTAAATACATGCTTAAAAGGGGTACTCCGGTGCTTAGACATCTTATCCCCTATCCAAAGGATAGGGGATAAGATACCAGATCGCGGGGGTCCCGCCGCTGAGGACCCCCATGATCTTGCACGCCGCACCCAGTTTATAATCAGTCCCCAGTGTGTGTTCACTCCAGGTCTAATTACTGTCGATCACGGGCCAGAGCGTTGTGACGTCAAGGCTCCGCCCCATGTGACGTCACGCTCCGCCCCCCTCAATGCAAGCCTATGGCTTGCATTGAGGGGCGGAGCGGGACGTCACACGGGGTGGAGGCGTGATGTCATACGCCGCCGACCCCGAACAGGCTCCGGGGACTGATTATAAACTGGGTGTGGCGTGCAAGATCACAGGGGTCCCCAGCGGCGGGATCCCCGAGATCAGGCATCTTATCCCCTATCCTTTGGATAAAGGATAAGATGTCTAAGTGCCGGAGTACCCCTTTAATGCTAATTTCAACATTGATATTTAAATGTAAGGGGTTAGGAAACCCTCGGGTGAACTGCTGATGACTGCTCCTGTGTGTTTCAGGAATTACTTGGCTTACTGGTGCTTCTGGGCTTGGGCCTTAAATTTTTGGATGGTAGCACTACCTAACATGCATCTTCAATAGACATTTCAACGTTCACCTTTTAATTATAAGGGTTGTGAACCCCTCGTGTACTCATGCCGCTTCCTGCTCCACTCTGTCAGCCCAATGGTCCTGTGACAGTGTGCGACTCCGCCTCCACATCCTCCACTGTGTCCTAAGCCTCCACTGCCCGGACAAGTCTCAGTGGCCCTTCAGCATACCATGTGTGCACGGCACAGCGGTGTCACGCTGTTTTTCACATGGTTTGCCTTGTCGAAAAGTCTTGGAAACCATGGCCGGTCAGGGCAATGGAGACGTTGCGCCTACATCTTATGGCCACATGAGCCCTGTGGGGGGGGCTTGTTAGATTTGGTCCTTTGAACCCACACGCCGGGGTCTGGGACACAAACTTTGATTTAAATGTAAAAAAAAAAAAAAAAAAATTCACATATTTCAATGGTCTCCTCATGCTTCAGCCAATATATGGTTTACTGATGCTGCTGCTGGGCCTGGGAATAAAAATTTTGTTATGGTAGGTAGCACCAGCTATCCAAAATCTTCGGTTTAAATTTCTAAATTCATCTTTTAATCATAGGTATTGTGAAGGCCTAGTGCCTACTCATGCTGCCAACACCTCCACGCTGTGTCATTCAGCCACTATATGGTCTCATGCTTCCAACACCTCCACGCTGTGTCATTCAGTCACTATATGGTCTCCTCATGCTTCCAACACCTCCACGCTGTGTCATTCAGCCACTATATGGTCTCCTCATGCTTCCAACACCTCCACGCTGTGTCATTCAGCCACTATATGGTCTCATGCTTCCAACACCTCCACGCTGTGTCATTCAGTCACTATATGGTCTCCTCGCACTGATGCCACCTCCAGGCTCTGTCATTGTGTCTAATTTTTGAAAAGTTTGCTCATCTCTAATTGTCACCCAGGTGCAGTTGGGGGAACAGTTGCTCAGAAACCACTTCTATGCAGCAATTACAATTAAACCACAACATGTTAACCTATGGCATGTTAAAGGGATTGTCCAGTATTAGAAAAATTGTGCTATTTTTTTTTTTTACGCATGCAAAAACAGTACCATTCCTGTGGTGTAGTACTGCAGCTTAGTCACATATTTCAGTGGGACTGAACTGCAAAACCAGACAACCTGTGGACAGGAAATTCCTAACAACAAACAAAGGGGGAGATTAAAACCTGTGTAGAGGAAGAGTGGTGCAGTTGCCCATAGCAACAAGCTTTGTCCTTTCATTTTTTTAAAGGCCTCCGATAACATGAAAGACGCATAGATTTCCCTCAAAGTTTCCACCAAAATAGTAGATTTCCGATTAACCCGACTGTTGTGAAACAGGTGACATGGCCCAGGCATGTAAAAAAAATAAAACTATATTTCAGTTTTTGGCACACATTGCGCCTAAAATGAAATCGGAAGGCATTTTAGATTATTTATATGTATATTCTTGCTCCAAAATGTAGTTACCATGCTTAACTTTCTTTCCAGATGCTCGGGTTTCCATTACACAATTGTGCACGTATAAGTTTAAAGTAAAACAACTTATTTTTCTGGGAGTTGTAATATGGTGAAAGAGTTTAATCTCTTTACTTAGATTAAAGGGGTTCTCCACTGCTTTAACCTTCTTTGGCCAGTTAGTACTGCGGCTATATGTCATTAACGCTTTCTTTCCTGTTGTTAAACGCAACTATATGTATTTTTTTTTTTACCTTTTTTTAACAGACCCGGAAGCTGGTTAATTCCTTAGTTTGCTGGCTTGCCTCGACCACTTTTTTTTCTCCCGCCACCATCTTGCCATCGACACGTCACCCTGCACGGTGTTGTGTGGGAGGCCGGCCTGCCCCTCGCTCCGTTCGTGCCTGCCTCCCACGCTAATGAATATTCTGCCGTCATAAGCGCGCACCTCCTTACTTTCAGCTTCTTCTAAGCTGATTGCGGCGAATCGGCTCCAGTGATTGGCGCATGCGCAGTTCGTCCTCGATCGTGAGGGTCATCTGCACATGTGCCATTGTGATATCAGCCTCGGGCCTGACGCGCTGGGGATTGTTAACACAAACCTAGGTACTAACTGGCCAAAGAAAGTTAAAGCAGTGGAGAATAGTGTTGCTCGCGAATATTCGCAATACGAATTTTATTTGCGAATATCGCATATTCGCGAATATAGCGCTATATATTCGTAATTACGAATATTCGTTTTAACTTTTATTTTTTTTTTCACAGTAAACATCACAGTGATCATCCCTCTCTGCTTCCAGCTTGTGTGGTGTAAAGAAGGCTCTAATACTACTGTGTGAGACTGGTGTGCGAATTGTCGCATATGCGAAAATAAAACGAGAATGTTACGAATATGCGAATATATGACGAATATTCGTCCATATATTCGCGAATTCGAATATGGCCTATGCCGCTCAACACTAGTGGAGAACCCCTTTAAGTCAGAACAAAGCCAAAATGTATTCTCCCCCATTGTGTATGTTACTTCAGTAGTCTGCATGCAGCCCTATAGAGGTCACATAACGTCTAACATTATTCAGGATCAGTTGTGCAATAGGAACCGACGTATTCACTACCAATTGTCTCAGGTAATATAATACAGAGATTAGCTTTCTAAATACATAAGTTTAAGAGTTAAGTAGCTTGTTGTCTCCAAATAGAAGACAAGCTTAGGTTGGATGTCGGAAAACCCTGTAATACCTGCAATTCAGTCAAAATTCTTAGGGAAATGTGGTAATATTTGCAAATAGCACAATGTCTATTGGTTAACAGCACTGAAAAGTACACAAACAGTAAAGTCTAAACTTTTACAGATGTAAAGCAATACTACACGGTCAAACTTCGCCTCCCCTACATTAACCCCGTCAGCCCCTGTGCAGTCCCATAGATGCCCTTGTGCTATTTGTCAGTCATTAAAGGGGAACTCCAGTGGAAAACAAATGTTTTCAAATCAACTGGTGCCAGAAAGTTAAACAGATTTGTAAATTACTTCTATTAAAAAATCTGAAGCCTTCCAGTACTTATTAGCTACTGGTGCTGCTGTATAATACAGACATTTGTGAAGTTTTTTTCCAGCCTGACAACAGTGCTCTCTGCTGACACCTGTCCGTGTCAGGCACTGTCCAGATTAGAAGCAAATCCCCATTGAATACCTCTCCAGCTCTGGAGTTCCTGACACGGACAGAGGTGTCAGCAGAGAGCACTGTTGTCAGACTGGAAAAAAAAAAATTCACACATTTCTCTGTAGTATATCTGTAGTTTAGGCAGCTGATAAGTACTGGAAGGGTTGATATTTTTAACTAAATTCATTTACAAATCTGTTTAATTTTCTGGAGCCAGTTGATTTGAATTCCACCTCTTTCCCCCCCCACCGGAGTTCCCCTTTAAAACTCTCATTACACAAACAAGGCAAACTCAAATAGCTCTACAAGGACTTTGTGCTAAATGTTGCAACTCCATAACTCGGATGATAAAAGCATATGGGGAATATAAGAATACACAGATCGCAATAACACAAAATATATTTGTAAACACATTACAAAGTAATTTCACTATAGTCATTGGCTCAGTTGTATTCCAATTAGAGCACAATGCTTTTACAGCAATGAATGACTTGTACACTTATTTATGGTGGATTTACGCAGATGTGAGCCTTATTGTTTTCAATTTAATGGTAATTTATGTTTAAAAAAGTTTTTTTTTTATACATACATACAGAAAACAGATATACTGTTGGCATGACATAAGTAAAAGACAAGTCAGACTTACAGCTTTCAAACTGCATATACCAGCCAGAACCAGGAGGCAGAACACCACTTTATCCATTCTGCTGAAAAGGAAGAGATTTTCTGTTATATGTAGAAACAAAAAGGCAAAACAAGTCCAATCTGCAGCCAGGTTCTGTTCTCAGAGATATGTCATGATAAACAATCCATTCCTAATGTTCTGTAAATGGGTAAAAGAACCTGCACAAATGCAACCATGGGAGGTAGTGCAGTTACCAGTCTGACTCCACACATCAGGAGAGTCATTCTTGGAAAGGAATCAAAGCACCATAATAACCCACCTGTTCCTGGTGTCCTGCACTGTCTGTACCTCACAGGAAAGAGACCACATGCAGGATCTCAGCATTTCAACATCAGTTCCTCCCACACATGAAGTCACTAGATCCCCATCTACTACCTCAAACAAATAGCGAGCTGCACAATCACCAGCAGGTTCTCAGGTCTTGGTGTACATGGGCCCAGGCTGCTCCAATTAAAAGGTGATTACGCGCCTGCTCCTCAACTTTGTAGTGAAAATACATTTTTATTTAGAGCTCCCCGTGACATATTGCATGAGTACAGTAGGTGACTACATAGTTTTACATCATAAATTATAAATAATCCTAATGAATAAATGCCGATCTATATAAAATATTTAGCATATTACAGTAGCAGCAAAGTGGATGGGATTTGTTGAAATCTGGTAAACATGAAATGTAGGCTATATATATATACACAAGGTTGGCCATTTATATGGATACACCTTAATAAAATGGGAATGGTTGGTGAAATTAACTTCCTGTTTGTGGCACATTAGTATATGTGAGGGGGGAAACTTATCAAGATGGGTGGTGACCATGGCGGCAATTTTGAAGTCGGACATTTTAAATCCAACTTTGTTTTTTTCAATAGGAAGAGGGTCATGTGACACATCAAACTTATTGGGGATTTCACAAGAAAAACAATGATGTGCTTGGTTTTAACGTAACTTTATTCTTTCATGAGTTATTTACAAGTTTCTGGCCACTTATAAAATGTGTTCAATGTGCTGCCCATTGTGTTGGATTGTCAATGCAACCCTCTTCTCCCACTCTTCACACACTGATAGCAACACCGCAGGAGAAATGCTAGCATAGGCTTCCAGTATCCGTAGTTTCAGGTGCTGCACATCTCGTATCTTCACAGCACAGACAATTGCATTCAGATGACCCCAAAGATAAAAGTCTAAGGGGGTCAGATCGGGAGACCTTGGGGGCCATTCAACTGGCCCACGACGACCAATCCATTTTCCAGGAAACTGTTCATCTAGGAATGCTCGGGCCTGACACCCATAATGTAGTGGTGCACCATCTTGCTGGAAAAACTCAGGGAACGTGCCAGCTTCAGTGCATAAAGAGGGAAACACATCATCATGTAGCAATTTCGCATATAAAATGGTCTTGAGGTTTCCATTGATGAAGAATGGCCCCCTTAGGCTAAGTCTCCACTTGATTTTTTGCACTGCGTTTTTAGGGATTAGAAAAACGCCTGAAAAATCGCCAGTGCAAGTAACGTCATCATGTGTTTTTTCTGGCGCACCTTGGCGTTTTTTTTTTGGTACCCAAAATTTCTTGGGTACCAAAAAAAAAAGGATGCAGCAGTGATGGAAATTTTTTTATTAAACGCAATGTATATATTTTATAACCCAATTTTTATTATTTTTTAATAAAGTGTGTGTTTCACTTTATTTTATTTATTATTTTTTTTAATTTTTTTTATGTAGTACTACTACTCCCAGCATGGAACAGACTGTTCCATGCTGGGAGTGATAGTACCCGTACTATAGACATATATCATCCATAATATAGCAGAGAAGCAAGCGGGTCTATACAGCGCTCACCTCTCTGCACTATACTCCGGCCACTGATGTCAACAGAAATTCATATTTCCCACCCAGAGCTGTGATTGGCCGGATGGTTGCAGCCAATCACAGCTCTGAGGAAAAGATGAATGAATGAGTGGCCGGCCCGGAGTATAGTGCAGAGCAGGGATGCGAGCGATGTATACAGCCGCTCCATCTCTGCTATAGACAGGACGATCACATCGGGTGTCAGTAGTGACATCTGCTGTGATGTGTCCTTAAGCAGGCACTACTACTCCCAACATGGAGCACACTCTGCTCCATGCTGGGAGCTGTAGTACCTGTATTAATAGACAGATCACAGCAGGTGTAACTTCTGACACCCGCTGCGATCTGTCTATTAATGCAGGTACTACAGCTCCCAGCATGAGGCAGAGTGTACTCCATGTTGGGAGTATTATTACCTGTAGTTATGGAAAGATCACTGCGGGTATCACTTCTGACAGCCGCTGTGATCCTCCTGTATAATGTATAGAAGCGGCTGCTCTCCTATGGTCCCCTGCACGGCCGTATATATACACATATTCCTATTTCTCACAGAGAACTGTGATTGGCTGGAACCATCTGGCCAATCACAGCTCTGTGGGAAATATGAATAAGTGTAAATATACGTCAGTGCAGGGGACCATAGAAGAGCGTCCGGCCGCATCTATACATTATACAGAAAGATCGCAGCGGGCGATCTGTCTATTAGTACAGGTAGTACTACTCCCATCATGGAACAGTGTGTTCCATGCTGGGAGTAGTAGTACTAACTAAAAAAATGTAAAAAATAAAGCAAAAAAGTAAAAAACACACTCACAATATATTTTTATAATTGTTGGCTACATTTGTATTTCCCCGCACACATAAATTGATCCGTTTAAAAAGTAATAGTTTTTTTTTCAATAATATACATTTCGTTAGATACAATTTTTTCCTTCACTACTGTATATTTTAGATAAACATTTTTTAATGGTACCCTACGAAATTTTATTAAAAACAGCTATCTACATCACTTTTTTGGATCGCTAAAGTCCAAAAAAGATTAAAAACCGCCTGCAAAAACGCCAAAGTTAAAATCCACATAGCGTTTTTCTTGGCGTTTTCTCACTCCCATAGACTTCTATTGGACCAAAACGCCACGATTTTGACAAAAAACGCTGGTTTAAGGGAACTACAGCGTTTTTTTCAAAATGCCTAAGAGGGAAAAAAACGCAGAAAAAGTGAAAAAACGCCAAAAGGATTAAAAAAATGCAATTGTCTATGCTGTGAAGATACTAAATGTGCAGCACCTGAAACTACTGGATACTGGATAGGGTTGCATTGACAATCCAACACAATGGGCAGCACATTGAACCCATTTTATAAGTGGCCAGAAACTTGTATATAACTCATGAAAGCATGAAGTTACGTTAAAATCACATCATTGTTTTTCTTGTGAAATTCCCAATAAGTTTGATGTGTCACATGACCCTCTTCCTATTGAAAAAACTAAAGTTGGATTCAAAATGTCTGACTTCAAAATGGCCACCATGGTCACCACCCATCTTGAAAAGTTTCCCCCCTCACATATACTAATGTGCCACAAACAGGAAGTTAATATCGCCAACCATTCCCATTTTATTAATGTGTATCCATATAAATGTCCCACCCTGTAGATGTCTGTGCACACAATATGTAAAAAAGTACATATTTTTTACTGGCGTGTATGGCCTCTTTCTTACTGCGGTTAGTGCATGACAGTGTGACGGCCACTGCAAGAGTCGGCCAGAATAACGGGAGAAAAATTACAGCATGTGCAGTCTTTTTCTCCCATTATTCATAACGGCTACCGATGGCCTCCATAAAAGTAAAAGGGAGCCGCCAGGACCTGTTGTTTGGCATTGCACCCTGTTATAAATACGGCGATTAAAGTCATGAAAAAGAAAAAACTTTGACGGCTATTCACAACAGGGAGTAACGGCAGTGTGAAAAGGGCCTAAATAAGTCACATTTCGGGGATGCTAAAATGTGTTCCTTTTTCTTTTTTTAAAGGGCAAATCTCATGTTAAAAAACTTATCCACACCTGAAGCAGAGGCTGCCACGCTCCCTCCATAATGCTCTATTATAGAGCCGAAGATTGACGAACGGCTCTCCCATAGAACTATATGGAGGGGGTCGTGACGCCCTCCTGTGCTACAGCGCAGAAGATTGTGGGGGGCCCCAGCGCTCGGACTCCCCGCGATCTACTGTAAAACTTATCCCCTATCCTTCCGATAGGGGATAAGTTTTCTAACATGAGATTTGTTCTTTAATTAACATATTGTGTGCAAAACAACTATTTTCCCATAGACTTACATAGAGAACATTAATGTAAAAAATACTGCAAAAATCGTTTTGTGATTTTGTGGATGCATTTTTGATAATGAAATATGCCTGAAAATACATTGTGTGAATCTTGTGTGAATGTTAAGGTAAGACAATTTCCCATGATAAAAACACATACCTCTAAATAAATCATATAGTGAACAAATAATTATCACTATACAAATACAAATTATCACTATACATATTACCACCATACTGTTACTGACCAAATCCTGTATATTGAGACTAATATTAATGTGGTATGGTGGGGTGTGAGGTGCAGGGCAGATGTAATTACCCTAGGGGCAGATTGCATTAACCCCTTGTCCTTAACCACCCGAAGGTATACCAATGGATCCTGGGCTAGGCAGGGGGGCTGTCAAGGTCTGAGTAGTTGATCCGCTGTGCCACTGGAGAAAGTTTTCACCAGAGCCTGCCGCAAAAGCAGGATGGACTTGCTTCGGCAGGCAAACTTCCAGGTCGCTACTCCTGATACAACTAACCCACAGTGGCAGCCGAGGTGAGACGTGATACAATTTAATAAGGAATTTCAGAGTCAGGGACTGGCAGGAATGTCAGGGCTGGCAGCAAAGAGCGTGGTCAGGAAATGTAGAAAAACGGTACTGGTACACAGTATAGACAGGTCACTGCAAGATACACTTTCTCAATGGCTGGGGTCAAGAGGAAGGGCAGACACTTTATAGGGTCAGCGCCCGGCTAGGATCAATTACCGGTGCGCTGGCCTTTTAAATTTCAGAGAGCTGGTGCGCACGTGCCCTAGGTATGCGCGCGCCGGCAGTCAGAGGAAGTAGAGGAGCAAGGAGTACATTGAGGTAAGTAACCGCCTGCTGACAGAATGCGACCGCAGCCGGACATGCTGGCCCTTGCACTGTGTGTCCCTGATGCTGTACAGGGAGATGGGCTGTGAGTACGCCCATGGCCAGCATGACCAGCCACAGCGTGTCTCATAACAGTACCCCCCCCCCCCCCCATTAGGTCTCCCCCTCTTTTAAGGCTGTAAGAACCTCAGCACGAGATCCCGATCAAGAATGTTCTCTTCTGGTCCCAGGACCTTTCCTCAAGACCGAACCCCTTCCAGTCCACCAGGAAGAATCGTTTCCCCCTGACAGTTTTGGTGGCCAGAATTTTTACCTCAAAAACGTCAGGAGCACCAGACACAGCAGTGGGAGAGACATTCCCCTGGGAGAAGCAGTTGAGGACTAGCGGCTTAAGGAGGGAGACGTGGAAGGAGTTCGGGATGCGAAGAGATGGTGGCAGGCAGAGCTTGTATGGCTTAATACAGTTCAAGATCTTAACTGGGGATCCTCAGACGTACCGTAAATATTTGGCAGACAGCCAGACCCTGTCTCCAGGAGAGAAGACTGGGGTTGGCCTTCTCTTCTTGTTGGCCTGAGACTTCATGCGGGAGGAGGCAAGAACTAGAGAGGGTCGGGTTTCCTGCCAAATAACAATAAAGTTTCGAACCTGATCATCAACAGCAGGAACCCCAGAAGTAGTGGGCAGTGGATGAGGGTGGCGACCGTAGACAATGAAGAATGGAGAAGTTTGTGTAGCCTCAGAGTCCCGGTGGTTATAGGAAAACTCTGCCCAAGAAAACAGATTGGCCCAATCGTCCTGCCATGCAAAAACAAAATGGCAGAGATAATCCCCTAAAATTTGGTTCACCCACTCTACCTGGCCATTGCTCTGCGGGTGATATGCCTAAGAGAAGTACAACTTGACCTTGAGGCGAGAGCAGAGAGCCTGCCAAAATTTGGAGACAAACTGGACCACTTGATCAGAGACAATGTGTAACGGCAATCCATGAAGGCAAAAAATATGCCGGAAGAATTGATCCGCCAGCTGTGGGAAGTCCAGGCAGAGGTTCAAAATGGGCCAGTTTGGAGAAACGATCCGTGACTACCCAAATGACCGTGTTGTTGGAGGAGGATGGCAGATTCGTTATGAATTCCATAGCAATATATGTCCATGGACATTCCGGAATGGGCAAAGGTTGTAAAAGACCCATAGGCTTGAGACGAGGAATCTTGTGATGGGCACAGTTAGTGCAGGAACTAACAAAATCGGTAACATCATGTTCCAGGTTCGTCCACCAACAATGACAGGAGATGAGCAGAACGGACTTCCGTACTCCAGGATGCCCGGCCAGCAAAGAAGTGAAATGTCCCCAGTTCAGCACATTAAGTCTTAGACGATGAAGCACAAAAGACTTCCCCAAGGGTACTTGCTGAAGGTCGACTGGCACTACCTCAATCAATTGGTCAGGAGGAACAATATGCCATAGGGTGGAGTCCAGGCCCACCACATTGGAGGACCTAGAAAGGCAATAAGCTTTAACGTTCTTGGCCGCTGGCTAAAAATGAATAAGGAAATTAAATCTGGAAAAGAAAAGAGACCATCTGGCCTGTCAGGGATTTAGTCATTGAACGGATTGTAAATTCAGGATATTTTTATGGTCTGAGTAAATATTGACAGGATGACAAGATCCTTCCAGAAGGTGACGCCATTCTTCCAGGGCGAGCTTAATGGCCAAGAGTTCCCGATCTAAATGGTGTAATTCCTCTCAGCAGGAAAAAACGTCTTGGAAAAGAACCTGCAAGTCACCGTTTTACCCCTGGAATTCTTCTGGGTCAGAACCGCACCAGGACCTGGAGAGAAGGCATCCACTTCGAGAAAGAACAGATTTTCTGGGTTGGGTCTCATCAGAATAGGTGCGAAAGCAAAAGCTGACTTCAAACAGGGAAAAGCTTCTTCAGCCTGATCAGGCCAGGATTTGGGGTTACCATTCTTCTTGGTGAATGCCACCATTGGTGCTACCAATGTAGAGAAATGCGGTATGAACTGTCGATAATAATTGGCAAATCCAATTAAGCGCTGTATAGCCCGCAAGCCAGAATGTCGTGGCCAGTTAAGAACAGAAGACAGTTTGTCATCGTCCATCTGGAGGCCTTAGTTAGGAACAACATAGCCAAGGAACGGTAAACTAGTCTTCTCAAAGAGACATTTCTCAAGTTCGGCATAGAGACGATTACTCTGAAGACGTCGCAGGACCTGGCGCACATGAGAGCGATGAACCTCCAAGTTAGACAAGAAGATCAGGATGTCGTCCAAATACACCACAACGCAAGTATAAAGGAGGTCCTGGAAAATTCCTGGCAACGGCTGGGGCGTTACAGACACTAAATGGCATCACTAAGTACTTGAAATGCCCGTCACGGGTATTAAGGGCAGTCTACCATTCGTCTCCTTCCCGTATTCTGATCAAATTATATGCTCCTCTTAGATCCAGTTTGGAGAACACCTTGGCACCCCGCAGGCGGTCAAAAAGTTCTGAAATCAACGGAAGAGTCCCCGGTAATCAATACATGGGTGAAGAGACCCATCCTTCTTCTCCACAAAGAAAAATCCAGCACCAGCAGGGGAAGAAGATTTTCAGATGATTCCCTTCTGGAGATTCTCCTTGATATACTCAGCCATGGCTTTAGTTTAAGGAGCCAACAAAGGGTAGATTCTTCCTTGCGGAGGCGTAGAACCAGGCTGAAGGTCAATCGGACAGTCACAGGGACGATGAGGAGGAAGACTCTCAGCCGGTTTTTTGCAGAATATATCTGCAAAGTCCTGATATTGTGGAGGCAGACCCGGCCGAGAAGGAGGAGGCATAGAACACTTCAGTTGTGGAGTCGCCAGACAGCAAGTCAGACAGTCTTACCCAGCGAGAGACTTGGCCGGAATGCCAGTCAAGAACTGGGGAGTGACGTTGCAGCCAGGGAAGACTGAGAAAGAACCGAGGAAGAACAGTGGAGAAGCACACAGAACTTTATCCTCATCTTGTGCAAGACTCCCACTTGCAACATTAGTGGTTCTGTGAGAAATTGCACCGCGTAGTTCAGGTATTCACCATTGGCAGAAGAAATGTATAAAGGCTTAGCGAGGCGTGTGACCGGAAGACGGTATTTGTGGACCAGGGAGGCATTAATGAAGTTGCCAACAGAGCCCGAATCCAAAAAAGGCTGAAACGTGGAACGAGAATCTGGAAGAGATGGAAAGTTAAACCGGCATGGTCAACCTAGGAGAGGGAGTATTCGCACCTAGAAATGCCTCTCCCACGTGCCCTGGTGCGTGTGTTTCCCAGATGTTGAGGCCATAGAGGGTAATTACTGCGGAAATGCTACGGCTGGCACAATAGAGACACAAATTTTCTTTACGTCGGCAAGACCTCTCCTGCTGGGTCAAGTGGGCTTGATCCCCCTGCATAGATTCCTCAGCTGCTAGCGGCATAGGAGGTTGAGGCGGCCGCTGGAACATCGGGGCCAGTCGGGGATGACGACACGTCTGGGCTGGTTCGTGTTCTTGGTTGAGTTATTCCTGCCTCTCGGCAAAGCACACATCGATGCGGGTAGCCAACAGAATAAGCTCACTCAGGGAGGACGGAAGGTCCGGTGCGGCCAGTGCATCCTTGACTCTGCTGGAAAGGCCCTTTTTAAAAGTGGTGCATAAGGCCAAATCATTCCAGTTCAGCTCAGAGGCTAAAGTGCGGAACTGGACCGTGTAATCTCCAACAGAAGAGTCCCTTTGGCGAAGGTTCAAAAGTGCTGTTTCGGCTGAGGAGGCCCGTGCTGGCTCTTGGAAGACGCTGTGGAACTCCAAGAGAAAGGCTTGCAGGTTGGTTGTCAGTGGTTCACTTCTGTCCCAGAGAGGGGTTGCCCAGGCAAGAGTCTTCCCAGAGAGAAGAATGACCACAAAAGCCACCTTGGCACGTTCAGTCGGAAATTGGTCAACCATTAGTTCCATATGCATGGAGCACTGGGTCACGAACCCCCTGCACAATTTTGGGTCCCTTTCGTTCTTCGATGGCAGGTACAAACAACGTTTGGGACTGAAGGATGCCACAGAAGCTGCTAACACCAGAGGAGGCACTGGTGCAGGTTGCGGCTGCTGCTGCTGGTTGGAGAGGGGCTGCTGCTGCAGGGCGGAGAGGGGCTGCTGCATCATAGCGGATAGCTGGTTCAATTGTTGCGCCTGTTGTGCAATCTGCTGAGACTGTTGGGCCACGATGGTGGTGAGATCAGCAATGCTCGGCAGAGGCAACTTGGAGGAATCCATGGCCGGATCTTACTGTCATAGTCTGAGTATTGGCTCCACTGTACCACTGGAGAAAGCCGCACCAGGGAGCAGAGTTTAAGGAGCCGCTGGTTTCACCAGAGCCCACCGCAAAGCGAGATGGACTTGCTGTGGCAGGCGAACTCCCAGGTACAACTAACCCACAGTGGCGGTCAAGGTGAGGCATGATACAATTTAATAAGGAATTTCAGAGTCAGGGACTGGCTGGAAGGTCAGGGCTGGCGGCAAGGAGTGTGGTCAGGAAATGTAGAAAAAACGTACTGGTACACGGTATAGACAGGTCAATGCAAGATACGCTTTCTCAATGGCTACTAGGCACAAAGATCCGGCAGGGGTCAAGAGGAAATACAGACACTTTATAGGGTCAGCATCCTGCAAGGACCAATTATCGGTGCGCTGGCCCTTTAAATTTCAGAGCCCTAGGGAATGGGTACGCGTACGTCGGCAGTCAGAGGAAGCAGAGGAGCCAGGAGCGCGGTGAGGTAAGGAACTGCCGGCTGACAGAGTGCCACGGTGCTGCCCGTCCTTGAAGCTGTACAGGGAGACGGACTGTGAGTACGCCCACAGCCAACATGACTGGCCACAGCGCGACTCATAACAGGGGCAATGAAGACCCCGACACCAAGTTACGGACAACGGTAGCTTTACTGAGGGTAGACAGTTGTTACAGTCTACGCAGTACAGCCAGGGTCCAAGGAGGTGACCAGTGATACAGAGACCTTGCTTGTTTGCTGGGACTTATAGTTGGACCGGAGAATTTAGTGCAGGCCACGCTGGGTAGACAGATGACTTGACTGACTTGTGACTGACACGATGGGGACTTTATCTTACTTGCACTTGACTTATAGCTGCAGGACTTGACTTGAGGTCTCCACTACTCTGGACACCCACTCTAGGCACGACTTGACTGGACCTCAGCAGGAAGCAAGAGGGATAAGCTAGCTCCACCCAGGGCTTATATGGGGGAGACTAGCAGAGAGCTCATAGGTCACTCTGGGGGTCAGCTGGTCACTGGTACCTCCTGGGTAACAATCACATGGTATATTTTATCAAAGGTATAACACATCTTTTAATATCCAATATATATGCAAATGGAGAAACAACCACAGGGAGCCCTGGGGACACTGCCTGATAGGGCAGGAAAGGTACGGGGTAACACCATCCCATACTGGGCCACCACAAACTCCCCCTCTTAATTACAGTCGTCCTTGACGCCCAGTCCTGGGGAGTGGAAGACCGAAGCTACCACTGGGGCCAATGACAGTTCCTGAGGCATTTTTTAAAACAATGTCCTTTCCAGATCTGATGACAGAAATGAGTCCATGTGGCATGGTGAATGCCCATACATGCTCTTAAACATATGCTGGGAATTTTGACCTTGTAATTGTTTTCTTGACACTCTCCAACAACAATATGCATAACAATGATAAGAGACTTCTCGGATTGGGCTGCCGGAGGCTATCTACCTAATGCCTTGGCTACTGGGGTCCCTTGGTTTTACACACTTTGGTTATCTCTGTCTCTGTATGTGTTTTGTATAGCTATAAGGAATACCTTCTTGCCAATAAAGTATCCTGGACACTTGGACAGGAAGAAAAGTTAAACATATTGTCATGTCTGTCCTGGTCTGTATTAACACACAGCCTATTGGTTTTGCTGTATGTAAACAGTTTTATGATTCCTGGTCAGGGAAGAGTTAATGTCTTTGGCTTTTTCAGCCTCAACCTCTGTTAGCCAATAGCCTTTTGGGTGTGTCTATTTATAGTCAGCCCAGCCTAGCCTCAGTGCTGGTGATTATCCTCATTATATCCTGACTTGCCAAGATGCTGGACATGCTGCTGATGGAGGCTGGGTGAAACACTCCTTATTTGAGCTTTTAATCTACTATTTCTGTTTTAGCATGCACTTTGTATTTTCTGGTTTTAGCCATGTTATGTGGCATGCTCTTAGCAGATTTTAAGCTGTGTTTGTTTAGTCGGTTTTAGGATTTATTTATCCTTTCTTCTATGTGTCTGTTCACACTGTGTTTTCTCTTGTATCCGTTTATGTGAAGTTCTGTGTTTTTTTATTTCGGTTTTTCTACTGGGCCAGCATCCTGACCTTGGTGGAGTGTGCCGCTGGCCAGTAGTCTATTTGGATTTATTATTAATGGCTACTCCTATAGTGGAGTGGAGTGGCCAGTTTGTGTGTCCAGTATGAACAGTATCCTATGTTAGGCATCCCTGTTTCTGCTCCATGGTGACAATCCGGTCTACTGGAGGTTTTCTGAGGGATTGTGACTCCTGTCTTGTGTTCAGTGTGAACAGTGTTCTATGAATATTTATGTGTATCTGGCATTCCTATTACATGTCAATGGGGACTTCGTGTCTACTGGAGGTTTTGCATAGGGAATGCGTATATTCCTGATTAGCGATAGATGCCTGTTTCTGGTTCAATGGAACTTTGTGTCTATTGAACGATCTGGGGGATTATGCTATATTCCTGTCTGTTCCTAAAGTCTGTTGACTTATCCCTTTTCCTGTGTGGTGTTTTGAACTCTTTGTTTATTTGTTATTGATTTCAGATCTTTGGAGCTCTGTACATGACTACTGATCTATAGTGTCATCTGTTCACGACCACGGATCTATAGTATCCTCTGTTCATGTCCACTGATAGTGTCCTCTGAACTTAATATATTATAGAGTTGTTCCTGTTATGTTTCTGGTTTGTGACCCAGCACTTTAGTTCAGGAAGGGACCGGCACCCAGTTGTCGATCCACCGTTTAGGGTGGATGGGCAAGTAGGCAGGGAGAGCGGTTTTAGGGTCAGTTCATGGCTCACTCTCCCTGTCCCCCTGGTCAGTCCCTGACACATATATACATACATTTGAGACTTGTGGACTGGGACTACATATAATGTTTCAGTCCTAACTGATATATTTACAGGAATGTGGACTACTTTTACCATATGACTGGACTAGGTGTGGTACATAACTTTTTCAGGTTTTAATGCGAGTTATTCTTTGTACCTTGCTGGGAGTTGTCCTTGGGTTGACCATTGGGACCTACGCAACACCACTTCTGAAGAGTCTGGAACTCTTCGTACAGCTGGAACTGTGGCTGGGTCTTCCTCAGCGAATTCGAGAGTGGGTACAGGCTCAGGACTGGCAGGACAGTCGCTGACTGTGGTGCTGGAGAGACTGATGGTAGAGTTGGCACTCTGGAAACTGGTCTATAAACTGGAGCCAACCGTGACAGGACTGGAGTAGAAATTAATGTTGGTGGAACGGACCCCGAGGTTGGCGAGACACAGAAGACCGCAGGCTGACTCAGGGAAAACATAGGGAAGTCCATAGAGGGATGAATCCCCTCACCTGGGACGTACTCTCTGGTCTGACAGCTGGAGGAGATGGTGCTGGGAGCACTGGCAGATCTTTTAGACACAGTTTGATTCGGTTGCGATGAACAACTTGTTGCTCATACCCAGGCTTTTGTACTTCATACACGTCAGAGTCTGGATAGGGTATGGCCCTCACCGTGTACGGTCCCGTCTCCCAGATAGAGTCTAATTCATGAGTTTTTGGAAATTTTCTCAGCCACACTTTAGCGCCCAATTGAAGCGTTTTGGCGGAGGCATGATGGTTGTAGTCTTGTTGCTGTCTTTGCTGTGAGGTCTTACAGGTATAACAACAACCCACATGGAGTAGTGATCCACCATGGTGAGAGCATAAGTGTACCCTGGGTAGGAAGAAACAACTTGACATGGTCTAGCGCGACCAACTGGTTAGGCCTTTCATTCTGGATGGAATGAAGGGGTGCTCTGGCGTGTTTGTGCACATTCTTGGTGCACCATTTATTAATGTCGCTCTGCATTCTGATCCAATAGAATCTGCTCCTGACAGTAGCTTTGATCTTGTGGACGCCAAAGTGTCCCAACCATCACCGGGTCTCTTCGGGGAACCAGAATCTGATGAAGTCGATCACCAGAGAACGGATCCAAAGAATTTCGGTACAACAGTCCCTTGTGCACAATCAGTCGCTTCCTCTTTCACCACAGATGTTTCAGCTCATAGTCACACTGGGCCCAGTGTAGACGGGTTGGTACCTTTTTCGCCAGAAGGTAATCCAACAGATCCCCCATGACTCGACTTTCGTTCTGAAGAGTCTTCCAGGTGTATAGGTTTTCTTGAACCTTTTCGGACCTGGGTTCGCCATTCCTGAGGGCGGTCACAACATTTTGGTTCACGTACTGTTGATAAAATGGGGGCATCTCCACGTCTTCTCATACATCTTCCGTAGGGGGTTCTTCACCAGGAGTCATCCGAGATAGTACATCGGCATTGACATTCGACTTGCCGCTTCTGTATTTGATGGTGAAACTATAATTGGCTAATCTTGAAGCCCAACGTTGTTTGATGGCACCCAACTTGGCGGTGTTCAGGTGGGCCAACGGGTTGTTATTATTATTGTGTAGACAGTATATGGTGTGGCAGCCAAGTAGTCTATGAACTTTTCGGTCACGGCCCATACCCAAGCGAGAAGTTTTAATTTGAATGAGCTTTAGTTTTTATCATTCTTCTTAGCTCCTCGAAGGTTACGACTGACATAGGCAACTACCCACTCCTGTCCTTCCTGGACTTGGGACAGGAGGGCTCCCAGACCCTCGAAACTGGCATCGGTATATAGCCGGAATGGCTGACTGTAGTCTGGATATGCCAGGATGGGTGGTTCTGTCAGAAGACGTTTAAGAACTCGGAACGCTGTCTCTTGCTCTTCGGCCCATTCCACAGGTAATCTTCCATTGTAGTTCTCCTTCGCCATACCCAGTAAAAGAGCTGTGAGGGGTTCTGCCATCTGGACGAATTGGGGAATGAAGGACGGTAGTAGCCGGCAAATCCAAGGAAGCTCCTAAAATCTTTCACCGTGTGCGGGGTAGGCCAGTTCTTGATAAGGATAAGTGTCCTTATGTGTGACATTGTTCAGCTTCCTGTAGTTGACAAAGAAGCCAATGGTTCCGTCTTTTTTTTGATCAGGACAAGTGGTGCCATCCAGGGACTCTGACTTTCTTGAATGACTTCTGGCATGTCAGCCAGCATCTTGTTGACAGTCTGATACATGTCTGGGGCGACCGGGTGGTGTCTTTCCTTGATAGGTGGGTTGTCGCCTGTGAGGATTCGGTGTTGGATCATGTACATATGCCCGAAATCTGTGGGGTGTTTGCTAAAAGCTTCTTGGTACCTTTTGGTGACATTGATGACTCCCTTGACTTGGTCCCTTGGGGTAGTGTTGTCTCCAACTTGGAGCTGTGCCCACCAGGGCTCAGGAGGACTCTGACTGGACCCTTCGGCCACTTGGGCTGCACGCTGTTGGGCCACCATACGTTCTGTTAAGATGTCCTTTGACTCTACAAGGTAAAACTGGGCTACTGGGGTGTCTTTGGGTAACACAGTGGCAGCATCGGACTGGAACTCTCCCGTTGGTAATGGTGACAAGGCTTCTCGCAGCTTGGACAAGAGGGTGGTCTTCTAGTTGCAGAGGCTCCAGCAGGGCTTGATAGCCTCTATTCTTGACTCTGGAACATGTACGACACCAGATGATAGTCTCTGTGTTGGGTTGCAAGGTCACTGACCTGATGTCTTGTACTCAAACTCTGCAGATTTCACCTTGCTTTTTGGCAAACTTCCGCTCCGCTTGTAGAACTTTCAAGTGGTGCTGCGTAGCCCACTGGCCTGAAGGGGACATATGGGGGGCATGCAAGGCATCTACTTTTTCAACAAAACAGTTTTTCATATTGTCCAGCCCCAATATAAACTCAGCAGACCTCTTATCTGTCACATTAGTTACAATCACTCCCTGCCCGCTAAGTACATGCTCCCCCAAATAAATGGTAGGCTCCCAGTATCCATGCGGTTCACACAATAAACTAGCATCCCAACGCTGATAGAAAACGATTTTAGGTATAGTAGACACTTGTGACCCTGTATCTATCAACGCCTCCAATGGTACACCTTCTACAATTTTTACATAGGGGCAGGAGGCGACATAAAGTGAGAGTCCTGACTTTGATCGTTCTGGGATTGGAACTGATGACTGTTTTCCTGAGGGCTGGTTCGCGACCTCAAAGGAAATCTGTTTAAATCCCGGCACTGTGTTTTCCAATGTGCTGGTTTATTACAATGGGTACAAAAGGGTCTTTGAGTCCCTACGGTTCTACTAGGTAGAGCGTATCAGGGGTCGAAATTGCAGGGAGCAGGAGCAAGGGTAGGTTTTCTATATAGGGGAGGTTCACGGTCAGGTGGAGCGGACCTGGTGGCAAGCTCCTTCACAGCCTTAGTCAGTTGTTCAATGTCCTGCCTAACACTCTGTAAATCTGAGGCTGCAGTGAGTGGCAAAGCAGGAGACACCAGGCTGGGGGCTGGTGATTAGTGTTGCTCGCGAATATTCGCAATTCGAATATTATTCGCGAATATCGCATATTCGCGAATTCGCGTATTTCGCGAATATAGCGCAATATATTCGTAATTACGAATATTCTTTTTTTTTCACAGTACACATCACAGTGATCATCCCTCTCTGCTTCCAGCTTGTGTGGTGTAAAGAAGGCTCTAATACTACTGTGTGAGACTGGCGTGCGGATTTTCGCATATGCGAACATTTGCATATGCTAATTTTCGCATATGCGAATTTTCACTTATGTTAATTTTTGTATATGCTAATTTTCCCATAGGTACATTTTCGCATACGCGAAGTTTTCGCATTTGCGAAAATAAAACGAGAATATTACGAATATGCGAATATTCGCGAATATATGACGAATATTCGTCCATATATTCGCGAATATTCGCGAATTCGAATATGGCCTATGCCGCTCAACACTACTGGTGATGGTGGTGGTATAGGTCTGGCTTCCGCCCCAAGTGGTTCTTGGACAGGTGGACAAGCTCCTTCTAACTTAGTCCTGGACTCAGGTCATTTGGATAGCCAGTCTCTTGAATGCGGGGAATGCCAAGTTGTGAGTTTGGACCGCTAACATTCTCAGCTGGGCTTTGTTCCACTTATTATGAGCCCCATCAACAAATCTGTCCAGTAACACCTTATTGCCCTGCTCGGGAGTTACTCCATCGAGTTTTTGGACAGTCTCTAGGGCATTCTGTAGGGCTACAGCATATGCTCTCAAGGTCTCACCTGACTTCTGTCGCCTTTCATACAGCTGGAGATGTACCTCTGACAGAGAATGTGACTCAAATACCTGATACAGTTCTTCAAAGATCTGCTCTACAGTTGCCTTCTCGGAGGCTGGCCAGGTGCAGACTCTCTCTACCACTGGTCCGTGTAGTTGTCCTGTGAGCAATTGCACCTGTTGATAAGGAGGGAAAGAGTAAAAGACAAAAAAAACTCTGGATCCTTTCTTTGAAATCCCTCAGGGTGAAGGGGTCTCCATTGTAGGTAGGGAGGACAGGGTTCCTCATGAATACCGATGCAGATGCTGGAACACCAGGGTTGTTGATGTGTACTGCAGGCAAAACTGGCAACATTCCGGCCGCTGGGGCAGGTAATGATCCCGCTGCTGGAGATGGAGGGGCACTGTCGCCCGGTTGATCTGGAGAGCTGGGTTCTGACATCTGGTTGGATTTTGAGTGCGCTGTCGCTTTAAGAAGAATAAGGTGCTTTTCCCTTTAAGAAAATTGTTCAAGTGCTGCAACGGCGTGGACTTGGATAGTGGGGGGTCTATAATGAATGCTCCCCCTCTATTTTGCAGGTACCCGATAGTAATTTGTCTTGCGAGCAGACTTGCGGACACTAGTGGGTTAATGCTGATAGCTACCGGCACCAGACACTAGTGATCGTTGGTGTTTGCAGAGTCTGCACTGCAGTGGGTGCTTGATAGAAGACAGCGGAGCTGGGCGCAGCTGCCGGAACCTCCAATATGGCTACGCCCAGGGAACTTCCTGTTTCAGTCCGGTCGGCAAAGTCTTCCCCTGTGCAACACAGGGCGGCTCTTTGGTTCCTCCTCGCTGTGCTGAAGAGGCGTCACCACTGTCAACTGACGGGGCGGAGCTGCAACCGCTCGCCCGCGGGAAGCAGTGGACTAAATTAACCCTTTCAGGTACCGACTCTTTATATTCCACAGTGGCAAACAACAGTCTTTCCTTCACCTCCCACTCTATTTCACAAGCCTTGTGAGTAAAACACTTTTCATAGACAAAGTCCCGTACACTTTCTGGTGCAAACTGTTCTTGCAGACAATACTGGACACAGTTCAGACTAGGGGGGAGGACTTGTGGCATAAGGCACACACCCGTATCCTGTTTGTGATGCCAAAAGTTGTGGTATGGCGGGGTGTGAGGTGAAGGGCAGATGTAATTACCCTAGGAGCAGATGGCATTAACCCCTTGTTTTCATGACGCCAGGGTGTGATTTATCCTTAACCATCCGAAGGTATACCGCTGGATCCTAGGCTAGGCACGGGGTCGATGAAGACACCAAAGCCAATTACGGACAACTGTAGCTTTACTGAGGGTAGACAGTTGTTACAGTCTATGCAGTACAGTCAGGGCCCAAGGAGGTGACCAGTGACACAGAGAACTTGCAGGGTTGCTGGGACTTGTAGTTGGACTGGAGAATTTAGTGCAGGCCACGCTGGGTAGACAGATGACTTGATTTGACTGACTTGTGACTGACAGGACGGTGGCTTTTTCATACTTGCACTTGACTTGTGACTGCAGGACTTGACTTGAGGCCTCCACTACTCTGGACACACACTCTAGGCACGACTTGACTGGACCTCAGCAGGAAGCAAGAAAGACTAGCAGAGAGCCCATAGGTCACTCCGGGGGTCAGCTGGTCACTGGTACCTCCTGGGTAACAATCACATGGTACATTTTATTAAAGGTATAACACATCTTTTAATATCCAACATATATACAAATGGGGAAACAACTACATGGGCAACACCATCCTGTTCTGGTTCTGGGGAACCACATTAACCATAATGGCAGTGTACAAGGAGAAATATTATCACCATACATATTACCATCATACTGTTACTGACCAAATCCTGTGTAATGACCAATATTATCAATAATACCAGTATACAAGGTGGAATATTATTGCCAAACATATGACCATCATACTGTTATTGACCAAATCCTGTATACTGAGACCAATATTACCAATAATACCAGTATAAAAGGAGGAATATTATCACCATAAATATAAATTTTTTGTGTGAAAACTAACACTTTTTTGTCCACAGTCACTAGCAAATCATATAAAATTCTGGACTTCATCAACTGTTCAACTAGGGGAGTTGTATATATGGTTACCTATACTTGCCCACTTGCCTATGTAGGGAAGACAGTCTGAGAATTGAGGTGCAGAGTGTTAGAACATGTGGGTGATATAAGAAACAATAGAGATACATCCTCAGCCAGACATGTACCTCAGCCATCATAGTGGTGACCCCTCAGCTCTTAGGTTTAGGGGTATAGAAAAAATTCAGCTATCTCCACGAGGGGGGACATGGACGGGACATTACTATAGCATGAGTGTAAGTGGATTGTACAACTACAGAGAGTTGCCACCTGGGCCTAAATAAACAGGTAAACTATGCTCCCTTTCTGTGAACATCACCTATCCAGCTATCTTGTAATGAACGCTGTAGTGTATCTGTGTATTTAGTATCCTGTAATGAGATTCATTTCTTCTTTTTACTGGAGCCCACATCCATGTCTGTGCCATCTTTACTCCAACAAATAATTTCAGCAATTTGTACATTCACACATATAAGCACTTTTTTTTGTGACTTACATCTAGGAAATTTGGAACTTTTAGTAAATCTCATTTTTTTGGTCCAATAATATTAGATACAGTATGTTGGCTGTGAATGCATTGCTTGGGGTGCCCCAGTATGAATGTTTATGAAGCCGTGAGGAATGCTGGGTTTATATCTTATGATTTTATACTGCATGTGTACATGCAGTTGTGTATATATATCTTCTACACTGCCACTTTAACCGGTTGCCGTCTGAGGACGAGCTGGCTCATCCTGAGACAGCAACCATTATATTCCTGTAGCTGAGGAGCTGAGGGCCACCGTTAATAGCAGAGATGCGGCGATTGTCGCGGCTGGCTATTAACCCTTTAGATCACCACTGTCAAAGTTGACAGCTTTGACAGCTAAAGGGCCACTTAATCCATCGCCCCCCCCCCCCCCCCCCCCCGCAGTGCGGTTGGGACTAAAAGTGTAAAGAAAAAAGTTGAATAAAAAGTTTTAAAAAAACACCCATTAACTCCTTCCTTATTAAAAGTTTAAGTCACCCCCCTTTTCCCAAATTCCATATAAAAAATATGTAACCATAATAAAAATAAACATATGTGGTATCGCCACGTGCGTACATGTCCGATCTATAAAAATATATCATTAATTAAACCGCACGGTCAATGGTGTACGTGCAAAAAAATTCCAAATTCCAAAATAGCTTTTTTTGGTCACTTTTTATATCATGAAAAAATGAATAAAAAGCGATCAAAAAGTCTACTCATACCGCCCTGTACACCTAAAAAAAAAAATAAAAAAAAAAGTTATAGGGGTCAGAAGATGACAATTTTAAAAGTATTAATTTTCGTGCATGTAGTTATGATTTTTGCCAGAAGTAAGACAAAATCAAACCTATATAAGTAGGGTATCATTTTAATTGTATGGACCTACAGAATAAACAGAAGGTGTCATTTTTATTCTGTAGGTCCATACGCATGTACTGTGTAGAAATGGAAGACCCCAAAAGCTACAAAATGGTGTTTTTTTCTTCAATTTTGTCACACAATTATTATTTTTTTGGTTTCGCCGTAGATTTTTGGGTAAAATGACTGATGTCATTACAAAGTAGAATTGGGGGCGCAAAAAATGATCCATCATATGGATTTTTAGGTGCAAAAATTGAAAGGGTTATGATTTTTAAAATGTAAGGAGGTTAAAAACAAAAGTGAAAAAATGGAAAAACGCTCGGTCCTTAAGGGGTTAAATACATCCAAGGTTATCATTACGCTGGTGGGACAGTCCATTAAAGAAGCTGGGGCCGTCTAAGGTGGGGCAGGACGGCGCGCGGCATCTGACCTACTTACCCAGATGTGATGTCACACGCCAGACCACGTTTAACTCAGAGCGAAACTTCGAGCATTTAACACTTTGCCCGCTACCATTGAGCAGGGCGAGTGGGGCTCTCTCCTCCTCTGAACACCACTGTGCTCTGCAGTATACCGGGACTACGGCAGTAAGGTAATCTTCTGGCTGATGATTAGACGGGACTCTGTTCATTGTTTATCAGGGTTGTATATGTCCCGCTTATGCTATGCTGCTACCTTTTTAAGTTCTCCTGCCGGGTCCGTGGTTCTTAAGCCCCACATGTGGGTACCGTGAGTACCCCAAGGGGACTTTCCTTGAAATAATATTTGTGCCCAAGCATGGTTATTTTTTTGCAGTCTGCCATTGTTTATCCTGATTTTAGATATACTTTGTATCATGCTCTGTAGCCAAGGAGAGACGACACTTGATATTAATGGTGATACCCATACTGCCCCATTTCCGATACTGGGCATATACGCATTCATGCTCAGTTGATAATGTTTGGACCATATATTATGTCTCACCATTGCATTAATTGATGTTATATATATGCTATACCGTTGTCTACTTAGTATCCCTGACTATTCCCCTGAGGACTCTTATTACAGGCAGAAGAAACGCGTAGGGAGATCATATAGGGTGTATTAAAGTCTGGTTCCTGTGTGGGGCCGCCCTTTTCAGGGCAAAAGCAACACTTGCCAAGACGGGTGGTCTAGGGCTATTCTCATAGGGCAAGTTTAGAATCTGACTGCCCGCCATATGCCCTACCAATATCGGCTCCACCACCCGCCCTGACCACTTACATTGGCATTTAACATTTTGGTTTTTGTGTATCACTTTCATCACATTTCGTTTTTCACCTGGTGTATTTTTAATCCAAAGGACTTTTTAGCTGGTCTAATAAAAGTTACATATTAATATGCTGTTCCTCATAATATTTGAGTCTTGATGTTGATGCGAGGAATTCTATTCAAACTAGGGTACAGCATCCCCATCACCAACTGTGGATAATATCACTATAAATATTACCATCATACTGTTACTGACCAAATCCTGTATATTGAGACCAATATTACCAATAATACAAGTATAGAAGGAGGAATATTATCACCATACATATTACTAACATACTGTTGTAGTCAGTGAAGTCAGTATATAGCAGCAATGTCCTGAGCTTCACACTATTCTACAACTTCTATCAATGCTATGTTCCCATGTCCAAATTTCCGTGCGGAATTCCACATTGGTATTCTGCGAGAAGATTCCACAGCAGCAGAGTTTTGTTGTATTCAATGTACTTTCACCCTACTTGTGTCAATGGCAGCTCAGGCAGGCATCGGTTAGTGGAGCTCACTAGAACGGTACGGCAGACAAAAGTGTAGCGTATGTACACAGTGACTCCTTCAGCAGAGTATTGAGTAAGGCTCTGCAGTATAATAAAGAATATAACTCAGGATCAGTACAGGATAAGTAATGTAATGTATGTACACAGTGACTCCACCAGCAGAATAGTAAGTACAGCTCTGGAGTATAATACAGGATATAACTCAGAATAAGTAATGTATGTATACAGTGATCCCACCAGCAGAATAGTGAGTACAGCTCTGGAGTATAATACAGGATATAACTCAGGATCAGTACAGGATAAGTAATGTAATGTATGTACACAGTGACCCTAACAGCTGGAGTACAGAGGGGTCAGGGATGGACAGAGGGGTCTGGTGGAATACAGAGGGGTCAGGGATGGACAGAGGGGTTTGGTAGAGTACAGAGGGGTCAGGCATGGACAGAGGGGTCTGGTGGAATACAGAGGGTTCAGGGTTGGACAGAGGGGTCTGGTGGAGTAAAGAGAGGTAAGGGATGGACAGAGGGGTCTGGTGGAGAACAGATGGGTCAGGAACGGATAGAGGGGTCTGGTGGAGTACAGAGGGGTCTAGTGGAGTACAGAGGAGTAAGGGACGGACAGAGGAGTCTGGTGGAATACAGAGCAGTCAGGGACGGACAGGGGGTCTGGTGGAGTAAAGAGGGGTCTGGTGGAGTACAGAGGAGTAAGGGATGGACAGAGAGGTCTGGTGGAATACAGAGCGGTCAGGGACGGAGAGAGGGGTCTGTTGGAGTACAGAGGGGTCAGGTATGGACAGAGGAGTCTGGTGGAGTACAGAGGGGTCAGGGATGGACAGAGGGGTCCGGTGGAATACAGAGGGTCAGGGATGGACAGAGGGGTCTGGTAAAGTAAAGAGGGGTCAGGGATGGACAGAGGGGTCAGAGATGCACAAAGGGGTCTGGTGGAGAATAGGGGGTCAATGATGGACAAAGGGGTCTTGTGGAATACAGAGGGTTCAGGGATGGGCAGAGGGGTCTGGTGCAGTACTGAGGGGTCTGGTGGAATTAAGAGGGGTCAGGGATGAACAGAGGGGTCTCTTGGAGTACAGAGGGGTCAGAGATGCACAAAGGGGTCTGGTGGAGAACAGAAGGGTCAGGGATGGACAGAGGGGTCTGGTGGAGTACAGAGGGGTCTGGTGGAGTACAGAGGGGTCAGGGATGGACAGAGGGGTCAGGGATGCACAAAGGGGTCTGGTGGCGAATAGGGGGTCAATGATGGACAAAGGGGTCTGGTGGAATACAGAGGGGTCAGGGAGGGACAGAGGGGTCTGGTGGAGTACAGAGGAGGTCAGATATGCACAAAGGGGTCTGGTGGAGAACAGAAGGGTCAGGGACGGACAGAGTGGTCTGGTGGAGTACAGAGGAGTAAGGGACAGACAGAGGGGTCTGGTGGAGTACAGAGGAGTAAGGGACGGACAGAGGGGTCTGGTGGAATACAGAGTGGTCAGGGACAGACAGAAGGGTCTGTTGGTGTACAGAGGGGTCAGGTATGGACAGAGGAGTCTGGTGGAGTACACAGGGGTCAGCGATGGACAAAGGGGTCTGGTGGAATACAGAGGGGTCAGGGATTGACAGAGGGGTCTGGTGAAGTACAGGGGGTCAGGGATGGACAAAAGGGCTCTGGTGGAGTACTTAGGAGTAAGGGACAGACAGAGAGGTCGTGGGGAATACAGAGGGGTCTGGTGAAGTACAGAGGGGTCAGGGATGGACAGAGTGGTCAGGGGTGTATAGAGGGGTCTGGTGGAGTACAGAGGGGTCAGAAATGGACAAAGGGGTCTGGTGGAGTACAGAGGGGTAAGGGAAGGACAGAGGGGTCTGGTGGAATACAGAGGGGTCAGGGATGGACAGAGGGGTCTGGTGGAATACAGAGGGGTCAGGGATGGACAGAGGGGTATGGTGGAATACAGAGGGGTCAGGGATGGACAGAGGGGTCTGGTGGAGTACAGAGGGGTAATGGATGGACAGAGGGGTCTGGTGGAGGACAGAGGGGTAAGAGATGAACAGAGGGGTCAGGTGAAGTACAGAGGAATACATAGCTTGGGGAGGTTTACAACATGGTTTAGAATGGACATTCTTCTTGTCATATAAATAATACTGTAAGTTTCTCTACTCTCTGGCTGCCCTTATTATTCTATTTAAGGGTTAAACCAGCCAAACCAAACTTTTTAGATAAGTACACAGGGGCAGACAGGGAGATCCACGTCCTGGGCTGATGGTGAACTTACCTCACAGCCCCCAGCCAGGATTACAAGAAGACTTCCTTCATGAAGATAGATTAGATAACTCACAATATTCAGCTCTGCTGCTTCCTCAGCGGCGGGCTCCGTCAGCTCCGTGCTCACCAACAAGGGGCCACCTCCTCATTCACTATACAGTGGGGCCACATCTCTTATAGCAGCAGTCACAGCTCTAAAAGCTGTGACTGCAAGTTGCAGCTCCAGCGTATTGAGTGCAAGCAGGGAAGGGGCCCGGCCCACCGGCCAAATGCCCGGTTTGCCCGATGGCCAGTTTGGCCATGGTTTCAGGAAATTTAACTTCTTTACTCAGATGGCTGGATATGCCTGTAATCTGAGGAGGGGAGATAAATCTCCAAAAACATGCTAAAGCAATTTTTGTTGTTTTATGTAAGTCAATAAACTATTGATATTTTTTTAATCTAACCTGAGGATCTATACAAGAGCAGTGCGAGTTCCATTTCTCTCTTTTTTCTAACTTTCATCACTCCAAGATTTGGTTCCTTGCTCAGGATACCAGTAGAGTCAGTGACAACTTGCAGCCCATCTTTACCCCACGATTAAGGGTGATACGCATGACCACTAGTGTGACCAAAGGTGAGAGTCCAACTTGTATTGGGGGTCTCACGAACAAGAGCTGACAGCTATATCTTCATGGAATTACACAAGTCGCTGCAATCTATTCTTTTTCCTCAATATGAGAAGGATGTCTTTATTATATTAACTCCAATATGGCTGCCAAGGGAAGTTTGTGAAAACTAATAAAAAAAATATAAAAAACTGTACAAACACATAGGACTTCATGTAGTATTGATGTTCTGTGTACATTTTGGTAGAAAATGTGGACAGAGGGGTATGGTGGAATACAGAGGGGTCAGGGATGGACAGAGGGGTCTGGTGGAGTACAGAGGGGTAATGGATGGACAGAGGGGTCTGGTGGAGGACAGAGGGGTAAGAGATGAACAGAGGGGTCAGGTGAAGTACAGAGGAATACATAGCTTGGGGAGGTTTACAACATGGTTTAGAATGGACATTCTTCTTGTCATATAAATAATACTGTAAGTTTCTCTACTCTCTGGCTGCCCTTATTATTCTATTTAAGGGTTAAACCAGCCAAACCAAACTTTTTAGATAAGTACACAGGGGCAGACAGGGAGATCCACGTCCTGGGCTGATGGTGAACTTACCTCACAGCCCCCAGCCAGGATTACAAGAAGACTTCCTTCATGAAGATAGATTAGATAACTCACAATATTCAGCTCTGCTGCTTCCTCAGCGGCGGGCTCCGTCAGCTCCGTGCTCACCAACAAGGGGCCACCTCCTCGTTCACTATACAGTGGGGCCACATCTCTTATAGCAGCAGTCACAGCTCTAAAAGCTGTGACTGCAAGTTGCAGCTCCAGCGTATTGAGTGCAAGCAGGGAAGGGGCCCGGCCCACCGGCCAAATGCCCGGTTTACCCGATGGCCAGTTCGGCCATGGTTTCAGGAAATTTAACTTCTTTACTCAGATGGCTGGATATGCCTGTAATCTGAGGAGGGGAGATAAATCTCCAAAAACATGCTAAGGCAATTTTTGTTGTTTTATGTAAGTCAATAAACTATTGATATTTTTTTAATCTAACCTGAGGATCTATACAAGAGCAGTGCCAGTTCCATTTCTCTCTTTTTTCTAACTTTCATCACTCCAAGATTTGGTTCCTTGCTCAGGATACCAGTAGAGTCAGTGACAACTTGCAGCCCATCTTTACCCCACGATTAAGGGTGATACGCATGACCACTAGTGTGACCAAAGGTGAGAGTCCAACTTGTATTGGGGGTCTCACGAACAAGAGCTGACAGCTATATCTCCATGGAATTACACAAGTCGCTGCAATCTATTCTTTTTCCTCAATATGAGAAGGATGTCTTTATTATATTAACTCCAATATGGCTGCCAAGGGAAGTTTGTAAAAACTAATAAAAAACAAAACAAAAACTGTACAAACACATAGGACTTCATGTAGTATTGATGTTCTGTGTACATTTTGGTAGAAAATGCATTTCACTCTATTTATTAACCTTGGGCCCCAAATATGCACCAAAATTTCCCTTTTTTCTACTCTGTGGAGGTTAAATAAATAAAAACCACCAAAGAAGAGAAAGTAGTAAATTACAGCCATTGTGTAAAGTAGTTGGCCTACTTAGATGCTAAAATTTTGGAGCCATTTTTGGCACACAACATTACATTTTGACCACTCCCCTTTTAGTCAAAGCCATGCCCCAAAAGTGTCTTAAAGGTGTTTTAAACATATAATAAATGTAAGCCTGTTTTTACCTTATTTTGTGTAGGAAACATCAGACTTACATATTAAGGGTAGGGTCACACATGGCATATTTGATGCATATTTTCTGTTGCGTATTTTCCTGTGTATTTTCCTGTGGCAGATTTGTGAATTACTTCTATTAAAAAATATTAATCCTTCCAATAGTTATTAGCTTCTGAAGTTGAGTTGCTGTTTTCTGTCTAACTGCTTTCTGATGACTCACGTCCCAGGAGCTGTGCAGCTCCTATGGGGATATTTTCCCATCATGCACAGCTCCCGGAACGTGACATCATCATTGAGCAGTTAGACAGAAAACTTCAGAAGCTAATAACTATTGGAAGGATTAACATTTTTTAATAGAAGTAATTTACAAATCTGCTTAACTTTCCGGAGCCAGTTGATATATATAAAAAAAGTTTTTTGCCTGGAATACCCCTTTAAACTGAAAGTCTCAGCAGAACGGTGGTCAGGCCAGGACATTCCACTGTATTATGGAAGTCAAAATTCATCTGTATTAGGCAGGTGTGAACTTAGCCTATGGTCATGTTTGCAAAAAAAAAAAAGCGGTAAAAAAGTGGTTGATTTTCATGAAAAATTTTTCCACCATTTTTGGTTAAAAAGTGCCAATTTTAAAACAGCTGATTTCCCTTTGTAATAATCTGAAGGGGAAAAAAATTGTGTCAATTACATTTACGGCTGTGAGAATTACACCAGTAAAATAAAGGGGTTTCCAGGATTAGCAAGCCAAAGCTAATTTCTTCCAAAAACAGTGCCAACCCTGTCACTAGGTTGTGCGTGGTATTACAGCTTGTCCCCATTAATTTCAATGGAACTGAGCTGCAATATCACACACAACCTGAGAACAAGGGTGGCACTGTTTTGAAAAAAATTAGCTCTGGTTTTCCTGGACAACCTGTTTAAGGAGTGTCACTATTGAGTGCTATAAGTTGAGTTCAGGAAAAACACTACTTTGTAGGCAAGAATACAATGTGTGAACATGGCCTTAGTGTTCAAGCTGCTTTTTGATTTAGCATTTAAGATTTAGATTAGTTAAATGGGTACTGCGCACTAGACATCTTATCCCCTATCTAAAGGATAGGGGATAAGATGTCTGATCGCAAGGGTCCTGACGCTGAGAGCCCCAGCGATCTCCCTGCAGCACCCTTGCATTGAAACTTGCATTGAGGGGGCATGGTGTGACGTCACGAGGGGCGTGGCAGTGATGTCACAAGCCTCCGGTGCCGCAAATCGGCGTTCTAAACGAACGCCAGTTTGCGGCACCAGAGGCTTGTGATATTGCGGCCACACCCCTCAATGCAAGTATATGGGAGGGGGCGTGGCGGCCATCACGCTCCTTCCCATAGACTCTCATTGAGAGGGAGTGCATGACATTACAAGGGGGACATAGCCGTGATGTCACGAGCCTCTGGCGCCGCATCACTAGTCATGAGGCATAGAGCGAATTTCGCTCTCTGCACTGGGTGACTGGGGTGCCAGAGCAGAAATCGCGGGGGGGGGGGGGGGGGGGTCTCAGCAGCGGGACCCCCGCGATCAGACGACTTATCCCCTATTCTTTGGAAATAGGGATAAGATGTCTAGGGGCGGAGTACCCCTTTAAGCCTTTGCACAGTGACTTTTTAGTATTCAATCTTGAGTATACACGTGGGTAAGATGTTTTCTTAACAAATTATTCAGGATATTAGACTGGGATGTAGATTATTGTGGTGTTGATTCAGATTTACGACCCACAGGTCAGTTTTTAATTACGTTCTTGGCTTTAATTGCTTTATGTTGTCGACTACTTCAGATTATTATTGTTAATAAATAGACTGAACTAGAAAGTGGAGCTTGTTCCATGTGATTATTTGCTTTATTAATTTACACACTCAGTTTGCAGCTAGAGGATATGAAGATCAGGATGGCTAATGGACTATTAATAAACGTATTATACTTTTCTGATAGAATTTTATTTATTCCTACATTGTAACATAATTAAGCCTAACAAACATTACAAGAAGTGACAGACACTGCCTGGTGTCAATTAAGAATCATTTTGCCTCCTACTATAACAGAACACGATAATAGGCTCCTGGCAAAGATACATAATCATCTAAGAAATTCAATTTACATATATAGTCGCAACTCAGGTTCACTACTGTAAAGCTTAAAGAAGTATTGACAGAAAAGGCTTTCATTTGGAAATGGCTAGCAACAAGTCATTTCTGTAACGTGGTAACAAAGTTTTAAAGAAGTCCAGTGGAAAAAAATGTATCCTATATCCACAGGACATGTGTCTGATTGCCGGGGGGTCCAACCACTGGGACCCCCACGATTTCCCATATGGGGCCACGGCTCTACTCTGCTAATGCGCATTATGTACCCAGCACATCAGCTGGTCGAAACACGCCCCCTCCATTCATCTCTATGGGAGAGAGAGACTGATGAACACTGTGTCTCCGCCTCTCTCATAGAAATGAATGTAGGGGGCATGTTTAGGCCAGCTGACTTGCTGGGTGTGAAATATCATTTACAGGAGCCCAGCCGTCTTACTGCTGGGATCCCGCATGATTAGACACTTATTGTCACGTATGGGCAGGGAAGGAATGCAGTTCTGATCTCGCCCACTCCCTCTGTCCCTGCCTACTTGAATATCTGCCCTAAATAGAGGATCGACAACCATGGTGACAGTCCCTCTCTAAATATGTGATGGAAGTCACCGTCAATAAAATGAACTACAATACAGACACAGGTCAGGATTCAGTAAGGGAGCACATAGACTAACAGAAAAAATATCTAAACAAATACACACAATAAGTCACAGTCCACTGTCAATACCAGGAGTTGTCTTAAGGTGCCAAGTCCCAAGTACAGGAAAATAGTCAGGGCAACAATCCAAAATATCAGAAATACAGGAAGATCAGAAATACAAGATATAATGCTAGCTACTGGAGTAAGCAGGTTAAAAAAGGGAGTACACAGGCGAAAGCTAATGAGGTCAGCGGACCATCCCAGACAGCTAAATGTAACTACAGAAACCAGAATAAACAAAAAGCTCTCAGTGCATGTTCTTACACTTTTTTTCACTGGACATATTTTTTAAAGAAACTTAAAGCACTTTTTGTGCGATTTTTGGCTGTAAGGAAAAAGTTACAAACGATCTTGCAATAGATCATTTCAGTTTCCACTTTGAAGTGGTAATGGATTCATCAAGTGCGAATGTCGCACAAAAAGTCGCAAACCCCTCCAAAACACTGCAAATCTACACCAGCCCAGATCTAGCTTATAAAACTGCCTTTAAAAAGCACTTTCAAAAAGTTGTGCAACTGTGGCTTTTTGTGCAGAAAAGAAGAGGAGGAATCCTACAGAATGATGTTCTGAAGTGATTTGTTTTTTGCTTACGTGCGCCAAATTTTTAACCCCCCCGCGATAGTATGATAGTAAATGACTTCAAAACTCACGTTCCAAAGACAACAATGATAAATGTTCCCGCTTACTTTTTGTCATTATTGACTTGCAGCTGTGTCACCTTCATAGGACTTAACTAGGAATGTGTTAAAAGATGGAGGCTCAGTGTGTAAAATACACTGTAACCTTGCAATGAAGTCATTTTAAATTAGAATAGACAAAACACTTGACTTTCAAATAAATTTGTTCTAAAAAAATATCAGTGTTGAAATCTGTGGGGAATACAATCAGGCATCATCAGAGCCACAAGTACTTGAGGGAATTTTTATTTTTATTTTCTTGCATCTTTTTATAAGATTTTCATCTTGATCCAGTTCTGTCAATCAGTACGTGCCTTGGAATTTATGCTCACAATGCTAACAAAGATTTGCGGTTCTACTTCATTTATAGTTAGGTGCAGGTTTTATGGGATTTTTCCTAGTATGCAGGAGTTAAAGCATACCTGTCGTCAAACCATATATTCTAAATTAACTCAGATTATATTCCCTAACTACTCCGAACACCCCTCCTGCTTTAAAAAGCTCTGTATCATACCTTTCCCTTGCTCACATTGTGTGAACTCCCGGCAGGAGAAAGTGGGCGGTCCCAGGAGGCGCAATGTCACTGAAGTCTGTGTGAGCTGTGCCTCGCCCACACGCACTTCCTGAGTTTGGTCTCCTGCCAGGCTGGGAGGAGACCAAACTAATTATTTGACTTTCGTCAGGGAACAGAACAGAACCACCTAGTGGCTGTTTTCTCAATCACTTTAAAACATATAAAGGTTGAGAATTTTAACAGCAAGTAAACAGCAAAGTATCTTATAATTACATAAGGAACAATATATTCAAAGTTTAGTTTGGTGACAGGTACTCCATACCAAAAGTGGTCCAAAGAAACCAGCGAACCAGTTTGTCATCATAACTGGACCAATGATAGAGAGTGGCCTGAAACATGTTTTTTTTTTTATCATGTACAAGAGGTGTGTGTCATTTACCTGAAAAAGAGATGGCACCAAGATGTACTATGGTAAGAAGACCAGACGATAAAGGCAGTGCGATACTCTGGGCAATGTTTTGCTGGGAAAACATGGGTCCTGCCATTCCTGTGGACGTTATTTAGATGCGTATTACCTACCTAAACATTACTGGAGACCTTGTACACCTCTTCATGGCAAGACTATTCTCACATGGCATTGGTATTCTTCAGAAGGATAAAATTAGTTAGGAATGTTTTTTGGTTCCTAAGTTTGATTGAGCATCTATAGGACGTGCCTGACCCATGGAACTCTCAAAGGAGAATATCGCGGGGGTCTGAACCCTTGGCCCCCCCCCCCCCCCCGCAATCTCCTGTATGGAGCCCTGGCTCTCTTCCACAGATGCGTGCCACCATGTCCCCTCCATATAGCTCTATGGGAGAGCTGTTCGGCAATCTTCAGCTCTCCCATAGAGCTATATACAGGGGTCATGACGGCTCCCATTTCGGGCAGGGGTTGTGACGTGACGCTTTGGAAGAGAGACGGGGCTCCATCCTGCGGATAGGGGATACATTTTTGTCCATGATACTTCTTCTTTAAAAGAGTTGCCCAGGTGTAATTTCCCACCCGAACTGGCTTTGGATGTGAAAACTTGTTACTGCATGCTAAGAGATTAGGAAAAGGGAACTGACTTATTCCAAGCGACTATCCTAAACAGGTCCTATTAGTTTGTAGGAATCGTGCACAATACTTAACAGGTGTCAGTTTCTTTAGCACTTAACTGCCCAGCATACCGATCCATCTCTTCAATTATTATGACAGATGAAGCGGGACAAGCCCATGAACAGATCTGCTAGTAAGGTCTTGTGCTACATACAAAAGGACACCTTCTGATGTCTTGGGGAGTCCGAGCAACCAATGAGATTGCTTATTTTTCAAAGGCCTTTTCACAAAATGAAAGAAGCAATCTGATTGGTTCTTTCATTTTTGAAAAGGCCTCTAAATAAATAAAAGAAGCAATCTGATTGGCTGTTATGGGCAGCTGGACAACTTTTCCTCAGCACAGGTCTTGATGAATTTCACCCTATGCCTCGAAAGGGTCACCGCTCTTTGGCAGGGTCAGCATTAGGGCGGGGCAATCCGGGCAATTGCCCAGGGCCCCCATCCCCAAGGGGGCCCCCTGCAAGCTGCTCCGTGGCAGATGCAGGGGGATCCGCCCCAGAGCAGCCCGCAGGGGGCCACATCACATTTGGGACATCCCTGTGTCCCGAAAGATCTTTTTGGGTCACAAGGATGTCCCGGATACCTTTCTGCGGCCCCGTGTTAACTTAAAAAAAAGCAGGGGCTGCCGGGAGGTAGCGCACGCAGGGACGTCACTGAAGTCACGTGCGTGCGCCCACAGCAGTAGATTATGACTGCTGAACGGAGGAGCAGTGGACGAAGCACTGAAGTGGGGCAGTACACAGGCATACAGCCTCCAGCCATACACTGTATATGGCTGAAGGCTGTATGTCTGTGTGTGGGGGGGGGGGGCTATACTGCACATAATGTGGGGAACTATACTGCACCTAATGTGGGGGAACTATACTGCACCTAATGTGCGGGAACTATACTGCATCTAATTTGGGGGAACTATACTGCACCTAATGTAAGGGAACTACAACCTAATGTGGGGAACTATACTACACCTAATGTGGAGGAACTATACTGCCAACCAAATGTGGGGGCACTATACTGTCAACCTAATGTGGAGGAACTATACTGCCAGCCTAATGTAGGGGAACTGTGCTGCCAACCTAATGTTGGGGAACTACAACCTAATGTGGGGGAACTATACTGCCAGACTAATGTGGGGGGAACTATACTGACAACCTAATGTGGGGGGGAACTATACTGACAACCTCATGTGGGGGACCTATACTGCCAACCTAATGTGGGGGGACTATACTGCCAGACTAATGTGAGGGGAACTACAACCTAATGTGGGGGAACTATACTGACAACCTAATGTGGGGGAACTACAACCTAATGTGGGGGAACTATACAAAAATATAAAATTTTACTATTCTGATCCCTATAACTCTTTTATTTTTCTGTATATGAGGATGTATGAGGGTAATTTTTTGCGCTTTGATTTGTAGTTTTTATCGTTACCATTTTTGTTTTGATGGGACTTTTCATATATTTTAGATATTTTTATGGTATTTGAAGTGACCAAAAATGTGCAAATCTGGTTAGTGCACTATTACGACTTTTGGGGCCCCACTTTTGATTTTGTCCAGGGCCATGCTAAGCCTAAAACCGGCCCTGCTCTTTGGACAGCACAGTGGCTCAGTGGGTAGTACTGCTGGCATCTGTTGTTCATTTCTCATCACTGGACACCAACTGTATGGATTTTATACATCTTATCCGTATTTGCATGGGTTTCTTCAAACACTTCAAGGATATCCTAAAAGGATTAAAGGTTTCTTATGAAAACTGCCCCTATGGGATATATCAGTTATAGGGAAATTATATTTTAACCCCTTAAGGACTGAGGGCGTACCCGTACGCCCCCATTTTAGAGTCCTTAAGGACTGAGGGCATATGGGTATGCCCGTGGGAATTTCGGTCCCTGCCACTAGCCGGTCGGGACCGTACTGGGATGCCTGCTGAAATCATTCAGCAGGCATACCGTGACAACGCCTGGGGGGTCTTGAGATCAATTCAGATAGACGATTTGCTGCGATTCCGGGCTGATCGGGTCTCTGGTGACTTGATAGCCTGGAAAATAGGGATGATCGGAGATGTCAGAGAAATCCCCAATCATCCTGAAGGATAGGAGCGAGGTGGCAGTGGTGCCACCTCCTCCTATCCCCTGCCATTGGTTGGTTAGGACTAACCAACCAATGGCAGTTGGGGGTTAAAGTTGAAATCCCCACTCTGCCCGCCCCTGGATGTCGGGGCAGAGCGGGGAGAAGATGGCGGTGGGTACCGGAGTCCAAGAGGAAGAGGCAGAGGCGGCAGCGAGACTGGCGATCGCGGTGGGCAGCGGCGGCAGTAAGGAGGCGTGGCGGAGGCAGCAGTGAAGATCTGTGGTAAGTGATCTTCACTGCTGCCTACTAGGAGTTGCCAAACTACAAATCCCAGCATGCCCACAAAGCCAAAGGCTGTCTGGGCATGCTGGGAGTTGTAGGTTTGCAACATCTGGAGGGCCACAGTTTGTAGACCACTATACAGTGGTGCCCAAGCTGTAGCCCTCCAGATGTTGCAAAACTACAACTCCAAGCATGCCCAAACTGCCCAGGCATGCTGGGAGTTGTAGTTCTGAAACATATGCCCTTCAGATGTTGCCGAACTACAACTCCCAGCATGCCTGGATAGTTTCAGCATGCTGGGAGTTGTAGTTTTGCAACATCTGGAAGAGCACAGTTTGGAGACCACTATACAGTGGTGTCCAAACTGTAGCACTCCAGATGTTGCAAAATTACAACTCCAAGCATGCCCACACTGACCAGGCATGCTAAGAGTTGTCGTTTAGCAACATCTGGCCCTTTAGAGCATTTACACCGCACAGGTGTCTGACAGATGTTTTGAACAGTGGTCCGTGAAAATGAAAAATGTAATTTTTCCACTGTTCCAAATATCTGTCAAATGCCAATGGGGTGTAAATGGTCACTGCACCCCTTATTAAGTTCTGTGAGGGGTGTAGTTACCAAAATGGTGTCACAGGTGGGGGGTTTCTGCTGTTCTGGCATCATGGGACGTTTGAAAATGCACATGGCCCCCAACTTCAATTTCAGCAAAATTCTCTCTCCAAAAGTCCAATGGCGCTCCTTCTGTTCTGAGACCTGTAGTGCGCCAGCAGAGCACTTAAAGGGGTATTCCAGGCAAAAACTTTATTATATATATAAACTGGTTCCAGAAAGTTAAACAGATTTGTAAATTACTTCTATTAAAAAATCTTAATCCTTTCAGTACTTATGAGCTTCTGAAATGAAGGTTGTTCTTTTCTGTCTAAGTCCTCTCTGATGACACCTTTCTCGGGAAATGCCCAGTTTAGAAGCAAATCCCAATAGCAAACCTATTCTAAACTGGGCGTTTCCCGAGACAGGTGTCATTAGAGAGCACAACCTCAGAAAAGAAAAACCTTAACTTCAGAAGCTCATAAGTACTGAAAGGATTAAGATTTTTTAATAGAAGTAATTTACAAATCTGTTTAACTTTCTGGAGCCAGTTGATATATATAAAAAAGTTTTTGCCTGGAATACCCCTTTAACATCCACATATGGGGTTTTCTTAATCGGGAGAAATTGGGCTTCAAATTTTGGAGTCCATTTTCTTCTATTACACCGTGTGAAAATGAAAAATTTGGAGTAACTCCATAATTTTTGTGTTAAAAATCTAATTTTTCACTTTTTCGGCCCACTGTTCAAAAAACCTGTGAGGTGCAAGTACTCACTGTAACCCTTGTTACGTTCCTGGAGGGGTTTAGTTTCGAAAATGGTGTCACATGTGGGGGGTTTCTGCTGTTCTGGCATCATGGGAGGTTTGTAAATGCACATGGCCCCCTACTTCAATTTTAGCTAAATTCTCTCTCCAAAAGACCAATGGGGCTCCTTCTATTCTGAGACCTGTAGTGCGCCAGTAGTGCCACATATGGGGCATTTTCTTAATCAGGAGAAATTGGGCTTTAAATTATGGGTTACATTTTCTCCTATTACCCATTGGGAAAAAGAAAAATTATGGGTAACACCATCATTTTAGTGTTAAAAATCAAATTTTCCATTTTCATGTCCAATTTCAACGCAAAGTCGTCAAACACCTGTAAGGTGTTATGGCTCACTATACCCCTTATTACGATCCTTGAGGGGTGTAGTTTCCAAAATAGTATGCCATGAAGAGTTTATTTTGCTGTTCTGGTACCATGGGGGTTTCCTAAATGCAACATGGCCCCCAAAAACCATGACAGCAAAATTTGTTTAAAAAAATCTCACAGTTGCTCTTTCCCTCTTGAGCCATGTTATAAGCCCGCAAAGCACTTTATATAAACATATGAGGTATTTACATACTCGAGAGAAATTGGGCTACAAATTTTGGGGCTACATTTTAATTAAATTTTGGGATTTTTCACCGAGAAAGGATGCAAGTAACGACGAAAATTTACCACTATGTTAAAGTAGAATATGTCCCGAAAAAACTATTTTGGAATCCAAATAAACAGTAAAAGCATCCCAGAGTTATTAACTCATAAAGTGAGAAGTCAAAATTGCAAAAAAGGGTCTCAGTCCTTAAGTGGTTAAACCCCATTGAGGACAGGGACTAATCTGAATAGTGACAACTAGGGATGTCCCGATACCGATACTAGCCATTTATATGGTATCGGGGACTCGTTTAATGTCCCCGATACCATGTCCGATACCAGGTCCTCCCGTCCGCTTCATAGTGTTCCATGGAGGAGCATGTGACACACACGTCACTCCGCCTCCTCACCTGCGCCCAGCGTAACGCTACGGAGGAAGCGGAGTGACGTATATGTCATAGGATGCCATGATGCGGACCGGGAGGACTGAAGAACGGGGCAGTGGAGCGGTAGCACCCGACGGGGGACAGCCACAGATGAGCTGTGTGCTGCTGCTAATGTCTACAGGGGGGCTTGCTGTCTAAAGGGGGGCCCTGCTGCTGCTGTCTACAAGGGGGGCCTGCAGTCTATAGGGGGGGCTGCTGTCTACAAGGGGGGCCTGCAGTCTACAAGGGGTGGGGGCTGCTGTCTACAAGGGGGCTGTTACTAATGACTGCCAGGGGGGCTGCTACTAATGTCTGCAAGGGGATACTACCTACTGTTAAAGGCAATCTTACAGCAGAGTCACCTGCACTAACTAGAATTTATATGTAGATAGTGCAGGTGACCCGGTTTCTACCGCTGCTCACCATGTGGTCATCTGTCTCACTGCCAATGCAAATTCTCTGTTCTGTCCAATGGAGAAGAGAGAAATCTTCGCTCATACTACAGCAGCCGCCTCCATTGTACACAACAAGGACCCACATATCAGCACTGTAAACAGCGCCAGAAACCGCGTCACACTGGTGTCAGATTCCCTTTAAAATAAAAGTACTCGTACTTGGTATCGGCGAGTACTAGAATTAAAGTATCGGTACTCGTACTTTGTCTTAAAAAAATGGTATCGGGACATCCATAGTGACAACCTCTATACAGTGCTGTGGACTATATTAGTACCATACAGGTTACAGACATAAATCACGTACAGAATATTAGGTAGGTTAATGTTATGGATAATCAGTCTATACAAATGCTTATTATAATGTTACAGCTGAGAAATCATAGTTCTACATTAGTTTCGTTCAGTTGGTATTTTCGCATAGACAGTCCTTTCCACAACCTCAGTATTGGGTTCAACTCAGGACTTTGACTCAACCAGCCCAAAACAAATTATGCTTCCCAGCCATCTAAATATAGACTTGTTTTTGTGTTCTGGATGAATATTTTGCTGCACGACTTATTGAGGATAGATTCACGCTTGGAAATTGTGATAGATTTCTTTTGTGCCAATTTTTTTTTTCCATAAAATTATTATGCAGAAAAATCAACAAGTGTATACATATAAGTGGGATGTATTTGTTGATTTTGGAGCAGATTTTTTACAGTGCTGGTGAATGGAGTCTTACAAGACTGTATTTATACATGGCAGATATATCAGAAAACCCCTTGAAAAGGGTACTCCACTGGCAAACTATTATTTGTAATCAAGTAGTGCCAGAAAGTTAAACAGATTTGTAAATTAGTTTTTAAAATCTTAATCCTTCCAGTACTTATCAGCTGCTGTATGCTCCATAGCAAGTTCTTTTCGAATTTCCTTTCTGTCTAACCACCGTGCTCACTGGTGACCCCTCTGTCCAGGTCAGGAACTGTCCAGAGCAGGATAGGGTTGCTATGGGGATTTGTTTCTGCTCTGGACAGTTCCCAAAATGGACAGAGGTGTCAGCAGAGAGCACTGTGGTCAGACAATAAAGAAATTAAAAAAGAAAATAACTTCCTGTGGAGCATACAGCAGCTGATAAGTACTGGAAGGGCTCAATATTCATCAAATCAATCATTCTGTGGCTCAGTGCATCGCTGGCTGCAGTGATGTCCTGCCTTGGCCAGTGAATGGCTGGGTGGCAATCGGATGTATCGAGTCCCGGCACTGATCTTCTTCCTGGTTGAGGCAGGACATCGCTGCAACTAGGGATTCGCTGAGTCGCAAAATGATGTATCGACCTCAGGGAACAAGGAAGAGCATACTGAGGACCACAGTGGGATAATGAAGGCACCAGCAGGACAGTAGATCTTTTTTTTTTATACCTGACACAATGGAAATTCTGCTAAAAAAAACAAACACAAAAAAACCCTTATACCGTAGCACTCATTTATCAGGGTTGCCTAGGATTAAAGAAAACATGGCTGCTTACTTCTAAAACCAGTGCCACCTCTGTCCACAGGTAGTATATGGTATGACAACTAAAGCCACATTAACCTTAATGAAGCTGCTATTCCCGACACAGCCTATGGACAGGTGTGGCACTATCACAGGAAGAAAGCAACAGTTATATTTTTTTCTTTGATCAGACAAACCCATCTTTTTTCAATATGATTATTTATAGGAGGTTCATAAAGAATCCGATGGCTATTTGTCATCTCACATACTTCCAGACATATGTACATACAAACATGATATTCACTGCTCAGTTGAAGTAAGGATGACATGTTACTTGCCAAAAAGGGACTGGATAACAAAACAGGAAAGCACAATTTATATGAATACAGAGGGGTGAACTAAAGTTATTTGCTTTCAAAAAAACTGTGTACTGTTTCTTTAAATTATATGTCCATAAATTGAAAGTAACACAACATGTTTGTATATATATTTTTTTCAACTATTGCACCACTTTGACATGTATAAAATACGTAGGAATCTCATTTTGAATAAATCCATTTAGCTTTTCTCTTTTAAATATATTTTTGTATGCAGAGAAAACCAATATAGAATTTGTGTATTCAAAGTTCATCGCTCCATATGATGCTCAGATCTTGGAGTGGAAACAAGATATCCATAAATCATGATGTTTCATTTATATTCCCTATTATATAAATATTCAGATAAAACATGGTTATTACCGTGATACAAGATTTCCAAAAAGCCTTTGCAGCTGTGTCATACATATTCTATTAGTAATGAAGAGCCCAGGCTGGTCCTCGTGTTTATTATGTGACTTTAAAGGAGTAATCACTCAAAAAATGTATCACCTATCTATAGGATAGAAGATAAATGTATGATCACTGGGGGGCTACTGATTACTAGAAGGGAGCCCCCCATTCCTTCTCACTGCAGTGAGGAGCTATGATGGAACAGTGGTCATGCACACACACCCCGCTACTTCATTTAATTTCTGCAGAGCTGACCATTAACTCTTTAAAGTTAAAGGAGGATCTAGAAATAGAAAAACATGGCTACTTTATTCTGAAAACAATGGTAGTGTTGGTGCCGAAGAATTTCCGCAAAGTGCTTGTCCAGCCCGGGTGAAAATGATGCTGCGGCTTCTCTGGGGCGCCTCATGGAATGCAGGTGCTTGAACCTCCGACCCAATGCTGAGTTATGGAAAGATGAGGCAGGAGTTGGTGGTACTTTTAAAAGGCTTTAATTAGACGACACGTTTTGTAAGGGGTCCCTTGCTTCATCAGGATGACCTGCATTCCTTGAGGCGCACCAGAAAAGCAGCAACATCATTTTCACCCGGGCTGGACAAGCACTTTGCGGAAATTCTCCAGCACCAACACTACCATTGACCAGACCGATATCACAGGACATCGGGACAGATGCTCGGCAGCCCAGAGGAACCCAAAGAGTGAATGCACTCACAAAGCGAACACCAGTGTTGTGCCTGAGCTAGCGCATCACGACAAAGTGAGTGCGAATAACACACTTATGCCCAGTATATAACCTATGAACGCAGTTTTCATTTTTCAAATCATATTTTTTTAAATCATCATAATTACGGCACTTAGATAGCGCCCCCTTTGTTCCTTTTTATTCTGAAAACAGCCCTACAGCTGTCCTTAGGCTGTGTGTGGAATTACAACTTGGCTCCATTTACGTTAATGGAACAAAGCTGCAATACCACACACAAAATAAGGACAGGGATGGTGCTGTTTATGGATGGATAATCTTTTTCTAATCCTGGATAATCCCTTTAATAAAGTGGCAGGGGCATATGTAACCTCTGCTCTAAACTCCTCCTTGATGCAGTGGAGTGAGACACAGACCCCCATTCTATTAATTGGTGGGAGTCCCAGCAATCATACATCCACATGCCAAAATGTTGATTCGTCACAGTCTTAGTGTATAGATTCTCACCGATCATTAGAACGAGCGAGGAGACACTTGGGGCTGAGTGCTTCATTACCTGGCTCACTGCAATCTCTAGCCAGTTGCCCAAGACAGGTTCATTATGTTTATAGAGATCATTAAAATTGCAGCAAGCCAGGGAGTGAGGAGTAGATCCGTGTGCTTCTCGCAATTCGTTCCCAAAGATCAGTGGGGTCTGAACATCCAGACACATCAAAACTTTTGACCATTAAAACCAATTACCTAATATTGTGCAAGTCTTTCTTATGCTGCCAATGCAGCTCTGACCCACTCTAGCATGAACTCCACAAGACCTCTGAAGGTGTTCTTTAGTATTTGGCACCATTACATTAGCAGCAGATTTTTTTAAAGGTGTTGGCCCACCATTAAGACATTCTCTAGTCACAGGCTAGGGATTAAGTCTTAAATGGGCACCGTCACTTTAAAAACGTCTTGACATGTTGCAGAGACATTTTAAAAGTTTTCACTGGTCTGCGTCAGAGCATTCAGACCCCAACCGATAGGTAGCACGAGCCAGTAGAAGAGTGCGCTAAGAGAGACAAACTTGCATTTTAAGTCTATGGGATTGTCTCGGTCAGCTGTGCTTTTCTCCCTGCTTGTTCAAACAATTGATCGGGGTTTGAACACTCAGAACTGGATCATAAGACATGTCTCTAAGACATGTCAAAAGTTTTTTGAAGCAACAGGTACCCTTTAATGGAGGAACAACCCCTTTCTGTTCTGTAAGTTTCAAGGTGTGATCTGCATTAATTGGACTTAAGTTCTGGAGAATTTTGATCACCTTTTATTCTTTGTCATGTTCCTCAAACCATTCCTGAACTATTTTGTAGTGTGGATGGGGTATTATCCTGCTGAAAGAGGTCACTGACATTAGGGAATTCCAGTACCATGTCTACAACAATGTTTAAGTAAATATTGTGTATCAAAGAGTTCACACGGCACATTTTGTTTTCGTTTAAAGGAGTACTCTAGTGCAGAGTATTCCTGCTCCGTCCTGCCCAGGCTGCAAAATAAATGAATATAAACCATCACTCGCCTCCCTGGGTTCCCGCGGAGCGCCACTACAGCTGATCGGTCCTCCGGTCCATCTCCTTCATACTTCCGGGTGTAACGAAGAGTCACATGTGACGCTTCGTTACACCCGGAAGTATGAAGGAGATGGACCGGAGGACCGATCAGCTGTAGTGGCGCTCCGTGGGAACCCAGGGAGGCGAGTGATGGTTTATATTCATTTATTTTGCAGCCCGGGCAGGACGGAGCAGGAATACTCTGCACTAGAGTACTCCTTTAATGTATGACATCCACATCAATGCCAAAGACTTATTTAGAAACTAGTACTGCCTTCATTCTATATTTTGCCACGGTAAGCGACACATATGTACCAGGCCAACAACATTTTAGGTACTTACAATGATGATGATCTGGAGCAAGTCAGCATGGGCACTCTACTCAGTCGAAGGGCTGCATTAGATGTTCTGAGCCACATTGTAAACAAGCGCCGATCTCTATGATCACCAGAGCCCATTACACGGCTTGGTAACTGTGCGGGGAGGGCTGCATCGTTCGTATTACCTTTTGCTGCTTCCTTGTTATATGATGTGCAGCTATCAGCCAACAAATGAGTGTTTTTTTTGTTTGTTGACTGATCGCTGGCCTTTCACGGTGATGTCTGCCCATTAGTCCCATTTTATAGGGCACTTAGACTATACAACTAGTTTTGGTCCACGGTCTGTACTCATACCTTTCTATCATAAAATGTAATAGCTTTTTCAGCAATGTGTACTACGCTAGCTCTTCCGTGGGACTGAACTAGATGGGCTAGCCTTCTCTTCCTGAATGCATCAGTGACTTTGGGTGGCTAAAACCCTATCACTGATTCACTGGTTGTCATTCTTTAAATCACTTCTGATAGGTACAACTCCTGCATATTAACGTGGGTATTCCGACCAAATACATCTTATCCCCTATCCAAAGGGTAGGGGATAGGATATTTCCGTGCAGCACCTGCATTCTGTGCGGGGCTGCGTTTCTAGGCCTGGAGACATGATGTCATGCCACGCCCCCTCCATTCATGTCTATGGGAGGAACTGTGACAGCCGTCATGCCCCCTCCCATAGACATGAATGGAGGGGGCGTGGCGTCTCAAAAACAGAGGTTTCTGTGCTGCACGGAAATAGCAGGGGGTCCCAGCGGCAATACCCAAACCCCCCCCTCCGGCGATCAGAAATCTTATCCCCTATCCTTCGGACATATCCAACATGTCAACTATAACAACTGACTATTCACTTGCTGTCCAACTTATCCCAGTCTTCTCAGGTCTGATATCATGCTCAGCAATGTTCTTCACTTTACCTGTATTTTTAATGTTATGGCTGATTAGTGTGTAAATAAGTGCTATAAATATGTTGTTGACAGAAAGGCAGGGGGCTTGACATCCACTATATATGTACTGAGAAGAATACCAATGTAGAAATGAAAATTTTTACAAGCAGGGTTATTGCTAGAATCATGAACTTTAATATAAATCTAATATATCAGTTTTGATTCTTGCTTCTTTCATTCTGGAGTGAAGAACAGTCTTTAGTTCATTATATGTGCCAACAGTAAGTTCATTGCCATTCGCATTACAATAAAATGAGGTGTTCTGTCAGTCTCTGGATAATCCTGGGTTATCTATAATCATTCTTTCAAGCACTATGCATTAGGAGATAATATTAGTCCGTTTCTGAGCCTTTGCTCCAACAAGTGTCTTTGCTACTACAAGTTAAAAAAAAAACTGCTACATGACCACAGGTTTCCTGCTTCCAGAAAAAGGAATCTTACAGTATATACAAACAAGGACAGATCTTTTGACATAAAAGAGTATTGAGAAAAGGAACATCACATCTTGCTTCACAACCCAAACTTCCTTTGACAACATTTTGCCTAACACAATGTGTGATGTAACAGAAGTGCATACAACCAAAAGCATAAAATCATACTGCCAGGGGTTAGCATAGGGTATATGCAGCCTGAGAGTAGTATATACCGTATGTGTATATCTACTTCCTGAGATGCCCAGGTTTGCAATTCCAAACAATATATATGTTTATACACAATTATAAATCATACAGGTTAACACCATGATCATATTATATATATTTAAAAAAAAAAAAAAAAAAAAAAGATGAAATATTTTTACATCATGATTGTAATAGTGCTGGGAGCCCTGGTTATTCAGTACATCAAATTTGGTGGCATTTTACATATAGGGATAGTAATTCCCTAATATGTCATTTCTTGGATAATCGACCGTTTGCACTTTGGTAATGTACCAAATGACCTTTACAAGTTTGAGGTGTTAGGTTACATGTACACAACGTTTCTGAGCAGTCTTTTATAGTTCCAAAAAGGTTTTTGTTTAGTTTTTTTCTAAGAAAAAAAAAAGTAGAAAAAAAACCCCCAAAACATCAGATGTATCTTTAGATTTTTTTTTTGCATTTGGGCTTCCTAAGGACCCTTCTTTCCAACACTTTTTTTTTTTTTTTTGGATGACTTGTCCCTAATTTCAGCCATTTATTGGGCTGTAGCAAAAAGCTATAGCCCATTAAAGGGCATTTTTTGTGCTGTTTATACATGTCGAAATACAACTATATTTTGACATATACAAAGACAAAAATATAAGGACCTGGCACTTAAAAAAAACAGCAGTAAAATTGATACATGTAGACACTAGACATTTTCCCATTGAATTTAATTGAGACCAGAGCGTGCACTTGGCCTTAGGATTTTCCACATTTGCCTAATGGTTCTGTTGGTACCATGAATTGTAATATTGACGATGGATCCATTTGGTAACCATTTCTGATGGGTTGCATCAGGAACAATAGGAACCTGATGAAAAAGACTGTGCAGCAGTGTGAATAGTGCCCAAGTGTAAGTGCTAAGTAAAGAAATAGTGTTTAAAGGGGTACTCCAGTGGAAAATTTTTAACTTTCTGGCACCAGTTGATTTAAGAAAAAAAAAAAAAAAGTTTTCCACCGGAGTACCTCTTTAATTTTGAGCAGCTAAAATATGCTACAATAAGATGAAGATGTTAATTTGTATTTTTTGCTTTTTAATGCAAGACACCACTGATACACAATAATGTAGATAGAAAACATACAGTACACTACTTTAAGCATGAAATGGAATTTCTAAAATCTCCAAAATTTTTAAACCACCATTTGGCTTAAATATTTTATAAATAAAACCCACATAAGTACCCTATGTGGTATCTGGCTCTGGTTATTTTTACATACTGAACAGCCGCTATGGTAATGCTTATGTTATCAGCATATGGCTGCAGTAAACCAGGAATTTACCAAGCTGTCCTACTACCAATTGAGTAAATTTTACTTATAAGCGCTTTTTCCTCTAATAAGGTTTTGGCAAATCACTAGGATCACTTATGATCAGTGGAGGTCCAATTTCTGGGACCTCCACCAATTGTGGAAATGTAAGCCGTGTGCCCTTTCCCCTATATCCTTTAATAGTACAATGACAAGCAGTGATGGGGACACAATACTATGCAAATATTGCATCCCCCTCCATTCTTACAATCCGTGGTGATCCCTGGAGTCAGAACCTTGCCGATCATAGAGTGGTTGCATATTGTAATTATAAGCCATTACTTTCTGAAATAGGAATATCCCTTTTGAAAGAATTAGACAATATAAGGGAAGTTTTATGTACAATGCCTCCAAACCAGATATACTAGGCCTTATTTACTCAAAGTAGCCAATCACAATGCAGCTAGATTTTTCACAGTAAGTGAAGAAATTAAAGGGTTTATCCCAAGATTAACAGTAATCCCGTATTCACAGAATATGGGATAAGTAGGTGATCAGAGGAGATCTGACCACTGGGACAAATCCTAATGCTCACAATTGTGGATGGAGTGGCTGCCTAAATGCTCGGCCACCTCTTCATTCTCCGATTATAGGACTTGTGAACATGGACAAATTCAGCGCTCGGCAATGTTCGTATGGCCTATAGAGAATAAATGGAGTGGGGCCAAGCATGCATGCTGCCACTCCATTCATCTAGATGACAACTCCCGATTGGTGGGGGGGGATCAAGTGGTTAAACCTCGCTTGATCAGCTAGTTATGCCCTATCCACTGAATAGGGGTGACATTTAACATCAGATAACCACTTAAAGGGGTACTCCACTGGCCAGTGTTCCGGCTGCATTCTGAACATTTAGCTGTGAACTTGCTGTGGGGGTCAACCATGCCCCCTTCGTGCAGTCGGGCCACGCCCCTCAACGCAAGTCTATGGGAGGGGGCGTAATGGTGTTGTCGACCCCCGCAGCGCACACAGGGGCGCACAGTAGAGTACCCCTTTATGGGCTGATATGATAACAAGGTCAGATTTTCTACTATTCAGTTTTAAAAATGTCAGCCGGGTATTTTAATCAAAATGGATGATTCTGCTGACACAATCCATACAATGCAAATATGCAAATACAATCCAACATGCATATGTCATAGCTAAGGAGGAACCAGCTAAAGTGCAAACTAAACAGATATTAGAGAGAGTCCTTATTTCAGCTTCTGCACACAACACTGGTTTTCCTGTGAAGTAGAAAACTATTAGCATCATGTCTATATTTGTGTAGGCATTTCTATGATGCTAAGTACACAATCCTGAATATTGATGTGATTCTACTATTAGAATTTACTTTGAGTTATCAAAATTAATTGTAAGGGCCCCAGTGTAAATATGCAATCTCCTCAATGGTAGCAGCTCCTTCTGTTTAATACTTTACGGGTAGAAATGCCAACTAGATTTACACTAGAAAGCTTGCTGGTCTTGCTATGAATACTATTAACACCAGAAGGTAATAGGTCTATGGCTTTTATAAAAATAAATGAAATAAAAATTAAAAAAATAATCATGTATACATCGTAGTTACTGAAGTTTCCCCAAATTGCTACGGTCTCTTATGCCAGGAGACGGACTACTCCATTGTCAGAGCCCAGGAGAAGTAGCCTCTTGTTAAATAAGACAGCCAGGTTGGTTAAGGTACCCTTGAAATTTTCCGAGCTGAGTTTGGTTGTGCTGTTTGGCTGTGTTGAGGAGTCAAGAAGAGAGTAGATACCAATTTTATTTGCCACAGTCCCGGTTATTATCTCACTGCCGTACAGATCAAGAGCGTGAATGGGGTCAGAATTGGACTTGAATTGATGTAAAGGTTTCTGCTCAAGCTCCTTCCAGACAGTGAGGGAATGGTCAGATGAGGAACTCACGATGATGTTTCCATCTGATGCCTGCAGGACAGAGAAGATGTGAGTCAACTGGATAGTGAAATCAGATTGGAGGTGTATCACCGTAAAAAAAAAAAAAAAATTTCCATGAACAGATGGACCAACTACTGATGAAGAGATATATCAAGAGAATCAACTTAACGTAAAAGGTGAGGATTTATGACAAGGATACTATACATTACATTCACACAAACATGGAAATTTATCAGGAAATGTAATTAGATACAAAAGATAAAAATTATATTATTCCATAAACCAGCTACAGCACATAAATGAAAAATTGGGTTGTCCAGCCACAGGAATAGTAGTTTTAACAAATCTGAAATTGTAACCGATGACACTTACTAGCATAATTTTACTAGCCATGAGCTGTGATCCCCTTCTGCTCTCATACGGCCGCCCACCTTGCACTTGCATGAGCGAAGGGTCTATGAATATTTATGAGGTGGACAGGCATAGGAGAGCAGAAGGTGACAAAGGCAAGGAAGCTCTCGCCTCCATTGCGCAGGGGATATTAGCAATGGTGAACCTATACAGCCTGGATTTCCAGAACCGAACCCATGGATTGGAGTGAGATGTACCTCCTTTAATCAGGTTCACCCGGCTAAGAGTGAGTAAACAAGGAATTAGTTTCCCTTCTCACATCATAAGTTTTGTTTGGTGCGGGTCAGGTTGCTGAAAAGGGGCAGACGCGCTCTTCTGAGTGATGTACTCACTTGTTGCTGTTCGGCTTTACTCAGAAAGCCAAGCATGCGGTGTACGGAAAAATAGAAAGAAACTCAGAAATTGCATAAATCTGTCCTACCTCCATCAGTGTGATTCTGAGTGGGCCAGTTCCTGTAGGATCGGGATAACACTGGAACAAGGAAAAAGCAGTGACCAGAAGAGGGCTGGGAGAGTCAGTATGGTAGCTGTGGACGACTAGAGGAGGCGAGTATGTTTATATCACCCCCCAACCCTTGAGCAAAGCCCCTTTAACACCTATTATATCCATGCCATCCAGTTATGGCATAGGTCGGGCTCGAGTGTATGGTACGGGCTCGTGCCATACCTGGCTGATGTGGGCTGCTTTCTGGTAATGACATTATTCCATTGCTGGTCATTTAGCGGTTTAGATGTTGCGATCAAAGAATCTAAACAGCTTTCGGATGCATTGTTTGTAGTATAGAGGAAAAGTATTACATTACATTACCGAATTTTTATTACCCACAAAATTGCACAATTGTTTTTTTTTTCCCAATTGGTCTTACAAATAATTTTTCTGGCTTCCTAATACATTATATTTTAAAATACAGAGGGGCAGTAAAAAAAATACAAGTTGACCTGCAAAAAATAAGCCCTCGTATGAAATGTGTTAGATGTCTTAGAAGTTGAGGAGGAAGAAAATGTAAGCCAAAAATCTAAATTTAGATTGTTTAATAGTTTTACTTGAAGGAATGAAAAATTGAAAGGTCGCCTGGACAATGTCACGTTTCTCAGTTTTTTGTGAAACTGTATGACCTTCTAATGGGGAAACTGCAGACTGAGCTAATAGAGAAGTATCACACATTTATATTGACGTTTGTTGAAACTTTAGAAACCTGAAATGTTTAAATCTGATCTTTTGACTGAGAACAAAACATTTACTAGAAGGAGACAAACTAAACAAAAATCGTTGCTGTAATGAAACGTCTTTCGTCATTTCATCTTGTACAACAAAAGCATTCATTATCGCATATTTTATCTGATGTGGAATGCAAGTCAGAATATAAAAGAAACAATATTGTTTATTGCACATAATATCTTTACACAATATGCTACAGTGTGTAGTAAATCCAAATTTCAAGGGTTGAGTAAAGGGACCATCTCCTTAGAATAATAAACAAGTTCTGATGGGATGAACATTATTTCACCTTGACTCAGAAGAGGTTAAACAAACTATCACCGCGAGCAATGGGGCAGGTAAATATAAAGAAGAGTTACTCATTACTGGGGTTGGGTAAGATACACGGACACTTGTCTTTCTTATTTAAACAAACTGCTCAATACAATCCACATAAAGATGGGTAAGCAGTAGTCACCGTATAGATACAATAAAGCTCAGCAAGAACCTATTTTAATTGATGGAATCCAACTATAAAAGCTTGGAATCATTGGAAGCCATGACAATTGTGTTAACAGAGGCCTAAAACAGCTTATGCTCAGCATTAGTGACCTAAAGTAAAAACCAAAACTTCTCTCCAAACACATATTACAAACGGAAGCTCTGAAAGTCTTGGGGGAAGTATGTAGGGACAGAGGTTATCGGACTCGAATAAAGGGAAACTGCCGTGATTACCATGAGGTATCAAAAAAAACTTACCCAGATACACTGGCCAGTTCCGGAGATAGACCAGTTTTAGCTGTCTTTGGGCAATAGAGGCGGGACCTGGCATGGAGGCAGGGATGCTAGATATGCTGGGTCCTTCCTCCATTGTGCATAGCCGGCAATGAATAGGTTAGAAATGCCGGTTAATAACGGGACTTGTTTTGTGTAGGTCCCCCTTGTTCAACTAAAACACCACTAAGCTTTCCAGACATGGAGGGAGATTTATCAAAATCTGTGCTGAGGAAAAGTTGACCAGTTTCCTATAGCAACCAATCAGATTGCTTCTTTCATTTTTGAAAAGGCCTCTGAAAAATAAAAGAAGCAATCCGATTGGTTGCTATAAGCAACTGGTCAACTTTCCCTCTGCACAGGTTTTAACAAGTCTCCCCCTTGCGTGCCCTGTAGTACCTGTCACCAAGACATTGGTGGCAGATCCTTCAAGTTCCATAACAAACCACAGATGCTTGATCAGACTATTGATCCAACACCTTCCTTCAACCCCTTAAGGCCCAAGCCCATTTTCACCTTAAGGACCAGGCCAATTTTAATTTAGCATTTTCATTTTTTCCTCCTCGCCTTCTAAAATCCATAACTCCTTTATATTTCCATGTACAGACCCATATAAGGGCTTGCTTTTTGTGTGAGCAATTGTACTTTGTAATGAAACCTCTGATTTTACCATAAAATGTACGGCGAACCCCAAAACATTTCTTTTAGGAAAGAAATTTAAATGAAAACCACAATTTTCCACATTTTGGAGGGTTTCGTTTTAACACTGTACAATTAACGGTAAAAATGAAGTGTTTTTTATGCTGTGGGTCAATACGAATAAAATTATATCCATGGCTAGATACTTTTATATTTTTGTAACGCTTAAAACATTTTTGAAACTTTTTGTACAAAATTAGTAATGTAAAATCGCCCTATTTTGACCACCTATAACTTTTTCATATTTCCGTATATAGGGCGGTATGAGGGCTCTTTTTTGCGCTGTCATCTGTACTTTTATCGATACCACATTTTCAGATATAAAACTTGAATATAATTTTTTTTTTAAATAAAATGTGACAAAAAAGCAGCATTTTTGGACTTTAAAATTTGTTACGTTTACGCCGTTCACCGTTCGGAATCATTAACATTATATTTTGATAGTTCGGACATTTACGCACGCGGCAATACCAAATATGTTTATAAATAAAAAATATACGTTTTGCGGGGTAAAATGTGAAAAACTGACAATTTTCATTTTTATTGGGGGGAGGGGAAAACCTTTTTTTTTTCTTTTACACTTTTTATGTCCCCATAGGAGACTATCTATAGCAATCATTTGATTGCTAATACTGTTCAGTGCTATGCATAGGACATAGCACTGATCAGTATTATCGGCTATCTCCTGCTCTGGTCTGCTCGATCTCAGACCAGAGCAGGAGACGGACGAAGGCAGGTGAGGGGACCTCTGTTACAGATGATTGGATTGCCGCGGCAGCGCTGCGAGCGACCCGATCATCTATTTTATCATGCGCATTGCCGCAGATGCTGTGATCTGTACAGATCACGGCATCTGAGGGGTTAATAGCGGACATCCGCGCAATTGCAGATGTCGGCCATTACCAACGGGTCCCCGGCTGCTGAGAGCAGCCGGAACCTGCTCAGATACTCGCGGTCACACACAGGACGTAAAAGTACGTCCTGGTGCGCGAAGTACCGCCAAACCAGGACGTAAATTTACGTCCGTGGTCGTTAAGGGGTTAAACTATTCCTGAACAGTTTTTGCCGTGTAGCTGGGCATATTATTTTGCTGAAAGAGGGCACTACCATTATGGAAAACAGCGGTCATGAACTGATGTTCTTGCTCAGCAGCAATGCTTGATCAACAGAACATTGCCTAGATCATCAGACTGCATTCGCAGGCTTGTCTACTCTCCATAGTGCATCGTGGTGCCCTCTCTTCCCCAGGAAAGCAACACTCATGTCATTCATCAAATTCCAACATCTTCTTTTATTGCTTTATGGTGTAGTTCTTCTGATGCTCATACTGTATGTATTGTAGGTTGTATCAGTGGTGGAAAGGTGTTTAAAACATGGGATAGTTCAGGGATGCAATAAAGTAAAATAATTAAATCTCTCTTTTTATTCATTATCAATTTTGTCAGTTTTTAAGTTATTTAGGGAAGTATTGTGGGTTGGACCACTCTTCTGTTGCAGGTCTCCAGGGCTCTCTTATTGGAAGGGCGCCTTTTCCCAACAGCAATTTTAAGATCTCTCCACAGGTGTTCAATGGGATTTACACTTCAGAACTCTCCAGCGCTTTGTTGCCATCCATTTCTGGGTGCTTTTTAACATATGTTTGGGGTCATTGTCCTGCTGGAAGACCCAAGATCTCGGACACAAACCCAGCTTTCTGACACTGGGCTGTACAGTGTGACCGAAAATCCGTTGGTAATCCTAAGATTTCATGATGCCTTGCACACATTCAAGGCACCCAGTGCCAGAGGCAGCAAAACCACCCCAAAACATCATTGAATCTCCACATATTTCACTGTGGGTACTGTGTTCTTTTCTTTGTAGGCCTCATTCCGTTTTTGGTAAGCAGTAGAATGATGTGCTTTACCAAAAAGCTCTATCTTGGTCTCATCTGTTCACAAGACATTTTCCCAGAAGGATTTTTGCTTACTCAAGTTAATTTTGGCAAAATTTAGTCTTGCTTTTTTATGTCTCTGTGTAAGCATTTAATTTCATTTAAATGTCGACGGATAGTTCGCGCTGACACTGATGCCCCCTGAGCCTGCAGGACAGCTTGAATATCTTTGTAACTTGTTTGGGGCTGGTTATCCACCATCCGGACTATCTGCGTTGACACCTTTCATCAATTTTTCTCTTCCGTCCACACCCAGGGAGATTAGATACAGTGCCATGGGTTGCAAACTTCTTGATAATGTTGTGCACTGTGGACAAAGGCAAATCTAGATCTCTGGAGATGAACTTGTAACCTTGAGATTGTTGATATTTTTCCACAATTTTGGTTTTCAAGTCCTCTTTCTGTTGTCCATGCTTAGTGTGGCACACACAGACACATAATGAAAATACTAAGTGAACTTCTCTCCTTTTTATCTGCTTTCAGGTGTGATTTTTATATTGCCCACACCTGTTACTTGCCCTAGGTGAGTTTAAAGGAGCATCACATGCTTGAAACAATCTTATTTTCCACAATTTTGAAAGGGTGTTAATGATATTGTCCAGCCATTTTTGGAGTTTGGTGTGACATCTTTTCCAATTGGCTTATTTTCCTCCCTTTTTTTGGTTTAGTTCCAATAAACACAAAGCGAATAAACACGTGTATAGCAAAACATGTGTTACTGCAATCCTTTTCTGTGAGAAATACTTAATTTTCTTGAAAAATTTCAGGGGTGCAAACATAACATTTACAGCCATGACTGTATATGCGTGAGGGCTTCATTCTGTGTCTCTAGCACTGCTTTAATCTGTGCAGGTGCTCTACTATAGCCCTCAATGACTGTCCCATGTGCAGATACAAGCAACAAAAGCTCTTCTATCGTACATCTAGAAGAGTGTTCAGTTGTGTTTTTTTTATGCAACCTTCTAATATAGTTGTGTTTCTAGTCCATCCTTTGTTTGTTTTTTGCTTGTTGGTCCTGATCATGCCTAGCTTACAAGTGCATGGCTCACGCAGGTTTACAAAACAAACTTTATATATGGAGTTCCAGGGGTTGTCTGAGGTGCAGAAAAAAGGTATAACCTTCCCTTCTCCCAGACAATTCACTTACCGTATTTTTCGTCCTATAGGACGCACCGGCGTATAAGACGCACCCAATTTTTAGGGGCAAAATCTAAAAAAAAAAAAAAAGATTTTGAACCCAATAGTGGTCTTCAACCTGCAGACCTCCAGATGTTGCAAAACTACAACTCCCAGCATGCGCGGACAGCCAACGGCTGTCCGGGCATGCTGGGAGTTGTAGTTTTGCAACATCTGGGGGTCCGCAGATTGAAGACCACTGCAGGAGGAGGTAATACTCACGTGTCCCCGCCGCTCTGGACCCGTCACCGCTGCCCTGGATGTCGCTCCATCGCTGTCGCCGTGTCCCCCGTCGCTCTGGAACGTCTCTGCTGCCGGCCGGGTATCCTTGCAATGACTAGGAAGGAGAGCGCCGGCATACAGGGGATCCCTGAACGGAGAAGACACCGAGGAGGCAGGTAAGGTCCCCCCCGATGTCCTGTAAGCACTAACCCGGCTATTCAGTCGGGCTGTTCGGGACCGCCGCAGTGAAATCGCTGCGTCTGAAGGGTTAATACAGGGCATCACCGCGATCGGTGATGTCCTGTATTAGCCGCAGGTCCCGGCCGTTGATGGCCGCAGGGACCGCCGCGATAGGGGTGTATTCGCCGTATAAGACGCACCGACTTTTCCCCCCCAGTTTTGGGGAAGAAAAAGTGCGTCTTATACAGCGCAAAATACGGTATACCCTGCTCTTGTCTCGGAAGTATACCTCCTGAGACGAGAGGGAGCAGCAGGAACTATAACAGTCTGTAGGTGGTCAGCAGATTATAGGGATTTGGCTAGAAGTGTGATTTTGCAAAAAAGATTACATTACATTTTCTGATGAAAGTTACGGAGCTTTACATGCCCTACTTCTTTACTTACAGGAATTACCATGTTTGTTCTTTTGTGTATTTAAACATGACGATGTGTTGCAGACATTTCTGTGACTGTCTCATTCATCTAAATTGGAGTTTCAAATCTACCTGACGTTACACATATAAGGAGAATACATATAGTTACATTTCCTAAACAATTGACTCATATAAACCCTTGATTTAGACAAGTTTCTAATATACTTTGACCCCTTAAGGACCCAGGCTTTTTCCGTTTTTTTTCATTTTCAATTTTTCCTCCTTAACTTTAAAAAATCATAACTCTTTAAAATTTTCACCTAAAATTCTATATGATGGCTTATTTTTTGCATCACTGATTCTACTTTGTAATGACATTAGTCATTTTACCCAAAAATCTATGGTAAAACGGGGAAAAAAAAAATCAATGTGCGACAAAATTGATGAAAAAAAACACTATTTTGTAAGTTTTGGGGGCTTCTGTTTTTACGCAGTAAATTTTTCGGCAAAAATGACACCTTATCTTTATTCTGTAGGTCCATAGGGTTAAAATGATACCCTACTTGTATAGGTTTGATTTTGTATCACTTCAGAAAAAAAATCATGAATACATGAGGGAAAATTTATATGTTTAAAATGGTCATCTTCTGACCCTATAACTTTTTTATTTTTCTGTGTTCAGGGCGCTATGAGGGCTCATTTTTTGTGCCGTGATCTGAAGTTTTTAGCGGTACCATTATTGTTCTGATCAGACTTTTTGATCACTTTTTATTCACTTTTTTGTGGTATAAAAAGTGATCAAAAATGCTCTATTTTGGACTTTGGAATTTTTTTGCGCGTACGCCATTGAACTTGCGGTTTAAAAAGCGGTATATTTTTATAATTCGGACATTTCTGCACGCGGCGATACCACATATGTTTATTTTTATTTACACTGTTTTTTTTTATTCTTGGAAATGAAAATAATTCAAAGGGTTAATGATTTTTTTTTACACTTTTCTAATGCAATATTATAGCTCCTATAGGGGGCTATAACATTGCATTAACTGATCTTTTACACTGATTGAGGCATCTCCATAGGAATGGATCAATCAGTGCTTTCGGCGATTGATTGCTCAAGCCTGGATCTCAGGCTTGAAGCATTCATTCGGCGATCGGACAGCGCAGGAGAAGGTAAGAAGACCTCCTCCTGTGCTACAGCTGTTTGGGATGCCGCAGCGATCCCGAACAGCTCCCTGAGCTAGCCAGGCACTTTCACTTTCGGTTCAGCTTTGAGGGCACGGCTAAAGGGTTAATAGCGCGTGGCACCGCGATCAGTGCCGCGCGCTATTAGCGGCGGGTCCCGGCTTCACTACGACGCCGGGCCCGCCGCGATATGATGCGGGGTCGCCGTGTGACCCTGCGTTATATCGCAGGACCGGGACTCATGGCGTACACACACACACATTAGTATTGTAATGTGCTGCACAAATGATAACCTATTTAAGTTATCTTGGGGGGACTAAAAATTTTATTTAAAAAAGTTAAACTACGAAAAAAAAATTTACTTAAAATAAATGACTGGTATCACCACATGCATAAATGTCCAAACCATTAAAATTGAATATATAATTTTTATGGTGAATGAATGCAAAGAAAGAACAAGAATGCCCATTTTCAGAATTGCTGTTATTGTTGTCACCTCACCCATCAAAAAAACAAGAATTAAAAAGTGATCATAAAGTTGTATTTGCCCTAAAATGTTATCAATATAAATATAGCTTGCTGTGCCCTCACACATCTCCATATATAGTGATGGGCACAGTCAGATTAAAAATTTTTTTATATGTTGTGCATTAAACATTAACCTTTTTAATATACTTAATAAGAACATTTTATTTCCATTTTATAGAAATAATGGCTTATAAAAAAAAAACAAAAAAAAAAACACCCCACACAATTTAGAACACAACATCATCTTTGTCCAAGCTGAAGCACAGGCATGGACAGTTCAGAAAGTCTAGTAAGTGAGGGTAGGACTAGCACTCCTCTGTGCTCACTCCTGTCCTATGCAGCACAAAAACAGAGACTGCAGCATGATAAGAGAGAGGAAGTGGTTACAGAGATGCCTGCAGTGGATGAAGAGACCCAGCACCCAGGTATGAAGATTATTCACGTAGAGTGAGGACACGCCCCCTCCAAAGCACAGAATGAGAAACCAAGTGAGCAAGAGATAGAAGGTATTTGTGAGAAATATAGGTGCTAAACACATACAAATGTATATGATCAGGATTAAGTACAGAGAAACATAACTTTTTTTTTATGTAGGATTAAGATTTATTTTTAAAAAGTAGCAAAACATAATCTAACATTTTTTATCACCACCATCCTACTGACCCACAGAATACATGGCGAGAAAAAAAACAAAAAAAAACATTTGCACAAAATGGTGCAGTTGTACAACTTGATACACAAAAAAATAATGTGGCTCTGTGAATGGAAAAGTAAAACAGTTTTGGCTGGAAGAGACAAGATTCAAAAGTGAAAAAATGAAAATTGCTGCAGCGGCAAAGGGTTAAGGACTTCCACACAACTACATTGAAACTAATCTTCTAACACCTGGCTTTGATTCCACAGAAATGCTTTGCAATGCTACTTCAGCAATTTATAATGTACAGTGAATTAGTGTATACAGATAGGAGTCAGCAGGAGGCATTAGGATTGCTTCACGGTAAAATGAACGCTGCGCATAATGTTCAAAGGTGGCAGAAAACATCACAGACATTTACTGGACACTATATAAAATGTTTGCCCCTCTGTCAAACCTCCTGCAGAGATCATGTTGTAATAATAGTCATCCAGGCTTCTTACAAATCACCAGTCTCTAGTCCGTGATAAATGTCAAAATGCAATATAATCGAATGTGTATGAAAAGTCAAAGGCAGGCATACATAAGTGTACAGTATACAGCTGCATATGCCTGGGCAAAGCTACACATAAAAGTAACCATGGGGTTGAAATTATTAGGCTGGGCTCACACAGTGTAAAATGGAAACAAAAACAGCAGTAAAATAGGTATAAAAACTGCATTTTTTTTTAAATCTAATAATGTGCTTTATAAAAGTCTATTGAAAAGGGACGATTAGCGCACATATTGTTTTAAAATGCGGCAGTAATATCTATGTTGGGATTACTGCAGTTTTTTTTATAGAATATGTGCACTGACAGACACTTTGTACACTGCTGCCCAGTGTTTGGAACGCCCCCTTCCATAGACTTGCATTGAGGGGGCGGGGTGTGACATCACAAGCTCCCGTCGCCAGCTTCAGCGTTCGGGACAGTTTGTTCCAAACACTGAGCAGCAGAGTACCCCTTTAACGGAACATATTGTTAGATTTTTTAAAAAAAATTAAATTCTGCCTGTTTTTTTTACCTATTTTACTGCAGTTTTTTTGGTTGCAAATCGAGCCTTAAACGCACTTTTCCTTTAACAAATAAAAAAGTTAAAAACTTGCACAATTTTGTTCAACTAATACATCAGAGCAACTAACCCTTGAGTCCTCTCTGTGGTGCAGAGCTATTGGTCTTTTGCTTCATTTCAGGCTGGGCAGAATCAGAGCTCAGCTGTTTGCTAGCAGTACTCACACTGTTACTTTCTTTCCCTTACTTCTATGGCCAATCACAGCACAGTACATACTCTTTGCTATGGCAGGACATACTACTGGTGAAAGCACACTGGGCTAAACAGGCTACACTGTGCTGAGGGAAGATTTACACATTACACTATTATAAATGGCATGTGGGGGGTGGAGTAGGGGTTACTGATGCACTAGCTTGAGAGTTGCTATGTAAGCAGAAATAAATAAAAAAAACTGCAGAAGCGCAGGAATGAAGATATTACTGTTAGCACTGAACTGCTGCTAAGAGCTGAAGTTTGGGGAATATTGGGGCATGCCCTGGACAGCACTGTGAGTGGTCACATGTGAGAGCAGCTCTGCACAGATGCTCGAGGATCTTGCCTGGGGGCCCCATCGGCATTTAATAGGCAGCTGAGACATGTAAATAGAAATCGGCAACCTTGAGACTCAGCTATGAAAGAACAACCTGCGCATCATTTGTTTCCCTAAGAAGGTTGGGGGCACAGATCCTGGTGGTTTTATTGAGCAATGGCTCACCGACTTGTTTCCCGATGGTGTATTTTCCAAGGCGTTTGCAGTTGAACATGTGCACGGAGTGCCAATGTGCCCTGTTCCTCCTGGGGCCCCACCACGCCCGTAGCTTGCCTGGCTTCTCTTGCCCAGATTTCTCTTCTGCCCTCCAAAAGAAACACTGAAAGGAGCTGGATATTCAACATTCCATGACCTATCCTGCTTGCCTTCGCGTGGTAAATGGCAAACGCATTGGGGGAGATTTATCAAAACTTGTCCAGAGGAAAACTTGCCGAGTTGCCCATAGCAACCAATCAGATTGCGTCTTTCATTTTGAAGAGGCCTTGTTAAAAATGAAAGAAGCGATCCGATAGGTTGCTATGGGCAACTTTTCCTCTGCATAGGTTTTGATAAATCTCCCCCATTGTGCTTTGCTACTTCACAGGAGGCTAAAGCATGAGTGAGCTGGTTGCATGGACATTGCTTGATTGAGAGTGACTATTTGTGGTATTTTATTGCTTGTAATTTCTTTTCTTCTATGGCCATTCTATGTTTGCACTAACTGGCCCTTTTTCTCCGTTAGTGGCCCTGAGATTGCATGGACTTTTGGAGGGATTGCCATAAATGGTTTCTATATAGGCGTACTTTTCTTCTATCAAAAGTGTGGGCCCAAGGGGAAATCTCCTTTCCTGTGTGTATTGTCTGTTTTACTTGTTCTTGTAGTCCTATTCATTTGATGTTAGTAGGTATTGTGTTTCTCCATTTATAATCATTTGCTGCCATCTATTGGACCAAGTAATTTACTGCAGGACTACTGATTCTGTTTTAACCAGTTTTAGATCAGCCAGTCTGGATTATATCTGAGTGCAACTACCGCTCTTTCTCTACGTTATCAGGGTGGTATATGTGAGATGCTGACCCGAATTAATCATTTTTATCTAGTCCTATTGTTCTGTTTATTGTATGTTAGTAGGTATTCCATTGTTATGTGTGTTTCCCTTTGCCGATATTATCTGGACTACCATAGTATGCCATAACTACTGTGCCACTGTACTTTTGTTGGTTGTAGTAGTTATTGCAATTATCTGTGCCTCCTTAGGTACGCTACTCAGGTATCTACCCATTTATATGGGTTGTAGAAGTCATTTGCTCTCGTTCTCTCTTTTTCTATCCCTGTTTTTTCTCCTCCTTACCGGTCTTTGCTCTTCATTGTCTATGTGGGTCCCCTTGGTGATGATGGTTTAAAAGGAACCCAGGCCCCTCTCCTAGTAGAATGGTTCTCTTACTCATCCTTTTTTGTCTTTTCCCTAATCTCCCCTTACTTTCTCCTGAGCTGTCTCTTTTCTGGTCTATGTTTCCTTGTTTTGGCAAGGTGTGGCTTATGGTCCTTTTTTGTTTAATCCATTTAGGTATTGTGCTGGTTCTCCCCATACGTATGACACTATATTGGGTGTAGTGGGATTCAATTCCCACCAGTTACTCAGGGTTCCCCTGTGTTGTTTTGATATTTATATGTTTGTGCCCTGTCGTTTGTGCTGGACACCTGCCTAGGGCTGCTGTGAACGATTATTTGTAAAATAGATTCACCGGTCGATTATTGGTTTAGTTCATTGATTAATAAGAGGAAAAAATGGGGTTAGGGGAACGTGGAAGGGTTAACAGGAGGAAGTGGGGACCGCATTGTGAAGAGTTAACTGGAGAAAAAAAATAAAAGAGAGGGGGCACAGCACCTAAAGGGTTATCCTATGAGCTTTGCTGCGTGGGAGAAGGAGCAGTTCACAGACCATAGTGAATGGAATCCTCCTGCACCAGGAAAATCTTTCACTGAACGTAGGATGGAGATTGAAGATTCTGACTAAATAGATAGAGGGGCTCTCGCAATGTCAGGGTCATAGGCTTCTTGTGACCGGACGTGCCAATGAGTTGGTGTCGGCTTCTGGACTGAACTCCAGGCTGTGGTCTCTGTGCTGGAGCTAGGCCAATTTAGCTTGTAAATCTTAATGATAAAATTCTTACCAAAGTCCCTGCCAGTCACCATAATGACTTTATTTTAAGGGTCATTCATTCTGACCAATCAGGATTTTTGCTGCCTGTAGGTCACCCAAATTCAAGTCATAAATAAGGCTGAGTGGGCTATTTCATCTTTTAGATGCTGCCAAGACCTTTCCTCATGGCGGGGCTCCACAAAATTTGGCTTGGGCCCTAACTTTATTAAGTGGATTAGTATCCTTTATGCTGCCACTTGCCAAGGGTACCCTATGTCACTTCTATTATATGCCTTTCTGGTGGAGCCTCTGGCTCTGTGTATTTGGCAATATGCTAATTTTTAAGGGATGGTCAGTGGGAAAATCGCATCGGCATTTATGATCTTATATGCATCACAACCCTCAGTTGTATTGTCCCCGGCTATCTCAGTCTATGGTCTGAGTTAGCTTGTGGGCTGCAGGTGGTTAACTCCTTTAAATATCCGGGGATCATTGGTTGCCTAGGCTCAGTGATAGGCCACTTTAGCCTATCACTGGCTGAGGTGGGACATCGCTGCAGCCGGGGATTCGCAGACAGGCACTGTGACACTCTGACTACAGCCAGACCAGAAAGAAGACAGGGGGAGATACCGGGACACCGGGGGAGCAGCAACAGGAGAATCCTTTTTAGTTTGTTTTATTTGCAGACAACCTGGGCATTATAGTTAAAAAAAAAATGTTATCATGAAACTTCTTTAAGGACGCAGGGCATAAATGCACACTCTGTACCCACTCCCAAACTGTGAAGTATGCTCAGGAGCCGAGTGCCCGTCATAGCTGGTTAATCCTGGCTGCTATCAGCAGCCGGGACCCCTGGCTAATGCCAGATATCACCAATAAGGGTAATGTCTGACAATAACCTTTTAGATGCTGCAATCAAAGTGATTGCAGCATCTAAATTTATTAAATTATTGTGCTGATTAGCTCAGGAGAACTCATCGGGACAAACGCAGTGAAATCACGGTGTCCAGATTGGCTTACAGGATAAGCGGAGGTCCCCTACCTGTCTCTAGCTTGTCCAAATGTCGCTCCAACAACGGACATCACACCCCCTCCCATAGACTTGCACTGAGGGTGTGTGGCCGTGATGTCACAAGTGTCCATGACAGCGAGGTCATAAGCCTCCGTCCCGCATCGCCAGTCATCCGGCACGAAGCAACGTTCGCTCCGTGCACTGGATGTCTGGGGTGCCGCAGCCGAGATCCTTTGGATAGGGGATAAGATGTCTAGGGGCAGAGTACCCCTTTAAGGGGTTATAAACTAGAATACCTTAGAATCAGAAGCCTTCTTGATAAGCCAGAATCCAATCAGATCTAATGAGACACATGGATAAATAAAATCTGGAGATGAAGGCAACAACAGTAGATGGCACCGGTTTCATACTGAACAAGACAGCTGTCGATATGATTTTAAAGTGCCTTGATTTCCAGGAAAAGTCAGCTATGACCCTCTAAGGACTCTCAGTAGTCTAAGCTGCATACAACCCTAGGATACCTCAGAGTACCACACCTGACTTTTCCCAGAAATCAAGGCACTTATCTCCCTATGTTTTGTTTGATTTGGACCCATTTACTGTGGATTTGCTTTTCACTAATAAAGACATATGACTAGCATAATGCAGTGTTAAATATCAGGACAAGGAGCCTTTAAACAGGCTGAACACCTTTTTACCTTCATCTGCAGGATGTCCCCCTCGTGTGCAGGCCATCCTCTTAGTACTAGACCGGTCCTGGTGTCCAGCAGAATAATGAATCCAGAAGAATAACCAGCTACAACACTGCGTCCATTGGGGCTGACTGCTAGGTAGCGTATAAGCCCTGCATTGACGTGGCTAGCCAGCTTAAATTCATGCTAAGGGGGACAAATATGAATATTGAATAACAACATTCAAATTATTTACAGAAATTCCAATCATGTCTATAATAAAACTAAATACAAACTTGGTCATGTTATCAGTCTGACACTAACAAAGTTACTGTGCTTAATTTGTGCCAGAGGAGTCCTTAGTCTGCTGACTTTCACCTACTTATCATCACCTACCAGATACCCTTCTAGCAGCCGACATGCCCCTCCCCTTCCAGATCTGTATGCTGCTGCTATTTCTATGGGATCACAAATATAGTTGTTATACATCTGTTTTTCTTCTATTTTAGCCATAATTTTGCTAACATCTTCCAATCTTCTCTCTTCTGCCCCGCCCCCCTCCATATATCTCTATGGGAGAGCCGAAGATAGTCCCATGGTGATATATGGAGGGGGCGTGGTGGCCCCACCTTTGGGCGGGGGTCGTGACGTGCTGCTCCACAGGAAAGCTGGGGCTCCATACAGAAGATCGCGGGGGGCCCCAACGCTTGGAACCCCCTGCAATCTAAAATTTATTCCAAATCATGCAGATAGGGGATGAGTTTTGTTCCATGAGGCTACTTCTTTAATGTTGCAATAAGGGGGAAAAGCCCCCCCGCCAAAAAAAAAAAAAAAAAATGATAGCTGTCACGCCCCCTTCCATAGGCTTGCATTGAGGGGCGGAGCGTGACGTCACACAGGGGCGGAGGCGTGACGTCACATGCCGCCGACCCTGTGGTCACCGGTAATCAGACCCGGAGCGAACACGCTCCGGGGACAGATTACAAACGGGGTGCCGCGTGCAAGATCACGGGGGTCCCCAGCATCGGGACTCACCCGATCAGGCATCTTATCCCCTATCTTTTGGATAGGGGATAAGATGTCTAAGCACAGGAGAATCCCTTTAAAGGCTGAGAGGTATAAAAGTCCATAAAAGACAATGTTTCAAACAAACGTAATCAAACAAAGTAGGGGAGATTAAACCATATACATTAGTACCTGGAGTCCGGGCTTTCGGGGGTCAATGAAACGTAATACAGAATCAGAGCTTCCAAATGTCACACTGCAGTGAGGAGGCGGCATTGTGGCCACTGCGGTTATAGGGACTTTTGTGTCTCCGGCCTCATAAGTGCGAATGGTTTTACCTGTAGAAATAATTTAAAACCTTAACATTGTTTTCTAGTGGTAGTATTGCTATACACACGGTATCTGCATGTTTGAATGAGCAATTATAAGAGACAAGCTAAGTACTAGTTCCTTCTTAAAGGGCCTATTTACACCATATTTTTTGCACAAGTCACCAGTATATGTCAGCAAACATTGAACCCAATGTGTTCTCAGTGGGCCAATTGACAACAGACTAAACATAAATTAAAAATGTATCTCACAAACATAAAACATTTCTGCGCAGAATTCAAAAGAATGTGGTCTGTTGCACTCGTGAGCCAAGCTCGAGTCACGCATGGTGACTATGTTTGGTCCATTTCCCAAACGTATACTATTACACTATATATGGTTAAAGTCATTTTAGGGAATCTCATCAGTATCACCAGCATGAACCTATTGGTATAGGCATGTAGGCATGGATATATTTAAATTAGAAATATGTGAATTTCCCAAAATAGATTTGGGTCTAAAATTTGGTCAGATTTAATACAGTTCATATAAATTTAGTTGAAAACTGAAATGTCCCGATAACCCAAAACTCTTTCAAACCCCAAAAAGTGTGGAGGAAAATTTTTAAAACCCTGTCTATTGTGCTGTCACAGATTTTCAAAGCAGAATTGACACCTTCTAAATACTTTCAAAAATAGTAAGTAAACATCCATATAATAAAGAAAAAAAAAACACACACTGTCCAATTCCCAGAAAACCTCAATATCAAGGAGAAAATCATAGCACTTTTACAAGAGCCACCACCTTAAAATTCCACTAGATGGCAGGTATTCTGATTTTATATAACTGTTCTGGATAACTTTAACCATTGTAGTTACGAGGTTAATGAGCTGATGGTTTTAACAATCTGTAACTAAGAACTACAGAGACTTTCAGAAGTAAAACACAAAGAAATAACAGTAAATCTTTAGAAACTTAGGCTTTGCTATGTGAAATTGAAGCAATAAAATATACAATACAATAAACAATACACACAGTGTTACAGTGCGGGTGAACCGGATTAAAATGAAAATTATGTATTACTCACCCGATCCGTGGTCCAGTTGCGGAGTTACGCGCTGTATTAGGGTCTATTGCTAATATGTTAATTAGTGCGGGTGAACCGGGAGTCAAATTCCTTTTAATGTGCAAGATTCTCCTGGTTCACGATATTAGTAAACTGCACACAAAGCAATTCTTTACTGTACACCTATTATTCACTTTGCTTCATTCATGTGTGAAAGACATTCATTAAAGGGAATCTGTCAGCTGTACTCGCTGATAAGAGCTTCAGGCCCCATTGGATAGCTGTTAGGTTATAAAAGCAAAATGTACCTTTCCTGGAGCTGATGGTGGTTGCCAAACTTCTAAACTCGCCTTTTATTTCTCAGCCAAGAGGACAAGGAGGCGGAGCCAAGCTGCTCAAGTGCCACAGCCTGACATGCCTCCTTGTTTCCCCCCTCCTCCTAAGCCCATCTTGATTGGAAGCTGAACCCTGTACCTCACTCAAGATGGGGTCGACTAAGGACGCACAGCAGTCTATAGCACTTGAGCAGCTCAGCTTTGCCTCTTTGACACATGGCAGAGAAATTAAAAGAATATTTTAAATGTTTGGCAACAACCATCAGATCCAGGAAAGGTACAGTTTGTTTTTATATCCAACAGTGTCTGCAGCTCTTAGCAGCAAATACAACTGACAGATTACCTTTAATATAGTATGGTAAAGGCAGAGGGGGTATCTTCATTGTACTTAAATATTAATATATTTCAACTAACTTAAAGGGGTACTCCGGTGGAAAAAAAAAATGTCACATCGCCATCATGACAGCACCACCATGAGCTTGTCCCCTGTAGCTCTAATAGGAATAGGAAACACAGAGAGGTTAAATAGGCCCCTCCCCATCCACCCCTCAGTATTTTCTGTTCCTAGGAGCATACACGGAGAGGTGAGGTTCTTACCTCTGGTGGGCTGGTTTTCTGCTCCGGACGGGGCTGCCAGGCAGCGGGGGCCTCGGTCATGCCGGCATCTCCCTCCCCCTGTGCTGCATCGGGTCGTGCTTCCTTCGGGCTGCTGCCTCCTGGTCCCTTCCTCCTGCTGTGGCGCCTGCTGTGGGTTTATGCGGCAGGGGTTTGTTTGGCCGGTCAGGAGCTCCATGGTGAGCTCAGGAAGGACTGAAACCTCCTGTGGAGCAGGCTCCATTCCGGGCTCCATGCTGTAGGGACACGTGCGCCTGATGCTGCGGCGCACGTGTGTGACGTCGGTCACGTGCGTGCCCTGGAAGTCCCTCCTCCAAGATGGCGGCAACCACCGGAACGCCAGAAAAATGTGGAGGGGCGCCTAATTTGAACAGGGGAGTATAAATTGCTCCTCTGTTCCTTCATTCATCCCTCTGGAGTCATGTGTCTGTTGTCCCCCGCTCTGCTCATCTGGAGCGCTCGGCATCGGCTGGAATCGTGAGTAGCTGGCCCTTAGGGGGTTCACTTACATAAGAAAAAAGCAGCACAGAAAGAATCACATGGGGTTTCTTGGCTGTGGTTTCTTGGGGTTAGCACCATATTGCTTTGCTCTATGCTGCTTTTTTCCCCCTATATCCTACTTTCTTCAAGTAGTATATAGTTTGATTCTCATGGGTATCCCTTTCCCCTCTTAGGAAGACAAGGAGGACCTGAAAAATGTGGAATCTGTGCTATATTATTAATGGATAACCATCCTAAACCTCTTTGCAAAGCCTGCACTGACAAAAAAAATTCTCAAGAATCCCCATCCTTTATGGATGAGCTTCGTTCACTTATTAATGAGCAAGTACAATCTGCAATAGCTACTGCTTTGCCTTGTACTTCTGCTTCCGCTACCATTGATATGCCTGTGGCTGAGCCTTCTCCATTAAAAAAGCAAAAAATGGCTACTACTTTGGCTTTAGACTCGGATTCTAATGAAGATTTAAACTCTGGTGTTACCTTTTCTCAAGAAGAGGATGACATTCATAATACTTCTTCTAAGAAGGATGATAAAATATATTTTTCTTCTGAAGATACAGATATATTACTTAAAGCCGTAAGAAATGCCATGAATATTGTTGATACTCCAGAACCTATGTCTGTTCAAGACAGAATGTTTGCTGGACTAAAATCTCAAAAAACTAAAGTTTTTCCAGTTCATAGTATAAAATCTCTTATCACAGACAAGTGGCAGATTCCGGAGAGGCGCTTGCAAATACGTAAAGAGTTTCAAAACCCTTTCCCTTTTGACGATAATGAGGTTAATTTGTGGAGTGAACCTCAAAAAATGGATGTAGAGCTATCTAAGGTGGTTAAAAGTACTGCGCTTCCATTTGAAGATGCGGCTCATCTTAAAGACACCCTTGACTGCGAAATGGATGGTGTACTAAAAAAAATCCTGGGAAGCCTCTTCGCTTTAATTAACCCTAATATCACTGCTACTACAGTAGCCAGGTCTCTTTTCATTTGGTTAGAGTAATTAGAGAGCCATCTGATCAATAAAACTTCTAGAGAAAATATTTTTTTATCTTCCATCTCAATGTTAAAGCTTGCTACAGCCTATTTGGTGGATGCAACAACAGAATCTATTAGATTTGCGGCAAAAGCTACCGCCTTATCTAATTCTGCTAGAAGGGCCCTATGGGTTAAGAATTGGCAAGGTGATGCTACCTCTAAGGTTAAGCTTTGTGCCATTCCGTTTCAGGGTAATCTTGTGTTTGGTTCGGTTCTTGAAACAATTCTAGAACAGGCAACCGAAAAGATTTTCCTTTCCAGAAAAAAACCTTAAAACAAAATAAAATTTTTTGTCCCTTTAATAAGAACAAAGAATATAAAGCTATCCCAAAGGTGGGAAAAGCAAAGACTTTATCCTCAATCCCAATTCCGATAACAAAAAGTAATGACAATCTTGTGGGAGGAAGGCTGTCAACAGTGGTCCCTGATAACAAAAAATCCCTTCATTGTAAATTCCATATCTTAGGGATACAGAATAGAGTTTCAGCCTTCCTCCTCCAAAATTTTGTTCTACAGATCCCGGATCAGACATCTTAAACGAACGTTTTTTTTAAAAGGGATAAAGGATCTCTTGTCTCTAGGAGCTGTTATTCCGGTCCCCATCTTAGAACAGGGTCTGGGTCATTATTCCCATCTATTTTTGGTGCCCAAGCCAAACGGCACATTCAGAACTATTATAAATCTAAGAAATCTAAAAAAGTTTATTTCTTTCAAAAGGTTCAAGATGGAGACCCTGAAGACAGCTATACCTCTGATTCAAAAGGGACTCCTGGATGTGTACCATCGAGTGTGCCTACTTCCACCTACCAATTCATCCTTCTCACCAAAAATACCTCAGGTTTGCAATTCAACACAATCACTCTACCCTCCATTTCCAATCTCAGGCCCTTCCTTTTCGGAATATCCTTCGCCCCGAGGATATTTACGAAGGTGATGGTAAAGGTGATTTCTCATCTAAGACTAAAAGGAATTTTAATAATTCCTTAGCTGGACGACCTACTAATTATTGCCCAGTCAAAGGAGACTCTTCATCAGCACCTCCTTCTGACTCTGTCTTGTCTTCAAAACCTCGGCTGGATCATAAACTGGCAAAAGTCAGATTTAATTCCAGAAAAAGAGAGATACATTTCTAGGCATGATCTTAGACTCTGAAAAACAGAACACCTTTCTTCCAGAAGACAAAATTCTCTCCCTTCAGCAAAAAATTTTCTGATTCAGAGAAACTCTTGTCCTATAAGAACAGTCATGTCAGTTTTAGGATCAATGACATCCTACATACCAGCAGTACCGTGGGCCCAAAGCCATTCGAGACCTCTGCAATCCCTAATTCTTAAAATGTGGCACAGATCCCAACTGTCCTTAGATAAGAGGCTACAAATTCCTCATCAGGTAAAAGCCTCCTTAGCTTGGTGGCTGAAGAGAAAGAATCAATCTATGGGAATTTATTAGCTCCACTCTCCTGCTGTCAAAGTGACGACAGATGCAAGTCTTTGGGGTTGGGGTGCTCACGTCAAACACCTTCATCTTTAAGGCTCATAGTCCCAGAGAACCTGATGTCATTCCTCCAACTTTCGGGAATTGAAAGTAGTTTTAATGGCATTAAGCGCTTCAGAACATCTTTAAAAAAAAAAAAACATCATGTGAAGGTATATTCGGACAATGTAAGCACAGTGGCTTTTCTCAACCACCAAGGAGGGACAAGACACTTTCCTCTAAGGAATCTCTCCTAAAAGATTTTCAACTGGGCAGAGAAAAAGGTTCTTTCCCTTTCAGCTATTAATCTGAAGGGTGTAGAAAATCAGGAAACAGACTTCCTAAGTCGGAACCAAGTGGATCCTGGGGAATGGGAACTAAATTCTCAAGTCTTTCAGTCTTTAGTAAGAGTTTGGGGGAACCCAGTAATAGATCTCTATGCCAACAACAGAAATCACTAAGTCCAGAACTTTTTTTCTCTCAATCCGAGAGAGAATCCCCTTGCAGTAGATGCTCTTCAACAGGTCTGGGACTTTCCTCTTGCTAACACATTCCCTCCTTTGCCTCTTATAATGAAGGCGCTTCAAAAGTTCCAAGCTCAGAAACTTCGGGTTATCTTCATAGCCCCTTGGTGGCCCAGGAGAGGTTGGTTCACTCTCCGAAAACTCCCCTCTATAACAGATCTGATACAGCTTCCTCAGATGAAGAATCTTCTGATGCAGGGACTTCTATGTTACCAAGATCTGGAGAATCTACAACTAACAGCCTGGCTCTGGAAAGGCAGCTCCTACTAAAGAAATGTCTTTCTAGTAAGGTGGTTAGAACTTTAATAAAAAGTAAAAAAGGTGCTACCTCTTCTATATACCTAAGATAATGGAAAAAATGTATTTCATGGTGTGGTCCTTCCCCATCGGACATTCTGAATCCAGACATTCCCCAGATACTGGACTTTATTCAAAAAGGTTTCAAAAAAGGTCTATCAGTACTTTAAAAGTTCAAACGGCAGTTTTAGGGTGCTACTTTGATACCTCTCTAGCTGAACATTAAAGGATAAAAAGACTTTTTTCTGCCATTTCTAGATTAAAAACTAAAATATATAATCTGTCTAACCCATGGGATTTAAACCTAGTCCTTTCTGCCTTAACCAAACATCCCTTTGAGCCTCTGTCTGAGACCTCTGCAAAACTATTGACCTGCAAAACTGTTGTTAGTTGCCATCACCTCAGCAAGGAGGGTAGGAGAAATCCAAGCTCTATTCATTGAACAACCATATTGTATCATCCTGGATGATAGGATTATCTTCAAGTTAAATCCTGCTTTTCTATCAAAAGTAGTCACTAATTTTCACAGGTCTCAGGATATTACATTGCCCTCATTCTGTAATAACCCAAAAAATAAGAAGGAGGAAGTCTTAAACATCCTTGATGTGAGAAGATGTGTTATTCATTATTTGAAAACTACTAAATCCTGGAGAAAGGATTCTAACCTTTTTGTTCAATTCCATGGAACCAATAAGAGCAAGAAAGCTTCGAAAAATAAAATTTCTAGGTGGCTGAAGACTACTATCCAGGAGGCATATAAATCTTGGTGCTCACTCAACTAGGGAACTAGCCGTCTCCTGGGCCGAAAAAGCCTCAGCCTCCATCGAACAGATTTTCAGAGCGGCAACATGGTCATCTCTGCATACCTTCTTCAACCATTATAGGTAGAATGTGACATCTTCCCAAGATCTGTCTTTTGGCCGGAAGGTGTTGCAAGCTGTCGTCCCTCCCTAAAGCCACCTGTTTATCTGGTATGTCTCATGGTGGTGCTGTCATGATGGCAATGTGAAAAGATGGAATTATTACTTACCGATAATTCGTTTTTCATGAGTCCATCATGACAGCACCCTTTAATTCCCACCCTTCTATGTGGATAAGTATTAGAGACGTATTGTTTATGCTCTAGTTGATTTAAAACCACTGAGGGTTGGATGGGGAGGGGCCTATTTAATCTCTCTGTGTTTCCTGTTCCTATTAGAGCTACAGGGGAATATCATGGTGGTGCTGTCATGATGGATTCATGAAAAAAAATATCGGTAAGTAATAATTCCATCTTTTTCAAATCAACTGGTGCCAGGAAATTAAACAGATTTGTAAATTACTTCTATTTAAAACTCAATACTTTCAGTACTTATCAGCTGCTGTATACTACAGAGGTTCTTTTCTTTTTGAATTTCTTTTCTGTCTGACAGCAGTGCTCTCTGCTGACACCTCTGTCCATGTCAGGAACTGTCCAGAGCAGGAGAGGTTTGCTCTGGGGATTTGCTCCTACTGTGGACAGTTCCTGACATGTACAGAGGTGTCAGCAGAGAGCACTGTGGTCAGACTGAAAAGACATTCAAAAAGAAAAGAACTTCCTGTGGAGTATAAAGCAGCTAATAAGTGCTGGAAGGAATAATATTTTAAATAGAAGTAATTTACAAATCTGTTTAACTTTCTGGCACCAGTTGATAAAAAAAAAAAAATTGCTTTCCACCGGAGTACCCCTTTCAAAGGGTTATCCAGTCTTAAAAAAGAAAAATAATTGCCTCTCCTTGGGCCATCAATATTAGACAGACAGGGGTCCTATTCCCTGCACCTCAGCTGCGTAAAGGAGTCGTATACCTTGTGTGAAAATTAAAGGGGTATTCTAGGATTTTTTTTATTTCATTATGCTACAGGGGCTGTAAAGTTAGTGTAGTTCATAATATAGTGTCTGTTCCTGTGTGTGACGGTTTTCTCCCAATTCTTATGTGATTTTCACCCCAATATTTATTTTTACTGTGGTCTCAGATTTTTCCCAGGTTGCAATGTGGCCGAGACCTGACTCACTAGTCAGCTGATGACAGGGAGCCTGTCTGCTTCAATGGGTGGAGGGATCGCTTGGTGGGAGAGAGATCATTCTGCAACTAATGCAACAGCTGTAGGCACCCTGACTGAAAACCACAGGTCTTTTGAATGGATGCAGCTCATTTATGTTTCAATGGGTGGGGTGGCTGATGTGTGGGAGGGAGGAAAATGGAATTATGGGATTTGTAGGCAAAGAAGAAAACTCAAAAAGGAAATTCCAGTTCACAAAAAGCTAGCCACAGTGTTATGGTAATCTCACAACATAGCCATTTAGCCCCAAGACAAGCGCAGATCCTTCCTAAGTATGTCCAATATTTCTGGCAGGTACGTACTAAAATCCCCTTATGGTGGATAACCCCTTTAAAGCCTTTTAAATGTTGGGCTCATACAGGGTAGGTGAGTGAGGCCCTAGGAATCTGACAGCTCCAGGTGGCAGCATATTTCTTACTGTGGCATGCACTGCAGGAGAAATGTATTATTACATGGTGCCTATTGCAATGCATGGCTGCCTTTGTAATAAATGGTTACAATAAGTTATCACTAATCTTTGCAGTGGCTCCCCACTTTAGGGAACAGAGGCAGGTCCTGATTGTAGGACCCCTTTATTACATCCATGTGCCCCAATAAGACAATTCCTTTTAATCACTGTATAAAATACATATACAAACATTTATGTTTTATAGTTCTGAGTTTTCTATTCACTGACATCAAGCAAAAATTCAAAAAAGAACTGAAATGGCAGATGATATTAGCCATATTCATTATATGAAACCATATGAACCAGAACAGGCTTTTTATTTCTGCCAAATCTTTCAAAAGGCTGTAAATGTTTGAACATTGCCACAACCATAGTAAGTATTATTTTATACCTGTATATTGGTCCCATATGCAAACTCCTCCATCACAGCTGACTATCTGCTGCACAGACTCCAGCTGCCCCACATAAAACACGGTCTTCTTATGCTCGGTGTAGACCAGCCGTGGCTCAATATCTCGGGTGCCATCTCCATAGTTATACAAAGGCCATAAGCGGACAGTTTTGTCCTTGCTGCCGCTCAGAAAGAAATCTTCTCCACTTAAAGGTTTAACACATTTGATAGCACCAGTGTGACCCACAAAGCTCTGAAGCTTGATCTGGTGGAAGAAGAAGTGAGGCTCCTGTTGGCTGACGCCAATCTCATACTGCCAGTATGCCAGCCAGTTACCGCAAAGCCCATGGGCACTTTTCTGAAGGTCTTGTTTGAAGGAGTTCTCATCACTCTGGAAATTCTCCACAACAGGACTGCGGCAGGATAACCTTATTGCTGGCTGCTGGGTATCTTTAGGTACTTGAATGCGGTTGCCCACCATGACACTTCCAAAAGTACCCGACTGTGTGTCTTCCTCAGACCTATATATAGGAGCTTTCATTCTTCCACTATATTCGAATGGTTGTGTTTTGCTGTCGCTTTCCTTTGGAATTACAGCTTCTTGATAAACCATGGTCAGTCTCCATATTAAATCACTATTTGGAACCAACTGGGCAATGACATCCCCTAGAATACATAGAATAAAGTACTAATAGTGAATATTCAAAATTAATAGATTTAAATTTAGATTTATCTGACCAAAAAATGAAAAATATATTCTAATAAATAGGATAAAGTTACTACAGACCTCTGCAACCATGCAAAAGCAAAAGACTGCTGAGGAATGGCATATACAGTCTTGGTCGTAAATGTTGGCACCCCTGAATTTTTTCTAGAAAATGAAGTATTTCTCACAGAAAAGGATTGCAGTAACACGTTTTGCTATACACTTTTTTTTTTCCTTTGTGTGTATTGGAACTAAACCAAAAAGGGAGAAAAAAAGGCAAATTGGACTTAATGTCACCCAAACTCCAAAAATGGGCTGGACAAAATTATTGGCACCCTTTCAAAATTGTGGAAAAAGAAGATTGATGCGATTCTCCTTTAAACTGGGGCAAGTAACATGTGTGGGCAATATAAAAATCACACCTGAAAGAAGATAAAAAGGAGAGAAGTTCACGTAGTCTTTGTATTGTGTGTCTGTGTGTGCCACACTAAGCATGGACAACAAAAAGAGGAGATGAGAACTGCCTGAGGACTTGAGAACCAAAATTGTGGAAAAATATCAACAATCTCAAGGTTACAAGTCCATCTCCAGAGATCTAGATTTGCCTTTGTCCACAGTGCGCAACATTATCAAGAAGTTTGCAACCCATGGCACTGTAGCTAATCTACCTGGACAGAAGAGAAAAATTGATTAAAGGTGTCAATGCAGGATAGTCCGGATGGTGGATAAGCAGCCCCAAACAAGTTCTAAAGATATTCAAGCTGTCCTGCAGGCTCAGGAAGAATCAGTGGCAGCGCGAACTATCCGTCGACATTTAAATGAAATGACACGTTATGGCAGGAGACCCAGGAGGACCCCACTGCTGAAACAGAGACATGAAAAAGCAAGACTACATTTTGCCAAAATTAACTTGAGTAAGCCAAAATACTTCTGGGAAAACGTCTTGTGGACAGATGAGACCAAGATAGAGCTTTTTGGTAAAGCACATCATTCTACTGTTTATCGAAAATGGAATGAGGCCTACAAAGAAAAGAACACAGTACCTACAGTGAAATATGGTGGAGGTTCAATGATGTTTTGGGGTGTTTTGCTGCCTCTGAAACTGGGTGCCTTTAATGTTTGCAAGGCATCATGAAATCTGAGGATTTTCAACAGATTTTGGTTCGCACTGTACAGCCCAGTATCAGAAAGCTGAATTTTTATTCCGAGATCTTGGGTCTTCCAGCAGGACAATGACCCCAAACATACATCAAAAACACCCAGAAATGGATGACAACTAGAGATGAGCAAAGTTACAGTGATTCGATTTGTCACGAACTTGTCTTTAGTCTGCATAAATTAGTTCAGGTGCTCTAGTGGGCTGGAAAAGGTGGATACAGTCCTAGAAGAGAGTCTCCTAGGACTGTATCCACCTTTTCTAGCTCACCGGAGCACATAAAAGATGAACTAATTTAGGCAGGCTAAAGTCAGCAACTGCCGAGCCGAGAAGTTTGTGACGAATCGAATCACTGTGACTTTGCTCATCTCTAATGGCAACAAAGCGTTGGAGAGTTCTGAAGTGGCCAGCAATGAGTCCAGATCGAAATCTCATTGAACACCTGTGGAGGGATCTTAAAATTGCTGTTGGGAAAAGGCCTTCCAATAAGAGAGACCTGGAGCAGTTTGCAAAGGAAGAGTGGTCCAACATTCCGGTTGAGAGGTGTAAGAAGCTTATTGATGGTTATAGGAAGCGACTGATTTCAGTAATTTTTTCCAAAGGGTGTGCAACCAAATATTAAGTTAAGGGTGCCAATTTTGTCCAGCCCATTTGTTACTGCATTCCTTTTGTGTGAGAAATACTTCATTTTCTAGAAAAATTTCAGGGGTGCCAACATTTACGGCCATGACTGTAGAAAAGACGAGACCAGTTATATCTATCTTCTGTGTGAACTTTTGTGGGCAAAATGAGCAGGTAAATGTTCTGATTAGGCTGCTTTCACACTATAGAAATGTCCATTTTAAAGATCTGTTATAATGACCCGTTAATAAAACCATTTAAAACGGCCATTACAAAATGCCATTATAGTCTATGGGATTTTTACATTATCCGTTTTAACGGGAGAAAGAGTGGATGCACTATTTCTTCTGTTCTTTCTCCCGTCACAAAATAACGTCAGTTATTAATAACTGGCTATGACTGGTTAAAACTGATAATGTAAAAATCCCATAGACTATAATGGGATTTTGTAACGCCCGTATGGGATTTTGTAACGGCCGATTTTAAGGGTTTTCATAACGGAACATTGTAACGGTTCTTTAAAACGGACAAATTTATAGTGTGAAATGGGTCTTACAGGGGCATATATTCTCAGAAAATTATTGTTATTATTATTGTTTTATTTAACAATTCTTATAAAACTATTAAAATGTCAAAAAATTGTCTCTTTCAATTTGCAAATGAGCCCTGGTATCTAAGTCTTTTTGGTCCGATATTTTGGACCTATTTTCTTAGAGGGGGTATGGTTCTCTCTCTGCTCCCTTCTGTGCCTCAGTGTAGTGTATAATCCAACTCTGGGGCTGGTACTTACCTATAAGACAAGAAAATGGAATGAATGTTGCATACGCCATTTCTGCACTAAACACTTTCTCCAGTTCCTCAATCAGAGTCAGATCCACGGGTAGCGTCCTTCCATCAGAACAGATTACATTTTGTACACATGATTCAACTGTGTTCTGAGCCTCTGCTACTAGTCCCTAGTGATGGAATAGGAGAAAGATGATAACTGCCAATACATTGGCCTTGACTCTACATAATTTTGTGCTTCGTTACTCTCATGGTAGATCTGCCCACACGCTAAAGAGAATAATATGCTTATGAAACTGGAATTGCGTGTCTAACAAAAGAACTCCCAGTGAAAGGAGAATGACGAAGATGTAGCCATGATCAGGGACAACACTTCTCAGATGTATTAAAGCATCAACAAGACAGTCTCTGAACTTTACACCAGAATTCTCATATACCGAAATCACTACAGCGGTCCATGACTAATTGTCACTTGATTTTTGCAATAATAGACATTTCTTCTTAACCGCTTTTCATATCTAAAGTAAAACTGCTGAATGTTCTTGTTTTTATCCCTTTAAAGTAAAAAGCGCTTATAAGTATAAGTCTTTACCAGCAACTAGCAGTGAGAAATGGCTCCACAGAGCTCATCCAATATAAAAAAGGCCCTGCTTCTCTTTATTAGGGTAATTCAATCGGACCACCAAGGAGACAGACCATTTCTACGATGTGGGCAAATTTATAATTAGGTTGGAGGGGATTTTTTTGCAGATTTTTGGAGCAATTTTGAAACACTTTGTGCCTTTTTGAATAGTCACATGATTGTGCCAAAAACAGCCCTCAAAAAAGGCACAATTCCAACCCACCGGAAAGTACAGGGTGGGCCATTTATATGGATACACCTTAATAAAATGGGAATGGTTGGTGATATTAACTTCCTGTTTGTGGCACATTAGTATATGTGAGGGGGGAAACTTTTCAAGATGGGTGGTGACCATGGCGGCCATTTTGAAGTCGGCCATTTTGAATCCAACTTTTGTTTTTTCAATAGGAAGAGGGTCATGTGACACATCAAACTTATTGGGAATTTCTCAAGAAAACCAATGATGTGCTTGGTTTTAACGTAACTTTATTCTTTCATGAGTTATTTACAAGTTTCTGACCACTTATAAAATGTGTTCAATGTGCTGCCCATTGTGTTGGATTGTCAATGCAACCCTCTTCTCCCACTCTTCACACACTGATATCAACACCGCAGGAGAAATGCTAGCACAGGCTTCCAGTATCCATAGTTTCAGGTGCTGCAGAATGGGCAAAACAAAAATTGGAACAGGACCCTCAGTTTACGCAGAAGATTTTGTTCAAGATGGGGCAAACTTTTATGTGAATGGTGAAGTTAACAAACAAAATCACCACTATTGGTCTGACACTAACCCACATTGGATAGATCCCTCCAAGACTGTTGGAACACAAAAGTTGATGGTATGGTGTGGTATATGGGGTACAAAGATAGTGGGGCCATTCTTCATCAATAGAAACCTCAAGGCCACTGGATATGCAAAATTGCTACATGATGATGTGTTCCCCTCTTTATGCACTGAAGCTGGCACGTTCCCTGAGTTTTTCCAGCAAGATGGTGCACCACCACATTATGGGTGTCAGGTCCGAGCATTCCTAGATGAACAGTTTCCTGGAAAGTGGATTGGTCATCGTGGGCCAGTTGAATGGCCCCCAAGTTCTCCCGATCTGACCCCCTTAGACTTTTATCTTTGGGGTCATCTGAAGGCAATTGTTTATGCTGTGAAGATACGAGATGTGCAGCACCTGAAACTACAGATACTGGAAGCCTGTGCTAGCATTTCTCCTGCGGTGTTGCTATCAGTGTGTGAAGAGTGGGAGAAGAGGGTTGCATTGACAATCCAACACAATGGGCACACAATAAGTTTGATGTGTCACATGACCCTCTTCCTATTGAAAAAACAAAAGCTGGATTCAAAATGGCCGCCATGGTCACCACCCATTTTGAAAAGTTTCCCCCCCTCACATATACTAATGTGCCACAAACAGGAAGTTAATATCGCCAACCATTCCCATTTTATTAAGGTGTATCCATATAAATGGCCCACCCTGTACTTTTGTAGAGAAATAATTGCCTGTTGTTTGATTTGTGCCAAAGTTAACAATTGCAGTGTGCCAAATTTAAAGGGGTACTCCACTGGCCAGTGTTCCGGCTGCGTTCGGAACATTTAGTTCCAAACGCTGTGCGCGTGCTTTGGAAGTCGCCCACGCCCCCTCGGGATGTCAGGTCACGCCCCCTCAATGCATGTTTATGGGAGCCACGCCACCTCCCATAGACTTGCATTGAGTGCATGGTCTGACATAACGAGGGGGCGTGGCCGACTGACAAAGCGCGCGCGCACAGCGCTCGGAGCGCTGCGTGTTCGCTCCGGGGACTGATTACAAACGGGGTGCCGCGTGCATGATCCCGGGGGTCCCCAGCGGCGGGACTTCCGCGATCAGGCATCTTATCCCCTATCCTTTGGATAGGGGATAAGATGTTTAAGCACCGGAGAACCCCTTTAATGTTCCCGACTGCAGCCGGAACACCGGCCAGTGGCATACCCCTTTAACACAAGACAACCAGCTAACAAAAAAGGCATTCCACAACCAATGATTTTTTTTTTATTCCTCCCATCATGTAGAACAAATGATGTGCACTACATCTACAGCATGCCCAGCACTGTAGCAATAGAGAGACAGATGGCATAAAATGTCTTAAACCCTTTAAAAATGGGTGGGGCTTCCTGATGTCACCACTGCTGTTTGCTAGCTGGAGCTCACTGCTAGCAAACATCAGCGGTGATGTTGCGAAGCTCTGTCCATGCTCCAAGTCGGTCTGAGAATGAAAGATACAAAAGAAGAAGAAGGGAGAACCGGAGCATGGAGCTGGGACAGGTAAGCATAGTTGTCATCAGTGTCACCTGCACTACCTGTCTGTACTGAAAGGTAGAGCAGGTGACACTCATGACAGATTTCCTTTAAGTACCAGAACAATTTTTTTTCTTCTTCTTTGTAGTCCAGCAACTACAAAGTACAAAAATGAGTAGGACAACCCACTGGACTCCTAAGCCTCAATGTTACTATGCCCATGCAATCTGTGGTGACCCCCTATTTGCAGTCCCACTGTTATGTCTGAGGTCAGTGGAGCATAAGTCACAAAATAAAAAAATGACATACAATATTTGGTATTGTGACAACCATTACAAACTATAAATGAAAAGAAACATGTCATCTATATTTGCAGCTAGGAGCTTCAGACAACATTTAAAAAAAACTGTTAGGGTACAAAAGCAAATTGTATAATAAAACATAACTGCCTTTATATTTCTTAGCCAAGTGTCAACAAGGAGGAGTTGAGCTGCTTAAGTGCCACAGAGCCTGACACGCCTCCTTGTCTGCCCTCACCTCCCAGACCCTTCTTGATTGTAAGCCAAGCACTGTACACTAGTGAAGGAGAGGCTGGATGGTAAGGGTGAGCAAAGTAGTGTGCTAAATTTTGACACCTTAGCAGCTCAGCTCCGCCTCATTGACACTTAGCTGAAAAATACAGAACAGCAATCCAACTGTGTCAGCAGCAAATATAGCTGACAGATTTCTTTTAATATACAGTTTGTTATGATCACAATACCAAATATAATGTATATCATTTTTTATTTTAAGACTTCTGCTCCACTGAACTCCGACATAAGAGCGGGGCTGCAAATGGGGGGTCCCACTTCTGATTGCATGAGTACAGGAAACCTGCATGAGTCCAGCGGGTGGTCCTACTCAGTGATTGACAGTTATTTCTGTATATAAACTCACACAGGGTTTACATACAATGTTATCACTCAGTGAGTAGGACCAACCACAAGTCCAAAATAAACAAAGATTTAAAAAAATAATTATATAGTCTCTTTTCCCACAAAACTATATATCACCACTCCTCCTGCTCTAGAACATGCTAATGGTAGACTGTACAGTACTTCGAACATAAGTTTAATTTAAAGCGTACCCATCAGATCCAACAAAAAAAAAAAAAACTTTTTTTTTTAAATATATCACTCAGTACCTAATCCTGACCATGTACATCCAATTGTTATGTGTCTAGCACCTTTGTTTATTTTTTTATAACACTTTTAATTTAGCTCACTAGTCTGAATTCCTCTCAAAGAGAGGGGGCGTGGCCTCACTGTGCAGGTCTCCGCCCCCTCCCTCAGTATGCTGTCTGCTCATATCTCCCCTAGCATTAGCAAAACTACAACTCCCATCTTGTCCTCACTAACAGTAGTGGGACACAAGCTGACAGTGGGAGGATTTTTCCTCCAGCTGTGAGCCCTGCGCTCACATCTGTCAATCAAGGAAATGTGTCCATGACATAGGTGATGATGCATGGACACAGAAGGACTAGTATGTGTCCAAGCAGGCAGGGGGGGGGGCAGTTGTTTGACTGGCTTTTTCAGTATGAAATACTGAAAATTTTCTAATGAAATCAATTGCAAAACCTATTGGTTTTGCATGCTTTACAACATATGAATAGTTTTTGTATCTGACAGTGCCCATTTAAGGTCAACTCATTTGGACCATTTATTCTAGAGAACCCCGTTCATCTATAGAAAGCAATACACAGCATAATTTCAATTGGTCAGGGTATAAGCTGCATTAAAGTAAATGTATTAACATATACCTGATCATGGATGTCCTGCAGTACAGTGAAGTTACCAAAGAAGATTCTGAGAGCATCGCCAAGATGTTGCTGGACCATTTCTCTTCCTATCCTAAGGCATATAAGGGAGATGAGACTGCTACATTTTACGCAAAGTGCTACCCGGGCTTGGGGACCACTGGGAAACCTGTAAGGAAAAAACACTCATTATTACAGATTATTGTTCAACTACCTTTAAAATAAAAATAAAAAATAAATAAATAAAAATGTTAGGTGTGATTGAGTTAACCTATTGTAACAGAGAGTCCAGGAGTCACATGTTACAACTAAAGATATAAAAGATCTATAAAGCAATTTCTGCACATTTACGTATGGGGAAGTCTGGTGCCAACCAAATTTATTCACATGTAGCAGACTGACTGGAGAAATTTCGGCAACTGCAAATTGGGTCCGTGCATTCTAAGCACATGGATTAGGACAGTGTTTCCCAACCAGGGGGCCTCCAGCTGTGGCCAAACTACAACTCCCAGCATGCCAGGACAGGCCTGCCCAAAGGCTGTCCGGGCATGCTGGGAGTTGTAGTTTGGCCACAGCTGGAGGCACCCTGGTTGGGAAACACTTTATTAGGAGGTTGTAGTCATTTTTTAAACAAGTTTACTGAGTTTAAACTGATCCTTATAGCTCACAAAAAGGGGTGTCACACAAAACTGAATCATTGCAAAGGTTTAGAGAATGGGCAACGTGTGAAAGCTCTGCAGGAAGTTATCGCAACATAATTTTTATAAAACTGCAAGATGCCGCATGGGATGGAATATTAAAAGGGCAGTTATATTATTGCAAAAATGTTGTCCATGTTGCTCTAGCTTTCCAAATAGTCATTGTGTAACATCTCCATAAAGTTGTACGTTCTGCATGAACATAAAAAGTGCCTCTCATGATTTTGTTTAACCCCTTAAGGACCAGGGGTTTTTCCACTTTCATTTTTTTCCTCCTTACCTTTAAAAAAATCATAACTCTCAATTTTGCACCTAAAAATCCATATGATGGCTTATTTTTTGCGCCACCAATTCTACTTTGTAATGACATCATTCGTTTTACCCAAAAATCTACGGCGAAACGGAAAAAAAAAAAAACACGCCATTTTGTAACTTTTGGTGGCTTCTGTTTCTACGCAGTACATTTTTCAGTAAAAATGACACCTTATCATTATTCTGTAGGTCCATACGATTAAAATGATACCCTACTTATATAGGTTTGATTTTGTCGTACTTCTGAAAAAAATCATAACTACATGCAGGAATATGTATACATTTAAAATTGTCATCTTCTGACCCCTATAACTTTTTTATTTTTCTGCATATGGGACAGTATGAGGGCTAATTTTTTTGTGCCGTGATCTGAAGTTTTTAGCGGTACCATTTTTGTATTGATCGGACTTGATTTTTTTGCGCGTACGCCATTGACCGTGCGGTTTAATTAAGGACATATTTTTTATAATTCGGACATTTCCGCACGCGGCGATACCCCATGTTTATTTTTACTGTTTTTTTTTTTTAATGGCAAAAGGGGGGTGATTCTAACTTTTATTAGGGGAGGGGTTAAATGATCTTTATTCACTTTTTTTTTTTGCAGTGTTATAGCTACCATAGGGGGCTATAACACTGCACACACTGATCTTTTACATTGATCAGTGGTTTCTCATAGGAAACCATTGATTGATGATTCTGCCACTTGACTGCTCATGCCTGGATCTCAGGCACTGAGCAGTCATTCGGCGATCGGACACCAGGAGGCAGGTAGGAGACCCTCCTCGTGTCCCACAGCTGTTCGGGATGCTGCGATTTCGCCACGGACATCACGAACAGCCCCCTGAGCTACCCGGCAGTGATTTACTTTCACTTTAGACGCGGCGTTCAACTTTGAACGCCGCGTCTAAAGGGTTAATAGCGTGCGGCACCGTGATCAGTGCTGTGCGCTATTAGCTACGGGTACCGGCCGTTGTTAGAGGCCGGGCCCGACACGCCATGGCCCCGCGTTATAGAAAGGTTAAGAACTCAGGACATACCGGTACGTCCTTGGTCCTTAACAGGTTAAATTTTATAATCCTCCCATTTCACTGCCCCCATCATGATAAACCACCCCCTGCCTTTATTTTTATTATTTTTTAGTGTTCTACCTTGATATTGCTCTGTATTTTCTGCTCAGTCTCATTCACAGACTGGGAAGGGGCGTTCCCCAGCAGGCGTGACATCATCTGCCACACAGGGGAGAATTTCCTCCCTCACTCTGCTACACACAGCCAAGAGCAGTTCAGTGTGTGAGATGAGCTATGATTGGCTAAGGCTGCACACACACCCCTCAGCACTCCAGACTGCATTTCCTGATTTTGGACTTCTGCCAGGCCAGCAGGAGTCGAAAGTTTGGGCAAGAGTTTCGGTGAGGCGGTGTGGCGGGGGAGGGGGGGTTGCGGCATATGTGCTCTGGACAAGTAGGGAGACACCTAGTAGCAGCTTTCTTAAGCACAGATAAAACATAGAAAACTTTTTCATTTTTTTTTTTTATTAAACAAAGTACATTAGAAAGATCTTTTTTTTTTTTTATTTACCATAGGAGTACCATAGCAAAAATGTGTTTTAATGACAGTGCCCATTTAACCTTGACAATTGGCAAAAGCTACTGCTGATAAAAATCAAATCAAAATGTAGATAGAAGATAAGAGTAAATGCTAGACAAATAACTGTCTCCTTCCAGCTTTTTATGCCATGTTACTATGTACATTCCACATTAGAATTATTATATTATTGACACCGCAAATATGGCACACAATGTTTCTGAATGAAACCAGTTTGACCTTGAGGATAAAAGAGACATGTCTATGGACACAGTATAGACGAAGAGGAAATTAAAAGGCAATTGTGGTGAAGTGTCTGCCACTGATCAAAGTTTTATTCAATACCAATGTTTGTTCAAGCCCATGAAAGTATTAGAGCACTGCTTATACAAGAAGAGACTCAAATGCATAATGAACCATCTCACAGTGTTTCTAGGCCTCTTCTTCACATCACCAGCTACATATGTGCACCATTTAGAGCCAGCCATTGTAAAAGTTTTGTTTGCTTACAGTAAATGCTTTAAATGAAGCTCTACACGGGTACAATGTAAAAGTTACGTGCACCGCCCTGCAGAAAAAGTGCCTCAATTGGTTCCTTCTCCCAAACACAATTTATTTCCTTGCACTAGATTGTGTGTCGGCATTGTCGAGTGAAAGTGTCAGATCACTAGTCTTCCCCGTGTTCAAGCACATGTCCCAGCCCACACCAATCACTGTTATCCATGTGAAGAGAAGTAAGAGCGCCATCCGATAATAGTTACTAGTAGGATTAGTCAGGTGAAGTGGCTGAATTAGGCAGGGTTCATACTGCAGAATATTTAGCTGGAGATTCCAAGAGCGGCAAGTGCCCCATGAATAAGTCTGAGCTAGGACAATATAGTCCCCATAGACGGCAATGTATTTCGCTGAAAGAATGAGCAGGATCAGTCTGCACTGTGCAGCAGAATCCCATTGACAGCAATGGGATTCTGCTGTACCAGAATATCCGAGCGCAATCTCTAAGTGGAATTACAAGCACCAATTCTGCAGAGTGACTGTAGCCTTAAAGGGGTACTCTGCCCCTAGACATCTTATCCCCTATCCAAAGGTTAGGGATAAGATGTCTGATCACGGGAGTCCCACCGCTGGGAACTCCCGCGATCTCTCCTGCAGCACCCCCTGTCATCTGGTGCACAGAGCTAAGAGGTCTAGGGGCGGAGTACCTCTTTAAAAAGCATCTGTACTTACAGGTAACCTTTCAGGATATGTTGTGGTCATTATATAACTTGTTCTGTATATGGCCTTTTCACCAGTTTACTCCTGTGCAGGCTCATTTAATCAATGGACTAGCTAATACATCAGCTCCAATACACTGCACACACACGGAAATCATGCTCCCCTATATGTCTGTAGTATATCCTCAGAAGCAACAGCAGCATGGAGAACATTATTAAGCAGTACTGAGTAGTGCAAGTTGTGCTTTGAGAACTGGAGTGGGATAGAACACTTACTAGAGCTATCAGCAGCTCTGTGTCTCTTTCTCTGCTGCTAACTTCTACTCCCTCATCCTCTCTGTGTAGACTTCTATGGGCAGCGGTAACCCGATCCCTCATCGATACAATCTCATAAAATAGTCATAACATGCGATTACTTTTTCTATAAATCATATCTGAAAGGGAACTACCATTTGCAGTGCTTTAGACTAGTTTTATGCAGTGGGCACTGATTCATTATCTGTGACTTTTCTCTGAAAGTCTCAAAAAAGTTTTTAAAAAGTTGCAGCACCGTGATTTACACACAAAATCACACCATGTCACTTCAGCCCAGGAAAGCAGTCTAAACGAGTAGCATGGGCGTAGGAGCCGGTTAATTCATCAAGTGGCGTGCGACCTTTGGTGAATTTGGTGCAGGAAGGTATATTCTTAGGCAACTTTTCACATATATAATAGAACATATACTAGTAAAATATTGATGAATGCCCCTCCTTGTGCTTATACACAGCTGCTAATGTGAGCAAAAAAGCTGCAGTGTAAAGCAAAGTGGACCGACACAGCCTGAGGTAGTGATGAGACAGGAGAGTCGTTTCAGACTACTTTAGTTGCTGCCTAGACTATCAAGTCCATGGCCAAACAACAAATGCCAAAAATATTAAATATCATGCAAGCATCCCTTAATGGGATAGCAACTTATATATAATTTGTTAGACCTTAACTAGAATCCCACTTTATAGGACAATTCATTTATTTAAGAGGTCACTTTATTATACTCTGCTCAATGTTCTCTAAGGAAAGCATTCCATGGTAATAAAAATGCACTTTGCATCAAGTAAACAGCAGTCATTGTATTAGGCAGGAGACATTTCTAGAAACTCCTACTGCACTACATACAGAGATTACTTAGAATCTCCCTAGAACGGTTACAACACAGTGAATTCTAAGAAATGTGCAATAAATAACGACCACAAGAAAACGTGAACAGTAATCCTTCAACAACCGCTGGTATTTACAGGACAGTAAAGCCAAGCTTTTTGTTCTTACTATGACAACGCACACTAAAGAATTTAGCATATTCTAGAACATATTCCTTGGTGTGTACTTCCCAAATTCTTGTAGACTGTGGGACTATGGACCATGAACCATTTTGCAAAGTTAAAAGGGTACTCCTGCCCTAAGACATCTTATCCCCTATCCAAAGGATAGGGTATAAGATGTCTGATCTCGGGGGTCCCACCAATGAAGACCCCCGCAATCTGTCATGCAGCACCCACCTGTGTCCACTGCACAGAGTGATGATCGCTCCGTGTCTGAGGAGTCACGAATACGGGGCCGTCACGCCCCCCCCCCCCCCCAAAGGCTTGCGTTGAGGGGGTGGGATGTGACGTCACAAGTGGGCGGAGTCGTGACATCACAATACTCCAACCCCGTAGTCGTGACCCTTTGGATAGGGGATAAGATATCTAAGGGCTGGAGTACCCACCTTAACCCCTTAAGGACCCAGGACGTACTTGAACGTCCTGGCACCCTGGGTATTAAGGACCCAGGACGTACTAGTACGTCCTGGTGTTTCTCCGGTGTCTGCCGCGCCCCAGGCAGAGATCGGAAGCGGATGCCTGCTGAAATGCTTCAGCAGGCATCCTGGGCAAAGCCAAGGGGTACCATGTAGGCCCCCCATGTCGGCGATCGCCGCAAATCGCCCCTGCGATCTGCGGCGATACCGGGCTGATCGGGTCTCTGGGACCAGACCGCCCGGTAATTTTGCATGATCCCGGCTGTCACAGACAGCCAGGACCATGTTTAAGTATAGGAGCGAGGTGCATTGCTGTAAAGCGACATGCATTGCTGTAATGGGACCCTGTATACTACAACTCCCAGCATGCCCAGACAGCCCTTGGCGTCTGGGCATGCTGGGAGTTGCAGTTTTGCAACATCTGGAGGTCCACAGTTTGGAGACCACTGTGCCCTTCCAGATGTTGCAAAACTACACATCCTCAGCATGCCCTTACTGTCCAGGCATGCTGGGAGTTGTAATTCTGTAACATCTGGCCCAACTGTTCTCCTCCAGCTGTTGCGTAACCACTACTCCCAATATGCCCTTCGGCTGTCTGGGTATGCTGGGAGTTGTGGTTTTGCAACAACTGGAGGCACACTGGTTGGGAAACATTGTCGTTTCCTAACTCAGTGTTTCCCAACCCGTGTGCCTCCAGCTGTTGCAAAACTATAACTACCAGCATGCACAGATAGACCGTGCATGCTGGGAGTTGTAGTTTTGCAACAGCTGGAGGTTCCCCCCCCCCCCCCCCTGTGAATGTACAGGGTACATTCACATGGGCAGGGGGCTTACAGTGAGTATCAGGCTGCAAGTTTGCGATGCAGCAAATTTTGCGCGGCAGCTCAAACTTGCAGCGGGAAACTCGCTGTAATCCCCCGCCCGTGTGACTGTACCCTAAAAACACTACACTACACACTAACACAAAATAAAATAAGTAAAAAACACTACATATACACATACCCCTACACAGCCCCCCTCCCCAATAAAAATGAAAAACGTCTGGTACGCCACTGTTTCCAAAATGGAGCCTCCAGCTGTTGCAAAACAACAACTCCCAGTATTGCCGGACAGCCGTTGACTGTCCAAGCATGCTGGGAGTTTTGCAACAGCTGGAGGCACCCTGTGTGGGAATTGCTGGCGTAGAATACCCCTATGTCCACCCCTATGCAAATCCCTAATTCAGGCCTCAAATGCGCATGGCACTCTCACTTCGGAGCCCTGTCGTATTTCAAGGCAACAGTTTAGGGCCACATATGGGGTATCGCCGTACTCGGGAGAAATTGCCTAACAAATTTTGGGGGGCTTTTTCTCCTTTCACCCCTTATGAAAAGGGGAAGTTGGGGTCTACACCAGCATGTTAGTGTAAAAAAAAAAAAAGCTTTTTACACTAACATGCTGGTGTTGCCCTATACTTTTCATTTTGACAAGAGGTAAAAGGGAAAAAAGCCCCCCAAAATTTGTAATGCAGTTTCTCCCAACTACGGAGATACCCCATATGTGGGCGCAGAGTGCTCTGGGGGCGCACAACAAGGCCCAGAAGGGAGAGTGCACCATGTACATTTGAGGTGATTTGCACAGGGGTGGCTGATTGTTACAGCGGTTTTGACAAACTCAAAAAAACAAAACCCCACGTGACCTCATTTTGGAAACTACACCCCTCACGGAATGTAATGAGGGGTGCAGTGAGAATTTACACCCCACTGGTGTCTGACAGATCTTTGGAACAATGGGCTGTGCAAATAAAAAATTTTGTACAGCCCACTGTTCCAAAGATCTGACAGACACCAGTGGGGGTAAATGCTCACTGTACCCCTTGTTATGTTCCTCAAAGGGTCTAGTTTCCAAAATGGTAGGCCATGTGGGGGTTATTTTGCTGTCCTGGCACCATAGGGGCTTCCTAAATGTGACATGCCCCCCGAGCAAAATTTGCTCTCAAAAAGCCAAATATGACTCCATCTCTTCTGAGAATTGTAGTTCGCCCGTAGTGCACTTCAGGTCAACTTATGGGGTACTTCCATACACAGAAGAGATGGGGTTACAAATTTTGGGGGGTATTTTCTGCTATTAACCCTTGCAAAAATGCGAAATTTGGGGGGAAACACATTTTAGTGAAAAAAATGTTTTTTTTTTTTACATATGCAAAAGTCGTGAAACACCTGTGGGGTATTAAGGCTCACTTAATTCCTTGTTACGTTCCTCAAGGGGTCTAGTTTCCAAAATGGTATGGCATGTGTTTTTTTTTTTGCTGTTCTGGCACCATAGGGGCTTCCTAAATGCAACATGCCCCCCAAAAACCATTTCTGAAAAACATACTCTTCAAAATCCCCTTGTCACTCCTTCGCTTCTGAGCCCTCTACTGCGCCCGCCGAACACTTTACATAGACATATGAGGCATGTGCTTACTCGAGAGAAATTGGGCTACAAATACAAGTATACATTTTCTCCTTTTACAAGAAAATGCGAGTGTAAAAAATGAAGATTGTGAATTTTCTCCTTCACTTTGCTGCTATTCCTGTGAAACACCTAAAGGGTTAAAATGCTGACTGAATGTTATTTTGAATACTTTGGGGGGTGCAGTTTTTATAATGGGGTCTTTTATGGGGTATTTCTAATATGAAGACCCTTCAAATCCACTTCAAACCTGAACTGGTCCCTGAAAAATAGTGAGTTTGAAAATTTTGTGAAAAATCGGAAAATTGCTGCTGAACTTTGAAGCCCTCTGGTGTGTTCCAAAAGTAAAAACACGTCAATTTTATGATTCAAACATAAAGTAGACATATTGTATATGTGAATAAAAGAAAAAAATATTTGGAATATCCATTTTCCTTACAAGCAGAGCTTCAAAGTTAGAAAAATGCAAAATTTTCAAATTTTTCATCAAATTTTGGGATTTTTCACCAAGGATGCAAGTTACCACAAAAATGTACCACTATGTTAAAGTAGAACATGTCACGAAAAAACTATCTCGGAATCAGAATGATAACTAAAAGCATTCCAGAGTTATTAATGTTTAAAGTGACAGTGGTCAGATGTTCAAAAAATGGCCGGGTCCTAAGGTGTAAAATGGCTGGGTCCTTAAGGGGTTAAATAGGTAAAAAGGTTCCTGATCACAGAGTATTTTTATTTTGTATATTATTTTTTATTAGACATGAATTAAACATTCAGCTCTTAAAGTTGACCCCTGATCACTCCACAATGTGTACACAATGGCCCAGATTTATCAAACTGTGTGAGAGAAAAACTAGAGTGGTTTTCCCACAACAACCAATCACAGTTCAGCTTTCGCTTTACCTCAGCTCATTATATCAGCTATGATTGGTTGCTGTGGGAAAATCTCTCTAGTTTTTCTCTCACACAGTTTGATAAATCTGGGCAAATGTGCATCAGAACTGGACCATGGAGCAATGGAAAAAGTGTCCTGGTATAACGAATCATGCTGTTTTCTTTTACATCAATGGTAGGGGCAGGGGCATGTACAACGGTAACAAGGCAACCTGACAGAGTTAGGCCTCTTTCACAGTGCTGTTGTGACACAGCAGTGCAACGCACATTAGGGAACCAGGGGAGAATAGAGGGAGGAAAAAAATACTGCATGCGACATCTTTTTCTCCCACTACTCCAGTTCAAAAACGACGGCGCCCGACGGACCCCATAATAGTAAATGGAATCTGACGGGAACCATTGTTGCCCGTTGTGCCCTGTCCGGAAAATGACGTTTTCAGACGGGGCATAACGGCAATGTGAAAGGTCCTTAGGGTTACTCTGTGGGCAATATAATATTTTGTTGGGAAACCTTATGCATTCCAGCCACCTTGTAAAAATTGTTCAAGAACGGTTAAAGGCTCAGCCTCTAATCTTAACATGACCGAGCATCTGTGGGATGTGCTAGAAAACCAAGTCTCATCCAGGTTGGGCTTTACCTCCCAAATGAGTAGACCTGTGACTTTTTTTTTTTTTTTTTAAGTAATTATGTGTATTCCTCATGAAATAAAAATTCTAGAATAATTCTCTGTTATTTTTATTGGGGATGTGCCCTATACTGTTTGTAAAAAAAAAGCACCCCCTCAACATAACACCCTTGTAACATTTAGTCATAAATTTAAGCATAACACACAGCTATAAGAAACATTCAATAATCGTTATTTCATGGGGAATTCAAGTATTTACTAAGACAGACAGGGTAGAAAAGGTCACCCCTTTTTAAAGGGGTACTCCGGACCCAAAATATCTTATCCCCTATCCAAAGGATAGGTTATAAGATATCAGATCGCAGGGGTCCCACCACAATCTCTCATGCAGCACCCACCTGTGTGAGCTGCACACCAGCGCTGGAGGCTCCGAGTCTGAAGCCTCACGACTATGGGGCCAGAGTATCGTGATGTCACGACTGCATGACAGATTGCGGGGGTCCCCAGCGGTGGGACCCCCGCGTTCAGACTAGTGCTGGGCAGTATACCGGTTCATAGCGAATACAGTTTTTTTTTTTGGTTCCACGATCCGAATTCTTCATATACGGCAATAGTGGTCTGGAGGCTGCTGCGACCGGGCGGTCAGGCGCTATGCCTGCGGGTTCCACAAGTCCCGCAGCAGCCTCAGACTCGGTGGCTGCCCCAACCTCGGAGTACATTCCCCAATCAGTCACCAGGATGGGGCTGCTGCTCCTCCTAACTGTCTCCTCCCGACGCCGCAGTGCCGGCCAAATTTCCACCTCACACCGCCATTCATTTACCCGCTCAGCCTGCCCTGGACTGCAATCGTCAGCCGCTAGCACCGCCGCCCGCCCCTTTCACAAGGTAAAAATGAAAATCTTCTAGAGTACACACTCGCTGTGCGCTATGCTGCGGCCCCGGCAGTCGGCGATCCTCCCATCTGTGTCTGCAGTCTGCTCTGCACTGCTATACACACACCTATGTGCAGAGTAGACTGTAGACAGGGCATTGCACTCTAGTGTCTTTTACAGACCTTTGGGTGCAATGCTCTGCAGTCTGCACATACCCTCCCACGTGTATAGCAGTGTGTGTGTAAATTCCTATACAGTTGGGGGTATAAGCAGAGCATTGCACCATAGTCTTTACTTCAAACAAGGGTGCAATGCCCTGCACATACCCCACCTGTATAGGAATGTACATACACACGGCTATACACATGGGGGTATGTGCAGACTGCAGAGCATTGCACCGTAGGGTCAGCCTGCCCTGGAATGCAATAGTCAGCCGCTAGCGCCGCTGCCCGCCCCTTTCACAAGGTAAAAATGAAAATCTTCTGGAGCACACACTGTGTGCTATGCTGCGGCCCCGGCAGTCGGCGATCCTCGCATCTGTGTCTGCAGTCTGCTCTGCACTGCTATACACACACGTATGTGCAGAGAAGACTTCAGAAAGAGCAGTGCACTCTAGTGTCTTTTACAGACCTTTCGGTGCAATGCTCTGCAGTCTGCACATACCCTCCCATGTGTAGGAATGTACACACACACACTGCTATACACATGGGGGTATGTGCAGACTGCAGAGCATTGCACCCTAGGGTGCAGTGCTCTTCAGTTTGCACATACCCTATAACAAAAAGTAAAAAAAAGTGTAATAAAGTGTGACTTTTTTTTTTTTTTTTTAACTCCTTCCCATTTACCCCTTCCCTAATGCAAAAGCTTGAATCCCCCCCCCTCTTTCCCATTTTTTAACTAAAATAATGTAAAAAATAAATAAGAAAAAAAAGTATGTGGTATTGCCACGTGTGTTAATGTCAGAACTATTAAAAAATAATGTTAATTAAATTGCACGGTCGATCGTATACACGTAAAAAATACTAAAGGCCAAAATTGCGTTTTTTTGGTCACTTCATATGCTATAAAAAAAATTAAAAGCGATCTAAAAGTCCCATTAAAACAAAAATGGTACAGATAAAAAGTACAGACCACAGCGCAAAAAATTTGTCCTCATACATCCCCATAGGGCAGGTATGTGCAGAGCATTACATTGGTCAGTGACTTCGGGCCTCTGAGTCTGCACATTCACTGCTATTCACATCTGTACAGACACTAGAGTGCAATGCTCTGCACATACACATACTCCCCACGTATAGGAATGTACTACACACACCTCGGAGCATTGCACTCTAGTGTATGTACATTCCTATGTTAGCGGGAGCGGGCGGGATTGGACAAACATTTTAGTGAGAGCGGGCGGGATTGGTCAAAAAAGTCACCGGGAGTGGGATTGAAAAACCAGTCCCAGGCAGAGCTCTACATAGTATACAATATTGGGCAGGTGATTTAAATGCTTCAGCTACAGTTGATCAGGGAAAATCTGCATTTAATAATTTGCTCATCTCTATATGAAGATTAACTTTGCTACAACTTTAACCCCTTAAGGACCAAGGGCATACCTGTACGCCCCGAGTCCGATCCCGTTCTATAACGCGGGGCCACGGCATGTCGGGACAGGCCTCTAATCACACCGGCACTGATCGCGGTGCCGCGAGCTATTAACTCTTTAGACGCAGCGTTCAAAGTTGATCGTTGTGTCTAAAGTGAAACTAAACTACCCCCGGTTAGCTAGCTCAGCGGCTGTTCGGGATCACTGCCGTGAAATCGCAGCATCCTGAACAGCTGTAGGACAGCAGGAGCAGGGCTGCCATCAGAAATGTCGGGGCCCCTTACACAGGTGAAGGCCTGGGCCCCCTTCCCCCAATTTACACATACACAGCCTCGACATAAGGCACAGGATCAGACCTTCTGACCCTGTTTTAATTGATTGATTGATTTAATTACCTCTAACAATATCTTACCCGACCTTACCATACTATGCATTTTAATTTGACCAAATGAGAAAAACCTGCGGGTTGCAACCCTACATACACATCCCTTATAAACCCATACACAGCCCCCCCCCCCCACATACACAGCCCCTAAACACATACACAGAACCCCATATACACACATACACAGCCCTATACACATATACACTGCCCTATACACATACACTGCCCCTATATAGACACACAGCCATCATACACACATACACTGCCCCTATATACACACACACAGACTCCATACACACATACACAGCCCCAATATACACACACAGCCCCCATATACACACACAGCCCCCATATACATACACACACACTGCCCCTATATACACACAGAGCCTCCATACACACACACTGCCCCTATATACATACACAGAACCCCATATACACACACACACAGCCCCCATATACACACATACACAGCCCTATACACATATACACTGCCCCTATATAGACACACAGCCATCATACACACATACACTGCCCCTATATACACACACACACAGACTCCATACACACATACACTGCCCCCTTATACACATACACAGCCCCTATATACACACACAGCCATCATACACACATACACTGCCCCTATATACACACACACACACAGACTCCATACACACATACACAGCCCCCATATACACACACACAGCCCCCATATACACACACACAGGCCCCATATACACACACAGCCCCCATATACACACACTGCCCCCATATACACACACTGCCCCCATATACATATACACCGCCCCAATATACACACACTGCCCCCATATACACACACTGCCCCCATATACATATACACCGCCCCAATATACACATACACACACACTGCCCCTATATACACACAGATCCTCCATACACACATACACTGCCCCTATATACACACACAGCCTCCATACACACATACACTGCCCCCTTATACACATACACAGCCCCCATATACACACACTGCCCCATCCACACACACAGCCCCCATATACATATACACCGCCCCAATATACACATACACTGCCCCCAAATACACATACACAGCCCCATACACACACAGCCCTCATATACATATACTCCGCCCCAATATACATATTCACTGCCCATATATACACACACAGCCTCCATACGCCCATACACTGCCCCCTTATACACATACACAGCTCCCATATACACAGCCCCCATACATACATACATACATACATACACAGCCCCCTTATACACACACACAGCCCCCATATACACATACACTGCCCCCATATACACATACACTGCCCCCATACACACACACAGCCCCCATATACTGTACATACATAGCCTCTATACACACACATACACAGCCCCCATACACAGCCCCCATACACAGCCCCCATACACAGCCCCCATACACAGCCCCCATACACAGCCCCCATACACAGCCGCCATACACAGCCCCCACACACAGCACAAATACACAGCCCCCATATAAGTTAATACCTGCATGCAGTGTAATCGACTCTGCTCCTCTATTGCAGGCGCTGGGCAGGGAGAGGAGGTGTGAGACACGTGGGCAGTCGTCACTGGCCTGCCGGTAACAGAAGGCCATGCGCAGGCACGTCTCTTACCAGCTGCAGCCAGTGTGAGCAGTGTGCTGCTCTATGGACGGCGCTTCCTCTAGCTCCAGCCCCCAACAGCCATACCCTCGCTGGGATGAGCTGGTCGTGCCTCAGAAGTAAAAAAAAAAAAAAAAAAAAAAAAAAAAAAAAAGGAATGTGATGATAGCAGCGGGCCCCCTCTCTGGTGTGACTGACTGACTGCTTGTACAGAGTACGGTTAGTCAGTCAGTGTATAGTGACACCCCGCAGCAGTCAGTGAGTGAGTCACTCGTGTTTGGGCCCAGTCGGGCCCCCCTGGAGGTCTGGGCCCCTTACTGGGGTACTGGTTGTACCCCCTAATGGAGGCCCTGAGCAGGAGGGTCCACTTACCTGCCTCCTGGTGTCCGATCACCAAATGAATGCTCAGTGCCTGAGATCCAGGCATGAGCAGTCAAGCGGCAGAATCATCGATCAATGGTTTCCTATGAGAAACCATTGATCAATGTAAAAGAACAGTGTGTGCAATGTTATAGCCTCCTATGGGAGCTATAGCATAGCAAAAAAAAAGTGAATAAAGTTCATTTAACCCTTTCCCTAAAAAAAAGTTTGAATCACCCCACTTTTCCCATTTAAAAAAAAACAAACTGTGTAAATAAAAATAAACATGTGGTATCGCCACGTGTGGAAATGTCCGAATTATAACTATATACCATTAAGTAAGCCGCACGGTCAATGGAGTACGCGCAAAAAAATTCCAAAGTCCAAAATAGTGTATCTTTTATAGCAGGTAAAAATGAATAAAAAGCGATCAAAAAGTCCGATCAATACAAAAATAGTACCCGTAAAAACTTCATATCACGGCGAAAAAATTAGCCCTCATACTGCCCCATATGCGGAAAAATAAAAAAAAAGTTATAGGGGTCAGAAGATGACAATTTTAAACGTATAAATTTTCCTGCATGTAGTTATGATTTTTTCCCGAAGTGCGACAAAATCAAACCTATATAAGTAGGGTATCATTTTAATCGTATGGACCTACAGAATAAAGATAAGGTGTCATTTTAATCGTATGGACCTACAGAATAAAGAGATGCCATTTTTGCCGAAAAATGTACTGCATAGAAAGCCCCCAAAAGTTGCAAAATTGTGTTTTTTCTTCAATTTTGTTGCACAATTTTTTTTTTCCGTCTTGTTGTTGATTTTTGGGGAAAATGACTGATGTAATTACAAAGTAGAATTGGTGGCGCAAAAAATAAGACATATGGATTTTTAGGTGCAAAATTGAAAGAGTTATGATTTTTGAAAGGTAAGGAGGAAAAAATGAAAGTGCAAAAACGGAAAAAACCCTGGTCCTTAAGGGGTTAAGGAAAGCCGTCATGACTTCCATCACGAGTCATTGGGGATTCCCTGGTGGCTTCTCCTCCACTAAGGGTGCATGCACACCACGTTTTTGCTATATAGTTCCCGTATACGGTTTCAAGTTAAAAACCGTATGGAACTGTATAGAAAACCGTATGCATTGACTTAACATTGTAAACCGTATGTCAAACGCATCATCCGGTTAAGTCCGTTTTGCGTCTTATACGGTTGTGTACGGTTTTTTACCCGTACCCAAAACTGTAGTCTACCACGTTTTTTGGTCCGGGTGAAAAACTGTATTAAACCGTATACGTTTTTTTATTTTTTTTTAACATGGCAGTCAATGGGAACTGTACAGAACTGTATGTGCGTACAGTTCCATCCGGTTTTTGACTTTGCACAGTTTTTTTCTTGGAATGTCAATCAAACAACTGAAACTTTATTCAAAATGGAGTGAAAAGTTAAAAACGTCTAAGTTTTTATTCTTAAAAAACGGAAGCAACCAGACATTCCTAAGGCTGCATGCACACCATGTTTTTGCTATATAGTTCCCGTATCAGGTTTTTGAGGAAAAACTGATTCCTCAAAACCTGACTAAACTGTATCAAAAGGTCTGTACAAATTTTAACCCATATAAGGTTGAAAACCGTATACAGTTTGAAAAATGGTGTCCGGTTGCATCCTTTTTTAAGAAAAAAAAACTTAAAAAATACATTTTTAACTTTTCACTCTATTTTGAATAAAGTTTCACTTGTTTCATTGAAATTCCAAGAAAAAAAAACTGTGCAAAGTCAAAAACCGTATGGTGAAAACCGGATGGAACCGGATGCACATACAGTTCTGTACGGTTCCCATTGACACCCATGTTAAAAAAAACAAACGTATACGGTTTAATACAGTTTTTCACCCGGACAAAAAAAAAAAAAAAAACGTGGTAAACTAGGGTTTTGGGTACGGGTAAAAAAAATGACAAAACAGACTAAACCGGATGATGCGTTTGACATACAGTTTAAAATGTTAAGTCAATGCATACAGTTTTCTATACAGTTCCATACGGTTTTTAACTTGAAACCGTATACGGGAACTGTATAGCAAAAACGTGGTGTGCATGCACCCTAACCTTAACTCTACCTGTTTGGGTATAAGGAGAGATCAAGACTAACAGGGCAGGCAGAATCCACCTGGAACCATTTTAATGGCTTGTGGATCAGGCAGCATGAAAGTAATGATAAAAATGGATGTTGTCAATTGCATTTTTGCAAAAGAGCATTTAAACAATATAGAGCAAAAAGTGTGCAGAAATGTAGATTTTGACTAGGGGGCCAGAGTTCTCAATAGGTTAACGGAGGAAGATTCTTTAAAAATATTTTTTGTGTCCGCTAAATGAGGCTGAATAGACCACAGCAGGAAATTAACTAGAACAGCAATATGAAGAAGGCCACGAGTAGAGACCTATGCATAGATCTGTTATACAGATAACTGGCCACAATTCAGTAGGTGTGACACATCAATGCACAACTGGGGGTTAATAGGTATGCAAAAAACAGAGGCTCCACAACTCCCACAATCAACTGAAACAAGCGCATGTCATACAAAATAAATCTGCACATTTTCTTATCTTTAGTTTCTAGAAAATGCATATGAAATAGCTTTCACAATGTATAATCATCCAGTGTGCTCATAATTCGTAGAAGAAAGTTCTCAGAGCTCTTTATTTCTCTCCAGCCAGAGCATGTTAAGCAGGGGCGGTGTTCTGGAGGAGATCTACCGAGACTAAATGTGCCTGAATGCTAGATCTCCTCCGGGTGAGTATACATTGTCAAAGCGGTTTTAGGGTCTATTCACAGTTACAGTATTCTGCACAAATTTCATGCACAGAATTTCAAGCCGTGTTCAGTCAAATAGTTTACATTGGAATCTGCAGCAGAAAATCCTGCGCATCAAATCTGCGCAGAATACTGTAAATGTGAATACACCATTATATGCATTATGCATATGCAATGTTTCTGCAGCATGATAGAAGAGCAGCAAGGAGAAATCTGAAGCTGAAAAACTGATCCCGACCACAATTTGTCATAAAGGACACCATCATGACAAAAATACAGAGGTGGCACTATCCAATCCTCAGATTAAAAATGAATGAAAAATGAAGAAAACCTGCTGCTGTCTGCAATAGAACTGGAAAGATTTCTAAAGATCTAGTAATGAAGCAGCTAAAATCCAGACCTCAATTATTTCATAAAATGTGTAAGCTAGTTCTGTAGTATTATCCATACATTGTGTTACCTTGTGTCACTCGTGTTATGTGTTAACTAAAACAAGTTTTTTTATTTTTTGCTTTCCACACATTTCTTTGATTCTAATGTCATGAAGCGGTACTCTGCTGCTCAGCGTTTGGAACAAACTGTTCCGAACGCTGGAGCCGGGAGTTTGTGACGTCAGGGAGTGACGTCTTGAGAGGGTGGGGCTATGACGTCACAAGCTCCCAGTGGGGGCTCCAGCGTTCGGAACAGTTTGTTCCAAACATTGAGCAGCTGACTACCCCTTTAACAGATATAAATTTTGGTTACAGACATTACCCAACAGTGGCGGAGGTCAGAAAGCTCAACACTGGTAGCAGAACATCTTGGTTGATCTTGGGTAAAATATCCATGAGAGTGGTGTCAGAAAGGTAGATGATGATCTTCTGAGTAAGGGTGACAGCAGCAAGGAGTCCAGCTTCTTTGCGGCTGTTTAGTCTGTACCCACTGCTGGGAGCCACCTAAATGTGTCCAAAGAAAACACAATAAAATAACCATGTGATTGTGAACACTGTTTCCTATAACATCTAGTTGCATAGTTTGAATCATTCTTTATAACTGTTGTTGGACAGTACATTCTAAAGCAACCTCAATGTGTAAGGCTGGGTTCACACTACGTTTTTCAACTACGGTTCCCGCATACTTTTTCTATCAAAAACCGTATGGGGAAAAAAAAAAAAAAATATAAGTTTTTTGAAAATTCTGTCCATTTTTAATGGGAGGGGTCTTTGATGGGGACTTTAGGATGCAAATGAGCATGTGCAAAGAAAAAACGCATACGGTTTTGCCGTATGGAACCGTATACATGTGCGTTTCCTATTGACGTCCATGTTAAAAAAAGGTATGCGGTTGCAATACGGTTTTAAAACGAGTTAAAACCATGGTTGGACACGGTTTGGAGTACTGTTAAAAACTGTATTGCAAGCAAACCGTACGCAACCGTATGCATCAGGGTGCATACAGTTTGCAATGCTTTGCCTATGTATACCGTTTTCAATACCGTTCCATACGTTTTCAATAATGAAAACGTATGCGGGAACCGTAGTTGAAAAACATAGTGTGAACCCAGCCTAAGGAGGAGCTCAACCTGCACCAGCAACCTCACTGTCGTGAGCTCCCCTAGACAACAGCTAGGTAGTCAGGAGCTCCTCCTAAAACAGCACTCTGGCTCGGTAGCTTAAATCACCCAACTAAAAGCTTTTTGTCAGCACAGAAATGTAATATACCTGTTGGGTTACTCTGAGAATAAGCCTAACCTACCACGAGAACAATGGGACTAGTCATAAATGTTACAAAATGGATATAAAACTTGCATACAAACAATCTGCAGAATTGATCCTAAATCAAACAACATTTTGTAGAAATCCTGTAGAAAACATAGTAGTTAATCTTCTTCTGATCTATTCCACTTTCCATTATGGAAATGTTAAAAAGAAAAAGCTTAAAAAGTACCCCTCACCAAATAAAATGTTGTAAACCAACGCAGGCTATGTTCCCTAACTACTCCTAATAAAAAAAAAATAAAAAAAAAAGAGAAATCTTAAAAAGCTCTGTATCATCCTTTATTCTTGCTCACAGCAGGAGAAAGTGGGCGTTTCCCAGCAGGCATGACATCACTGAAGCCTGCTGGGGGGACCACTTCCGCCCTCACATCGTTGCAGTGCTGTGATGACTAGAAGACCTCAGGCTCTGTGCAGCTTTCAGTGAGGCTCTGTGCAGCTTTCAGTGAGGCTCTGTGCAGCTTTCAGTGAGGCTCTGTGCAGCTTTCAGTGAGGCTCTGTGCAGCTTTCAGTGAGGCTCTGTGCAGCTTTCAGTGAGGCTCTGTGCAGCTTTCAGTGAGGCTCTGTGCAGCTTTCAGTGAGGCTCAGTGAAGAAGCACTTCCTGAGTTTGGACTCCTGCCAGGTCGGGAGGAGACCAAACTCAATGTATTAATTGTGGCAGGGAACAGAACAGAGCCACCTAGTAGCATTTTTTCTATTACATTTTAAACAGGTTTATGTTGATAATTTTCAAAGCAAATGAATGGGAAAGGGTCTGCTAATTACAAAAGGAGCACTTTATTAAAAGTTTTATTTGGTAACATGTACTCTTTAAATAAGGAGTGAGGCTTATCATGAACCCTACTGCGATCAAAACAGAGAGGGGAGGCTCCTGTTTTTCAGCCAGACAGGACAGTGAGGCGAAGGAGGTGACATGTTTGACCTCCTGAGACACACAGATTTCTTAATATTTTTTTTAGGTTTTTGTTGTAATATACCACCAAAACACATCAAAATAAAAAAATATACCAAGAAAAGTAATGTGGGGAATTTTTTTTAGTGTTCCTTTAAAGAGTACCTCTCATGATCTTGTTACATTTTATAATCCTGAAATTGCTCTGTATTTTCTGCTCAGTCTCACTATCAGATTCCCAGACTGGGAAGGGGCATTACCCAACAGGCGTGACATCATCTGAAGCCATACAGGGGAGAATTTCCTCCTTCACTCTGCTACACACAGCCCAGAGCAGTTCAGTGTGTGATATGAGCTATGATTGGCTAAGGCTGCACACACACACCCCCTCAGCACTCCAGACTGCAATTACTGATTTTGGACTTCTGCCAGGCTAGCAGGAGTCCAAAGTCTGTGCAAGAGATGGGGGGGGGGGGGGGGTAAAGGTGCTCTAGAGAAGTAGGCACAGTAATTGGAGCTACCCCAAAATGTGGTAGGGGGATAAGCTTCATCCTTAACCCCAATTAAAACCCCTCCTTCAGCTCCTCTAAACAATGACTGTTGCACTTTGCTGAGGCATAGGAACTACTCATGTTGAATCTCTGGATCCGTCAGATCATTCATGTTGGTTACAAAATCAAATTTAATAGTCTTTTCTAGGGATGCACCGAAATTTTGGTCGCCGAAAATGGCCCTTTCGGCATTTTCGGCTGAGGGAACTTTCAGCCGATAATTTAAATCCTAGAGGACGCAGGGCATACAGGTACGTCCTGGGCGCCTGAGACTTAGAGCACCAGGATGTACTTAGCCACCACGGCTATGATGCGAGTTCAGGAGCTGCGCTCGTATCATAGACCAATGGTCCCGGCTACCAAAGTCTTCAAAAAAATATTGATTTTGGGTTGGGTGTAGCAAGGCTTCTGATGAGCCTTCCCCTGGCGCACGTAAGTTATCAGCAAACATGCTCCAGACTGAAAAAAGAAACAGTGACTTGCCATATTAGTATATTATTAAGAAAATGAATTAATAATACATTTAGGTTTCAATAAAGTTTAGGGACAGTGAAGAATCTAAATGCTGAATACGGGGGCAGGTCGGGGCTGGAATAGAGGAGGCAGAGGAGCTGTGGGAGCCGGCTCCCTGCTTCCCTGCAATATGATTAAATGCCAAAGTGACCCCTCATTTTACAGCTCTTTATCTGTACTATAACCCAGCATGTTGGGTTTAGTGCGGTTTAACCAGCTGTGAGATTCTCTTTAAGGTTTTCCATCCTGGTGAGGGGCAAAATGCTCCACTACTAATGAAATGGATCAGAACCGGACCCAGTAACAGATGAGTATCTGCTCCCTTCCTAATTGGGTATCAGGATCAGTGCATGCATGAAGAAAATCACTCTGACACAAAGTTCAGCAAATGATACTTCCTGTATTTATGACAGTTACAAGGGTTTTATAGACTCATGCAATGCGCCGTGTAACAAAGCTATAAGTCATGAATAGCTCTCCTTGTGATTGGTTTCTTCCATCTGCAGGTATCCCTCATCCAGGATGTGGTTTTATCATCTTGGGTGTAGCTCTCTCTGGAGGGGTCATCTTATACACATTGTTTCAAACATGATGGGAGTGGGAGCGAGCTAGTGAGTGGCCATTTTAGCTAGCATATTCTAAATAGACATTTTAGCTTATCCATTACACTAATTCCAGTCTCTCCCATTCAGATTTTTTTCTGCCCTTCAAGATATCACAAAAGTAGGGCCAATGGGATCCCAATCTTCCCCTATTTGTCTACAAGTGATTCAGCTTTACCAAACAAAGTCATCCAGTTTGCCAATGTCTCAGACCTTAGCTTTCATTCGTCAACTAGGGAGCAGAACACATATGGAAAAATAGATCTTTGTGTCATTTACAGTAAGGTCCATAAATATTGGGACATCGACAGAATTCCAAAATTTTTGGCTCTATACACTACCACAATTGATTTGAAATTAAACAAATAAGATGTGCTTTAACTGCAGATTGTCAGGTTTAATTTGAGGGTATTAACATCCAAATCAGGTGAACGGTGTAGGAATTACAACAGTTTGCATGTGCGCATCCCACTTGTTAAGGGACCAAAAGTAATGGGACAGAATAATAATCATAAATCAAAACGTTCACTTTTTAATACTTGGTTGCAAATCCTTAGTAGTCAATTACAGCCTGAAGTCTGGAACGCATAGACATCAGCAGACATTGCTGGGTGTCATCCCTGGTGATATTCTGCCAGGCCTCTGCCTCTCTTCAGTTCCTGCTTGTTCTCTTCAGTTTTGTCTCCAGAAAGTGAAATGTATGCTCAATCGGATCAGGTCAGGTGATTGACTTGGCCATTGCATAACATTCCACTTATTTCCCTAAAAAAACTCTTTGGTTGCTTTTGCAGTATGCTTTGGGTCATTGTCCATCTGCACTGTGAAGCGCTGTACAATGAGTTCTGAAGCATTTTGCTGAATATGAGCAGATAATATTGCCCAAAACACTTCTGAGTTCATCCTGCTGCTTTTGTCAGCAGTCACATCATCAATAAATACAAGAGAACCAGTTCCATTGGCGGCCATACATGCGCACGCCATGACACTACCACCACCATGCTTCACTGATGAGGTGGTATGCTTAGGATCATGTTCCTTTCCTTCTCCATACTCTTCTCTTCCTATTACTCTGGTACAAGTTGATCTTGGTCTCATCTGTCCATAGGATGTTGTTCCAGAACAGTGAAGGCTTTTTTAGATGCCGTTTGGTAAACTCTAATCTGGCCTTCCTGTTTTTGAGGCTTACCAATGGTTTCCATCTTGTGGTGAACCCTCTGTATTCACTCTGGTGAAGTCTTCTCTTGATTGTTGACTTTGACACACATACGCCTACCTCCTGGAGAGTGTTCTGGATCTGGCCAACTGTTGTAAAGGGGGTTTTCCTCACCAGGGAAAGAATTCTTCGGTCATCATCCACAGTTGTTTTCCTTGATCTTCCTGGTCTTTTGGTGTTGCTGAGCTCACCGCTGCGTTCCTTCCTTTTAAGAATGTTCCAAACAGTTGTTTTGGCCACACCTAATGTTTCGGCTATCTCTCTGATGCGTTTGTTTTGTTTTTTCAGCCTAATGATGGTTTGCTTCACTGATAGTGACAGCTCTTTGAATCTCATCTTGGGAGTTGACAGCAACATATTCCAAATGCAAATAGCACACTTGAAATGAACTCTGGACCTTTTATCTGCTCATTGCAATTGTGATAATGAGGGAATAACACACACCTGGACATGGAACAGCTGAGAAGCCAATTGTCCCATTACTTTTGGTCCCTTAACAATTGGGAGGCACATATTCAAACTGTTGTAATTCCTACACCGTTCACATGATTTGGATGTAAATACCCTCAAATTAAAGCTGACAGTCTGCAGTTAAAGCATATCATCTTCATTTTATTTCAAATACATTGTGGTGGTGTATAGAGCCAAAAATGTTAGAATTCTGTCGATGTCCCAATATTTATGGACCTGACTTTATACAGAATGTAGTCTTGGGAAGACTGCAAGGCCAATTGTTCCTCTTACGGAGACAAAGCCCCAGAATTATCAAACTGTGTGAGGAAAAAAATGTGATTTTCCCACAGCAACCAATCACAGCTCAGCTAACAATCTCTGGTAAAGTGAAAGATGAGCTGTGATTGGTGGTTGTGGAAAAATCACTATTTTTTCTCTCACACTGTTTGATAAATCTGGGCCTAAGAGAGGTAATTGAATGGAACATATTCTTATGTGCCTGCAAGCATTGAGTTGGATGACATCACTTAAGGTCACTTCAATCCCTGATCCACCAGGACTGCTTTGAGCAAAAAAAAAAAAATCCCTTGATTAGTAAAGGAACTGCCCCCAAAAAACTATAAATATAGGTTCAGTTGTTCTAGTCACCACAGATGCAAGAGAAATAGGCTGGGGGCTTACACTTCCAACATGAAAGTACAAGGAGTTGGTAGAACTCAGACAGCAGTCTTCAAACTACAGAGAGCAAATGCAGTCTGGGAAGCATTAGAGGAATATCTAAGTGGAAAATACCTAAAAATGTACATCTTTTCTCAGGCATCAGAAAGTGACACATAATCCCTTATCTGCTAAACATATCTGTAGAGTTGTGTTAGCAGTACAACTAAGGGCATCAGAAAACACCCAGGCAGACTAAGTAGTAGATTAGTGCATCCGGGAGAGCAGGAATTGGACAGGTCAGACTTCGAGTTGATAAAGACTTTGGGGGGGGGGGGGGGGGTTCCCCAAACAGACCTGTTTGCCACTCGAAAAAAAAAAGGCAGCTCCTCTTTTTCTCACTAAACCGGAGAGACAATCCCACAGGAGTGGACACTTAAATGGGCTCTGTCACTTTAAAAAAAAAAACTTTTAACAACCCTGGCTGTCTTGAGGAAAATCAGGATGGAAAAGTCCACAGTGATTCTAATGGCTCCCTGCTGGATTATGAGGAGTTGGAATAGATATCTAGAGTCCCTACCAATAGCTCCCCCTCTTTCAGACAAATCAGATTTATTTTGACAGGGTTCCCTATTCCTAAAAGTAGAGAGACTTGTCTGGATTAGAGAGACTTGTCTGGATTCTGAAAGGCAACTTTAAAAAAATTTAAAATAAATAAATAAAAAAGAGGGGCCATCTCTACCATTCATTTGGGAAGAAAGAATTAGATAAATTCAAATTATATAAGAATCTGGAACTAATTTTGTTCATGGTTGGGACCAAAGGGTCCTATTAGATGGCCCAATAGGAGGCAGCAAATAAGCAGAGTCTTTACAAGGCTTAAATGTGCACTCATTTTTGTATTGAACTCTATTTTTGTTTTGAGTTTAAAAAAAGCTGCCACTAGGTGTATCCCTACTTGTCCAGAGCGCATTTTCTCCCATCTTCTGTACAGACTTTGGACTCCTGCTGGCCTGGCAGAAGTCCAAAAGTGGGAAATGCTGAGGGGTGGGGGGGTGCAGCCTTAGCCAGAGTTCATCTCACACACTGAACAGCTCTGGGCTGTGTGTAGCAGAGCGAGGGAGGAAGTTCACCCCTGTATTTCTTCAGATGATGTCACGTCTGCTGGGTTAAGCCCCTTTCCAGTCTGTGAATCTGACCGAGACTGAGCGGAAAATACAGAGCAATATCAAGTTAGAAAACTAACAAATAATAAAAATAAAGGCAGGGGGTGGTTTATCATGATTGGGACAGTGAAATGGGAGGATTTAAAAATTTAACAAGATCATGAGAGGCACTCTTTAACCAATGAGCAGCCCATTTCTATTCATTGTTATTGGCCACATGTACCCTGTTTAGACAGGATAATGTGAGGCAGATGATTCAATGGACACGATCGTTTGCAAAAACTTTTTATATAAAATGCGGGGCTCTGCGCAGTGAGGACAAGCGGGGCTCTGCGCAGTGAGGACAAGCGGGGCTCTGCGCAGTGAGGACAAGCGGGGCTCTGCGCAGTGAGGACAAGCGGGGCTCTGCGCAGTGAGGACAAGCGGGGCTCTGCGCAGTGAGGACAAGCGGGGCTCTGCGCAGTGAGGACAAGCGGGGCTCTGCGCAGTGAGGACAAGCGGGGCTCTGCGCAGTGAGGACAAGCGGGGCTCTGCGCAGTGAGGACAAGCGGGGCTCTGCGCAGTGAGGACAAGCGGGGCTCTGCGCAGTGAGGACAAGCGGGGCTCTGCGCAGTGAGGACAAGCGGGGCTCTGCGCAGTGAGGACAAGCGGGGCTCTGCGCAGTGAGGACAAGCGGGGCTCTGCGCAGTGAGGACAAGCGGGGCTCTGCGCAGTGAGGACAAGCGGGGCTCTGCGCAGTGAGGACAAGCGGGGCTCTGCGCAGTGAGGACAAGCGGGGCTCTGCGCAGTGAGGACAAGCGGGGCTCTGCGCAGTGAGGACAAGCGGGGCTCTGCGCAGTGAGGACAAGCGGGGCTCTGCGCAGTGAGGACAAGCGGGGCTCTGCGCAGTGAGGACAAGCGGGGCTCTGTGCAGTGAGGACAAGCGGGGCTCTGCGCAGTGAGGACAAGCGGGGCTCTGCGCAGTGAGGACAAGCGGGGCTCTGCGCAGTAAGGACAGGTGGGGCTCTGCGCAGTAAGGACAAGCGGGGCTCTGCGCAGTAAGGACAGGCGGGGCTCTGCGCAGTAAGGACAAGCGGGGCTCTGTGCAGTAAGGACAAGCGGGGCTCTGCGCAGTGAGGCTCTATGACATGCCCCTGGCTCACACAGTAGCATGATTGACAAGCCAGGTGCCTGCACAGAGCCCTGCTTGTCTGGCCCACACTATCAGGCAATAGCTGCAGGGACTAGACAGCATTTTTCACACAAAACTATGTACTTTTTAAAGATATATATATATATATCATCATCATATGCAAATTTTCCTGCTTATCGGCCAATTTAAAGAGGGCCTAAAAACTCTATACTTTAGGTCTATGGGAAGTCTATTTAAAACCTTTGCAGAGGAAAAGTTGCCCATAGCAACCAGATTGCCCCTTTATAAATGAAAGAAGCAATTTGATTGGTTGCTATGGGCAACTGATCAACTTTTCCTCTGCATAGATTTTTATAAATCCCCCAAGATGTAAAAAATGTCGCTGTAAAAATGAAAGCTCGTTTACCAAGAGGAATTTTTTCTTTGGGGATGGAAAAGGAAGATGCCTGTACTTCCCAGCGTGTCCAGCTGAACTCTTAATGTCGAACTGGCAAGAGAGAAACGCTGGACTCGTGCTTCATGGTGCCCATGCACCTTATACTAAGGTCAGTCGAAAACTGTGTTGCCAGCTAGGCCAGCCAACTCTAAAGTGTATGGTGTGCTCCCAACTCTACACTGACAGATTATGCCAGTGGAGAACAGAAGTGTTGGGCATTTTGAAATTTTACCACCAGTTTCTATTGTCGAGGAAGAGATAAGCCGTGCAAGCGGTTTGCTGCAGCTTGCACCTTTTCCCCCCATATACATCATATGACCATTCAGCCGAGCAGAACGTCCATGTGTATGAGACTGTCAGGAGAAACATCTGTCGGCTGAATAAACGTTTATGTTACTGTCAGTTATTGAAAATGTATGCCAACCTTTACATGTGAACAGAGCATTAGTCACTAAATCTACATCGGCTTCTATGTATAGATAAATATAAGCAAACAAAAACTTACCAAGTAGCTAATGTAAGGCAGATACTGATACGTTAGGAAAGGTTCTCCATAGAGATGTGCCATGTGCATCAGACAATCCAGCACTGGTTTGGACACTTGATCTCCACACACTGGTCTCTTGACATTTAGTGGGCTATTCTCCTCCATGTTGGATAAAAACTGGTGTCGCTGGTTACCTAGACAAAGCAGAAATCACACATTTTAGACCAAAGCTATACAAAATGAAGTATATGTAGCAACATACAGATTAAGCTGGTCATTGTAAATAGACTGGATTTTGGTACAGCTTTTCCCTTAAAGGGGTATAGGGGGAACTGAACTTATCCAGGATAGAAAACAGGTGTTTGATTCGAGGGGGTACGACCGATGGGACCCCATGTGACCTCCTTGTGGGGCCTGTCCTACTCACCTATCCTCAGAGCACTCAAGACTCCCCCCCCCCCCCCACACTTTTTGAAATAAGCACAAATGAAGGCCAATTAGCCAATCCCCAGTTATGGTGGGACATCGCTGCGGCCAGTGATTGGATGAGCGCCCACCTCAAGAAGGTGGGGGCCAGAGCGTGGCAAGGAGAGGTAAGAAGGAAGGGCCATGTACCAGAGATCACAGGGGGTATGGCCCATTGGTTGGACCCTGTGGAAAGGGGATAAAATCAGTACACCTTTAAAAAGGTATAGGGGCTTGTTAGTGGCTACTAAGATGGGTAACAATACATAAAATTCGATGGAAAAAAAACACAGATGAGCTCAAATGGCATTTGCACATCTGAGGAAGGGGTGTTTTATACAATTAAATACCAAGAATCGTGTATGTGGCTTTGAAATGTGTTATATTTCAATTAACTGCGGCTTTTGGTTAAAAATATCAGCCTAGCAGTTTCTCTACTTGGACCAGTTCCTGTGCCTGACAATCCGGGTATTTTCTACTACTTCCTCAAGATGGGTAACAAGGAACACTATTACAAATATATACACAAAAATATTTGGTAGTGGCATAAAGCCTTATTGGACATACACTGCCAGTATATTATGAGACGATGTGAGATGTCTTAAAGCATTCAAAAGGAGACCATCTCATGAACATTTCTCTTTTAGAACAAGCATGGAATTTATCTGACCATCTATCATACAGCACGTCCCACAGTCGTCCGTGAAGACAAGAGGCAAACAATTACCAACATAACAGGATGTCAGCAACCTCAGCAAATTCCTTGCAATGCAGCGGGAGGTCACGGTAGGACCCAACTTGGCCGAAAGCCACCTCACCATTTTACAGGCTGTATCTGCAACACAAGCAAACAGCTTGATAAACATACAATAAGCAGGAAATATGCCTGACATCTCTAGATAAAGGGGAAAAAATGGTTATTTGTGTTAAAGTTCACTAGTTATAGAGTACTAAAATAAATTCATAAACTTATGTTCGATCTGTTGAAGTCTCCATCCAGTGTGCCTGAACCAGATCAAAAAACACTGCACCCAGAATCTTTCAGTCTGGCAAATTGAGAGATGCCCATGGCTATCTTACCATACTCCATTTAAACTTCAACGGGCACTGTCAGACCCCAAATCTTTTTATATGGTGTTCCTGATGAAAATTAAAGACCTTTTGTTATATGGTTGTTAATTTTTTTTTGAATATTTAATAAAGAAAACAGCTCCTGAAAATCCCGACACTATGGGTCCCCGCACATACTGGGACACTAATCAGTCCTGCAGCAGCATCAGGCTTGTCCATGAGTCATGGACAAGAGATGACTCATGGACAACGCTACATGAGCAGTCACACCAATCACCTCCCACCACAAGGGAGGGACAGGCCCCCTTCCCGAGAGGATTTCTAACACTGTGAGCTAATGAAAAGAGGTATTTGTATAATAAATATAGGTGATTGAGGCATAAAAATTAGATGTACATGGTCAGGTTTAGGTACTAACATATTAAATTATTTTCTGTGGGATCTGACAGGTACGCTTTAAAAGGAGCATCAGAGGGGACAACGAGTGCAATACATCTAGTGTTCTCATCTGAGGTGGTTTCAGATCCTTGGATAAATGTGAATAAACCCTTGCACCCACATAATATAGATGATACTCTTGCTTTGTCAAGTTTGTGCAGTTTAGACTAGAGAGAAAATTAAGGGGATCCTATAGCCCAAATTATTATTCCATTAAGGACATTAGCAGGGTGAGACTTAACAGACGCCTTTTTCCCAGTCTCAAGGCACAGTTCCCAGTTCCCCTGCTATTCACCTGGCTCCACACCAAAGACAAAAGAGATACGCAATATAGTGCACTGTATTTCAAAAAATTATCTTTATTGCACATAAATTTAAACAAAACGCAGACAGTACAGTTAAAATCAATTAAAAGGCCCAAATGGCCACCGCACTAACAAGGGGAGTCCTAGGGGGGCACCTACCCGGTTACTCCTCCATCAGCCGTCTTTTGTTCTTTATGCCCTATGTTACTAGTGAAAACTATTCAGGTTGTATTCAAGTTATTGTTTTTGTTGGATTAAAACTGTATTGGTGTGACATCATTCTAATTTATTTTGTGACGGGCTTGTAATTTACATATTTGTAGAGGCAGGTGCCCTGGGTGGGGTTCCCCTCTTTTAGGGGACTCCCCCTGTTAGTGTGGTGGCCATTTGGGCCTTTTAATTGATTATATTGATAGATATTGATATAGTGTATCTCTTTTGTCTTTGGTGAAGTACTTTTTGGTTGGTACGCATAGTAGCACCCCTTCAATGTTTATGGTGCTGAGCCCGCCCATTCTTATGTGTATAGATTCACCAGGCTCCCGACCAGGCACACTGTATTGTGACAAGCTGTTTCACACACAGAACAAGTGACTTCTGCTTTACACACAAAGCCTCTGTGAAACAGCTGATCACAATGCAGAGTGTTGGGACCAGAGGTGGGTAAATCACAGTGGAACGGAGCTGCGTCTTAAGACGGGGTGCAGGGTGGCTGTTCAGCCTTACCCTGCTAATGCCCCAGTATGGAATAATATTTTTAGCTGGAGTGGGGCTTCAAAACCTGGTATTACTTGGAAACTAAATATTACACAGACATCAGCCGATAAAGGCTTGTGGATGGGTTGCAACAACCTCAACATATCATGTTACTTGAGTAACAAAAAACAATAATATATATTTCTGTAAACTAGATAATACTCACTTCCCTCCACACATACTATACAGAATGCCATCCAAACCTACCACTTGACTATCTGGGAACAGTCAACAAGCTACTTTTAAATGTGTCTAGAACTAGACTAGAGAATATTGTACTGCTATGTGTCTGAAAGGGTTATTCCAGCAATAGAAAGTGTTTACTAAAGGAGTGTGAGTGTTTAAAAATAACAAAACAATACCCACCTGCCCTGACCCCCCCCCCCCCATCCCTAGCTCCCAGTCCTCACTGCTTACACTGATGTGTAATAAAAAACGAGAAAAACAACAAGAGGTGCGCCCCTAGTGAGGACCGTTTGATGGTAGTGAAAGTGTAACATAAAGATGGGTTCTTACCCCTAAGTGTTGCGCTTAGAGCACAACACCTATAGTAGCGTAGAAATCACGGGACACCGCTGCCACGAGGAACCACCCGGTTTGACATCCGTCAGTCCGGTAGTAGGCAATGAAAGGAAATATGTAGATAGATTCCTCTTAGAAAGGCGCTGGTACCCAAGGATGGAGATAAACTTCTTTATTGGCAACGCGTTTCGACGAAGATCCCGGTTCGGGATCGAAACGCGTTGCCAATAAAGAAGTTTATCTCCATCCTTGGGTACCAGCGCCTTTCTAAGAGGAATCTATCTACATATTTCCTTTCATACACTGATGTGTAGGCCCTGCAGAAAATGCCTGCTCAGCCAGTCACGGGATACTCGCCTCAGCATGTGAATAGCTCCTGTGGAGTTGACATGTAAAAAGAAGTTGTGTAGTGTCATTAATTTGGATTCTTCCAGGGTCATTTCATGGCTTTATGGGGAACTTTTGCACTCCTACCATGAAGTCTCCCTTGTTGGTCCGTGAAAAGTGGGAGGGTGATTTAGGGCACTTGTCGGATGTGGAGTGGTCTACTATTCTGTCACAATTCCCCCAGCTGTCCCTTTCTGGGGCAAGATACGTGGTAACTTGGGACTGTTCCGGGGTGGGTGGAAGATGATTTTGAGGACTAATGGGAATGGGGTTTGTATTTCATTTATTGTAAAGGTATAAAGTTCAATTTAAAAAAATCTGATTTAAAAGAAAATTGTGGAGAGCAGTGGGGAACGGGAGCCACTGAAACGGCAGCTGCCAGAGACTGAGGAAGGAGAGTATGTTTTTTTTTTCTTTTTCTTTTTAAGCATCCATAATCCCTTGAAGGAAATACCCATTACCAAAATAATCCTGTAATGCCTTTATAACCTTGCAGCTTTGATTACTAACACAAGAACACTCAATACCTAAGATACAGTTCAAATGCTTTAAAGGGGTATTCCAGGAAAAACTTTTTTTTATATATCAACTGTCTCCAGAAAGTTAAACAGATTTGTAAATTACTTCTATTAAAAATTCTTAATTCTTTCAATAATCATAATTTGCTGAAGTTGAGTTGTTTTCTTTCTGGCAACAGTGCTCTCTGCTGACATCTCTGCTTGTCTCGGGAACTGCACAGAGTAGAAGAGGTTTGCTATGGGGATTTGCTTCTAAACTGGGTGGTTCCCGAGACACGTGTCATCAGAGAGCACTTAGACAGAAAATAACTCAACTTCAGCAGCTCATAAGTACTGAAAGGATTAAGATTTTTTAACAGAAGTAATTTACAAATCTATTTAACTTTCTGGAGCCAGTTGATATATAAAAAATATGTTTTTTCCTGGATAACCCCTTTAATTCCACATTTGATAATCCAACTTGTTCCCATCTCAGAAGTCCAAACTATCACACTGTACTTTAAAGACTGTTGGGTGCATTCTAGATCTTATCTTGTCTAGCTGTTTCATCATAGTCTGACAAATACTGGTGAAATATTCATCTATTTTTAAGGATTACAATTATTTTTCCTAAGTAATTATTTCCTTACCTATCAAGATCTTTTGTTCTTTTTCTTCTGTTTGGTTAGTCAAATCGGTTTCATCTTCTTCCAGTTCTCTACTGTCACTTGCCAGCACTGTATCAGCAGAGGTATCAGTATTGACAGATAGGGTTAGCTCTGAAATACTTGGAGAACATTCTCGCTCTTCTTCTTCTTCAGACTCCTCACTCTGCTTTAGATCTTGGCTGCTATCTCCAGATTTCAGACTACCCTTTTCTCTAATGGAATCATTATCTGTCGCTTTCTCGTCTCCTAAAGAAACTTCACTTGTACTGCTTTTGTCACTTAACCGACCAAGGCTGACAGATTCTGGTTCCTGTGGCTGAAGAGGGTCACTGACATACAGGCCTGACTGAAAGTCTTCATTTTCTGCAAGGTAAACCTGGTCATGAAAGCTGACCCCAGAAGTATAGTCTAAGAGTTCATGGGATGAGGAACTCCGATCTACACTGTTGAGCCTACTTTCTCCAAATTCACAGGAGGCTGGGCTTTCTCCACCACTTTCTTCATCTTCAGCAGCTCCAGAAAGTAGCTTTCCTTCCTCACCTGAACTTTCCACACCAACAAGTATTTGCAGCACATGTGTAAGCAGATTAGAAAGAAATGCTTGTAAACCCAAACGTACTATGAGCTGAGCCACAAAGCAATCTGTGTAAAGGTAAAATCTTCCATGAAGATATGAAGGGTTTTCATATGCACCAATAAGCGGCTTCATTAGATACTTGTTTGCATTTTTAGGACCTAAAGCTTTGGCCACAGGCTCAAAAAGATACCAAGCTGCGTATACAGCTGTGCTTTGATCAGTCATTAAAGACAAGACAAAAGGAAGAATGATTTCTAATCCCTCAGGGGTGATATCACAAAGAATACCATCAATTTGCTGCCACAATTGGAAAACAAGTTCCCGACCTTGGCTGTCATCTTCTGTTCTTCTGGACTGATAGGTTAAAATAAATTTATGAAGATTTGGAAAGTACGTAGGGAAAGGAATGGTGGAACAAAAAGGACTAAGGAGCTGTGCAGGACAGGGTGGAGGAAGACCATTAGAAATGTGGGGGAATTCAAAAAGTTTCACATGTTCCTCAATGTTCTTTCCACCAAAAAGCATGTCATCCGGCGTGTGTATCTGCAACAGTAAGTCCAGCATCTGTAAAAGAGGAGTGGGAATCTCTTTAACATGATGTTTGCTAAGATTACGGACAATGGAATACCGCTCCTTCATAGGTGCTTTTGGTGCCATTGTGTGAATTTTTGGTGCAAAAATAATCTCCGCTATCATCACCCCCAAAGCCTGAATGTCCCTCTCAAAAAAATCCTGAAGGCTCAGAGAAAGCTTTTTTTTAGACTCTTTTACAGGAAGAATAGTGCTATGCAAACCTCGAACTAAAAAGTTGTCCAGCTTTTCTAGTTCTTCTAGAGCCTGTATTGGATTAAAGCCTTCAGGTAGGGATATTTTCCCACCATTTTCATCAGAAACAACCTTAAATTGTCTATTTGACTTAACTAGTAGTGCTCTGCTTTCACTTGAAAAGTTACCAGCACTAGTGATTTGGAGTGAGGGTATAGTGGTGGGTTCACTAGTCTTTCCTGTAGATCCTAAAGCATCTAGAGCTTCAGTCCCTTGTTCCAGATCATCGTCCAAAGAGCCTACTTTTTCACCTGTCCAGTGGCCGTCACAAGCAGTGGCCTCTAGAACCACACTATTGATAGCACCTTTATCATCACTTGCAGCCATCTCATATGTTTTAGATGGGACTATATTAGGAGCTTCAAATAAGGAATACACAGGGCCCAGAAGACGTTTAGGATGTGGTTGATCAAACAACTGTACAACTCCATAGCATGTCAAGTTTGTATGATTATCCACCAAATGGAGACACACATTTTTTTCTTTGACTGCATTCTTTCCTGTCAACTTGTACCCAAATGTGAGATCAATCCAATGGTGAAGATCCTGGGAAACATCCCTACTTTCTAGTAGTGCTCGGTGAACATGGATGAAGTCTTCATAGGAGCTACACCAGGATGGAATGTCGAGATCTGGCATGTCTGGATGAATAGATTTAAATATGGTAGAATCTGTGTAAAACTCTGGAATACATTCATCTGGGGTCCACCCCTGCATGCGTTCCATGCTTGCAGGGTATTCATTTGGTTCCCACTGAGAGCGAACGTGATTGCACAGCACTGCTTTAGGGGTCTGTCGGGCCTTATACACATAGTATGTGATATCAGATAATACATCAGAGATGTGATGAGGAACATGCAACTGGTCTGAACTGCTACCTCCGGTAACAAAAGCCTGCTTTGTCATCTCATATGTAAATTCTAGCTGTTTATCACCCTTGTTGAGTCTGAATTTAGATTTCTTTAGGTCTCGAAATTTGCCATTTTTGGTCGTAAAATCAACAACCCACGGTAGGACTGGATGGTAGTTTGGATCTCCTTCTCTTCTTCCAGCCAATCTGTTCAGGTACATAAGGTAGTCAAAGTTGCTAACTCTTCCATGAATCCAGCCTATAACTCGTTCTTTCAGCTCTGTGTTGCATGAAGTACAAAGTTGGCTACATTTCACTTGGTCTGTAATGTTTTCTGAACTGTTGGTACAGTCCAAAACACTTTCAATCGGTGTCTCATAGTCAATAAAGTTCGGTCTTAACTGACTGCAAAGTTTTTCATCAACAGCTACATTGCATAAAGAAATAGCTCCACTGGATAGGCCTGCCTGGTGACAAGCTTTCATGGCCTGTAGGATATTATATAGAATAAAGAGAACTTTGGCATGGCTGTTTGCAAGCTTAGCTGGGCTAAACGTGACAGCATCATACAAGGAATACTGCACATATGGTAATATAATATAGATCATGTCAGCAGACTCTATCAGAGCCTCAGCTGGAACAATATTTGGACATAGTGACCCAACAACAAAATTGGCACTTTCTTTAGAGGGTGAGATGCTAGCATTTGCCTTCGTTGCGTGTATGAAGGAACAACTGTAGACTTTTTGGAGAGACAGCTTAAGAGCATCCAGGGCCTTCATGCTTGGAGCTTTAGTTAAGCTTTCATAGGGTTGTACATAAGTCCTGCAAGCTTTGTTCCACATATTCTTGTAGTTCTGCTGAGCAACATTGTGCATAAACCTAATCAAAGTCTCAGAATCACCACTATGTCCTTGCAGGAAACCATTGTCTAAAGCCACAGAATAGGCTAGTTTTCTTTTCTGCAGTCCATGAATCTCTATCCTTGTCCAGCCAACTGGTAACTTCTGGACAGATCTCTGCAAAAAAGTCTGTATTTCGACACAACTGAATCCCTCGGGCTTAGGGCATTGCACCGGAACTGCTCTACGCTCCTTAAGGGTCAAAAGCCATTTCTGAGACACAAGGGCAACCACATGACTCTGGGACTCACAGATGCCAAGCTGATTTTGGTCAATGCCAAGTTCTTTCCTAATATACTTTACCAGCCACTCCATTTTGGCAAGGATTGACAGAGCGAGGGTGTAGACTCATCACATTTTAGTATTTGCAGCCTATAAAATTAAACAAAGAATTATTTAAATATTAAGTAAATTTGCTTTACTAACGTCTATTGCTTAGCACTATCAGTCCTTTAGACCACATCTGAGTCACAATGGGAATTTCCTGTAACTTGGAATGTATTACACAGACACTAAACATACAGATATCATAAAAACATCTTTAGTATTAATTGTTGTAAAAATGTAACATCTTAAAGCATTAGTGTCATTAAAGGAGTAATCCGCACCTAGACATCTTATCCCCTATCCAAAGGATAGGGGTTAAGATGTCTAATCGAGGCTTGCATTGAGGGGCGGAGCGTGACGTCACACGGGGGCGTAGGCGTGACGTCACACGCCGCTGTAATCAGACCCGGAGCGAACACGCTCCGGGGACTGATTACAAATGGGGTGTCGCGTGCAAGCTCCCGGGGGTCCCCTGCGGCGGGACTCCCGTGATCAGGCATCTTATCCCCTATCCTTTGGATAGGGCATAAGATGTGTAAGCACCGGAGAACCCCTTTAAGGACCAGACCAATTTTATTTTTGCATTTTCGTTTTTTCCTCCTCGCCTTGTAAAAATCTTATATTTCCATCCACAGACCCATATGAGGGTTTGTTTTTTGCGTTACCAATTGTACTTTGTAATGACATCACTTATTTTACCATAAAATGTACGGTGCAACCAAACAAATCATTTATGTGGAAAATTGAAAAGAAGCCCGCAATTTAGCAAATTTTGGAAGGTTTGATTTTCACACTGTACACTTTCCGGTAAAAAGGACATGTTTTCTTTATTCTGTGGGTCAATACGATTAAAATGATCCCATGTTATATGCTTTTCTATAATTCTACCACTTAAAAAAAATCTTAAACCATTTTAACAAAATTAGTATGTTTGAAATTGCCCTATTTTGACCACCTATAACCTTCTAATTTTCCATATATAGGGCGAAATGAGGGCTCATTTTACTTTATATACATTTTTTATGAATTTTTTTGGGAATACAATGTGACAAAAGAAGCAATTGTGGACTTTTTTGTGGATTTTTTTATGTTTACGCCGTTCTCCGTTTGGGATAATTAACAATATATTTTAATAGTTCAGACTTTTACGCATGCGGCAATACCAAATATGTGTATTCATAATTTTTTTTAACGCTTTTTGGGGGGTAAAATGGGAAAAACGGACGTTTTACTTTTTTATTGGGGGGGAGGGGATTTTTTTTTCCTTTTTACACTTACGTCCCCATAGGGGACTATTCTTAGCAATTAGTTGATTGCTAATACTGTTCAGTGCTATGTATAGCACTGATCAGTATTATCTGTGATCTTCTGCTCTGGTCTGCTCGATCTCAGACCAGAGCAGAAGACCCCAGGAGACGGCCGGAGCCAGGTGAGGGGACCTCTGGCCGCCATGCTGGATGAATGGATCCTCGCGGCAGCGCTGCGGGTGATCCGATCATCCATTCAAAGTACCGCACTGCTGCAGATGCCGTGATCTGTATTGATCTCGGCATCTGAGGGGTTAATGGCGGATATCTGCGCGATTGCAGCCGGGACCTGCCGCGCGCACTGCTCCGGTGCTCACGATCATGGCGGCGCGTAAATGTACGTCATGGTGCGTTAAGTACCTCGGCACCATGACGTTTACGTCCATTGTCGCTAAGGGGTTAAAGAACTGCAGTACCCTGTTCTTTACCAGTTGAAACTTATTTGAATAATTTGATGGTTTACTTCAATGACATAGGGGGAGATTTATCAAAACCTGTTTCCCATAGCAACCAATCAGATTGCCTCTTATTTTTAAGAAGGCCTCTGAAAAATGTAAGAAGTGATCTGTTGGATTATTATTATTTTTTTTTTTTTATTGCAGCAGCCTAGGCATAAAGAGAGAGAAAAAAATACCGTATTTGCTGGAGTACCCTTTTAAGTCTTAAGACTAACTGCGGAATCTCTGGGCAGAATTTCTGCCAGAGATCGAGCCGGCGGTGCTAGGACAGCGTGGACAACATTGCTGTCCCCATAGATGGCAATGCATTTCTGAGCAGATCTCCCAAAAGATCCACCCAGAAATGCAGTCTATGGGGGGCAGCAATATAGTCTGCTCGGTCCTAGCGCCACCAGCTCAATGTCCGGCAGAAATTATGCCTAGAAATTCTGCAGTGTGAACCCAGCCTTAGACTTCGCTTTTAAAGGAGAATCTGCCATAATAAATCAGATCTTGTCTTTGGATTAAAAAGCTGCATCTACAAATCCGAATGTGTGAACACAACCAAATAAGTTTTTTTTCAAACAATTTTTTTGTGACTGGTGAGGGTTATATATCGGGGGACTCCTTAAAAGGGTACTCCACTGGCGAAAACATTTTCTTTTAAATGAACTGGTGCCGGAAAGTTAAACAGATTCGTAAATTACTTCTATTAAAAAATCTTAATCCTTCCAGTATTCATCAGCTGTTGTATACTACAGAGGAAGTGCTTTTATTTTGTAATTTATTTTCTTTCTGTCCACGGTGCTCTCTGCTGACACCTCTGTCCATGTTAGGAACTGTCAAAGCAGGATAGGTTTGCTATGGGGATTTGCTCCTTCTCTGGACAGTTCCCGACATGGACAGAGGTGTCAAAAGAGAGCACTGTGATCAGACATTAAAAAAGAAAAGAACTTCCTGTGGAGCTGATACAGCAGCTGATAAGTACTGGAAGGATTAAGATTTTTAAATAGAAGTAATTTATAAATCTGTTTAACTTTCTGTCACCAGTTGATTAAAGGGGTACTCCACTGGAAAACAATTTTTGTTTTAAAAGTTCAACTAGTGCCAGAGAGTTAAACCAATTTGTAAATTATTTCTATTTAAAAATCTTAATCCTTCCAGTACTTATGAGCTGCTATATGCTCCACAGGAAGTTGTATTTCTTTTTGTAGTTCTTTTCAGTCTGACCACAGTGCTCTCTGATGACACCTCTGTCCATGTCAGAAACTGCACAGAGTACAAGCAAATATTCATAGCAAACCCCTTCTGCTCTGGACAGTTCCTGATATGGACAGAGGTGTCAGCAGAGAGCACTGTAGTCAGACAGAAAAGAAGTCCGGAAAGAAATACATCTTCCTGTGGAGTATAAAGCAGCACATAAGTAAGGAAAGGATTAAGATTTTTAAGTAGAATTCATTTACAAATCTGTTTAACTTTCTGGCACCAGTTGTTTTTCACCAGAGTACCCCTTTAAAAAAAATGTTTTCCAGCAGAGCACCCCTATAATGGTAAAAGTTCTGCTGTATAAGGCCATGTTCACACTACGGAATTCCACGAGCGGAACTCCGCGAGCGGAATTCCGTGGTGTGAACTTAACATTAGTGTGAATGGGTCTCCGCGAGACTCGTTCACACTGCAGAATTTCCGCGGCTGACAATTCCGCTGCTGAAACTATTCCGCGCAAAAGAAAGAACATGTTCATTCTTTGCGTGGATTCCGTGAGCACTGCATAGCCGTCAATGGTGACGGCTCAGTGCCCTGCAGCCCTAGCGCCGAAGTTCCTTCGGCGGTGGCCTCCAGGCGGAATCTCCGCTCGCAGAATTCAGCCCGCGAGAATTCCATAGTGTGAACATGGCCTAACTAAGACTATCCACATTTGCTGTTTATTTCCTGATCGGGCACCACTACATGGTGTGAAGAGAGTCTTAGGATTTTATGATCTGATCCCTGTTTTAGCTTTAAGAACTGCATTAAAAAAAATAAATAAAAAAGGAACATTTTGAGCAGCCTGGTCATAAAGAACCTATGTAGATCAGACTGTGGATTAGTGTTTCCCAATCAGGGTGCTTCCAGCTGTAGCAAAACTACAACACCCAGCATGCCCAGACAGCCGTTGGCTGTCTGGGCATGCTGGGAGTTGTAGTTTTGCAACAGCTGGAGACATTGTGTTTGTGGATGATAAGAGGTTATACAGGCAGGACAATGCTTCTAGATATATTACTGCAAGCAATGTAATAATATACAATACCTGTAAAACTAATACACAACACATACACGTAGAACATACGTTATATAATGTTAGAGCTATAAGGATGAGGAGCCACTTACCTCAGCTGTCACTATACACAGCATACAGCCTGCACACATTACATGACAGCACAAGTGACACCAGCCCGCACAGCAGAGTGCACTGACAGCTCCAGCACCGCTACACCGGGCAGGGAGGGGACACTATACAGACAGCTATGCCCGCGCTGTCCCCTCTATACCGCCGCACCAGCGCTTCCAAACTGGGTCAGGTGAGATGAGGGAAGTCTGGGCTCAGCCATGTTGGATCAGCTGACAGCAGTCATGTGACCCAGCGCGTCCCCCCTCTCTCTAGCGGGGAAGTGGCACGTGGCTGTGAGGCAGGAGCTCGCGCATAGCTGATCACATGACTCTCCCGGGATCTCTAGAAATAAGTTTTCTGGGCTGGCAGCATTGCAGACAGTGGGCACGAGTCATTGTGGTTGAAATGCCAATGGGGTGGCAGTAGCTGAGACTTCTCCTCAGTAGTTTTCCTTTATCTCCCTCCTCAGTAGTTTTCCTTTATCTCCCGCCACACGTTCGCTCATGCATGACTTACTTTATTTTCTGGATTACTCTAGTTTGTTTCCTTGTTTTTTTGCAAAATAAGTTGTAGATTGCTGTGAATTATTTTAGGGTACGCCTAGGGCCTAGTTTATATTGGGTTCTGCGTATGCACCAGTAGAGCCCCCAGCACATAGGACTCAGTTTATATTGGGTTTTGTGTATGCACCAGTAGAGCCCCCAGCACATATGGCTTAGTTTATATTGGGTTCTGTGTATGCACCAGTAGAGCCCCCAGCACATAGGGCTCAATTTATATTGGGTTCTGTGTATGCACCAGTAGAGCCCCCAGCACATAGGACTCAGTTTATATTGGGTTCTGTGTATGCACCAGTAGACCCCCCAGCACATAGGACTCAGTTTATATTGGGTTCTGTGTATGCACCAGTAGAGCCCCCAGCACATAGGACTCAGTTTATATTGGGTCCTGTGTATGCACCAGTAGAGCCCCCAGCACATAGGGCTCAATTTATATTGGGTTCTGTGTATGCACCAGTGGAGCCCCCAACACATAGGGCTCAGTTTATATTGGGTTATGCGTATACACCAGTTGAGCCCCCAGCCCATAGGGCTTTGTTTATATTGGGTTTTGTGTATGCACCAGAGCCCCCAGCACATAGGGCTCAGTTTATATTGGGTTCTGCGTATGCACCAGCAGAGCCCCCAGCACATAGGACTCAGTTTATATTGGGTTCTATGTATGCACTAGTGGAGCCCCCAGTACCTAGGTCTCAGTTTATATTGGTTTCTGCGTATACACCAGTAGAGCCCATAGGGCTTTGTTTATATTGGGTCCTGCGTATGCACCAGTAGAGCCCCCAGCACATAGGGCTCAGTTTATATTGGGCTCTGCATATGCACAGTAGAGCCCCCAGCACGTAAGGCTCAATTTATATTGGGTTCTGCGTATGCACCAGTAGAGCCCCCAGCACATAAGGCTCAGTTTATCTTGGGTTTTGCGTATACACCAGTATAGCCCCCAGCACATAGGACTCAGTTTATATTGGGTTCTGTGTATGCACCAGTAGAGCCCCCAGCACATAGGGCTCAGTTTATATTGGGTTCTGTGTATGCACCAGTAGAGCCCCCAGCACATAGGGCTCAGTTTATATTGGGTTCTGTGTATGCACCAGTAGACCCCCCAGCACATAGGGCTCAGTTTATATTGGGCTCTGTGTATGCACCAGTGGAGCCCCCAACACATAGGGCTCAGTTTATATTGGGTTCTGCGTATACACCAGTAGAGCCCCCAGCACATAGGACTCAGTTTATATTGGGTTCTGTGTATGCACCAGTAGAGCCCCCAGCACATAGGGCTCAGTTTATATTGGGTTCTGTGTATGCACCAGTAGAGCCCCCAGCACATAGGGCTCAGTTTATATTGGGTTCTGTGTATGCACCAGTAGAGCCCCCAGCACATAGGACTCAGTTTATATTGGGTTCTGTGTATGCACCAGTAGAGCCCCCAGCACATAGGACTCAGTTTATATTGGGTTCTGTGTATGCACCAGTAGAGCCCCCAGCACATAGGACTCAGTTTATATTGGGTTTTGTGTATGCACCAGTAGAGCCCCCAGCACATAGGACTCAGTTTATATTGGGTTCTGTGTATGCACCAGTAGAGCCCCCAGCACATAGGGCTTAGTTTATATTGGGTTCTGTGTATGCACCAGTAGAGCCCCCAGCACATAGGGCTTAGTTTATATTGGGTTCTGTGTATGCACCAGTAGAGCCCCCAGCACATAGGGCTCAGTTTATATTGGGTTTTGTGTATGCACCAGTAGAGCCCCCAGCACACAGGGCTCAGTTTATATTGGGTTCTGCGTATGCACCAGTAGAGCCCCCAGCACATAGGGCTTTGTTTATATTGGGTTCTGTGTATGCACCAGTAGAGCCCCCAGCACATAGGGCTTAGTTTATATTGGGTTCTGTGTATGCACTAGTGGAGCCCCCAGCACATAGGGCTTAGTTTATATTGGGTTCTGTGTATGCACTAGTGGAGCCCCCAGCACATAGGACTCAGTTTATATTGGGTTCTGTGTATGCACCAGTAGAGCCCCCAGCACATAGGACTCAGTTTATATTGGGTTCTGTGTATGCACCAGTAGAGCCCCCAGCACATAGGACTCAGTTTATATTGGGTTCTGTGTATGCACCAGTGGAGCCCCCAGCACATAGGACTCAGTTTATATTGGGTTCTGTGTATGCACCAGTAGAGCCCCCAGAACATAGGACTTAGTTTATATTGGGTCCTGTGTATGCACCAGTAGAGCCCCCAGCACATATGGCTTAGTTTATATTGGGTCCTGTGTATGCACCAGTAGAGCCCCCAGCACATAGGGCTCAATTTATATTGGGTTCTGTGTATGCACCAGTGGAGCCCCCAACACATAGGGCTCAGTTTATATTGGGTTATGCGTATACACCAGTTGAGCCCCCAGCCCATAGGGCTTTGTTTATATTGGGTTTTGTGTATGCACCAGAGCCCCCAGCACATAGGGCTCAGTTTATATTGGGTTCTGCGTATGCACCAGCAGAGCCCCCAGCACATAGGACTCAGTTTATATTGGGTTCTATGTATGCACTAGTGGAGCCCCCAGTACCTAGGTCTCAGTTTATATTGGTTTCTGCGTATACACCAGTAGAGCCCATAGGGCTTTGTTTATATTGGGTCCTGCGTATGCACCAGTAGAGCCCCCAGCACATAGGGCTCAGTTTATATTGGGCTCTGCATATGCACAGTAGAGCCCCCAGCACGTAAGGCTCAATTTATATTGGGTTCTGCGTATGCACCAGTAGAGCCCCCAGCACATAAGGCTCAGTTTATCTTGGGTTTTGCGTATACACCAGTATAGCCCCTAGCACCGTAGGGCTCAGTTTATATTGGGTTTTACGTATGCACCAATAGAGCCCCCAGCACATAAGGCTCAGTTTATCTTGGGTTTTGCGTATACACCAGTAGAGCCCCCAGCACCATAGGGCTCAGTTTATATTGGTTTCTGCGAATGCACCAGTGTAGCCCCCAGCACCGTAGGGCTCAGTTTATATTGGGTTCTGCGTATCCACCAGTAGAGCTCCCCCACATAGGGCTCAGTTTATATTGGGTTCTGCGTATGCACCAGTAGAGCCCCCAGCACATAGGGCTTAGTTTATATTGGGTTCTGCCTATGCACCAGTGGAGCTCCCAGAACATAGGGCTCAGTTTATATTGGGTTCTGCGTATGCACCAGTAGAGCCCCCAGCACATAGGGCTCAGTTTATATTGGGTTCTGTGTATGCACCAGTAGAGCCCCCAGCACATAGGGCTTAGTTTATATTGGGTTCTGCCTATGCACCAGTAGAGCTCCCAGCACATAGGGCTCAGTTTATATTGGGTTCTGCGTATGCACCAGTAGAGCTCCCAGCCCATAGGGCTCAGTTTATATTGGGTTCTGCGTATGCACCAGTAGAGCCCCCAGCACATAGGGCTTAGTTTATATTGGGTTCTGCCTATGCACCAGTAGAGCCCCCAGCACATAGGGCTCAGTTTATATTGGGTTCTGCGTATGCACCAATAGAGCCCCTAGCACATAGGGCTTAGTTTATATTGGGTTCTGCCTATGCACCAGTAGAGCCCCCAGCACATAGGGCTCAGTTTATATTGGGTTCTGCGTATGCACCAGTAGAGCCCCCAGCACATAGGGCTCAGTTTATATTGGGTTCTGTGTATGCACCAGTAGAGCCCCCAGCCCATAGGTTTCAGTTTATATTGGGTTCTGTGTATGCACCAGTAGAGCCCCCAGCACATAGGGCTCAGTTTATATTGGGTTCTATTTATGCACCAGTAGAGCCCCCAGCTCATAGGGCTTTGTTTATATTGGATTCTGCGTATAAACTGGTAGAGCCCCCAGCACATAGGACTCAGTTGATATTGGGTTATGCGTATGCACCAGTAGAGCTCCCAGCACATAGGGCTCAGTTCACATTGCGTACTGTGAATTCATTCTCCGTATGCAGCAATAGAACCCCCAGCACGTAAGGCTCAGCTCACATCACATTCTGTGAATTCATTATGCGTATGCACCAGTTTTTCACAATACCTTCTGTGAATGCGTTGACCATATGCACCAGTAGAGCTCCCAGGACTTAGGGCTCAGTTCACATTGGATTCTGCATATACATCAGTAGAGCTCCCTGCACATAGGGCTCGGTTCACATTGCATTCTCTAAATGCAGTCTATGTATGGACCAGTAGAGCTCCCAGCACATTGGGCTCAGTTCACATTGTCTTCTGTGAATGCAGTCTATGTATGGACCAGTAGAGCTCCCAGCACATAGGGCTCAGTTCACATTGCGTTTTGCGAATACATTCATTGTATGCACCAGGAGAGCACATAGCGTTCAGTACATATTGTGTTCTGTGAATGCATTCTGCATATGCACCAGTAGAGCTCATATGCACCAGTAAAGCTCATATGCACCAGTAGAGCTCATATGCACCAGTAGAGCTCATATGCACCAGTAGAGCTCATATGCACCAGTAAAGCTCATATGCACCAGTAGAGCTCATATGCACCAGTAGAGCTCATATGCACCAGTAAAGCTCATATGTACCAGTAGAGCTCCTAGCACGTGTCATATGTATCCATAGACCAACATATGCCAAAATTGTGCAAAGTACATTCTGGATAATGTGCTGCCCCAGGGGCCATTGGATGGAGACTATGCCGAGAGTAGTAGTGCTTGTGGTCACCGGATGTGTTATGAAAATGGCAGTAGTGGGACCTCTGGCGTTTACACACAGTAATAAAAAAGTGGAATGCACTGGTAGTAACAGTCCTTTACCACGGGGGACACCATGTCTGGTGGATAGTAGTTGGGGTGATGTTACTGGTGCAATGGTCTAGTCAAAATTTTAGGGTACGTTCACATGTACAGGATCCTGTGCAGATTTGATGCGCATGATTTGTAACTGCAGATTAAGGTCTGTGTCATTTAGTTTACATTGAAATCTGCAGCAGAAAATCCTGTGCATCAAATCCTGTTCATCAAATCTGCGTACGTGTGAACGTACCCTAAAGGGACGCTGTCACCAGTTTTATGCTGTCCAAACAGTGGGTAGCATAAAACTGGTGCAGGCAACATGATTCTGATACTATGATTTACTGATACTGTACTGATTCTGATACTATGATTTAGTAGTCACAGGGGCACAGTACCCACAGCTATCCCTCTGGTCCTGAGTTACGTGTCTCATCTTATCAGTGTACAAGGAGAAAAGCGTCACTCAGTGCTGGTGAGGTAGAGAGCAGCAACGTGGACTAAACCCCCATGATTAGTTACCCTGGTCCTGGAGGCATTTTTAGCTATGATTTCTTTAACACGTCCGGGCATTTTAGAGTGAATTACAGTGTGTCGGGATCGGGTTGCTTGCAACAATTCTATGATGCCCACAGTTTGGGCAGCATAAAACTGGTGACTGTTCTTTACTGAGGAAAAATTGTCACAAACTTGTGTGCAGCCTCTTGTATGCAGTAGTACATGTGAGATGGTACCCCTCTATAGCTGTAGTGCATGGGACCAAAGGGGTAGTGTTTTCTCCTGAAGGAGTGTCATAAAGACTTGAAGACTTATAGGCCATTCATGCTTCACTGGGAATTTTAGGAAGAGAGATATGCAAAGAAGCTCCCTGAGTGACCAACTCCTAAGAAGACTTCTTAGAACATGATTGGGAATTTAATTAGTCCTTTTGTAGCGCTGTAAGAGCCCATATACACTGAGGAAATTCAGTGAAAAAATTCCTTGTGGAAGCAGTGCCGCCCGAAATCTGTAGTTATTTTGCAGCGGAAATCCCCTTGATGAATGGATTCTGTATACATCCTAAAGTCCTTACAAGGTATACCTCTGATGAAAGGCTCCAAGTCTGAACAGCGCATGTTGTATATTGTATATGAATTTTTTTCCTACACATTTTAGAATACATAAAAATGCAATATGACATTTACTGTTTAGTCCCCATCCACATCACGTTCTGCCCCTGCTTTTAGTTGTTCATGTCTACTGTTCTGCACAGACATTTACATAGTATTTTTTACTCCACAGCCTGTACCTTAGGATGCATCATATACCCTCATAGATGCTCTGTTTCTGGGGCAGAATAGGTTGTGAAACGCAAGTGTGCATGAGGCCTATGGGCCCTTTTACGCAGGCTCACTGGTGCAGGATGATGGACACTGATCTTGGTGCTCGTGTGCATAGCTTTACAAGGTTCAATCAGTTGTGCGGCCAGTTAAATTTACTAATGTCGGCCACGCATCCTTTGCTTAACACATGTGCCGCCAACAACGATAATTTGAACACTTACACAAAAGATTCTCTCAACCAACAAACAAATGCTTTTACCTGATCACTTGGCTTTTACATGGGCCGATTATTTAAAACAAGCATTCCTCGGAATGCTAATTTGCCCAATAATTGACCCGTGTAAAAGGGACTTTTGACTCCATACACACTGGTGTTCTCAAGCCACATCCCATCCCTGATAAGCTCTGCCCACTTTCCAAAGGATAGCGGATAAGATGTCTGAATGTGGGGGTCCGCTGCCGGGAACTCCTGCGATCTCTCCCACAGCACCTCCTGTCATCTTCTGCATGGAGCGAACTTCTATGGAAATTGTTAGGTTGTTTGATTTCAGCATACGAAATAGAATTTTGAGGTATGTCCAATTGTATTAATATTTTTTTTATATTAAAACCAAACTATGTTCCATGTTATTTAGCAATTTATAATAAGACGTGCATATTCTTCACAAACCCTGAACTTTACTGAGGATAAAGGGTCAGCCTCTTGCAATAATGAATTGACCTATGTGACCAATGCAGCAGGCGTGGCATGACTTTACAGATCATTGCTGGAGGTCACATGTACAGAGCCTAGGCATACCAGTGAAGGGTATACACAGGAGTGACGGGATTGATAAAGTAAGTATATATGTTTTACACTTTATTAAGGATACGTTCACACGTACAGAATCTGAAGCATATTGTGTGCAGCTGATTTTGCTACACATTGAAGTTAAAGGGGTATTCCACCCCTAGACATCTTATCACCTATCCAAAGGTGCAGCGTTGAAGGCATGTGATGTCACGGTCACATGCCCTCAATGCAAGTCTATAGGAGGGAGCGTGACGGCTAAAATCCATAAAAGAATAAAACCCGCCTGCAGAAATGCCAAAATTAAAACCCACATGGCGTTTTTCTTGGCGTTTTTTTACTCCCAAAGATTTCTATGGGATAAAAATGCCACGATTTCAGGGAAAAAACGCCATAGGCTCAATATGCTGCAACTTTGCAAAACCGCCAAGGTGCTGAAAAACGCTAAAAAAGAGTGAAAAAACACCAAAGGCATTTAAAAAACGCCAAACTGAAAAACACAAAAGTGTAAAAAGAATTTTGCGTTTTTTCATTGATCTACAGCTAACATCTGGCCACAGCGTTTTTTCAATGGAACGGGCTTCCGTTTCTACGTAGTACATTTTTCGGTAAAAATGACACCTTATCTTTATTCTGTAGGTCCATACGATTAAAATGATACCCTACTTATATAGGTTTGATTTTGTCGGACTTCTGGAAAAAATCATAACTACATGCAGGAATATTAATACGTTTAAAATTGTCATCTTCTGACCCCTATAACTTTTTTATTTTCCCGTGTATGGGGCGGCATGAGGGCTCATTTTTTGCGCCGTGATCTGAAGTTTTTAACGGTACCATTTTTGCATTGATAGGACTTATTGATAGGACATTTTTTTTTTGCCCGCACGCCATTGACCGAGCGGTTTAATTAATGATATATTTTTATAATTCGGACATTTCCGCACGCGGTGATACCATATATGTTTATTTTTATTTTTATTTACACTGTGTTTTTTTTTATTGGAAAAGGGGGGTGATTCAAACTTTTAATAGGGGAGGAGTTAAATGATCTTTATTCACTTTTTTTTTTCACTTTTTTTTTGCAGTGTTATAGGTCCCATAGGGACCTATAACACTGCACACACTGATCTTCATCATTGATCACTGGTTTCTCATAAGAAACCAGTGATCAACGATTCTGCTGCATGACTGCTCATGCCTGGATCTCAGGCACTGAGCAGTCATTCGGCGATCGGACAGTGAGGAGGCAGGTAGGGGCCCTCCCGCTGTCCTGTCAGCTGTTCGGGATGCCGCGATTAGCCGCGGCTATCCCGAACAGCCTGACTGAGCTAGCCGGCCACTTTCGGTTTCACTTTTAGCCGCTTCACTATGACGCCGGGCCCGCTGTGATATGACGCGGGGTTACTGTGTAACCCCGCGTTATATCAGAAGAGCAGGACCAAGGGCGTACCTGTACGCCCTTGGTCCTTAAGGGTTTAATATATTGGATAATAATGGCACAAGGGAATTAAGATGGAGGGGGGAATAATTGCACAGGGGATTAAGTATTGCATTAGTATAAAGGTAAGCACACGCCTTTTGTCCGCAAGTACCCCTTGCGCGTAAGTTCCGCACTAATTTACATGCGAGGGGTACCCACGGACATACTTTCAGCCTTTGGGGGTACAGTCACCAAAAAGGTAGAGAACTATTGATTTAGGGTACGTTCACACGTACGCAGATTTGATGTGCAGGATTTGATGCACAGAATTTTCTGCTGCAGATTTCAATGTAAACTAAATGACTGAGCAAAGCTTCTAATCGGCAGTCACAAATCCTGCGCATGCAATGTGCGCAGGATCGTGTACATGTGAAGTACCCTTTTAAAGAGAGAAATCTGTCTAAAAAAATCTAAAAAGTGTTTGGCCAAGAGATATGTGTATAGCAAGGTTTAGTCTCATGTTTAAGGAAAAAAAAACATGTTTTTTCTTTAGAACCTTTAAATTAAGTATTGTTTTATCAACAACCATAGGAACTTTCCAGTACATTAGTACAATTCTCACTGAAAAATATACAGCTCATATGTGTTTTCTTTAAACAGTCTGTATTAAAAGTGTCCTAATGAGTGTGACCAAAATATATTACAGTCTAGATGAGTCTAATGCAATCTGCTCATAGCCCATCAGGAGATCGTCTGACTGATAACAAACCCTTCGTTCTGCAAAGCACCATCTGCTGTTGTGGTCAAAGACTCGGTTAGCCCATTCTCAGCAGGGCGTGTTTCCGGTGTGTATGGCCTTATTACATGTTATTAGGAGAAGTCACACACAAGTGCATCAAGGAGCAAACAATCGTGCAAGAGTGTGTTTACCCCTTGTTTACAGTATATTGTGGAGATGAGCCCTCCCGAGCTGTCAATATATACTGTGTTTGTCATGGGTTCAGTCATGATTGAGCTTCCTCTCGGTTCATAGTTATGGAAACTGAGTGAACACGCTTTTAAAAAAAAAATACAGACCACTTAAAATCATAAGAAGTTCCAAAAGTCTCATCAACACCTTTTTATTGTTTTGTAAATATATTCTGCCCAAATCACAAATCTGTCGTTATTATTAATAACTACAAAGTAAATTCACATTATATTCATATATTTTAATATTTATAAATTATTTATGTTGTGTGAAAACTAGTAGAGACCTCGAAACAACCCCCTCACATGCAGACACACTAAAGGGAAGTGGAAAGGGAAGCATCGATGACGATAAAATCCTAAACCTCAGTCTAGTTCCAGTTCCCCTGGAAATGCAATGACCAGGTTCAAATGTATTTTTTAATCGCATTGTCTGCTTTACAGATCTTCCTTTTCATATCCTGTTAGTCCTTTGGTCTGCACTGTTAGTCTGGATTCACATGGGCAAAATATGGCTGCATTTTTCATCTGAGTAACATCCAGGCCCAGTTTTCTAATCCAAATGCAAAAATGCAGCCATTTACGTGAGACTGATACCCATTAATAAAGTTGAATTGTTTCTTAAAAAGCATCTATTAAAGGGGTACTCCGGAGGGAAACAAAATATTTAGAAATCAACTGGTGCCAAAATATTCTATAGATTTTTAAATTATGTTTGTTTAAAAATGTTGAGCCTTCTAGTACTTATCAGTTGCTTTTATGTCCTGGAGGAAGTTCTGGTCTTTCAAGTCTGACCACAGTGCTCTCTGCTGATAACTTTGTCTCTGTCAGGAACTGTCCAGAGCAGGAGAAAATCCCCATAGCAAACATCTTCTGTTCTGAACAGTTCCTGACACGGACAGAGGTGTCAGCAGAGAGCACTGTGGTCAGACTGGAAAGAACTACACAACTTTCTCTGGAGCATACCGCAGCTGATAAGTACTGGAGGGGTTAGGATTTTCAAACAGAAGTAAATTACAAATCTGTATAATTTTGAAAATAATGTTTTCCTCTGGTGTACTCATTTAAAGGGAATCTGCCATCAGTGGGATCCACACTAACTTGTTGGTACAGGCTCGTAGTGCAAGTGACACTGATAATAATGATACTTACATATCCCTGATTCGTGGCCCTATTATCCTTCTTATTTGCACAGCAGGCTTGGAGCATGGGCTGCGCTCCAGTAACATGCTGATGTCACTTGCTGCTGCTTCCTTACTCGACCCAGCTGAGAGCAGACTTGAAGGAACATCAGTGGTCCTGTCAGCATGCTCACTCCTGCAGCGATGCCTGTGCACCAAGCCTGCCGCCAGAATAAGGAGGATAGCAGGTGAACAGAGCGACGGATTGGGAATAGGTAGGTATTATTATCTTCAGTGTCACACTACCAGCCTATACCAACAGGTTAGTGCGGGTTACAGTAATAGCAAAGTCTCTTTAAAGGGGTATTCAAGCCTTAGACATATTATTCCCTATCCAAAGGATAGGGGTTAGATGTCTGATCACGGGGGTACCACCACTGAGACCCCCATGATCTTTGTGCAGCTCCCAGCATTCTGTGCCGGGGGCTGCTCCCGAGCTAGAGACGTGACATCATGCCAGGCCCACTCGTGTGCCCACACTTGGGTGTGGTGTTTGATCACGGCACTTGATCATCATTAAGTTGCTGGTGTTGGAGTTCACCCAGGTTAACTCATTAGACTCATACATAAGTATGTTCAAAGTACATTGTTTTTAAAATATTGCCATGAAATGAAAGTGATTTGGTCTCCAATCACAATTAAGGTGTTTACTGCATTTACTGCAAGTTTTTACTGCTTTTTGAATGTTTATGCTAAAATCTTCCAAAATCAAGGTAAAAACTGAAAAAACAAAGCAGCAAGAAACTCAATGGGGGGGGGGGGGATTCATCAACATCAGTGTATGGTAGAGCTTTTTTTTATCACTTTCTGCTGCGTGTATTTGTCATTTAGCTGCGCAAAATTTACTAAACTTGCGCACAGGTCTCTGTGAATCATGTGCAGTAATAGAATCCAGCCCATCTCAGCTCTTGAAAAAAATATAAGGCAGACTTGTACGTGTGCTCGGAGCTGGTGTATATTTGCGCATAAAAATTACACTTGCGTTCTTTTTGTGCGCAAAAAAAAAAGATGCAGTTAGTAAATTCATGTCTACAGGAAAAACGGCTCTACGGTACACCTGAACGGTGACATCTTTAGAAAAAGTTCCACCAAAAAGACGCACAAAAAGAACGCAGGAAATATCCTTGCGCAAGATTTTGCGCAAGAAAATACACCTAAAATTACTCTATATAGATTGATGAATCCCCACCAATGTGTGAACATAGCCTCAGGAGAAGTGTATAGCTAGTATATATCCTACACGCATAGAGATACAGTAGCAGCAGTATAAAGACAGAGCTGTGATAATGTCATTTTTTGGTTCACAAGAAGTCAGCTCACCCAGGAATGCCTTGTTTTTGATACACCAGGTAATTTCCTGTGGGTCTACTAGTAATAAGAGTAAGTTAAGGTAATAAAACACATACATACAGTTATGCTTGAATGAATCAAATCCACGGTGCATCTTGCACGTACCAGGTTGGAGTAATGCCCAAAACTATGAACATTCCAGGCTAGCAACAATGTGGTAAGTAAACAGTATGTAACATGGGAGAGAATATTACGGGTGCATTCACTTAGGGCATAAATCATTGAACAGGTGGTTCCTCAATCCTCCAGTATGGAACCTACAGCAAGATTATGGTAAAAGCATTACAGGAGCAAAGATGCTGTGAAACAATAGTTTTAAGGGGAAATCCCCTAAGAGGGAGGGACTTGCGTGGTTGGGACTGTAAACAAAAATCCTTCCATGGGGCCCAGGTTTTATCATATGTGGCATGTTTCCTCAGTTCCCAGCTCACCGGCTCCTCCATCTGGCATTCAGTATGTGATCAACTTTATTTAGCCTGGCCAGAAGAGATGGATTAAACCTGGAACATTTTAGCAGCTGTTAAAAGCAGGGTAGGTACATTTGCTTTCTTTGGGCAGAATGATGGTTGAGAAGCCCAAAATAGGATTAATTCTGCGGAAAAAAGGGATATTTTTATCGGTGATTGAAGCAATAGTCAATAAAAACTAATTCCAATAAGGTGGTATTATAGGGCAGAAGCCAGATGTGCAATAGGGTGTCTGCAGCGGAGCCACAGCCCCAACAGAAGTCATTGTCTGACAAGTTAAAGGGGTTCTCCGGTGCCTACACATTTTATCCCCTCCCCGGAGCGCTCGAGGCGTTTCTCTCTCTGCAGCGCCCCGGTCAGACCCGCTGACCGGGAGCGCTGCACTGACACTGCCGGCGGGGATGCAATTCGCATAGAGGGACGCGCCCACTCGCGAATCGCATCCCAAGTCATGTCCTGGCGCGCGCGGCTCCGTTCCTTAAGGCGCGCGCGCGTGCCAGCTCTCTATAATTTAAAGGGCCAGTGCACCAATGATTGGTGCCTGGCCCAATCAGCCTAATTAGCTTCCACCTGCTCCCTGGCTATATTACCTCACTTCCCCTGCACTTCCCTGCCGGGTCTTGTTGCCATTGTGCCAGTGAAAGCGTTTCCTTGTGTGTTCCTAGCCTGTGTTCCAGACCTCCTGCCGTTGCCCCTGACTACGATCCTTGCTGCCTGCCCTGACCTTCTGCTACGTCCGACCTTGCTCTTGTCTACGCCCTTGTACCGCGCTTATCTCAGCAGTCAGAGAGGTTGAGCCGTTGCCGGTGGATACGACCTGGTTGCTACCGTCGCTGCAAGACCATCCCGCTTTGCGGCGGGCTCTGGTGAATACCAGTAGCAACTTAGAACCGGTCCACCGACACGGTCCACGCCAATCCCTCTCTGGCACAGAGGATCCACCTCCAGACAGCCGAATCGTAACAGTAGATCCGGCCATGGATCCCGCTGAGGTGCCGCTGCCAAGTCTCGCTGACCTTTCCACGGTGGTCGCTCAGCAATCGCAGCAAATTGCCCAACAAGGACAGCAGCTGTCGCAGTTGACCGCCACGTTACAGCAACTTCTGCCACTGCTACAGCAGCAACCATCTCCTCCGCCAGCTCCTGCACCTTCTCCGCAGCGACTGGCCGCTCCTAGCCTCCGCTTGTCCCTGCCGGACAAATTTGATGGGGACTCTAGACTCTGCCGTGGCTTTCTGTCTCAATGTTCCCTACATATGGAGATGTTGTCGGACCAATTTCCCACAGAACGGTCTAAGGTGGCGTTCGTAGTGAGTCTTCTTTCTGGAAAGGCCTTGTCTTGGGCCACACCGCTCTGGGACCGCAATGATCCTGCCACAGCCACAGTCCAGTCCTTCTTCGCTGAAGTCCGTAGTGTCTTCGAGGAACCAGCCCGAGCTTCTTCTGCCGAGACTGCCCTGCTGAACCTGGTCCAGGGTAATTCTTCAGTAGGCGAGTACGCCATCCAATTTCGTACTCTCGCTTCCGAATTATCTTGGAATAACGAGGCTCTCTGCGCGACCTTTAAAAAAGGCCTATCCAGTAACATCAAGGATGTGCTGGCCGCACGAGAGATTCCTGCCAACCTGCAAGAACTTATCCATTTGGCCACCGGCATTGACATGCGTTTTTCTGAGAGACACCAGGAGCTCCGCCAGGAAAAAGACCTTGATCTCTGGGCACCTCTCCCACAGTATCCTTTGCAATCTACCCCTGTGCCTCCCACCGAGGAGGCTATGCAAGTGGATCGGTCTCGCCTGACCCAGGAAGAGAGGACTCGCCGTAGGGAAAAAAAATCTTTGTCTGTACTGCGCTAGTACCGAACATTTCTTGGTGGATTGCCCTATTCGTCCTCCACGTCTGGGAAACGCACGCACGCACCCAGCTCACGTGGGTGTGGCATCTCTTGGTACGAAGTCTGCTTCTCCACGTCTCACTGTGCCCATGCGGATTTCTCCTTCTGGCAACTCCTCCATCTCAGCCGTGGCCTGCTTGGACTCTGGTGCTTCTGGAAATTTTATTCTGGACTCTTTGGTGAATAAGTTCTGCATCCTGGTGACCCGTCTCGTCAAGCCGCTCTACATTTCCTCGGTCAACGGAGTTAAATTGGACTGCACCGTGCGTTACCGCACAGAACCCCTCTTAATGTGCATTGGACCCCATCACGAAAAGATTGAATTGTTCGTCCTTCCCAACTGTACCTCTGAAGTCCTCCTCGGTCTGCCATGGCTCCAGCATCATTCTCCCACCCTTGACTGGACCACCGGGGAGATCAAGAATTGGGGCCCTGCTTGCCGCAAGAAATGCCTCACGTCTCCTCACAGTCCCGTCAGGCAAGCCTTGGTGCCTCCTCCTACACCTGGTCTCCCCAAAGCCTATCAGGACTATGCTTTGCCTCCTCATAGCCCCTGTCCTGGTAACACTCTGCCCCGTGCCAAGCTTCACCCTCTGCCCTCCCTCCCCATTCCCACTCCTGCTGAACTGCCTGCATTTGATGAGGAAACCCTACAATCGCTCCCAGTGTCCTCGTCCCACGTGAAGCAATTGCCGGACAAAAAAAAGGGGAGACCTAAGGGGGGGGGGGTACTGTTACGCCGAGCGCTCCAGGTCCCTGCTCCTCCCCGGAGCGCTCGTGGCGTTTCTCTCTCTGCAGCACCCCGGTCAGACCCGCTGACCGGGAGCGCTGCACTGACACTGCCGGCGGGGATGCGATTCGCATAGCGGGACGTGCCCGCTCCCCAATCGCATCCCAAGTCACTCACCTGTCCCGGCCCCGGCTGTCATGTCCTGGCGCCCGGCTCCGCTCCTTAGGGCGCGCGCGCCAGCTCTCTAAGATTTAAAGGGCCAGTGCACCAATGATTGGTGCCTGGCCCAATCAGCCTAATTAGCTTCCACCTGCTCCCTGGCTATATTACCTCACTTCCCCTGCACTTCCCTGCCGGATCTTGTTGCCATTGTGCCAGTGAAAGTGTTTCCTTGTGTGTTCCTAGCCTGTGTTCCAGACCTCCTGCCGTTTCCCCTGACTACGATCCTTGCTGCCTGCCCTGACCTTCTGCTACGTCCGACCTTGCTCTTGTCTACTCCCTTGTATTGCGCTTATCTCAGCAGTCAGAGAGGTTGAACCGTTCCCGGTGGATACGACCTGGTTGCTACCGCCGCTGCAAGACCATCCCGCTTTGCGGCGGGCTCTGGTGAATACCAGTAGCAACTTAGAACCGGTCCACCGACACGTTCCACGCCAATCCCTCTCTGGCACAGAGGATCCACCTCCAGCCAGCCGAATCGTAACACTACACATGTTTAATCTTTATATGACTACAAACAGCAAAATAAAGTAACAAAAGCATGGGTTGCGTTGTTAATGTATACCACTAAAATTAGCAAAACAATTAAAAATAAATGTTACAACAAGAAGTGCTAATATCATTCATTCAAATACATTGCTGTTGACAAATTAAAGAGAGTTTTTAGATCTGGAAAAATGAGAACTATATATATAATCCAGAATGGAAAGCAGCTACAAAGTGTGTTTCTCACTTAACGCATCCATGTAGTACACAAACAGCCATCTTTGTAATAATTTACCTCTCCTGTTATGATGCCAAAAAAAGAAACTGAACGCTTCCTGTCAAGATCCCTCACACAAACTGTATTTCCCAAAGTCCAACACTGTACAGACAAGCCCCATTCAGTGGTCCAGGCTACCCAACGTGGTATCTGTGCATGTCAAGAAGTGGCTAGTGATTATGCCCTTAATTTCACTGATATATTTGCTTTATGATGATTGGGAGTTTATGTTCTTGCATCAAAAGTACATGGTTTAAACAAGACCTAAACATCTTCAGCATTCATCCATCAAACATTTGCATCAAGGAGAATGAGGTGAAAAACCTATAAATACGCCACTACAGCGTATAGGGTAAACCCACCAAAAATAAAAGATGTATATAATAAAATAAATAAGAAATATATTAATCTGATAAATCAATAGCCATCAAGTTTAATAAATATGATTTTATTTTACAAAAAATACATATGTCATACACAAGCAAAAAAGATTGGTAATAATATATAGCTATATAACATACATAAAAATAGTAATCATTAGCGCAATTTGATAATGTGTATAATTATTTAAAAAAATATTTTATATATATATATATATGTAAATAAATGAACTTAAAAAATGCAAAGGATAGCAGGGACGGGAAAAGGATGTAAAAAAGGATGTAAAAAAGAAAAGCGTAAATGTCGGGGTCAACTGATCACCAATGGATCATAAAAGCACCTGTTGCTATAGAATACGTGCAATGTGACACTCTGTTTAAAGCATAAAAAGTGTGTTTAACCTTAAAAATAAATATGCATAAAGTGCAATGTGCAACACAGAAATATACGTGTATACAATAGATGTAAAAAAGCAAAAAAGCAGTGCAAGAAAACAAAAAATAAGGTGCTAAAAGTAAAGGTGTCAGAATGTAAATACTTGACCCCACATGTAAAAAGAAGATAGGTTCCACGTCCCTGCAATCACCTCCAACGCATTTCACCGTGACCGGCTTTGTCAAAGCCGGTCACGGTGAAACGCGTTGGAGGTGATTGCAGGGACGTGGAACCTATCTTCTTTTTACATGTGGGGTCAAGTATTTACATTCTGACACCTTTACTTTTAGCACCTTATTTTTTGTTTTCTTGCACTGCTTTTTTGCTTTTTTACATCTATTGTATACACGTATATTTCTGTGTTGCACATTGCACTTTATGCATATTTATTTTTAAGGTTAAACACACTTTTTATGCTTTAAACAGAGTGTCACATTGCACGTATTCTATAGCAACAGGTGCTTTTATGATCCATTGGTGATCAGTTGACCCCGACATTTACGCTTTTCTTTTTTACATCCTTTTTTACATCCTTTTCCCGTCCCTGCTATCCTTTGCATTTTTTAAGTTCATTTATTTACATATATATATATATATATATATATATATATATAAAATATTTTTTTAAATAATTATACACATTATCAAATTGCGCTAATGATTACTATTTTTATGTATGTTATATAGCTATATATTATTACCAATCTTTTTTGCTTGTGTATGACATATGTATTTTTTGTAAAATAAAATCATATTTATTAAACTTGATGGCTATTGATTTATCAGATTAATATATTTCTTATTCATTTTATTATATACATCTTTTATTTTTGGTGGGTTTACCCTATACGCTGTAGTGGCGTATTTATAGGTTTTTTAGTGGTTGTTTTGGGTTTTCCCCAATTTTATTTAGACCACAGTATATAGGACTTTTTTTAGGTTGAAGGAGAATGAGGTGTCAAACCACCAAAGCATTTTGAGAACGCAGACAAGCTAGTTCATGTCTTCGGCCAATGACGGATGTAAAGCTAAGTGATGAGGAAAGGAAAGAAGTTATCAGAAAAATAGTACAAGAAGGGGTAAACAATTCCTCTGACATTTTAATAATGGTTACAATGAATTCAGCCAAGAGAGGGCAGAGACCTTCAGACAAATAGCTCGAGTCTTGACTTTCCTTCCAAGCCCAGACAGTCAATTTGTACATGCTTTCTGACTAGACTGCTAAAGATAGGTTGACCTTAGCCCACATCCAAAGGCTACAGAACGTTGAGTAGCACACATTTATGTCCAGCATCTTTAAACATCCCAGCATAAGCCAGAGAAAGGGGGCATGGAAAAAATTATTCTTTTTGCAGTGATGAACTATGGATATAATATAAACTGAAAAAAGGCACCTTAAAACTGCCAAGAACCATCAAAGAAAATACAGAAGTTCATTTTGACAGCCAGAAACTACACAAAGAATATGGAAATAAAAAACCTTTTCAAGAGAAATTACACCTGGCTTTTGATGATGATGAAAAAAAGTGAAAACTTCTGGTCAGTCTTCAAAACATCAAAAACAAGTTATTTAACAAGGATAGCAAGATGAAAAGGACAATTTCAGGAAAGTAATGAAAATTCGAGTATATTCACCTGTGATCTCATTCTACAGATGAATTAATTTAAAATGGCCAAAAACGGTTTAACCTCTTAAAGAGAATCTGACAGCTATTTCACCCTCACTAAACCAAATATACTGAGTTACAGTGTGGGTGAATAACTTTAAAAAGAGTGTTCTCTGACATTTTTGTTGTAGTTTTGCCCGAGTTCTGCCAGTTGCAATCATATTACCATTGCGTTCCTGTGCACAATGGCGGCAGTGAGCCAACACACCCAGCACCCCTGCTTCATCAAAATTAATTCCCCAGCCCTCCTCTTCTCTGACATCACTGTTAGGTGGAGTGAGGAGCAGAGCTCTCATCGAATACCCAACTGACTCCCCCCTTTCCTTGTCACGGTAGGGGGCGGGCCGAGGTGTTAATATTAATAAGGCAGAGGAATTGGGGTGAGCCGGCTCCCCGCCTCCATTTCCTGCTAGAGTGCAATGGTAACACAATTGTAACGGGCAGAGTTCAGGCAATACTGCACCCAAAAATTTAAGTGAGCACTCTTTTTACAGCTATTCACCTGCACAATAACCAAGTATATTGGGTTTTGTTCAGGTGAAATAACTGTCAGAGTCTCATTAAGGGTGCAGTGATTTTTCATTTTTGCGTATTCATTTTTTCTCCTTGCCTTTTAATAGCCATAACTCTTTCAATTTTCCTAGTACAGGACCAGATAAAGTCACGTCTTATGTCCCATAGGCAACATTTAAAGGGTTATTCCGGTGAAAAACACATTTTTTCATGTAAACTGGCTCCAGAAAGTTAAACAGATTTGTAAATTACTCTTATTAAAAAATCTTAACCCTTCCAGTACTTATCAGCTGCAGAAGTTGAGTTGTTCTTTTCTGTCTGACAACAATGCTTTCTGCTGACACCTCTGTCTGTCTCAGGAACTGTCCAGGATTGGGGAAAATCCTCATAGCAAACCTCTCCTGCTCTGGACAATTCCTGAGACAGATATGGTGTCAGCAGAGAGCACTGTTATCAGACAGAAAAGAACAACTCAACTTCTGCAGCTGATAAGCACTGGTAGGATTAAGATCTTTTTTAACCCCTTAAGGACCAAGCCCATTTTAACTTTAAGGACCAGGCCAATTAAATTTTTGCATTTTCGTTTTTTCCTCCTCGCCTTCTAAAATCCATAACTTTTATATTTCCATCTACAGACCCATATGAGGGCTCATTTTTTGCACTGTCATCTGTACTTTTTATCGATACTACATTTGCATATATAAAACTTTTAGATAATTTTTTATAAAAAAAAAATTTGGAATAAAATGTGACAAAAAAGCTGAATTTTTTTACTTTTTGAAATGTTTACGCCATTCAACGTACGGGATCATTAACATTATATTTTGATAGTTTGGACATTTACGCACACGGTGATACCAAATATGTTTATTAAACAAAAATGTTATGCTTTTTGGGGGTAAATTGGGAAAAACTGACAATTTTTATTTTTATTGGGGGAGGGTATTTTTATTTTTATATTTTTTTACTTTTTTTTTACACTTTTTATGTCCCCATAGAGGACTATCTATAGCAATCATTTGATTGCTAATACTGTTCAGTGCTATCCATAGAGCATAGCACTGATCAGTATTATCGGTGATCTTCTGCTCTGGTCTGCTCGATCTCAGACCAGAGCAGAAGACGCCGGGAGATGGACGGAGGGAGGTGAGGGGACCTCCGTCTGCCATTTTAGATGATCAGATCTCCGTGGCAGCGCTGCTGGCGATCCGCTCATCTATTTTAACATGTGCATTGCCGTAGATGCCGTAATCTTTACTGATCACGGCATCTGAGAAGTTAATGGCGGACATCTGTGTATGACGTGAGCACTGCTCCGATGCTGGCAGTCATACACAGGACGTAAATTTAAGGGGTTAATAGAAGTAATTTACAAATCTGTTTAACTTTCTGGAGCCAGTTGATATGAAAAAAGTTTTTCACTGGAATACCCCTTTAATAGCCATCATTTGATTGCTATTAGTATTCAGTGCTATGAAATGGAACAGTATTGATTAGTAAGATTGATTGACTAAGGCAGACTGTATTAGATCTCCAAATAGTGGCACGAAGGCCAGTAAGAGACCACAGGCCACATCATTACTCACTGGACCCACGCGATCACGCGTGGGGGAGGGGGGGTTTGATGAATGTCCCAGAACTCCTGGCAACACTATTTCCATGCTTTAGATGTTCTCATGAGCATTGATTATAGCAACTAAAGGGTAAATGCCGGACTTATGCGTGATTAGTGATGTCCAGCATTAGCATTAACTCCCGGTTGCTAATTGCAGCCGTTGCTCACCAACTTTGAAACAAGCTTAGCTCCTGAGCTCACTATAAAGTCCCTTGGCACACACAGGGCATCACCTTGGCACACACAGGGCATCCATTTATGCTCTGTGTTGTCTAAGCATTAAATAAAAAAGGCTAGGCCTTATAGCAAGCTTTTAAATGTCCTCTCACTGCTTTGTGTAAAAGATAATGTGTAAGAGTGCTTTTTGAATGGGCAGACTTGTGCACAATACAGTACCCTATGGGCAAAGGACAAACTAGTTTCCCTATAGAAACCAATCAGAGCTGCCGATACAAATGGCTTAAAATTAATTAACTGTAGGGCCCTATTCTTGATAAAAAATAAAAAAAATATTTCAACAGAAAAATATTAGTGATAAAATAAAAGTGATGGACCTTTTAAGCATACCTATCAGATCCCACAAAGAAAGTTAAATAAATAATAATTTTACTCAGTACCTAATCCTGACCATGTACATCTAATTTTTATGCCTCTATCACTTATATTTATTATAGAAATACCTCTTTTCATTAGCCCTCAGGGGAAGGTGGTGTGTCCCTCCCTTGTGATGGTGGGAGGTGATTGGTGCGTCTGCTCATCCAGCCTTGTCCATGAGTCATCTCTTGTCCATGACTCATGGACGAACTGATGCTGCTGCAGAACTGGTTGGTGTCCCAGTAGGTATGGGGACCCCTAGTGGAGGGATTTTCAGGAGCCATTTTCTTTATGAAATATTCAAAAACTTTTATCCTTAAAAAGTAGTATCCTTTCTGCATCTGTTCATGCCAGTTATTGGTGATAACCATTCTAATCAGTTTACAGGTCCTCAGAGCCCCCAATATGAAACTTAATGTGGGCCGAAGTACAGAAAATATTTATTGGGAAACATCACTGTGACAGCATTTATATCACACCATTCAGGGCTGCCATCAGAAATTTTGGGGCCCCTTACACAACTTTAGGCCTGGGCCCCCTTCCCCCTCCCCCCGGAATGCCTCCAGTAGGTAGTGTTCTCCAGGTGAGTAATGCCCCCAGTAGAAAGTAGCCCCAGTAGGTAGTGGTCCCTGGTAGGTTGTGCCCTCAGGTAGGTAATGCACCCATTATATAGTGAACCCAGTAGATAGTTCCCCCATATAGGTCATGCCCCAAGGTAGGTAGTGTCCCACAGGTGGGTAATGCCCCCAGATGAGTAATAATGCCCCCAGTTAGGTAATAATGCCCCCCTTTAGGTAATAATGTCCCCACATAGGAAATGCCCTCAGTTAGGTAAGAATGCCCCAATTAGGTAATAATGCCCACACATAGGAAATGCCCCAGTTAGGAAAAAATGTAACCTCAGTTAGGTAATAATGCCCCCAGTTAGGTAGCAATGCCCCCACATAGGTAATGCCCCCAGTTAGGTAATAATGCCCCCAAATAGGAAATGCCCCAGTTAGGAAAAAATGCCCCCACATAGGTTATGCCACCAGTTAAGTAATAATGCCCCCAGTTAGGAAATTATGCCTCCAGACAGGTAATGCCCCCAGTTAGGTAATAATGCCCCCAAATAGGTAATGCCCCAGTTAAGTAGCCATACCCCCACATAGGTAATTCCCGTCAGGTAACCATACCCACACATAGGTAATGCCCCCAGTTAGGTAACCATACCCACACATAGGTAATGCCCCTTGTAAGGTAACCATACCCACACATAGGTAATGCCCCCAGATAGGTAGCCATACCCATACATAGGTAATGCCCCTTGTTAGGTAGCCATACCCCCACATAGGTAATTCCCGTCAGTAAGGTAACCATACCCTCACATAGGTAATGCCCCCAGTTAGGTAGACATATCCGCACATAGGTGATGCCCCTTGTTAGGTAACCATACCCTCATGTAGGTAATGCCCCAAGTTAGGTAGCCATACCCTCACATAAGTAATGCCCCCAGTTAGGTAGCCATACCCCCACATAGGTAATGCTCCCAGTTAGGTAACCATACCCTCACATAGGTAATGCCCCCAGTTAGGTAGCCATACCCCCACATAGGTAATGCCCCCAGTTCGGTAGCCATACCCCCATATAGGTAATGCCCCCAGTTAGGTAGTAAAAAATCCACTCACCTTTCTACCGATCCTGCGCTGAGGCCAGCTGTCAGCAGAATCTGGATCAGTGCAGGACTTCTCCGGCAGGCTGTGTGATGAAATTACGTCATGACGCGGCCTGCAGCGCAATGTACGCTCCTGTACGTACATTGCGTACGCTATTTGCATAATGTACGTACATGAGCTGGAAAATGCTTTAGCCTGTACGTACATTATGTACCCAATTTGCTTACTGTATGTCCAGAAGCAGGAGACATCTGTTTACACAGCGGTCTTCTGCTTCTGTACTTCTGCTGCCGTAGGGGGGTACAGTGGGGCCCCTTACTGATGTACTGGCTGTACCCCCCTGATGGCTGCCCTGACACCATTTGAGAATTACAAATAATAACATCTAGTAATGCCAGAGATTTCCCCTTATGTAAATTACAAGAAGTAAAAATAATACCTGAAAATATATGAACACCCTTTTCCATATGTAATATGATTTTTGTTGTTTTTCGTTCTTTTTTCCATGCCCTAATCTTTTTTTTACGCACTTGACTTTGTAGTCATAATACCCTCACATGTGTAGGCACTGTCTGTCCCTACTTACCTATATTTATTGTTGTTTCTACAGTTTTTTACTCTTCACAGGTGTGCCTAAGTCACTGAGGAGTGCTGATAATGATATACACCACAATAGGCATTAAAGGGGTACTCCACTGGAAAACATTTTTTTTTTATTAGCTAATGCCAGAAAGTTAAACAGATTTGTAAATTACTTCTATTAAAAAATCTTAACCCTTCCAGTACTTATCAGCTGCTGTATGCTCCACAGGAAGTTCTTTTTGAATGTCCTTTCTGTCTGACCACAGTGCTCTCGGCTGACATCTCTGTCCATGTCAGGAACTGTCCAGAGCAGGATAGGTTTGCTATGGGGATTTGCTCCTACTCTGGACAGTTCCTAAAATGGACAGAGGTGTCAGCAGAGAGCACTGTTGGTCAGACAGAAAGGAAATTAAAAAAAGAACTTCCTCTGGAGCATACAGCAGCTGATAAGTACTGGAAGGGTTGAGATTTTTACATAGAAGTAATTTTAAGCCAGACACAAAACCATGGTCACTGCTGCGGCCTCTGATCTGTTCACATCTATCCAATCTGCTGGTGAATGCCCTTCTATTTTTTCACTCTTGTTTTCCAATTCTACTCTATGGACCTATTCTTATTTTTGAAGCGAGCACCGCCATTTTTCTTTAACCCCTGTAGCTCACTGTGCGTCCCATCCTGGATGTAGAATATTTTTCAGAAGTGCTTACCTGCAGTGCTGACTTTGTTTTTTCTCCTGCTTATCTTTCCTAAATAAAGTTTGACTGGGCATTTGGTGACATACTAAATAAATACTGTGTACGGGAATGTTAGTATATAAGGGATGACATGCTTCCATGTGAGTACTGCTTTTAAACACAATGTAACCATTAGAGATAGCGTGAGATAGCCTTAAGGACCAGTGCATGGATGAAATACTGGAAAGGTTACTATGTAACTAAGTCTGAAGTAAACTTACAAACTGGCAGAGTAACATCTGATCCACATCCAAGATTATTAAGATCTTGACGTCAGTGTATGTTGAAATAGCAAACCCAAACACCTCTCTAGCTTACATACACACAAGGGACTCGTTTTTGTATTACTTGGCTGGGAAACATTAGCACAAACAGAAAAAACAACATGCCACAAAATAGGACAAGTGGAGGAGGGGGAGGGGGTTTAAAGTGATGAACAAAGGTACATGGGAAAGCTCAACCTATGTTTAGCAGTCTAGTCAGAGAGCATTCACAAATGGGCTGCCTGGCTCTCGCTCTGGAGGAGAAGCCAAGAACTGTTTGTCTGAAGGTCTCTGCCCTCACTCGGATAAAATTCTTGTAACCATTATTAAGATGTCAGAGAGTCTGTTCCCGCTTCTTCTTTAGCTTTTATCTATTCCAAACCAATAATAGTGAAATCATCCTGGCGTCTTCTGGTGAGGTAAGTATAGCAAAAAAAAAAAAAACATTTGAAAGGAAGACTTGAATTTCTGCATAATACAGACAAAGGAGCTTGTGATCATTATGCAATCTCAGGAGATGAGAACTTGTAGTAATAGATTATATGCAATACTTACTCCCAATGCCATAGGAAAGGGTGTCCCCTTTTTTATCTTGCCACTTGGATGGTGCATTCTTTGCTACATAATTTGTAGGTTTACCAGAGCTACTTCAATCTACTACTTAAAGGGGTACTCCACCCCTAGACATCTTATCCCCTATCCTTTGGATAAGATGTCTGATCGCAAGGGTCCCGCTGCTGGGAACCCCCACGATCTCTACTGCAGCACCCCATCATCTGGTGCACGGAGCAAACTTTGCTCCATGACTGATGACTGGTGATGCAGGGGCTGGAGGATTGTGACATCACAGCCCCACCCCCTCATGATGTCATGCCCCACCCTCTCAATTCAAGTCTATGGGAGGGGGTGTGGCAGCCGCCACGCCCCCTCCCATAGACTTGCATTGAGAGGGTGGGGCGTAATGTCACGAGGGGGCCGTTACATTAAGAGCCTCTGGCCCCTGCATCACCAGTCATCAGGCACGAAGCGAAGCACAGGGGGTGCTGCAGAAGAGATTGCGGGGGTTCCCAGCAGCGGGACCCCCACGATCAGACATCCCTACTTCTCCAGAGCACATTTCCCTCATCTCTTGCACAGACTTTGGACCCATGCTGGCCTGGCAGAAGTCCAAAATCAGGAAATGCAGTCTGGAGTGCTGAGGGGTGTGTGTGCAGTCTTAGCCAATCATAGCTCATCTCACACACTGAACTGCTCTGGGCTGTGTGTAGCAGAGTGAGGGAGGAAGTTCTCCCCTGTATGGTTTCAGATGATGTCACGGCTGCTGGGGTACTCCCCTTCCCAGTGTGTGAATTTGACTGAGTCTGAGCAGAAAATACAGAGGAATATCAAGGTAGAAAACTAAAAAATAATAAAAATAAAGGCAGGGGGTGGGGGCAGTGAACTGGGAGGATTATAAAATTTAACAATATCATGTGAGGTACTCCTTAACTATTACTATGGCAATGGTTATTATTCAGGGATATCACTTATTTAATCTACGCCACTGCCAAATACTATATAACTATTTAATAAACATTGTACACCAATCAGCCTATACATTACAAAGGTAACGTAAATAGCATTGATTATCTTTTATTATTTACATCTGTCAAGGCATAGGGTATGTTAGGCAGCAAGTAAGCAGACAGTTCTCCGTTGTGTTTAAGTATGTTAGTGACTTTAACAAGGGCCAAATTATAATGGCTAGATGCTGGGGTCACAGTAGCTCCAGAATGTCAGGTCTTGTGGGGTGTGTCCTCTATACATTTGTTTGTACCTCCAAAAAAGCAGTCCATGGAAGGACAACTGGTTAACATGGCATGGTAATATTTTGAAGGCACATTGATGCACTTGGCAAGTAAATGTTCCCATAGAAGAGCTACTGTAGCACAAATTGTTAAAAACTTTAATGCTGGCTATGGTAGAAACATTAAAAAACATTGCATTACTATTTATGGAGCTGCATAACTGTAAAGCGGAGTGCCCATCCTGACCCCTCCCACTGCCAAAAGAACATACAATAGGCATCTCAGCAACAGAACTGGATCATGGAGCAATAGAACAAGGCAGCTTGTTCTAATAAATAACATTTTCTTGTACATAATGTATTCAGCCAGGTATACATGTGCAAAACAGAAAGCACCAGTGTGCACTATGGGATGAAGGCCAGCCGGCAGAGGTAGTGCGATGCTCTTGGAAATGTTGGAAGTGACGCATGCACAGTGATACCCCTTCTGTGCTGGACATCTCCCTGTGTCTCACAGCACATAGAGGCTATATAACAATAAATATTTATGAAGAGGGTGTGATGTGGCCCTAAGTGCACCAAAGAGGTTAATTTGAATATTTTATCGCCAGAGCTCTGTTACCTGGCTCCGTTAAGGCCATGATGTAAAAAATCGAGATATAAGGATTTTAATATGTAGTTGTATATCTGTAGGTTTCCTTGAATAATTAGGTGGGGATAAAATGAGCCTGTTTCATACTTCCTCATAGTAACATTCCCATGAGCCGGAGTCATGTTTTCTCAGCCTTATATTCACACCGCCATGGGCCGTGGATTCACACCTCTTCTTGAAATAAACTTCACGCTCTCCTGAATATTCAATGAAATGTGCACATATGCCACCAAATACTAAAATCTCAGGGATAGAGGGAAGTAGCAACAAGATAAAAACGATGCTGGAATAGGGACACCAGTCCTATAAAAACGAAATTTTTTTACACTGACCATGGGTGAGCTAATAAAAGAACTGTTGGCATAAGGATATGTTCACATTACGGAGTTCAGCAAAAAAAAAATGTACTGCCTGAATGCCATTCCCTTTCCGCTTCTGTAAATCAGAAATTAGGCTAAATTTGAGCATATTTTTTTGTGCTGATTTTTTGGCGGAAATAAGCGCTGAAATTTAAACTCCCATTGACTTGTTCAATCTCGTCACACGTTCTGTCACACAATCAGAATTGAAAGCAATGGGAGTGTTCTTCAAGGTGAAATCCACTTGTGATTCCTTGAGGACATGCTTTGAGGATTTCGTCTTAATATTCCAATGTGTAAATGAACCCTAACTGTCCAATGAGGCATTGCCTGAAGTTCACCACCTTACTGCTGATTCTCTATGTGTCTGGACCTTCCTTTGTTTTCAATGGGAAGCAGCCTTCTATTGTTTCTTTTAATAGAGATCTGCCGCACTGTACACACTACTAAATTTTTGTTGCAGAATTTTCACAGTGGAATTTCCGGTGTTTGGGCTCTGTTAAAAGAATAATCATGTTCGGTGGAATTCCGTGCAGACTGCATTGACATCAATGGGACTGGTACATATCAGCACGGTCAATATTTCAGCACCTAGTGCACATTAAATCTCTACCCTGAATGACTCCAGGTAGAAATTCTGTAGTGTGAATGGGCCCTTAATATTCCAAACAGCAAATCTAATACAGTGGTCCCTCAACATACGATTTTAATCCGTTCCAAATGGACCATCGTTTGTTGAAACCATCGTATGTTGAGGGATCCGTGCAATGTAAAGTATAGGACAGTGGTCTACAACCTGCGGACCTCCAGATGTTGCAAAACTACAGCACCCAGCATGCCCAGACAGCCGTTGGCTGTCCGGGCATGCCTGGTGTTGTAGTTTTGCAACATCTGGAGGTCCGCAGGTTGTGGACCACTGTTAGAGGAAGTTGTACTCACCTGTCCCCGCTGCTCCGGACAGTCACCGCTCGTCACCGCTGCCCGGGATGTCGCCGTCCATCGCTGTCGCCGCGTCCCAGAGGTGTCCCCGACGCTCCGGCAAGGCCTCTGCTTCCCCGGCATCCTCGCTCTCTCCATCGCCGCCATCACGTTGGTGCGCACGCCGCTCCTATTGGATGACGGAACGGCGTGCGCAGCGACGTGATGAAGTCAATGGAGAGCGCCTACAATGCAGAGGATCCCGAAGAGGACGCACCGGAGCCCCGAGGACAGGTAAGTGATCATCAGCACGGGGCACCATAAACGGCTATCCGGTGGCAGCTGAAGCAGTCTGCGCTGCCGGATAGCTGTTTATGCGATGGCCCCGACATACAAAAGCATCGTATGTTGATGCTGCCTTCAACATGCGATGGCCTCTGAGAGGCCATCGTATGTTGAAATGATCGTATGTCGGGGCCATTGTAGGTCGGGGGGGTCACTGTATTAACAACTAAGATCAAATTGACTCCACCAACACCCATTTATAATATTAGATAATTATTTTAATGTTTGACTATAGTTTTATTCTTCATTTAGAAATGTTGTTACCAACACATTAATTAAACCGAATATTAACATAATAATATTGATACAAATGATGATAGAATAAATATATCAAATCCACAGCACAGCATGTTATGACATGTCATATTAAAAGAGAGATCTTGTATATAGACAGAAATGTCATTATACATCCAAGTAATGTCTCTGCAGCTCAGTGATGACAGCTGTGAGAGTATTATGGATCACTGCTTAATACAGCATGAAATGTTCCCTTCTCCCTATTACCTGCTATTGTTTGCAAAAGCCAGTGAGCCGTGAAGTCACTGACATATCACAATCATCCCATCAGGATGTTATAGCTTTATGCAGGATCTGATCATTGCGGCAAAAGGTAAAATCAGGTAAAAAGGGGGATGATAAGCAATGTCTTTTGTAAGAGGGTTTATGTCACGATGTCACTAAATCATCCACACATAGTTTCATGTGGTGCATTGACAATACTCATTTGTATTCTGTGAGATAAATGATACGAGTCTGAACATTGTCACAATAGATTTGTACAAAAGGTACACATTATGGAAAAGACAATGAAAGACAGAATGTAAAAGAGACACAATGTAGCAAAAAGATGGCTGGCACTTCAAGATGAAGATCACTGCTCTATGTGTAGATCCAGCAAGGATGGCTATGTGGAACACCTGTGTGGGCCTTCTGCGGTGCTGCCATGCGTGTCAAGTGGATCAATACAATGTAGGACTCGGAGAAAGAAAGAAGTACTGTCGCACTCACCGGTCCAGTTGTAACTTCTTTATTGAAGATGTTCAGCGGGTACACATGTCAGTAATGCGGGGGCACCTCCGTGGGATGGATGCTATCTTTTTCGTGTGCTATGCACACTTCGTCTGCCGACGCTCTGTCGGCAGCCAAAGTGTGCACAGCACATGAAACGGATACAACTGGACCGGTAAGTGCAACACTGCTTCTTTCTTTCTTCGAGTCCTACAGAATGTAAAAAGACTGTAACATTTACCAGAGGATCCAAAAACAATTCACACCCAATAGTGGTGGAGTGTAATCCAAAGGGGAGTTTTCCATTGGAATTATTTGTTAGGAACTGTAAACATTGTCAATGAATACTTGATCAGCCAAGCTTGTTATTGGATTAATATATTGTGTGCCGTCTCCTAGCCTGTGCTGTGTCGCAGTACATTGTATGTATGTTTATGACAATTGATTGCTAATGATTGTCCTACATTGTTGTCGGGCTACCTTATACGGAGCTCCATCGGCAAGTCTGTTGGAATGACGGAAGTTTAGTAGAGAAAAATTCCAGTAAATCCCTGACAAACCCCATTCAAGTCAATGGGATAAGTTGGGACCCAGGGGTGACCCGGTAAAGTCAGTTGTGCTCCACCCCATTTTACCAACAACAATTTAACCCAAAGGGTTAACAAAAACCTGGTATTCCATGTGCTAGAATAAAACTTAACTTTTATTATAGAAAAAAATGAAATAATGAAACTTGTGAGACACACAATTAAAATCACAACTCCATGTACATATCCAATCAAATGTGATATGTTAGATACACTATATAGTAATTTCTTAACTCCGACCTATAGAAAAAGTTTATATGTGTTTATCTGGGATGAACCATCCCCAATAAGCCTATAACAATCATTCAGTGATGGTATTAATTTGAATCCCTCCCAGGGTATAACCCTGTCTCATGGGAGTATGGATAATAAATGACCGTCATATATGAATCCTGAACAGTCATTTATTATCCATACTCCCATGAGACAGGGTTATACCCTGGGAGGGATTCAAATTAATACATCACTGAATGATTGTTATAGGCTTATTGGGGATGGTCCATCCCAGATAAACACATATAAACTTTTTCTATAGGTCGGAGTTAAGAAATCACTATATAGTGTATCTGACTAACATATCACAATTGATTGTGTATGTACATGGATTTGTGATTTTAATTGTGTGTCTCATAAGTTTCATTATTTCATTTTTTTCTATAATAAAAGTTAAGTTTTATTCTAGCATATGGAATACCAGGTTTTTGTTAACCCTTTGGGTTAAATTGTTGTTGGTAGCCCTATACCTGCCATGTGCTTTTTGGCCATCTTCTGAGTAGCATACCACCCCATTTTAGGGGCTGTTCGGTGCAAAAAAAAAAGAGCCGAACAGGTCCTTTACAGGAAGGAGCACAGCGGTTATGTAAACTTAGCCTATTAAATTTATTTTCAATAAAAATGAAAAAATAAATATAAACAAAAAACACGCTTGTTGTTCAAGGGTTATTTTTATCTTGTAAATTGATGGTATATTGTGTGGCAGTGTGGCAAGGAAAGGGTGTATTTCCCTTGCTAACTCTGGAGAATCCACCTGTGGTCTGATTAATGAGGTATCAGGAAGGGGAAGTGTGTTTAAAAGGAAAAGAAACAGAATAGTTGGGGCTCTCCCTTGGAATCAGTATGCTGGCTGTTAGAGGGGGAGACACATGGGCCCTGTTTAGGTAACACGCAGAAGGCGCTGCGAGTGGTCCAAGAAGTGGTGTGAACTGTGAGTAACAGGTTGCAGGAGACACATGTTTAACTGGCTGAGGGCAGCTCACCAGTTCGTAGTCAAGGCATGCTGATATGTGTAGTCAGTGACCAGACGATCTAGGACTTTATTTTGTTCCTGATTATGTTTTGTTTTTACCTGCAACCTGTGAAAATAAAGCTGGCGAGGAGCCAGACTTGTATGCGGAACTGTGGTCTGTGGTGTTATTGTGAGGAACGTGTCCCGTGGCTAGTGACCAGGACGATCCCAGAGCTAATCCCCAAGACGGTTCGTCACAATTGCCAGGATATCGCTAACTAGGTATAAACCTCTTTACTGATGCTGATGAATGAAGGGGCCGCAGTACTGGTTTCACTGTTTTCAAGTGAATGGGGCCACAATGCAGTAGCCTGCACAACCGGTGACCACTAGCACAGTACTGCTGCCCCTTCATTCTAAGGATCGTCCTAGGTGTTGGACCCTCAACAATTATAAAGTGATGTCATATCCTCAAAATTATTTTATTACTTTTCAAGATAGTAATAACCCTTAGTTTAGGTTCATACTGAGAAATCTCCTTCCTTCCTGAGGACGGTTGGCATCGACTGAATCGGTCGGCGATAGGATTGTTGTTAAAGTGTGCGCTCCGGTCCCCGTCCCTGGACCGGAGCGCCCGCCCCCTCGGCCTTTTGCCCCGGGATCCCGGCGTCTCCCGGTCAGTCACACTGACCGGGAGCCCGGGTTCCCTTGTGTCTGGTACACGGATGTCGTGACGGCTGGCCCCCGTTCATGCTCCGCGTCCCAGCTCCACTCACCTGGCTCCCTGCTCCTTGCGCCGTCCTTCTCTGCCTCCCGGCCGCCTTGAGTAAATTTAAAGGGCCAGCGCACCGGTAATTGGTGCGCTGGTTCCTCACTTCCCCTGCCTTCCCTATAAAAGGCACATGCCCCTTCCTGCTCTTGCCGGATCTTTGTGCCCTAGTGCCTCTGAGAAAGCGTTCCTATAGTGTGTATTGCCTTGCCTGTTGCCGAAACCGTTGCTACCGCCTACTCGCCTGTGAACCCTTACCGCCTGCCCTGACCTCTGCTACGTCCGACTACGCTCCTGCCTGCTCCCTGCGTACCACGCCATATCAGCTGCCTGAGAGGTCGAGTTGCTACTGGAGGATACGACCTGGTGGTTACCGCCGCAGCAAGACCATCCCGCCTTGCTGCGGGCTCTGGTGAAAAACAGTAACCACTTAGAACCGGTCCTCTGGTACAACCCGCGTCATCGCCTCTCAGATCCAGAGGATCCACTACCAGTCCAGCCGGTACGTGACAATTGTATGGACATTGCCGTCTGCACCTTGAGGCAATCATGTGTAAATGCTATTGCCACCGTATGTAAGGCATTTAATATACAAGGTATAGTAAGGAGGAAGAGAGGGAATGCAAATGTTGCCTCAGTGTTTACATTCAGCCATGTCACATGGGGCAGGGGGGTCCAGAGACTGTGTCACCAATTTCCCTATCAGTGCTGTATTGACCACTCCAGAGCCGTTTACCTGTATAATATCATGAGGCTTTATTCTGGGCTGCTTCATAAAGGTCTCCTATTTAAACCCAACCAGGTCTGTCACTCATGGGCCAAGTGTCAGCACACAGTTCACATTGCAGTTCCAAATCAAGTTTTATCCAGCCCATATTCCTGTGAACTATGATTCAAGAATATTCAATTCCTGTGAACTTTGCTTCCTGATTTCTTGTGCCCTAACACTTAGATTGTACATCTAGTACTTGTGTTACTACTCCTGGTCCTAGCTCCGAGCAATTCCCGACTACATTTCTCCTCAGATCCTTTTACCTGTGGTAGTACTCCTAGTATGGACTGATAGCTTCTTCTGACTACATTCTTGCCTAGATATTTGGATATTTCAACTGGTACTTGTAATAATACTCCAAGTCTACACTCCTGGCTACTGAATCTTATGACTTTGGTGTCCCGGTACCGTATGGTATACCGTACCTTGTGTGGTGGTCCCCAAAGTCAGAGTTACTTCGTTCCAGTAGCATCCTCCTAGTGGGATAGCCCCTGGTCGCCTCTTCCTTATTCAATTTTATGATGTCTACATGTATAAATAATTGTATGTTTAATTATCTGTATAGTGTCGCAGGACCTTAGGTCACATGACTAATGTTTATTCTAGTAAGGTATGTTGAAGGACCTTCCTAGGTCACGTGTGTGGTCACATGGTTAGACCATAATTTCTTGTAAAGTGAATGACAGATGGTATGGACCAGTGAGCTTAAGGCCAGCCCCTACCCATATAAGGGAGCTGCAACCTATGATCGCTCTCTTGGGTGCCGGACAATCAGAGAGAGAGGAGTTCCGTGTTACTTACAAAGACGAGCTTAGGCCTGAAGCCTGCCAGCCTCAGCCTGAATCTAATCGTGAGTTCCGATATCAATCCCTGCTAAAGCTAGTGTGACTGCTGGACCTAAACTCAATCCCCTAAATCCAGCGGAACAGCACTTAATCCTTTTCTAACCTCAGAACTCACGAGGTCCCAACCAACTGTCAGGATCTTAATAGACTCTTGTACAAAGACTGTTCCTGTTTAATGTTGCATAAAAGCTGCAGTAAAAGTTCTGACAGTTTTATAAAAACCTCCGGTTGTGGACAATCATTTATTATACCTCCCTATCGATCTTGGGACGGGTGGCGATAGGACAAGCATATACAGAGGAGCCCTCACCCTGGCATCACAAGTGATAAGGGTTAAACAAGCACCCTTTAGTTACCACACAGCTACACCCCATATACCCTACAACCCCAGGCTACCACATGACCATGTTACCATCCTGTGACTACTTTGCTTTCCTGGCTTCATGGTCCCGTCTTGGTGTCACATTTCTGTCCTCTTACAGTTCTGTGATCACATTCCAGTACTTTGACCACTTTCCTATTCTGTGACCATGTTCCTGACCTGGCTTTATATTCGTGTCCTTTGATCATGTTCCTGTCTTAGATATTCATTCTATGCCTGTGACCAGGGTCCAGTCATGTGGACGTTTCCTGTTGTTGGTACCATGTCTAAGAGCAAATTAAGGACTATTCTGATGACTGGGGATCAAACTGCTACAAAGTATATACTGTACCTCCTTGTGGGTTGAAAACCTGGGCATACTTTAAGGTGTCCATAACCTTTAACAACTGACATAAATATATTGGCCAGTAGCTCAATGACTTAACTCCCCCATGCACATGAATGTTCAGCATGGGTGGGTCAGCTCTCACAGTGGCTTGTCTCCCTAAAAGTAGAAGTTGCATTTTAACATGCATGATCCTTAACTCCTCTGACATCATCTACTAAGAAAGAGTTGTGAGACCTCTGATAGTGATTGTCCGGTCCTGCAAAAAACAAAACAAAAAAAAAAAAACAGCAGGTTCAGCCAACTTTAGCCTTTACAATCCAGTGTAGCCAGTGCAGACGTGGGGCATACCACTGATGGGCCGATCAGTGGTATGCCCCGTGTCTGAGAGTCTCACCGGCTCTCGCTCCCTGCCATGGATTTGTATTTTCCTGTATCTGCAGCATTTCTTGTGGAATAAAGCTTTCATCACGCTGAAGATTTGTCCGTATGATCAGTTTAAATTAAGTGAATGGAGCTAAGATGTATTACTATACACAACCAGAGTACATGTTTATTGGAAGAAATGAACTCTGTTTTTCTATTCCTGAATAACTCCTTTAAGTTTCCACTATCCGAGTCATGAGAAACATAACACGTTGAAGCAACATTTTAAATGCTGAAAGGAATTTTAAATGGAGAAAGGAAATAAATGTTAAATGCTTATTTATAGTAAAAAGGTAGTATTCATATTTAACATTAGCATTTCCAATAATGTTTGGTTTCTTGAAGAGTTTTTCATATAAAAAGACATAGATATAGAAGACAAAGTATAGTCAATAGTTATATACAGTAGTTTAGTAAAGTATACAAAAACAGTATCATTGGAATATAAGACTTGCAACTCAGGAGTTCCTATTTCCACAGAAGCAAATGACCAAAACCTTACAAAATAATTTTAAGATGTTACAATAGGACACAATTGATAATTTATGCCACTATGACTTTATTAATATAAATGCATTTTATTTTGTACTCTTTGTGGCTGTTTGCTGGGCAAAATAAACAGCTAGTATTGGAAAGCACCCTTTGCTACCTAATGTCTAATGTCTATGTTTACATGCACGGAGATTCCACAGCAGTCCAATTGTTTTCAATAGGATTCTGCTGCGCTGTGCACATAGCAGAATTTTCGCACCGGAAACATCTGGTGCGGAAATTCAAATTCAGGCGTCTGCAGAAAAAATTAGCATGTCGATTCTTTCTGCGGACAACACACGGAATGCATTGCCGTCCATGCAAGATTTTTCGTGCAAACATTCTGATGTATGAACATAGCCTAAGACTTTGTGGAAATCATGCAAATAATAGTCATCTAAGTGAACCCTGATGGACCACAATTGAAGTGAATGGGACCTGTCTGAATCCGTTGGTGTGACAACCTACATGCCAGCCCCGTTATGAGCATATGAAACAAAACTCCCTAACACTGATGTGAACATAGCCTAAATGAGACAGATGCAGTAACTAAATAAAATCTCCTCTGGATAAATCAAAATTATTTTTAAAGCATCAAAAATACACTAGACAGAAGAATGGAGACAGAAATACACTAGACAGAAGAATGTTATTTTGGCAGTGGGATGGGTTACCAAAAAAAACCTAAACTGGATAATAAAATTGTACCATATTTATCGGCGTATAACACACATTTTTTAGGCTAAATTTTTTTGCCTAAAGTCTATCTGCGTGTTATACGCCGATAAACTGTTTCTAGCCCCGCAGAAGCCGCTGCAGATCAATGATTTAAAGCGGGTGCTTTAAATCATTGAACTGCAGCGGCTTCTGTGGGGCTAAAGTCCCATTGCCGCTGCCCGATTCCCATCCCCGGTTTTATAGTTGCCTGTCCTGGGACCAGAGTCCCGCCACCACCGTCGCTGCCTAATTCCCTCCCCCATCCCCGGTTTTATAGTTGCCTGTCCTGGGGACCGCACTCCTTCAAGCTCCGGCGGCATCCTGCACTGTTGCTGTGCGCTGCACAATGACAAGTGACGTCCTCAACACGACATCACTGTCAGTGCGCATCGCACAGTGACAGCTCAGGCCGCCGCCAGAGAATGTACAGGGAAACAGTGGCCAGGCAATTTTGTCCTGGGCTTCAGTTTTGTTTAATCTGTTTGAAAGGACAAGGACAGTTCACAATCATCCAGCATCTCTGTTTGGATGCCGGATGATTGGACTCACCGAACCGGCACAGACAGGGGAACGCATCTTGCTGCATTTCCCTATCCGGCGATCACAAACAATGGACGCTAGATGATACACAACTGATGCACTTCTGGCATCAGTTGTGGCAAGTTTTGCCGAGTTTCACCAGAGCTGGATGCCGGATATATGTAACTCTAGCCTTAAAACACCCAAGATTGGCTAAGAGCAAAATGTTGGGACTATTGGGAAGTGGCCTTCTATGAGCCCTGATCTGAATCCTATTTAACATCTGTGGAAGGAGTTAAAACATACAGTCTGGAGAAACCACCTTCACACCTGAGACAGCTGGAGCGGTATATTATGAGGACTGGGCCAAGATACATGGAGACAAGTGCAGAAGTCTCATTGAGAGTTACCGATATCGCTTCATTGCAGTGACTGCCGCAAAAGGTAGTGAAACAAAAGATTAAAATGTACCTGTCACCAAATAAATTGTTCTAAACTAACTCAGGCTATGTTCCCTAACTACTCCTAACACCCCTCAAGCCCTTAAAAAAAATTCAGAGCTTTAAAAAGCTCTGTATCATACCTTTCTTCTTGCTCACATAGTGCAATTTCCCAGCAGGAGAAAGTGGGCGTTTTCCAGCAGGCATGACATCTCTGAAGCCTGCTGGGGGACCACTTCCACCCTCACATGGTTGCAGTGCTGTGATGAACAGAAGACCGCAGGCTCTGTGCATGTTTCAGTCAGTGCCGCTTTCTGTGGGAATCTGTGGAGCTTTCACTTTCTGTGCAGCTGTCAGTCATGCTCAGTGCAGAGAAACACGTCCTAAGTATGGACTCCTGCCAGGCCGGGAGGAGACCAAACTCACTGTATTAATTAAGGCAGGAAACAGAACAGAGCCACCTAGTGGCTGTTTTTTATATTACATTTTAAACATATTTATGTTGATAATTTTAAAAGCAAGTGAATGGGAAAGTGTCTGCTAATTATACAAGGAGCACTATATTAAAAGTTTTTTTTGGGGACAGGTACTCTTTAAGTTAAGGGGACCACCATTTTTGTCCAGAACAGTTTCATAATTTTGTTTTTCACAATGATTCTGTTGAACCACAATTCAAAAGCAATGTCTGATTTTCATCAGTTAATGTTCAATAAATTGTTATTCATTATTCTTTTGTAATTTTCAAGTTATTCCAGAGAGCATTGTAGGTTCTAATGTCTATTAACAAAAGGGGGCCAACAACTTTTCCATGTCTGTATGTCTTGGTTTGGGCCATCTTGTTGCTTATATCTTTGAGCTTAAAAACATAGTTCATCTAATGAGCTGGAATCATAATAACAAGCTTGCATCAGGCCAGCCATATGTCTTTAATACAATTCTTTTTAATAATACCAATATTATAGCACATTTGTATTAGTTATATGTAAATGGGCACATCACAATATAAAGGTAAGCGTATGAATATGATCTTGTCTTCCTCATTATTTGCCTCAGGGTTGGAGAAGAACAGATAGCAGTGATTGTATAACACTTACGGCAGAACACAGATCCTTAGTGTTGTCTGAAGAGCATACTTCAGTTGTAAGGAACAATGCTACTCTTCAAGAATTGAGATTTGGTGAGATTATAAGAAAACAGACAGCAATGGGAATTATTGCACATAAAATACACAAAGTTCCCATTGTGATGCCTAATAACTTAAAGACATACCTAATGTTCAACCTTTGTCTAACTCAGTTACCTCTACATCTGCTATTTCTAATTGTATTACAGTCTGGAGTAATATAACTAGAAAATAAATGGGGGGGGGGGGGCAAAAAGACAATATTAGTGAGCGAAGACTCGAAAGGGACAATATTACTGACTAGGCTCTATAAGGAAGCAGTGCATTTTGGGGCACTATTACTGTATGGGCTACTGTGGATGGATTTTTGGTGTTGAAGTGTTGTGAGGGGGCAGAAAAATGTAGGAGCCTGAGATGTTTATCTGGCAGATTTTGGTGATATAGGTTCTAGCTGTAAAACATTATCACCACAGTCTTGGTCATCTCTTAGTCACTAAATGTAAGTGAAATGCAATCACTAATTGTCTGCACATCCAGTATAGAGCTGATATCTAGTATATATGGTTACTATATGAGGAGGAATGTTGGTTTTAGTATGGCGGTTCTTTTTTCAGTAAGTGTTAATATGGTTTTGATGTGGCAGTGGTATTTGGCCCTTTTATAGTGTGGTTTTGGTAATGTTAGTCCACTACTGAAAGCTTGTGCAATAGGCATTTGAACATCAAAACTAGATTATGCATAGAACAAAGGAAAAAGGTGGCCTAGTCTAAAGAACCAATATTTCTCTTAAAGGGGTACTCCAGTGGAAAAAAAAAATTTAAATCAACTGGTGGCAGAAAGTTAAACATATTTGTAAATTACTTCTATAAAAAAAATGTTTAATCCTTACAGTACTTATCAGCCACTGTATGCTCCAAAGGAAGTTCTTTTCTTTTTGAAATTCCTTTCTGTTTGATCACAGTTCTCTCTGCTGACACCTCTGTCCATTTTAGGAACTGTCCAGAGTAGGAGAAAATCCCCATAGCAAACCTATCCTGCTCTGGAAAGTTCCTAAAATGGACAGAGATGTTAGCAGAGAGCACTGTGGCCAGACTGAAAGGAAATTCAAAAAGAAAATAACTTCCTGTGGAGCATATAGCAGCTAAGTACTGGAAGGATTAATATTTTTTTAATAGAAGTAATTTACAAATATGTTTAACTTTCCGGCACCAGTTGATTAAACATTTTTTTTTACAGTGCATTACCCCTTTAATCCCTTAAGGACCCAGCCAATTTTCACTGTAGGACCCGGCCATTTTTTGCACATCTGACCACTGTCACTTTAAGCATTAATAACTCTGGGATGCTTTTACCTTTCATTCTGATTCCAATTTTTTTTTTTTTTTTTTTTGTGACATATTCTACTTTATGTTAGTGGTAAAATTTTGTCGATACTTGCATCATTTCTTGGTGAAAAATTTAAAAATTTGATGAAAAAATTGAAAATGTAGCATTTTTTTTTACTTTGAAGCTCTCTGCTTATAAGGAAAATGACTATTCCAAATAAATTATATATTGATTCACATATACAATATGTCTACTTTATGTTTGCATCATAAAGTTGACATGTTTTTACTTTTGGAAGACATCAGAGGGCTTCAAAGTATAGCAGCAATTTTCCAATTTTTCACAAAATTATCAAAATTTTACAGAGACCAGTTCTGATTTGAAGTGGATTTGAAGGGCTTTCATATTAGAAATACCCCATAAATGACCCCATTATAAAAACTGCACCCCTCAAAGTATTCAAAATGACATTCAAAAGGTTTGTTAACCCTTTAGGTGTTTCACAGGAATAGCAGCAAATTGAAGGAGAAAATTCAAAATCTTCATTTTTTTACACTGGCATGTTCTTGTAGACCCAGTTATTGAATTTTTACAAGGGGTAAAAGGAGAGAAATCTTCCTAAAATGTGTAACCCAATTTCTCTCGAGTAAGGAAATACCTCATATGTGTATGTCAAGTGTTCGACAGGCGCAGTGGAGGGCTCAGAAGGGAAGGAGCGACAATGGGATTTTGGAGAATGAGTTTTTCTAAAATGGTTTTTGGGGGGAATGTCACATTTAGGAAGCCCCTAAGGTGCCAGAACAGCAAAAAAAAAAAAACAACAACACATGGCATACTATTTTGGAAACTACACCCCTCAAGGCACATAAGGGGTCCAGTGAGCCTTAACACCCCACAGATGTTTGTCGACTTTTCGTTAAAGTTGGACGAGTAAATGATTTTCACAGAATTTAATAAGGGGTGCAGTGAGTATTTACACCCCACTGGCGTTTGACAGATCTTTGGAACAGTGGGCTGTGCAAATAAAAAATTTCATTTTTCATTTTCACGGACCACTGTTCCAAAAATCTGTCAGACACCTATAGGGCGTGAATTCTGACTGTACCCCTTATTACATTACATGAGTGCTGTAGTTTCCAAAATGGGGTCACATGTGGGGGGGTCCATTGTTCTGGCACTATGGGGGCTTTGTAAACACACGTGGCCTTCAATTCCGGACAAATGTTCTCTTCAAAATCCCAATGGTGCTCCTACTCTTCTGAGCATTGTAGTGCACCAGCAGAGCACTTTACATCCACATATGGGGTATGTTCTTACTCTGAAGAAATGGGGTTACAAATTTTGTGGGGCTTGTTTCCTATTTTCCCTTGTGAAAATAAAAAATTAAGGGTAACACCAGCATTTAAGAATTTTCATTAAACACCTGTGGGGTGTTAAGGCTCACTATACCCCTTGTTACGCCTAGCGCTCCGGGTCCCCGCTCCTCCCCGGAGCGCTCACAGCGTCTTTCTCCCTGCAGCGCCCCGGTCAGTCCCGCTGACCGGGAGCGCTGCACTGTCATGGCCGTCGGGGATGCGATTCGCACAGCGGGACGCGCCCGCTCGCGAGTCGCATCCCAGGTCACTTACCCGTCCCGGTCCCCTGCTGTCTTGTGCTGGCGCGCGCGGCTCCGCTCTCTAGGGCGCGCGCGCGCCAGCTCTCTGAGACTTAAAGGGCCAGTGCACCAATGATTGGTGCCTGGCCCAATTAGCTTAATTGGCTTCCATCTGCTCCCTGGCTATATCTGATCTCCTCCCTTGCACTCCCTTGCCGGATCTTGTTGCCTTGTGCCAGTGAAAGCGTTTAGTGTGTCCAAAGCCTGTGTACCTGAACTTCTGCTATCCATCCTGACTACGAACCTTGCCGCCTGCCCCCGACCTTCTGCTACGTCTGACCTTGCCTCTGCCTAGTCCTTCTGTCCCACGCCTTCTCAGCAATCAGCGAGGTTGAGCCGTTGCTAGTGGATACGACCTGGTTGCTACTGCCGCAGCAAGACCATCCCGCTTTGCGGCGGGCTCTGGTGAAAACCAGTAGCCTCTTAGAACCGGTCCACTAGCACGGTCCACGCCAATCCCTCGCTGACACAGCGGATCCACAACCCGTAAGCCGAATCGTGACAGTAGATCCGGCCATGGATCCCGCTGAGGTGCCGCTGCCAAGTCTCGCTGATCTTCCCACGGTGGTCGCTCAGCAATCGCAGCAGATTGCCCAACAGGGACAGCAGCTGTCGCAGTTGACCGCCATGTTACAGCAACTTCTGCCTCTGCTACAGCAGCAACCATCTCCTCCGCCAGCTCCTGCACCTCCTCCGCAGCGAGTGGCCGCTCCTAGCCTCCGCTTGTCCCTGCCGGACAAATTTGATGGGGACTCTAAACTCTGCCGTGGATTTTTGTCTCAGTGTTCCCTGCATATGGAGATGTTGTCGGACTTGTTTCCTACAGAACGGTCTAAGGTGGCGTTTGTAGTAAGCCTTCTTTCAGGAAAGGCCTTGTCTTGGGCCACACCGCTCTGGGACCGCAATGATCCTGCCACAGCCTCAGTCCAGGCCTTCTTCGCTGAAGTCCGGAGTGTCTTCGAGGAGCCAGCCCGAGCTTCTTCTGCCGAGACTGCCCTGTTGAACCTGGTCCAGGGTAATTCTTCAGTGGGCGAGTACGCCATCCAATTTCGTACTCTTGCTTCCGAGTTATCATGGAATAACGAGGCTCTCTGCGCGACCTTTAAAAAAGGCCTATCCAGTCGCATCAAGGATGTGCTGGCCGCACGAGAGATTCCTGCCAACCTCCAAGAACTCATCCATTTGGCTACCCGCATTGACATGCGTTTTTCTGAGCGACACCAAGAGCTCCGCCAGGAAAAAGACTTAGATCTCTGGGCACCTCTCCCACAGCATCCTTTGCAGTCTACGCCTGGGCCTCCCGCCGAGGAGGCCATGCAAGTGGATCGGTCTCGCCTGACCCAGGAAGAGAGGAATCGCCGTAGGGAAGAAAATCTCTGTCTTTACTGTGCCAGTACCGAGCATTTCTTGGTGGATTGCCCTATCCGTCCTCCACGTCTGGGAAACGCACGCACGCACCCAGCTCACGTGGGTGTGGCGTCTCTTGGTTCCAAGTCTGCTTCTCCACGTCTCACGGTGCCCGTGCGGATTTCTCCTTCAGCCAACTCCTCCCTCTCAGCCGTGGCCTGCTTGGACTCTGGTGCCTCTGGTAATTTTATTTTGGAGTCGTTTGTGAATAAATTCCGCATCCCGGTAACCCGTCTCGTCAAGCCGCTCTACATTTCCGCGGTCAATGGAGTCAGACTGGATTGCACCGTGCGTTACCGCACAGAACCCCTCCTGATGTGTATTGGACCCCACCACGAAAGGATTGAGCTTTTCGTTCTCCCCAACTGTACCTCTGAGGTCCTCCTCGGTCTGCCATGGCTCCGCCTTCATTCTCCCACCCTTGATTGGACCACCGGGGAGATCAAGAACTGGGACTCTGCCTGCCTTAGGAAGTGCCTCTCCCCCCCTCCCAGTCCCGTCAGGCAAGCCTCTGTGCCTCCTCATGGCTCCCGTCCTTGTGTCACCCTGCCCCGTGCCAAGCTTCACCCTCTGCCCTCCCTCCCCATTCCAACTCCTGCTGCACTGCCTGCCGTTGAGGAAACCCTCCATTCTTTCCCGGTGTCCTCATCCCAGGGGAGGCAGTTACCGGACAAAAAAAAGGGGAGACCTAAGGGGGGGGGGGTACTGTTACGCCTAGCGCTCCGGGTCCCCGCTCCTCCCCGGAGCGCTCACGGCGTCTTTCTCCCTGCAGCGCCCCGGTCAGTCCCGCTGACCGGGAGCGCTGCACTGTCATGGCCGTCGGGGATGCGATTCGCACAGCGGGACGCGCCCGCTCGCGAGTCGCATCCCAGGTCACTTACCCGTCCCGGTCCCCTGCTGTCTTGTGCTGGCGCGCGCGGCTCCGCTCTCTAGGGCGCGCGCGCGCCAGCTCTCTGAGACTTAAAGGGCCAGTGCACCAATGATTGGTGCCTGGCCCAATTAGCTTAATTGGCTTCCATCTGCTCCCTGGCTATATCTGATCTCCTCCCTTGCACTCCCTTGCCGGATCTTGTTGCCTTGTGCCAGTGAAAGCGTTTAGTGTGTCCAAAGCCTGTGTACCTGAACTTCTGCTATCCATCCTGACTACGAACCTTGCCGCCTGCCCCCGACCTTCTGCTACGTCTGACCTTGCCTCTGCCTAGTCCTTCTGTCCCACGCCTTCTCAGCAGTCAGCGAGGTTGAGCCGTTGCTAGTGGATACGACCTGGTTGCTACTGCCGCAGCAAGACCATCCCGCTTTGCGGCGGGCTCTGGTGAAAACCAGTAGCCTCTTAGAACCGGTCCACTAGCACGGTCCACGCCAATCCCTCGCTGACACAGCGGATCCACAACCCGTAAGCCGAATCGTGACACTCCTTGTTACATTCCGTGAGGGGTGTAGTTTCCAAAATGGGGTCACATGAGGGAATTTATTTTTTTGCGTTTATGTCAGAACTGCTGTAAAATCAGTCACCCCTGTGCAAATCACCAATTTCGGCCTCAAATGTACATAGTGTGCTCTCACTCCTGAGCCTTGTTGTGCACCAGCAGAGCATTTTAAGCCCACATATGGGGTATTTCCGTACTCAGGAGAAATTGCGTTACAAATTTTGGGGGTCTTTTTTTCCTTTTAACACTTAAAAAATGAAAATAAAAAGTATGGGACAAATTTTTTTTTTTACACTGACAGGCTGGTGTAGCCCCCAACTTTTCCTTTTCATAAGGGGTAAAAGGAGAAAAAGCCCCCCAAAATTTGTAGTGCAATTTATCCCGAGTACGGAAATACCCCATATGTGGCCCTAAACTGTTTCCTTGAAATACGACAGGGCTCCGAAGTGAGAGAGCGCCATGCGCATTTGAGGACTAAATTAGGGATTGCATAGGGGTGGACATAGGGGTATTCTACGCCAGTGATTCCCAAACAGGGTGCCTCCAGCTGTTGCTAAACTCCCAGTATGCCTGGACAGTTAGTGGCTGTCCGGAAATGCTGGGAGTTGTTATTTTGCAACAGCTGGAAACACTGCCGTACAATAAGTTTTTCATTTTTATTGGGGGGGGGGGGGGCGGGGACAGTGTAAGGGGGTGTTTATGTAGTGTTTTTCCCTTTATTATGTGTTAGTGTAGTGTTGTGTTTTTAGGGTACATTCGCACTGGCGGAGGTTTACAGTGAGCTTCCCGATAGAAATTTGCGCCGTGGCGAAAAATTTGCTGCAGCTCATGCTTGAAGCAGGAAACTTACTGTAAACCTGCCCGTGTGAATGTACCCTGTATGTTCACATGGGGGGGGGGGGGGAACAAACCTCCAGCTGTTTCAAAACGATAACTCCCAGCATGTACTGACAGACCGTGCATGCTGGGAGTTGTAGTTTTGCAACAGCTGGAGGCACACTGATTGGAAAACCTTCAGTGACCTCCTGGGCATGCGGATTCCATAAACTGATAAGGCAGTCACACTATGGAACGCACAAGGCGAAGCTTAGTATGCACATGGCAAACACTATTATGAATATCCTATCAGTTTGCAGAACGGAGTTGTGGACGCTAGAGAAAGGACGCTAGATTCAGATTGAAACCGCTGCCACTCGAGATGGGATCTCTACACAGGGGAATGCCAAGGGTGTGAGCCTTATCATCTACCTCATCTTATCTCTCTCCTGATGACCCGTGATGGAAGAAACGCGTTGAGAGTCTATTCAATATCATTGACATCAGCCTGCATAAGTATACGCTTTAAATATCTTCATACCCCATAATGTGTTTATGTGGATCTGGAATTACTAGGTACACTGTGGAATGATATCATCTCTCGGCACAGTGTCCCTATGAGAAAAGGAAAAATCTTTGACAGGGATAGGTATATAATTCCTGTGCCTCATGTTGGTATTTTTTACAGATTGATGGTCTGCAATATTTGCTTATATTAGCTGTTTGCATAATCTAATGACTACCAATATTATCTCTATGGGCCAAATATAATTGTTAATGTCTGCTAACAGCATGCATGTGGCATATATGTGGCCTGCACTATCGGTTTGCATTTTGACTCCACTAGCATACTGGTTGTGGCTTTAATGCGTGTTGCTATATATCTGTATACATGTGGCTTGCACTATCTGTCTGCATCTTTTCTCTGCTAGCATGTTTTTTGTGGCTTTAATGTATGTTGCCATATATCTTGTTTTTTCGGCATCTTGTTGATATCTAGGATTGGTGCATAAAGGCATATTGTGATATTTTCTTAATGCCAACATTTACAGCAGACAGTTTACTAGCTTTTTGTTTTCCTCTTCTCTGTGCGATAAATGTGATACACGATTATAGACATCTTTAACCCCTTAAGGACCAATGCAAATAAACCTGTACGCCCCTGAAAGACCAGGCCTGTTTTTTCAAATCGGGGATGTCTGTCTTTATTAGAGAATAACTCTGATAACGTTTTGCCAATCACGATAATTCTGACATTGTTTTTTTGTCACAAGTTGTCCTTCATGTACATAGTAAAAGTAAGCCGATATCATTTGTAGTTTTTTTTTACAATGCAAAAAATCATGAAATTTTTACAAAAAATTACGATTTTTTGCTATTTTAACACTAATAGGTTGCATATATTTATACTTGCTGACCAAATAGTTTATGAAACTTATACTTTCAGATGTCTACTTTATTTTGACGTCATTTTTTTGTTTTTAATTAACATTTTAAATTAGTTAGAAGCCTAACAATTTAACTTGAAATTTTGAAAATTTTGAAAATTTGAAAAGTACATCTTTTTTTGTGTGCTATGCAAGGTTTGCAGAAATTAAAAGGTAGTAGAACATAGGAACACCCCCCCCCCAAATTACCCCATTTTAAAAACTAGACCCCTAAAGGTATTCGCTAGGGGGTACAGTGAGTATTTTAACACCATAGTTTTTTGGCAGGAATTATTACAAAGTCAGTGTTAAAAATTCGAAATTTGCAATTTTTCACAAATGCATCATTTGGGGGGCATATTTTTTGTACATCGCTTCTGATATTGAAAGAAATGCACCCTATATTTTATTTAGCTGCTTGTCCCATGTTCGGAAATACCCCCGCTTTGGCCATATATGGTTCCTTGGCCACGTGGTAGGACTCAGAAGGAGAGGAGCGCCATTTGGCTTTCAGGGCAGAACAGTACCCCCACCCCCACAAGTGACCCGATTTATATACCGCACCCCTACAAGTTATTGGCTGGACCAGGGACCTCTCTGATTGGTCCTTGGTCGGCTGGCAGTATAACGCGTCTGTCTGTGACAGTTAAGGCTCCTGATGGATATATCCACCATGTTGTGGGAATAAGCACCCGCTCATGGCGAATATATCCATCACTGCTGCGGCTGGGTAGCTCAGTGTGTCCGCTCATGACTGCCGGCGGGAAATCCACCGCTATGAGTGGACACACAAAGCTACCCAGCCGCAGCAGGGAGCTCATTACCGTGACTGCTGCATAATGTGTAGGATCACATGGTGGACATCCGCAGCATATTACATGCTGCGGATGTCCGCCAATGCGATCCTACACATTATGCATTTTTTTTTATTAGATTCATTTAATAAATGTATTTTTAATATTTTTTTTTACACTTTTATTACATTTTTATTTATTTTTACACTTTTATATATTTATTTATTTTTACACTTTTTAATGCTTTGGAATACTTAGTATTTCAAAGCATTGCAGTTATATGCTGCCTGCCAGTTTTCACTAGCAGGCAGCATATTAGGACGTGCCTCTGACACCAGCATATTAGGACGTGCCTCTGTCTTTGTAGGACCCCCGGCTGCCCAGGTATGCAGCAGCACCCCGCGATGCTCCGGGGTGCTGCAGGAGAGACAGAGGGAGCCCCTTCCCTCTGTCAGAACTCCTTACAGCGCGCGGTCACTTCTGACCGCGGCTGTAAGGGTTAAACTGTCAGGAGTGAAGTGAACTTCACTCCCGGCAGTGCGGCCACACACAGCACCCCGCGATCGCGCTGCGGGGTGCTGCAGAGGAGACAGAGGGAGCCCCCTCTCTCTATCAGAATTCCTTACAGCGCGTGGTCACTTCTGACCGTGGCTGTAAGGGTTAAACTGCCGGGAGTGAAGTGAACTTCACTCCCGGCAGTGCGGCAGGTTCCGGCCAGCCGCGTATTACACACAGCACCCCGCGATCGCGATGCGGGGTGCTGCAGAGGAGACAGAGGGAGCTCCCTCCCTCTGTCAGAATTCCTTACAGCGCGCGGTCACTTCTGACCGCGGCTGTAAGGGTTAAACTGCCGGGAGTGAAGTGAACTTCACTCCCGGCAGTGCGGCAGGTCCCGGCCAGCCGCGTATTACACACAGCACCCCGCGATCGCGATGCGGGGTGCTGCAGAGGAGACAGAGGGAGCTCCCTCCCTCTGTCATAACACTTACAGCCCGCGGTCATTTCCGACCGCAGCTGTAAGGGTTAAAACTGCCGGGACCGAAGTTTACTTCGGTCCCGGCAGTGCAGCAGGGTCCCGGCTGTGTGATACAGCCGAGTCCCTGCCGCGATCTCGTGGGTGCACTGGGCAGCACCCACGAGAATAATGGACGAGTATAGACGTCCAGGTGCGGGAACGGCCGCCAACCTGGACGTCTATACTCGTCCATGGTCGTTATCGGGTTAATGTGTACTATATCCAGATCCCATCGCTATTTTTTCCACAGCCGCACGCTATACACTTGTACATAGTGTCAATTTCATCTTAGACACTATGGCCCAGATTTATCAAACTGTGCGAGAGAAAAAGTGGAGTGATTTTCCCACAGCAACCAATCCCAGCTAACGATCTGAGGTAAAGTGAAAGCTGAGCTGTGATTGGTTGCTGTGGGGAAATCACTCCACTTTTTCTCTCACACAGTTTGATAAATCTGGGCCTATATTATCTAATATAGGGGCATTGCCTATAGCAATGTGAGTTATTTGACAGCATTAACCCTTTGTACACCTCTCAGGAATTAATATAGACCTGTGGTACCCTGGAGTAGGATATCTTGTACTAACTGTTGACACGTAGCCGTAGGGATTGGCCCGGCTAGTTAGTTAGCATACCTCTTAGTAAATAAGTCAGCGTACCGTGGGTTAAGGACAGTGAGTGGTAGCTAGGTTCCGATGCAGGACCGTCCTTACTAGGACGACAATTCCGCCTAGGAATAGGGCCTAGAACAGAAATAAGTGTAGGGAGTGATAGGCTCCTGGCCCTGGCCTCCCAGATGTCTCTCACTGTATCCCTTCCTGAGTCATCTGGGGTAAGGGTATGATAGATACATCTTTGTGTATACTATACCTACGCTCATTTTGTAAATGTTATCATTATCTTGTGGTATAATCTATATTCATCTGTTGTTTTTGGGGTGGACTGGTACGGACTGTGTTATGTGCTTTATCAGACATATCAGAAGAACCATCAAAGTGTTCATCCACCCTGTTATATATTTTTTTGTATTTGTATATTGATTTGTGGTACCCCTTGTTTTATGGGCTTGTGATGAAAGTTAGACTTTAATAAGTCTATTTTTCTGTGAAAATAATTAACATTCTAGGGCCAGATACCACAGTACAACTGCAGAGATCTTGTGGAGTCCATGATGGCAGCATGACAGGTGTAACACTCATGTTTCTGAAGACAGGAACCCCAGTGGATGTGGATCCGCTGGACCTGTGTGGCAGATGACTCGGACCATACCAGGGAGCGGAGTCTAAGGTGCCGCTGGTTTTCACCAGAGCCCGCCGCAAAGCGGGATGGACTTGCTGCTGCAGGCAACACCCAGGTCGCTACCTCTGGCATGGCTCGACCACACAGGTGGCTGAGGAGATGCCAGGCACAGGAGGGATAAGGCAGCTCGTAGTCAGGATAGAAGAAGGTACGGGCAGGCAGCACAGTAGCATAGTCAGGACGTAGCAGGAGGTCAGTAGGCAGGCGGCAGAGGAGCAAGGTCAAGTCACAAAGCAAGAGATCAGATACACGGCAAGACAATAATAGGAATGCCTTCTCTCAGACTCAAGGCAACAAAGATCCGGCAGGAAACTGAGGAGGGTGGAGGAATTTATAAATGAGCCACAGGTGGATTACACTAATAAGCATACTGGCCCTTTAAATCTTAAAGCTCTGGCGCGCGCGTGTCCCTGTCCCCAGAGAAGCAGAGGCAGGAGAAACACCCAAAGAGTGACGGACTGGGGCTACAGCAGGTAAGGGGACCATGCGCTTAAGGCCAGCGTGTGCGGCCGGAGCGCATAACATAACGTCAGGAACCTACACAATGGACAGACTGTTGTATAATGGTGTGTTCATATCCATTTTATGAATTCAATTTTTCTGTTCCATCATATAAACAGAGAACTAAAATTCAGCTCTGATGGAGCCATCATATTATGGATTAAAGCTGCACCCCACTGACTTATAATGGAGCCAGGTTCAAAGTAGACAGACTAGATGGGCCAAATGGTTCTTATCTGCCAACATATTCTATGTTTCTATGAGATGTCCATCATTTTGCTGAAAAAAAGACAATTCCCCATGATATCCCCTATCCTGTGTGACCTACGGGTTTGGCTTTGGGACAAATTTGGGCCAAATCTAAGTATTCCCCTGGTTTTCACCTTTTATCCCAGTCCTGGATGCTGAAACTGCAGGGGAGATACCACGTCGCTTCCACAAGAGTCAGGTGGCAGCTGGCCAAGCAGGCAAAATTTCCCTGGTTTCAAGCACCAGGGAAATAGTCAGGAAGGGGTGGCTGACACTGGAGATGGTATTAGTATAGCACAGCAGATTCAGATCTGAAATGGTGTTATAGCAGCACAGAGAGGGGCGTAGCTATAGAGGTAGCAGAGGTAGCAGTCGCATCGGGCCCCTGGTGGCTAAAGGGGCCCATAAGCACATGTTCCCCATAGGAGATTAGTATTATAATTGGCATATGGTGCCCTGTTGCAGATTTTGCATCAGGGCCCAGAAGCTACAAGCTTGTTCTCTGAGCACAGAGCCTATGAAACAGCAGAGCTGAGAAGCTCAGATGCCACCAGGTGATGCAGCCTTGATAAGAGTTCAGGAGGCAGGGATTGGAGGAGCACAGAGATACTGTAATGTATGCACTGGCTCTAAAAGAGGAGGTGTGTGCACACATGTGGTTCCTACAGGGCATGCCAGAAACTGTTGCAGCATGCAACAGTGCAGGAGAGAGGGACCTCCAGAGCCTACAGTGAGGCGGGGGAGCTGCATTCACGTCACAGTACTAGTAAGCAGTGGTACACACTGCACACAGCCGGATTCCAACCACTGACAACAATGGATTACCCCTTTAATTTCATCCCTGTAGCCTAAAAACAGTCAACAATGTCAAATTTTTATCCTGATTCTAATGTGAAACATCGAGAAGAAGAGCAGACAAGTATCATTTCACATTGTACACACATACGTTAGATGTCAAGGTTAGGAATAGAGATCTGAGAACTCACTAACCTCAAGGCCATTTAGTGCATACACTGTACTCAGATACAGTAATAATTCACTAGGAGAAGGTCAAACATTGACATCAGTAGTTGGTAACAGCTATAGGCATGCTAACTTTTGGAAGGGCTAAAGATGATATATTGCTTTTTTGCTCTTGTACTGTAGATGTGCAGGCTTAGTGGGGTTTTTGAAAATAAAATCATGCATTTTGAATTGAGTTTAGTTGATAAAGTTCAGATGTGCTTGGTTACATTGGCTCAGAATGAATTATATATATATATATATATATATATATATGTGTGTTCATCAAAAACAGAATCCCTTTGAAACATATTACAGCTTTAACAGCAGACCTATCAGCAGGCCATGACTGTAAAGGGCTCCTGACCCTGAATCTGTGCATTCCTTTGTTTTGATAATTGACCCCTCCAATGGCAAGATATCATGCTGTGAATGTATATGCAAATTAGCCTTAAAGGAGTAGTCCGGCACGCATTTTTCTTATTTTATCCGGTCCGGGCTGCAAAAAAAAAAAGAAAAAAACTTTCTCTTGCCTACGTGCCCCTGCTGCTCTGCTACAGGTGTCCGGTTCCGGGCTATTTGCTTCTTACCTCCTGTTAGCCCGCACGTCACACGTAGCTTCAGCCTATCACCGTCCGCAGTGATGTCCCGCCTCGGTCGGTGATAGGCTGAAGCTCCGTGTGAGGTGCCAGGCTAACAGGAAGTAAGAAGAAAACAGCCCGGTGACCGAACAACTGTACTGGAGCTCCGGGGGCACGTAGGCAGGCAAGAGAAAGTTTGTTTTCTTTTTTTTTTGCAGCCCGGACAAGATAAAATAAGAAAAGTGTGCACCGGACTACTCCTTTAAAGGTCCACTTGTTAGCAACAACACTTAGGGGAGGTTACAGGCAAGTGAATGGATAGACTTTGCAATGTTTTTGTAGCCTAGAGAGACACCCTCTGGGATTTTAAAGCTAATTTGGATTTCAATTCAAACGATGATATCTTGGCGCTGGAAAGGTCAGTTATCAAAATAAGGTATGCACGGATTCTGGGTCAAAAGCCCTATGGCCTTGGTTTATACACCAAAACCCGGTTGACCAGTCTGCTTTAACTCCTAGAGGAGGTAGGGTGTACCGGTCTATGAAACATGCTTAGTGCTGAGCGCTCTTCATATGCAGTTGCTCCTAGCTGCTGTCAGCAGCCAGGACCAATGGGTTAATGCTGAACATTACCAATCAGGGTGATTTCTGGCATTAACCTGTAGGGGCCTTGAATGACTAAACTCCATTACACTGTACTTCTATTGAGAAAGTCCCACAGACTGTCATGCATCTTTCATCCACAAGATGTCACTGTTGTTGTAAGTGAGAATAAGACACAGTTGTTGTTGTTGCTTTAAGAGAAGAGATCTTTCTGGAGAGGAGGAGGAGCAGGAAGTTCCTGGGACTGTGCAGTGTTCGGCTCTCTATGGCTGTGCAGAGCTGAGGAAAGAGTCTGGATAAAGTGGCCTTGAAAGGGCATATAGACTGTGTAATCCAGGGACTGAGCAACAGGATCCTGCCAGAGGAAACAGAGCTGAACTGTGATGCTACAGGCTGCAGCTGAGAACCAGAGAACACCTCAAGCAAGTTACAGAGCAAGGGACCAGACTGCAGTGACCTCCAAGTGACAGAACAAGATAAGCAACCTGCAAAGAAACCCAGACCAGTGCATAAGAGACTGCAGCTGTAGACAGCAAGGGAGAGACCCAGAGACCTGACTGCAACCACCATCACAGAGACTGAGATAAAGAACCTGTGGCCTACAGAACTGTGAGTGTGCACCAGTGCTGACCTGTGGTAGGACATAGAGCAGGTTCCCTTAGACAGTACGTTGCAGCAACATGTCCCGGTTAGCGGGAATCAGATAGGATTATATAGTAGAGTAGCCTGTATTTCTGTGTGTGCGTTGGCGGGAGTGCCATTTTATGTATCACGTTGCAGTTAACTTTGCTGTAAATCTATGTAAACTGTTATTTCTGTCAACATCATTCTCCGGCCATTATGCTCTGTTGGTTAATAAAACCGGTTTCTGCTCCAGTCTCATTGTCTGCTGTACCGTACTTGAATCCTGCACTGCGGTCCCCTACTCTGACCGCTACAAACCCTTTAGACATCACAATCAACTTGCGGTGCTAAAAGTGCCAAAATCCAGTTGCTGGTTAATTCAGGGTTCTGTTTGGAACCATCGCAGCAAAATCGCAGGGTCCCTATCAACTGAGAGGATGGGCAGTGGTTCCTTACCTAGCTCCATCAGATTGGCCCTCACAATGTGAAGGCAGCCTTAGCAACCTGTAAAAGTGGAGCTCTGGTAATACTGCTCAATACAGTGCTATAGCAAAGCATTGTTCAGTCTTTGCAATTGAAACATTGCAGGTATAAGTGGGGACTGAAAAAATATATATATATATTTGTATATCTATCAACAGGTTACCATCATACTGTTACTGACCGCATCTTGTATACTGACCAATATTACTAGAATACAAGGAGGAATATTATCACCACACAACCAGCTAGGTAGGTAGGTAAGTAGCTATGTAAGTAGGTAGCAAGCTAGGTAGGTAGCTAAGTAGGATGCATATATATATATATATATAGGTAGGTAGGTAGGCAGGTAGCTATATAACTAGCTAGGTAGGCTGTTAGCTAGGTTGGTAGATAGCTAGCCATGTAGGTAGATAGCCAAGTAGGATAGAAGCTAGGTAATCAGGTAGCTAGATAGGTATATATTTTCAAGTAGGTAGATAGCCAGGTAAGTAGAATGGTAGTTAGGTAGGTAGCTAGACAACCCAGTAGGTAGGTAGGTTGGGAGTCAGATAGGTAGCCCAGTAGGTAGGTAGCTAGCCAGATAGGTAAGTACAGAAGAAAAGGATGACCGCAGCACTCAGTACTAGCAAAAAATCAAAAAGGTGACTTTGTTCCAAGAGCAAACAAAAGCGAAGTTTCGGTGTTCTCACAACACCATTCTCAAGCTAAACAATAGTGATCACATCAAGATATATATATATAGAGGGTGAATCAAATCAATCTTAATTACAAACAATTAAAAATGATTGTAAACATTCTTAAAGTGCTAGTGTATACAGTGCATCACAATCATATTAGGGGAGGTACCTTTGCCATCCAAATACAAGTGAGTGATATTAAAAACATCTCTATGCAGATCTTATACATAGATAAAACAGAGAATGGTATTAAGTATAAAATACATAAAATACGTAAACAAACATATTAAGTACCATAGGGATTCGGGGCAGGTGTGTGGCATCACTCACCGAGGAAGCGTGTCCCAAGTGTAACAAGTGTCATGGCGACGAACGCCAGTATACAGGTGCAGCAAGTGTCATGGCGACGGACGCCACTGTGTGTGTAAATAAAGTTGCAAGGAAATGGACCAATCACCACTCGCTATAGTGAATCATGTGACCACCAATGTAGGGTCACGTGTATCGGCCAGGTGCGCGTGCGCACCTCCGTGAAAGATGAGATAGCGGCCATCTTAAAGTAGGGCAATACTTAGCTTAGTGTTGGCAAAGCGCTAGTAAGCGCAATATCTATATCAAGAATATTATATGTGATTTTGTTACGTCCCCACTCATCCATTATGTAGCAGTCATACTGGGCACATATATCTCTCACCCTCCAGGGAATCCCAAAGTCCACCGCCCGATCCTGGTCGGATCCGGAGGGGACAACCCGGTCACATGTCACGGGGCCACTGTAGGTCCCGGACAATAAGGCCAGGGGGAGCCCTGGTCTATGGGCTTCCAACATCTGGATGAGAGTGCCGATCAGTCGCAAAATACACAGGCGCAGGGCACCTTTTGTAGTATCCGCAATATTTATTATAATTCAACATGAAGAAAGATGCCACAGTATGATGTGTAAAATATAAAATGTAATAATTAAGTAAAGAACAAAAATAATAATAAAACATGTAAATATAATAAAATAAATAAAAAAATAATAATAGAGCTAAAAATAAAATAAATATGAATAAAAATAATGAAAAAATAAATATAAAAAACATAAATAAAAAAATTAAAAATAAATAAAATAAAATAAAAGGAGGAATACAATCCAACAACATGAACCTAAGGTCACTCTCTGCATGTTGTGCCTCGACAAAATGTTTGGAGACTGGCAAGTCGAGTCTCCGTTTACGTATGCAGTAACGGTCCACCTGTCCATAAAAGGGACACTGCGGAGTTGGAAAGGGTGCAGAGACGCGCGACTAAACTAATATGGGGCATGGATCATCTTAGCTATGAGGAGCGATTAAAGGAGTTACAATTGTTTAGTCTTGAGAAGAGACGTTTAAGGGGGGATATGATAAACGTATATAAGTATATTAATGGCCCATACAAAAAATATGGAGAAAAACTGTTCCAGGTTAAACCCCCCCCAAAGGACGAGAGGGCACTCCCTCCGTCTGGAGAAGAAAAAGTTTAGTCTCAAGGGGCGACACGCCTTCTTTACGCCATTATGTAGCAGTCATACTGGGCACATATATCTCTCACCCTCCAGGGAATCCCAAAGTCCACCGCCCGATCCTGGTCGGATCCGGAGGGGACAACCCGGTCACATGTCACGGGGCCACTGTAGGTCCCGGACAATAAGGCCAGGGGGAGCCCTGGTCTATGGGCTTCCAACATCTGGATGAGAGTGCCGATCAGTCGCAAAATACACAGGCGCAGGGCACCTTTTGTAGTATCCGCAATATTTATTATAATTCAACATGAAGAAAGATGCCACAGTATGATGTGTAAAATATAAAATGTAATAATTAAGTAAAGAACAAAAATAATAATAAAACATGTAAATATAATAAAATAAATAAAAAAATAATAATAGAGCTAAAAATAAAATAAATATGAATAAAAATAATGAAAAAATAAATATAAAAAACATAAATAAAAAAAAAAAAAATAAATAAAATAAAATAAAAGGAGGAATACAATCCAACAACATGAACCTAAGGTCACTCTCTGCATGTTGTGCCTCGACAAAATGTTTGGAGACTGGCAAGTCGAGTCTCCGTTTATGTATGCAGTAACGGTCCACCTGTCCATAAAAGGGACACTGCGGAGTTGGAAAGGGTGCAGAGACGCGCGACTAAACTAATATGGGGCATGGATCATCTTAGCTATGAGGAGCGATTAAAGGAGTTACAATTGTTTAGTCTTGAGAAGAGACGTTTAAGGGGGGATATGATAAACGTATATAAGTATATTAATGGCCCATACAAAAAATATGGAGAAAAACTGTTCCAGGTTAAACCCCCCCAAAGGACGAGGGGGCACTCCCTCCGTCTGGAGAAGAAAAAGTTTAGTCTCAAGGGCCGACACGCCTTCTTTACCGTGAGGACTGTGAATTTATGGAACGGTCTACCTCAGGAACTGGTCACAGCAGGAACAATTAACAGCTTTAAAACAGGATTAGATACATTCCTGGAACAAAATAACAAAATACATTCCTAGCTGCCTCCCAGTCTGACTGGGAGAGCAAGGTAAGTGAGCCATTACACCTTGTTCACACTGGTGTGGTGCGGGGCGACGTCTGTTGCTGCCGTGGCGCTGTGTCTGCGAGCGGGTGCGGCCTATAGACTGGTTTGAGAGGCATTGGGGCCGCTCTGCCAGTGGGTCGCTCCCCCCCCCCCCCCCCCCGTGGGCACCTGTGTTGCGGCGGTGGTGGTCGCCGCCCAGTGCTACGCCATTTTATGCTAGGGACGTTAGCGAGCCACTCTGAATAGGTGGCCTTGACGTGGCGAGTGGGCTTGTACTTTTTGATCAAAAATGTATACTAACAACCTGTTAGTTTTTGATATTGTGCTGAGAAGCAATCAGATCATTATACAAGATTGTAGATGTGCACTATGTCTGTATTCTACTCGAATTAAAATAACATTAATGCTTCTGAAGAAATATAAAATCCCATCCCTTCCCCAATATCGCGCCACACCCCTACCCCTTAATTCCCTGGTTGAACTTGATGGACATATGTCTTTTTTCGACCGTACTAACTATTTAACTATGTAACGGTGCTGATTAAATCTGGTCTTGAAGTCCCATGTGGTCTCCCCTACATATAGGAGACCACATGGGCACCTCAAGACGTATATGACGAAACTGAATGTGCACGTCAAATAGTGACGTAATTTAAAGTTTTTTCCGGTAATAGGATGTACAAATACCGGACCCTTGTCCATATAGCTACAATTTGTACATCGATAGCAGGGATAAGAGCCCTTATTCCTGACTGTCAAGTATTTTTGAGAGGGGGTCTTTAAGGAAATGTCTGTTTTAACAAGCCTGTCACGCAGGCTGGGGAGACGACTATACGAAATTAGTGGATTTGTGACAAACTCGAGTATATTTGGAAAGCTTCTAGCTAGAATGTTCCAATTCTTATTGAGAGTTTTAGCTAACCATATGTGGACACAAAGGTATGTAGCAAAAAAAGTTTGCAATCAAGGTAGGTAGATAGCCATGTAGGTAGGTAGGATATGTTGCCCAGTTTGGTAGGTAGCCCAGTAGGTAGGTTAATAGGGAAGTAGGTAGCTAGAAAGCCAGGTAGGTAGGTAGCCAGGTTGGTAAGTAGATAGGTAGCCAGGTAGGTAGCTAGGTAACCCATTAGGAAGAAACCTAGAGATGTAGGTAGCTAGATAGGTAGTTAGCCAGGTAGGTAGAACAGCAGGTAGGTTGGTATAGAGTTAGGCTGGTAACCCAATAGGTAGGTAGCCCAGTAGGTAGGTAGGAAGTAAGGTAGATAGTTAGTCCAGTAGATGAATAGGATCCCCCCGCCCTTCACGATAACAAAATAATAAAAACCATACTCACCTCTGCTCTGCTTGTGTCTGCCCTCCTCTACAGGGCAGATGCGATGAGTGAAGGTGGTGCTTACTCATTTTCAGATGCAGGGAAAATGCCTTGGATTTTTCATGTTTCTACACCTTGATTGGATTCACCTGTGGTAAATTCAGTTTATTGGACATGATTTGGAAAGAACCAGCCCTGCCCATATAAGGTCTCACAGCTGGTAATGCATGGCAGAGCAAAAACAAGACATGAGAAACAAGAACTGCCTGTAGAGCTCATAGACAGGATTGTTTTGAGACACTGATCTAAAAAAAAGGCTTCAAACATATTTTAGCTGCACTGAAAGTACCCAAGAACACAGTGGCTTCCAAAATTTTTAAATGGAAGAAGTTTGGAACAACCAGCCTTGGTAAGAGAAGTGAACAATAACCCAAAGGTCATTTTGCCTGTGCTCCAAAGATCCAAGATGGGAGAAACTTTCAGAAGGTTTACCATCACTGCAGCACTCCACCAATCTGATCTGCAGTACTCCACCAACATGAAAACCCTCATGTAGTTTAAAAAAAAAAAATGCCCATCACCTGCCTACAACCATCCCTATAGTGAAGCACAATTTGGCAGCATTATGCTGTGAGGGTGTTTTCTCAGCAGCTGGGAAAGAGAGACTAGTCGGGGTGAATAAAAAATTACTGGAGCAAAGTACAGAGATTTTCTTAATGAAAAGCTGATTTAGACTGCTCTGGACCTCAGACTGTTCACCTTCCAACAAGACAATGGCCCTAAGCACACAGCCAAAACAACACAGATATGGCTTAGGGACAACTCCGTGAATGTCTTTAAGTAGCTCAGCAGAGCCCTAACTTAGGGTGCATTCACACCACATTTTTGCAATACAGTTCCTGTATACGTTTTCAATTTGAAAACCATATGGAACCGTATTAAAAACCGTATGCATTGACTCTCCATTGAAAACCGTATTCCAAATGATGCATCCGGTTGCCTCCGTTTTGCATCCTGTACGGTTTTGTCCAGTTTTCATCCTGTACCCAATACCGTAGTCTACCACGGTTTTTGGTCCGGGTGAAAAACCGTATTGAAACCGTATACTTTTTTTTTTTGCATTGAAGTCAACCGTGGGAACCGTATGTGCGTATGGTTCCATCTGATTTGCAACATATGGTTTTTGACTTTGCACAGTTTTTTTTCTTGAAATTTCAGTCGAACAAATGATCCTTTATTCATAATGGAGTGAAAAGTTAAAAACGTATACGTTTTTTTCTTTAAAAAAACGGATGCAACCGGACATCATTTTTCAAACTGCATACGAGTTAAAATTTGTACACACGTTTTGATAAAGGAATCAAGAATCTGTTCTTCCTCAAAAACCTGATACGGAACTGTTTTGCAAAAACGTGGTGTGAATGCACCCTTTAAACATGTACAACACCTCTGGAGAGGCCTGAAAATGGCTTCCACCAATGGTCACCATCCAACCTGACAGAACTTGAGAAGATTTGCAGAGAAAATGGCAGACAATCCCCAAATCCAGGTGTGCAAACCTTGTGGCATTATACCCAAGAAGACTGGAGGCTGTAATCACTGCCAAAGGGGCTTTAACTAAGTACTGAGTAAAGGGTCTGAATACTTATATCAGTAAAATATTTTAGTTTTTAATTTTCAATAAATCAGCAAAGGTTTCTAATATTCTGTCATTGTGGGGTGTTGAGTTATATAATATTTAATCCAATTTTATTTTTTATTTTAGCACAAGGCCTCAATATAACAAAATGTGAAAAAAGTGAAGGCGTCTGAAGACCTTACAAACACTCCTATCTAGAAGTATAGCAGAGAGAAATCTGAGTGGCACCACTACTAATCTGGACATTTATATAGCCACTTTCCAAGGAACAGTAAAGGAAACACTCGGTGGGCAACAGACATAAATTTGACCTGCGGTGGTGCCTCCCTCGAGGCCGGAAGAAGCGCATAATTCCTTTGCGTGAAACCGCCAGCAGTCGCCTCTGAGCGCCCCACACCAAACACACCTGCGTGTCGGATGTTGAGTTTGTGAGAGGAGCCGAATACAGTGCACCTGAGCGGTGAGTGCAGGATTGCCTTTTGTTCCTGATTTATTGCACACTCCTATCTAGAAGTTAACCACTTTTATAGTACATGACCTTTATCCTCATCAGTATCCACTGGCAATCTGTTCTGTTCTTTGGATGTCCATATGTAATGGAAACCTTATGCTGCCATGAACCAAACCTTTACATATACATTATAATGTGAATATTTAGCAAGCAAAGTCTGTAAATAGGAAAGCAATGCATTAATAGTGAGACTTGAAACCATCTCAGATGTGCAATATGTACTGTCAACATCTGGTTATTAACTCCCCAAGGGATGTTGTTTCATTATTCAGGATTACGCACAAAGACAGCAAATGAGTTATTTCCTGCAATTGGAACAAGTTTAGAAATCTATCAGGCTACTACAACATTCTGGCAAATGGATATAATACATTTATAGAGGGTCTTAATAAACTGTTATTTCTGACTTATATATAGTATACTGTATTGGATATATCAACTTAATTGTTGATGGAATTTAGTAGACAGGTCAAACATTGTCCTCGCCTTTTCATGTACCAGACGTAAAAGGAAATGTATCATGTATTTATTTTAAGTTTCATTAATTACATTTTATTTACAAATGAGAAATAATGTACCCCACCCAATATTGTCCATATATTCAGTACAACAGGGTATGGGCGCTTTATGGCAGCTGTAATGAATGGGAGTTCATTGACAAATAACTGTCAATATACTATTATAGTAGGGTTCACTGTTGTACCTTCTTGATGCCACAGAGGTGGAACCTATTAGCTGAATAATCATGGTAGATGGTATCTAGACCAGTGTTTCCCAACCTTTTTCGGGTCGGGGCACACCTCGGAAAATTTTTTTTCCTCGGGGCACCGCTACCGAGGTTGACAAGCAAGAAAAAAAAAAAAAAAAGGAAAAAACGATAAAAAACGCAATGCACTATATCTATTTATGTAGTTTAAAGTGCTGCTTTATACCGCAACTCACCAATGACGTCTTCTCTAATTTGCATTGTTGCCTTCTCTTCTCCATCTGGTCTGGGCCATCATCACGATTTCTTCCACACATAATTCTTCACCTTTAAACCTGCAAAACAAATCTATTAGGCGCCAAACTTTTTTTTCTTTTTTTTTTTACATGGGTGACAGAGGGGTGTAGAAGAGTGGATATGGGTGACAGAGGGGTGGACATGGGTGACAGAGGGGTGTAGAGGAGTGTACATGGGTGACGGAGGGGTGCAGAGGAGCGTTCAGAGGGGTGTAGAGGAGCGTACATGGGTGACAGGGGTATAGAGGAGCGTACATGGGTGACAGATGGGTGTACATGGGTGACAGAGGGGTGTAGAGGAGTGTACATGGGTGACAGATGGGTGTACATGGGTGAAAGAGGGGTATAGAGGAGTGTACATGGGTGACAGGGGGGTATAGAGGAGTGTACATGAGTGACAGGGGTGTAGAGGAGTGTCCATGGGTGACAGAGGGGTGTAGAGGAGTGTACATGGGTGACAGATGGGTGTGCATGGGTGACAGAGGGGTGTAGAGGAGTGTACATGGGTGAAAGGGGTGTAGAGGAGCGTACATGGGTGACAGGGGTGTAGAGGAGTGTACAGAGTGGTGTTGAGGAGTGTACAAAGGGGTGTAGAGTAGTGTACATGTGTGACAAATGGGTGTAGAGGAGTGTACATGGGTGACAGAGGGCTATAGAGGAGTGTACATGGGTGACGGCTATAGAGGAGTGTACATGGGTGACTGGTATAGAGGAGTGTACATGGGTGACAGAGGGTGTAGAGGAGCATACATGGGTGAAAGGGGGGTGCAGAAGAGTGTACATGGGTGACAGGGGTGTAGAGGAGCATACATGGGTGAAAGGGGTGTAGAGGAGCGTACATGGGTGACAGGGGTGTAGAGGAGTGTACAGAGTGGTGTTGAGGAGTGTACAAAGGGGTGTAGAGTAGTGTACATGTGTGACAAATGGGTGTAGAGGAGTGTACATGGGTGACAGAGGGCTATAGAGGAGTGTACATGGGTGACGGCTATAGAGGAGTGTACATGGGTGACTGGTATAGAGGAGTGTACATGGGTGACAGAGGGTGTAGAGGAGCATACATGGGTGAAAGGGGTGTAGAGGAATGTACAAAGGGGTGTATAGGAGCGTACATGGGTGACGGGTGTAGAGGAGTGGACAGATAGGTGTAGAGGAGTGTACATGAGTGACAGAGGGGTGTAGAGGAGTGTACATGAGTGACAGAGGGGTGTAGAGGAGTGTACATGGGTGACGGGTATAGAGGAGTGTACATGAGTGACAGAGGGGTATAGAGGAGTGTATATGGGTGACAGAGGGGTGTAGAGGAGTGTACATGGGTGAAAAAGGGGTATAGAGGAGTGTACATGGGTGACAGAGGGGTATAGAGGAGTGTACATGGGTGACAGAGGGGTGCAGAAAAGTGTACATGGGTGACAGGGATGTAGAGGAGCATACATGGGTGAAAGGGGTGTAGAGGAGCGTACATGGGTGACAGGGGTGTAGAGGAGTGTACAGAGTGGAGTTGAGGAGTGTACAAAGGGGTGTAGAGGAGTGTACATGGGTGACAGATGGGTGTACATGGGTGACAGAGGGGTGTAGAGGAGTGTACATGGGTGACAGAGGGGTGTAGAGAAGTGTACATGGGTGACAGGGTGGGGTGGACATGGGTGACAGGGGGGGTGGACATGGGTGACAGGGGGGGGGTGGACATGGGTGACGGGGGGGTGGACATGCGTGACAGGGGGTCAGAGGGGTGGACATGGGGGTAAAAGAGGGACAGGAATGACAGAGAGGGGTGGACTAAGGTGACAAAGGGACAGATGGGTGAACAGGAGGGTGGACATGGGTGACAGGGTAGACTTCGGGGGTAGACGGGGGTAAACATGAGTGACAGGGATGGACAGGGGGGTGGACAAGGCAGACATGGATGACAGGAGGGTGGACATGGGTGAGAGGGGAGGTGGACATGGGTGACTGGGATGATAGGTGGGGGGGACATGTGTGAGAGGGGGTGGACATGGGTGACATGAAGGTGAACATGGGTGACGGAGAGTGGACATGGGTGACAGGGAGGGTGGACATGGGTGACAGGGTAGACTGGGGAGTGGACAAGGCAGACATGGATGACGAGGGTGGAAATGGGTGACGGGGATGATAGGTGGGGGGACATGTGTGAGAGGGGGTGGACATGAGTGACGGGGAGGGTGGACATGGGTGACAGGGGGGGGTGTGGACATGGGTGACGGGGGGGTGTGGACATGGGTGACAGGGGGAGGGTGGACATGGGTGACAGGGGGAGGGTGGACATGGGTGACAGGGGGAGGGTGGACATGGGTGACAGGGGGAGGGTGGACATGGGTGACAAGGGGAGGGTGGACATGGGTGACAGGGGGAGGGTGGACATGGGTGACAGGGGGAGGGTGGACATGGGTGACAGGGGGAGGGTGGACATGGGTGACAGGGGGAGGGTAGACATGGGTGACAGGGGGAGGGTGGACATGGGTGACAGGGGGAGGGTGGACATGGGTGACAGGGGGAGGGTGGACATGGGTGACTGGGTGGGATTACATGGGTGACTGGGTGGGATTACATGGGTGACTGGGTGGGATTACATGGGTGACAGGGGGGGGGAAGGGTGATAGAGATGGACAGGGAGGTGGACAAGGCGGACATGGCTGACGGGGGGGGTGACAGGGGGAGGCAGACATGGCTGACAGGGGGGGACAGAGGGTGGACCTGGGTGACGGTGGGGGGGGGTTAGACAGGGTTGAGAAGGTGAACAGAGGGGTGGAAAGGGTACGGTACCTTAAGCAAGCCGGCCCGCGCAGCTTGCAGTTCCACAGCAGGCACGGGAGTCCGGCGCAGGTGCAGCTCGTTCCGCCCCAGGCAGGGACCCATTTTCGGCTCCCTGCGCCGTAAGGGAGAGGGGGACGGAGGGTGAAGGAGGGGGACGCGGGGGACACAGGGAACAGAGGAGGGAGGAGGGGGAACACGGGGGACGCGGGAGACGGAGGGGAACACAGGAGACGGGAGGAGATGCAGGGGGACGCTGTGCGCGCAGTGCACGCACAGACTTCCCTTCCCCCCTGCGCCGTCAGGCCGGGTGGGACATATAAAAAAAATAATTGTCACGATGCCGGCTGGCAGGTAGTGGATCCTCTGTGCCAGAGAGGGATTGGCGTGGACCGTGCTAGTGGACCGGTTCTAAGCCACTACTGGTTTTCACCAGAGCCCGCCGCAAAGCGGGATGGTCTTGCTGCGGCGGTAGTGACCAGGTCGTATCCACTAGCAACGGCTCACCTCTCTGGCTGCTGAAGATAGGCGCGGTACAAGGGAGTAGGCAAAAGCAAGGTCGGACGTAGCAGAAGGTCGGGGCAGGCAGCAAGGATCGTAGTCAGGGGCAACGGCAGAAGGTCTGGAAACACAGGCAAGGAACACACAAGGAACGCTTTCACTGGCACTAAGGCAACAAGATCCGGCGAGGGAGTGAAGGGGAAGTGAGGTGATATAGGGAAGTGCACAGGTGTAAACACTAATTGGAACCACTGCGCCAATCAGCGGCGCAGTGGCCCTTTAAATCGCAGAGACCCGGCGCGCGCGCGCCCTAGGGAGCGGGGCCGCGCGCGCCGGGACAGAACAGACGGAGAGCGAGTCAGGTAGGGGAGCCGGGGTGCGCATCGCGAGCGGGCGCTACCCGCATCGCGAATCGCATCCCGGCTGGCAGCGGAATCACAGCGCCCCGGATCAGAGGACGTGACCGGAGCGCTGCCGCGGGGAGAGTGAAGCGAGCGCTCCGGGGAGGAGCGGGGACCCGGAGCGCTCGGCGTAACAGTACCCCCCCCCTTGGGTCTCCCCCTCTTCTTAGAGCCTGAGAACCTGAGGAGCAGACTTTTGTCTAGGATGTTGTCCTCAGGTTCCCAGGATCTCTCTTCAGGACCACAACCCTCCCAGTCCACTAAAAAAAAATTTTTCCCTCTGACCTTTTTGGCAGCTAAAATTTCTTTGACCGAGAAGATGTCCGAGGAGCCGGAAACAGGAGTGGGAGGAACAGATTTGGGAGAAAAACGGTTGAGGATGAGTGGTTTGAGAAGAGAGACGTGAAAGGCATTAGGGATACGAAGAGAGGGAGGAAGAAGAAGTTTATAAGAGACAGGATTAATTTGACACAAAATTTTGAAAGGACCAAGATAGCGAGGTCCCAACTTGTAGCTAGGGACACGGAAGCGGACATATTTAGCGGAGAGCCATACCTTGTCTCCAGGGGAAAAAACGGGGGGAGCTCTTCTTTTCTTATCCGCGAACTTCTTCATGCGTGATGAAGCCTGTAAGAGAGAATTTTGGGTCTCTCTCCATATGATGGAAAGGTCACGAGAAATTTCATCCACAGCGGGCAGACCAGAGGGCAAGGGAGTAGGGAGGGGGGGAAGAGGGTGACGGCCGTACACCACGAAAAATGGGGATTTGGAGGAAGACTCAGAGACCCTGAAGTTATACGAGAATTCGGCCCATGGGAGGAGATCTGCCCAGTCATCCTGGCGGGAGGAAACAAAATGTCGCAAATAATCACCCAAGATCTGGTTAATCCTTTCTACTTGTCCATTGGACTGGGGATGATATGCAGAAGAAAAATTTAATTTAATCTTGAGTTGTTTACAGAGAGCCCTCCAGAATTTAGACACGAATTGGACGCCTCTATCCGAGACAATCTGCGTAGGCAATCCGTGAAGACGAAAAATGTGTACAAAAAATTGTTTAGCCAACTGAGGCGCAGAAGGAAGACCAGGAAGAGGGATGAAATGTGCCATTTTGGAGAATCGATCAACGACCACCCAAATAACAGTGTTGCCACGGGAAGGGGGTAAATCAGTAATAAAATCCATACCAATCAGAGACCAAGGCTGTTCGGGGACAGGCAGAGGATGAAGAAAACCAGCGGGCTTCTGGCGAGGAGTCTTATCCCGGGCACAGATAGTGCAGGCTCGCACAAAGTCCACAACATCCGTCTCCAGAGTCGGCCACCAATAGAAGCGGGAGATGAGTTGCACAGATTTCTTGATACCCGCATGACCTGCGAGATGGGAGGAGTGACCCCATTTGAGGATTCCGAGGCGTTGGCGAGGAGAAACAAAGGTCTTTCCTGGAGGAGTCTGCCTGATGGAGGCAGGAGAAGTGGAGATCAGGCAGTCAGGTGGAATGATGTGTTGCGGAGAGAGTTCAACTTCTGAGGCATCCGAGGAACGAGAGAGAGCATCGGCCCTAATGTTCTTATCGGCAGGACGAAAGTGAATCTCAAAATTAAATCGGGCAAAGAACAGAGACCACCGGGCCTGGCGAGGATTCAGCCGTTGGGCAGACTGGAGGTAGGAGAGGTTCTTGTGGTCGGTGTAGATAATAACAGGAGAACTTGATCCCTCCAGCAGATGCCTCCATTCCTCAAGTGCTAATTTAATGGCTAGAAGCTCTCGATCCCCGATGGAGTAGTTCCTCTCCGCTGGAGAGAAGGTCCTAGAGAAAAAACCACAAGTGACAGCATGCCCGGAAGAATTTTTTTGTAGAAGAACAGCTCCAGCTCCCACTGAGGAGGCATCAACCTCCAATAGGAAGGGTTTGGAAGGGTCAGGTCTGGAGAGGACGGGAGCCGAAGAAAAGGCAGACTTGAGTCGTTTAAAGGCGTCTTCTGCTTGAGGAGGCCAGGACTTGGGATCAGCATTTTTTTTGGTTAAAGCCACGATAGGAGCCACAATGGTAGAAAAATGTGGAATAAATTGCCTGTAATAATTGGCGAACCCCAAAAAGCGTTGGATAGCACGGAGTCCGGAGGGGCGTGGCCAATCTAAGACGGCAGAGAGTTTGTCTGGATCCATCTGTAGTCCCTGGCCAGAGACCAAATATCCTAGAAAAGGAAGAGATTGGCATTCAAACAGACATTTCTCAATTTTGGCATAGAGTTGGTTGTCACGAAGTCTCTGAAGAACCATACGGACATGCTGGCGGTGTTCTTCTAGATTGGCAGAAAAAATTAGGATATCGTCCAGATATACAACAACACAGGAGTATAACAGATCACAAAAAATTTCATTGACAAAGTCTTGGAAGACGGCAGGGGCGTTGCACAGTCCAAAGGGCATGACCAGATACTCAAAGTGTCCATCTCTGGTGTTAAATGCCGTTTTCCACTCGTCCCCCTCTCTGATGCGGATGAGGTTATAGGCGCCTCTTAAGTCCAATTTAGTGAAGATGTGGGCACCTTGGAGGCGATCAAAGAGTTCAGAGATGAGGGGTAAGGGGTAGCGGTTCTTAACCGTGATTTTATTAAGACCGCGGTAGTCAATGCAAGGACGAAGGGAGCCATCCTTTTTGGACACAAAGAAAAATCCGGCTCCGGCAGGAGAGGAGGATTTACGGATAAAGCCCTTTTTTAGATTCTCCTGGACGTATTCGGACATGGCAAGAGTCTCTGGGGCAGAGAGAGGATAAATTCTGCCCCGGGGTGGAGTAGTGCCCGGGAGGAGGTCGATAGGGCAATCATAAGGCCTGTGAGGAGGTAGAGTCTCAGCTTGTTTTTTGCAGAAAACATCCGCGAAGTCCATATAGGCCTTAGGGAGACCGGTTACTGGAGGAACCACAGAGTTACGGCAAGGGTTACTGGGAACCGGTTTTAGACAGTTCTTGGAACAAGAGGACCCCCAACTCTTGATCTCCCCAGTGGACCAATCCAGGGTAGGGGAATGAAGTTGAAGCCAGGGAAGTCCAAGGAGAATTTCCGAGGTGCAATTGGGGAGGACCAAAAGTTCAATCCTCTCATGATGAGATCCGATGCTCATAAGAAGGGGCTCCGTGCGGAAACGTATGGTACAGTCCAATCTTTCATTATTTACACAATTGATGTAGAGGGGTCTGGCGAGACTGGTCACCGGGATGTTGAACCTGTTGACGAGAGAGGCCAAAATAAAATTTCCTGCAGATCCAGAGTCCAAGAAGGCCACTGTAGAGAAGGAGAAGGCAGAGGCAGACATCCGCACAGGCACAGTAAGACGTGGAGAAGCTGAGTAGACATCAAGGACTGTCTCACCTTTGTGCGGAGTCAGCGTACGTCTTTCCAGGCGGGGAGGACGGATAGGACAATCTCTCAGGAAGTGTTCGGTACTAGCACAGTACAGGCAGAGGTTCTCCATACGGCGTCGTGTCCTCTCTTGAGGTGTCAGGCGAGACCGGTCGACCTGCATAGCCTCCACGGCGGGAGGCACAGGAACAGATTGCAGGGGACCAGAGGAGAGAGGAGCCGAGGAGAAGAAACGCCTCGTGCGAACAGAGTCCATATCTTGGCGGAGTTCCTGACGCCTTTCGGAAAAACGCATGTCAATGCGAGTGGCTAGGTGAATAAGTTCATGTAGATTAGCAGGAATTTCTCGTGCGGCCAGAACATCTTTAATGTTGCTGGATAGGCCTTTTTTGAAGGTCGCGCAGAGGGCCTCATTATTCCAGGACAATTCTGAAGCAAGAGTACGGAATTGTACGGCATACTCGCCAACGGAAGAATTACCCTGGACCAGGTTCAACAGGGCAGTCTCAGCAGAAGAGGCTCGGGCAGGTTCCTCAAAGACACTTCGGATTTCCGAGAAGAAGGAGTGTACAGAGGCAGTGACGGGGTCATTGCGGTCCCAGAGCGGTGTGGCCCATGACAGGGCTTTTCCGGACAGAAGGCTGACTACGAAAGCCACCTTAGACCTTTCAGTGGGAAACAGGTCCGACATCATCTCCAGATGCAGGGAACATTGGGAAAGAAAGCCACGGCAAAACTTAGAGTCCCCATCAAATTTATCCGGCAAGGATAAGCGTATCCCAGGAGCGGCCACTCGCTGCGGAGGAGGTGCAGGAGCTGGCGGAGGAGATGACTGCTGAAGCTGTGGTAGTAACTGTTGTAGCATAACGGTCAGTTGAGACAGCTGTTGGCCTTGTTGCGCTATCTGTTGTGACTGCTGGGCGACCACCGTGGTGAGGTCAGCGACAACTGGCAGAGGAACTTCAGCGGGATCCATGGCCGGATCTACTGTCACGATGCCGGCTGGCAGGTAGTGGATCCTCTGTGCCAGAGAGGGATTGGCGTGGACCGTGCTAGTGGACCGGTTCTAAGCCACTACTGGTTTTCACCAGAGCCCGCCGCAAAGCGGGATGGTCTTGCTGCGGCGGTAGTGACCAGGTCGTATCCACTAGCAACGGCTCACCTCTCTGGCTGCTGAAGATAGGCGCGGTACAAGGGAGTAGGCAAAAGCAAGGTCGGACGTAGCAGAAGGTCGGGGCAGGCAGCAAGGATCGTAGTCAGGGGCAACGGCAGAAGGTCTGGAAACACAGGCAAGGAACACACAAGGAACGCTTTCACTGGCACTAAGGCAACAAGATCCGGCGAGGGAGTGAAGGGGAAGTGAGGTGATATAGGGAAGTGCACAGGTGTAAACACTAATTGGAACCACTGCACCAATCAGCGGCGCAGTGGCCCTTTAAATCGCAGAGACCCGGCGCGCGCGCGCCCTAGGGAGCGGGGCCGCGCGCGCCGGGACAGAACAGACGGAGAGCGAGTCAGGTAGGGGAGCCGGGGTGCGCATCGCGAGCGGGCGCTACCCGCATCGCGAATCGCATCCCGGCTGGCAGCGGAATCACAGCGCCCCGGGTCAGAGGACGTGACCGGAGCGCTGCCGCGGGGAGAGTGAAGCGAGCGCTCCGGGGAGGAGCGGGGACCCGGAGCGCTCGGCGTAACAATAATAATAATAAAAAAATAAAAAAATCACGGCAAAATCCTGCGGCACCACGGGCAGTGCTGAACGGCACACACGTGTGCCGCGGCACCGCGGTTGGGAATCACTGATCTAGACATATACACTGGAGATCAAAATTAGAGAACAAAACACAATTTCCTAAATGTCAATGTCATAGTGTAGTCCTAACATGAGAAAAACAGCAGTATTTTAAGCTTATTTAATAAATTCTATTTATTCTAAAGCACAAAATAAAAATGTAAATGAGATAATTCAAAAAGAACACAAAATTAGAGAACACTTTCAGATACCTGTAAGTTATTGGTGTTAATCTGGCAACTGGTGCTAATTTCCTTAATGATCTGACAAACCCTATTTAACTGGCAGCCTAACTTTACAGTGTTCACTGACTTTGCAAAAATGGTGTGCCGTTCCATAGTGACTGAAACACTCCAGCAGCAGGTTGTCTAGAGGAAGGCCAAAAGAGTGACCCTATCAGCCATAGCAAGAGAAGTTGGTTGTTCCAAGTCTGTTATTTCTAGAATATTGCATCATTACAACATCAAAAACTCAAGTCCAAGTCCCAAGAAGGCTGGTCGTCCTCAAAGACAAATGCAAGAGAGGACAAGATAATGTGGAGAATCTTCATAGGTAATTGTTTCAACACTGCAGCTGGAATTCCTCGCCAGTTCAGCACTGAATAGAGTAAGGATCTGTCTCATCATACAGTGTCTCGATGTTTAAGAGCATTTGGACTGAAAGCCCACTTTGCAGTGACCAAACCTCTCATTAGCAGAAAGAATCAAAAAGCTAGACTCACCTTTGATGTGGAGCATGTTGTGTGGACAGAGGAGAAATGGTCCAGAGTTCATTTTAGTGATGAAAGCAAGTTTAATTTATTTGGGTCTTATGGGAAACATTGGCCCTCATTTACTATTGCAAACCTGACATGTTTTGTGGGGTTGTGCGCCAGATTCTGTCGCATTGCGCCAGAAATTCTGTCTGTGCCAGATTTTGCACCAGAATTGAAAAAAAAAAAAATAACTCTCAATTTTGCGAAGAAAACCCAACAAGAGGGTGTGGCCACTGGGAAAAGGGGCGTGGTTCTCCAAAAAGGGGCATGTTCCTGACATTTTCACAAAAACATATTTACTAAGGTTTCCTAAGAAAATGTGGTGGATTTGAGCTGAAGAAAACCCTACACATCAGAACATGTGTAAAGAAAAGCAAAATGTAAGGAAAGTGGAAAATGTAGGAAAACCTTCGTAAATACCGGGGAAAATAAATTGTAGGGAATTAAAACTCACAAAGAAACCTACACTCCATTCTTAGTAAATAAGGGCCAATGTTCATTGACAAACTGGGGAAAGACTGAACCCAAAGTGTGTAAAGAAGTCAGTGAAAGGTGGAGAAGGAAGTGTCATGGTTTGGGGAATGTTTTCTGCAACAGGAATTGGACCTCTCATACAGCTACATGGCAGAGTGAATGCAAGTGTGTATCAGAACCTTCTTCAACAACACATGGTTCCTTCCTTGCGTTCATCACTCAATCAGCAGCATTTCTCATGCAGGACAATGCCCAGCAAAACGGGTAAAGCAGTTCCTTGAAACTGAAAACATTGAAACATAAAAATGGCCAACCAGAGTCCTGATCTAAACCCAATAGAAAACCTCTGGAAAATCCTTGGTGACAAAGTTATGGCCAATAAACCCACAACAGTCAGGCTAAGTTTCCACTTGTTTTTTTTTTTTCTGGCAGTTTTTGGAATACTGCCACTGCAGTTTTTGAGCCAAAGCCAGAAATGTATTCAAAAGGAATAGGACATATAAAGGAAGGACTTACACTTCTCCTCCCTTATGGATCCACTTCTGACTTCAGCTCAAAAACTGCATTGGCAGTTTTCCAAAAACCGCCAGAAAAAAAAAAACAAATGGAAACTTAGCCTCACAGAACTGTGGAAGAGACTGGAAGAAGAGTGGACCAAAATCCCACCAGAACAGTGTGAGAGACTAGTGATGTTCTGTGGGGGGGGGCACATATGTGCTGAAGTCATTCAAAGCAATGGCCTGTACACTTCCTACTGATTGGTGACTGTTATAACCTTCAGAAAATTTTGTTAGAATCTTTCTCTGTGCTACAGTCATTGCTGTTCTCTAATTATGATCATCACATTTAAAAAAAAATAAAGATTTTATGTTGATATACTTTGGTTATTTTGTATGGCATGGTGTACCCCCCCCCCCCCCCCCCCCCCCCAAAATAAAAAATCCTTCAAATGATGATCAATGTAGATTACATTATTTCTGAAAAAAATCAAGTGTTCATAAATTGTTCTCTAATTTTGATCTCCAGTGTACATTCTTGCTTGATTTATCAAGCAAAGTCTGTAGAAAGGAAGGCAATGCATGAATAGTGAAACTTGAACACATCTCAGATGTGCAGTATGTACTGCCAACATGTCTTTTTTTAACTGATAATGTTGGCCCACTAAAAATAATCTTATTGTAATGATGGAGGAGGATAAGGAAAAGGCCAATCTACTAAATACCTTCTCTACTGTATTTAAACAGGAAAATCCAATGTCAGATGATATGACTAAAGATAATGAAAATTTCACGTTTAACCCATCAAGAAGTGCTTTGCCGCCTATTGACATTAAAACACACAAATCACTGGGCCCAGATGGCATCTATCCCAGGTTTTTGCAGGAATTAAGTGCTAGACAGACCCTTTTTCCTTATATTTAAACATTCTATAATGACAGGGATTGTTCCACAGGAATGATGCTTAGCAAATGTGGCACAAATATTCAAAAAGGGATCCTGGAAACTATAGGCCTGTGAGTTTAACACTGTTGTGAGTAAGATATTTGAGGGTTTTCTGAGAGATGCTATTTTGGAGTTTCTTAATGGAAATAACCTTCTAAGGGTGCATGCACACCACGTTTTTGCTATACAGTTCCCGTATATGGTTTCAAGTTGAAAACCGTACGGAACCATATAGAAAACCGTATGCATTGACTTAACATTGTAAACCGTATGTCAAATACATCATCCGTTTTAGTCCGTTTCGCATCTTATATGGTTTTGTCAGTTTTTTTACCCGTACCCAAAACCGTAGTCTACCACGTTTTTTGGTCCGGGTGAAAAACTGTATTAACCCCTTAAGGACGCAGGACGTAAATGTACGTCCTGGTGAGGTGGTACTTAACGCACCAGGACGTACATTTACGTCCTAAGCATAACCGCGGGCATCGGAGCGATGCCCGTGTCATGCGCGGCTGATCCCGGCTGGTAATCGCAGCCAGGGACCCGCCGGCAATGGCCGACGCCCGCGATCTCGCGGGCGACCGCCATTAACCCCTCAGGTGCCGGGATCAATACAGATCCCGGCATCTGCGGCAGTTCGCGATTAAAATGAACGATCGGATCGCCCGCAGCGCTGCTGCGGGGATCCGATCATTCATAACGCCGCACGGAGGTCCCCTCTCCTTCCTCCGTGCGGCTCCCGGCGTCTCCTGCTCTGGTCTGTGATCGAGCAGACCAGAGCAGGAGATGACCGATAATACTGATCTGTTCTATGTCCTATACATAGAACAGATCAGTATTAGCAATCATGGTATTGCTATGAATAGTCCCCTATGGGGACTATTCAAGTGTAAAAAAAAATGTAAAAAAAATGTAAAAGTAAAAGTAAAAAAAAAGTGAAAAATCCCCTCCCCCAATAAAAAAGTAAAACGTCCGTTTTTTCCTATTTTACCCCCAAAAAGCGTAAAAAACATTTTTTATAGACATATTTGGTATCGCCGCATGCGTAAATGTCCGATCTATTAAAATAAAATGTTAATGATCCCGTACGGTGAACGGCGTGAACGAAAAAAAATTAAAAAAGTCCAAAATTCCTACTTTTTTAATACATTTTATTAAAAAAACTATTATAAAAAATGTATTAAAAGTTTTTTTTATGCAAATGTGGTATCAAAAAAAAGTACAGATCATGGCGCAAAAAATGAGCCCCCATACCGCCGCTTATACGGAGAAATAAAAAAGTTATAGGTCATCAAAATAAAGGGATTATAAACGTACTAATTTGGTTAAAAAGTTTGTGATTTTTTTTAAGCGCAACAATAATATAAAAGTATATAATAATGGGTATCATTTTAATCGTATTGACCCTCAGAATAAAGAACACACGTCATTTTTACCAGAAATTGTACGGCGTGAAAACAAAACCTTCCAAAATTAGCAAAATTGCGTTTTTCGTTTTAATTTCCCCACAAAAATAGTGTTTTTTGGTTGCGCCATACATTTTATGATATAATGAGTGATGTCATTACAAAGGACAACTGGTCGCGCAAAAAACAAGCCCTCATACTAGTCTGTGGATGAAAATATAAAAGAGTTATGATTTTTAGAAGGCGAGGAGGAAAAAATGAAAACGTAAAAATTTAATTGTCTGAGTCCTTAAGGCCAAAATGGGCTGAGTCCTTAAGGGGTTAAACCATATACGTTTTTTTTTTTTTAACATGGGAGTCAATGGGAACCGTACAGAACCGTATACTTTGCATGTTTTTTTTCTTGGAATTTCAATCAAACAAGTAAAACTTTATTCAAAGTGGAGTGAAAAGTGAAAAACGTATAAGTTTTTTTCTTAAACAACTGATGCAGCTGGACATCATTTTTCAAACCATATACGGTTTTTAACCATATACGGGTTGAAATTTGTACACACATTTTGATACTGTTTGGTTAGGTTTTGAGGGATCCGTTTTTCATTAAAAACACAGCTTGGGTTTATGGGGGATTGGTCCTGTCAGACTAATCAGATCAGCTTCTATGAGGAGGTCAGTTATCGATTGAACCGGCTTGAAGCTGTGAATGTTGTGTAGATGGACTTTTCTAAGGCATTTGATACTGTGCCACACAAAGGGTTAGTATGTTAAACTAGAATGCTGGGACTGGGGGAGGTCATATGTAAATGGTATAGCAACTGGCTCAGTGATAGAAAGCAGAGGGTGGGGATCAATAGATCTCACTCTTGTTGGGTTACTACTGTGTACCACAGGGGTCAGTAGGTTGCTCGCGAATATTCGCAATTCGAATTTTATTCGCGAATATCGCATATTCGCGAATTTGCGAATATTCGCGAATATAGCGCTATATATTCGTAATTACGAATATTCGTTTTTATTTTTTATTTTTATTTTTTTCACAGTACACATCACAGTGATCATCCCTCTCTGCTTCCAGCTTATGTGGTGTAAGGAGGCTCTAATACTACTGTGTGAGACCGGTGTGCGAATTTTCGCATATGCGAATTTTTACCTATGCTAATTTTGTATATGCAAATTTTCGCATATGTTAATATTCGCACACTCGAATATTCGCATATGCGAAAATAAAACGAGAATGTTACGAATATGCGAATATTCGCGAATATGACGAATATTCATCCATATATTCGCGAATTCGAATATGGCCTATGCCGCTCAACACTAGTCAGTACTAGGTCCACTTCTTTTCAATATGTTTGAAGAGGGATTACAGAGTAAAATTTCTATATTTGCAGATGACACTAAACGAGGTAAGGTCATCACCACAGAGGAGGATACAAGACCAAGACAGTTTATCAGGCTTAGGGTTATTTAGTTTAGAGAAAATACATCTTGATTTGATCACAATGTACAAATACAGTGGGGATCAAAAGTTTGGGCACCCCTTGTAAAAATTTGTATTAATGTGCATAAAGAAGCCAAGGAAAGATGGAAAAATCCAAAAGGCATCAAATTACAGATTAGACATTCTTATAATATGTCAACAAAAGTTAGATTGTATTTCCATCATTTACACTTTCAAAATAACAGAAAACAAAAAAATGGTGTCTGCAAAAGTTTGGGCACCCTGCAGAGTTAATATCTTGTACTGCCCCCTTTGGCAAGTATCACAGCTTGTAAATGCTTTTTGTAGCCAGCCAAGAGTCTTTCATTTCTTGTTTGAGGTATCTTTGCCCATTCTTCCTTACAAAAGTCTTCTAGTTCTTTGAGATTTCTGGGCTGTCTGTCATGCACTGCTCTTTTAAGGTCTATCCATAGATTTTCAATTATGTTGAGGTCAGGAGATTGTGAAGGCCATGGCAAAACCTTCAGTTTACGCCTCTTGATGTAATCCCCTGTGGATTTTGAGGTGTGTTTAGGATCCTTATCCATTTGTAGAAGCCATCCTCTCTTTAACTCCAGCTTTTTCACAGATGGCATCAAGTTATCATCCAAAATTTGCTGAAATTTTACTGAATCAATTTTTCCTTCTACTCGTGAGATGTTCCCTGTGCCACTGGCTGCAATACAACCCCAAAGCATGATTGATCCACCCCCATGCTTAACAGTTTTAACCTCATCAGTCCACAGAACTTGTTCCCAAAATGCATCAGGCTTGTCTATATGTTCATTTGCAAAGTTCAAACACAGATTTTTGTGGTGAGGACGTAGAAGAGGTTTTGTTCTGATGACTCTTCCAAGAAGATCATAAGTATCTCTTTATAGTGGAATAGTGTATCACAAATCCAGTGTCTGCCAGATCTTTCTGGAGGGATTGTGCAGTCAAACGTGGGTTTTGAATAGTTTTTCTCACAATCCTGCGAGCTGTTCTGTCTAATATTTTTCTTGGTCTTCCAGATCTTGCTTTAACTTCCTCTGTTCCCGATGACTGCCATTTCTTAATTACATTCCGAACCGAGGATATTGACATCTGAAAACGTTTTGCTATCTTCTTATAGCCTTCTCCAGCTTTGTGAGCGTCAACTATTTTCAGTTTCAGATTTCTGGACAACTGCTTAGAAGAACCCATGGTGCTGATTGTTGGGGCAAGGTCAGATGAGTCTGGGCATTTAAAACCTTTGAGATTGACATCACCTGGTCTTCCCAGATGATGATCGAGAACAATCCATGACACTGGCAGGTCTCAGCTTTGCAAAGGGGGCAGTGCATGCTATAAATTCTGCAGGGTGCCCAAACTTTTGCAGATACCATTTTTTTGTTTTCTGTTATTTTGAAAGTGTAAATGATGGAAATAAAATCTAACTTTTGTTGACATATCATAAGAATGTCTAATCTGTAATTTGATGCCTTTCGGAGATATTTCCATCTTTCCTTGGCTTCTTTATGCACATTAAAACAAATTTTTACCTGGGGTGCCCAAACTTTTGATCCCCACTGTATATGAAAGGACAGTACAGAGATCTTTCCAGTGATCTTTTAATACCTAGGCTGGTAACCATAACAAGGGGGCATCCTCTACATCTAGAGGAAAGAAGATTTAAGCATCATCACAGACAGAGATTCTTTACTGTAACAGCTGTGCAGGGCCGGTTCTCCCTATAGGCTAAAGAGGTCACCGCCTATAGTGCACTTTTGATGGGGGGGGGGGAGCACTTCCTGCTGGCATACTGTCACTGTCACACCACAACAGTTCTGTACGGAGCGCTCCCGCTGGCACCCCTCCCCCCTCAAGTCAGTTCTGTATGGAGCGCCCTCGCTTGCACATAACCCTCCCAGAGCGCTTTTATTCTTCAGGCGCTCAGTGCAGAACTGAAGCTGCGCCCGCGCAGTCACCCAGCCGTCACCTTCTTTCCTGGTCCATGCTGGGGGTGGTGATTCATGCCCCCGACAGACACTGCGCTCCCCAGCAGCCGCCAAATGCCACTGCGTATTCAAATACCGGCTGCCCCCCCCCCCGCAACACACACACACTTTACCAGCACTGTGCCAGATCGCTGCACTTCATTCTCCATGTGGTAAGGATCGGCCCATATATGTGCTCTGGGTATAACTATAGGCTCCATAAACTCCTCCGCTGTATTACCATTGCGTCCCTCCCACCCTCTAACCTGCAGCTTCCTATTATGCCCGGCAGGACTCCATCTTTATACAGTAGTAAACCACCGGCATCCCACACAGGGCTTGAGCTCACATTCAGCCAAGCTTGTTCAAGAGACGCAGGTAACAGCTCACAATACAATAGCTAAAGTTGTATCAGTTGTGTGGGCTGTTTCTTTGTAGTCTAGATCCTGTATGTATTGCTAGGCCTTGGCTGGTGACAGGACAGCAGAGCCTGATGTGGTGCTGGGAGAGTAATGGTGTCTAGGGTGTTGCGGTAATAGTGTAGGGTCTGTAAGGTCTGAATGTCGTGACGCAAGGGTGCGGTTTTCTCAATAGTGATGTTCCTACCGCCAACCGTCCCACAAACGTCAGGGAAAAATAACTGAATGTTCACAGCAGATTTTATGAAGTAAACTGAAGAAACTTTACTTGCAAATTTTATGCAACGGTATTGAACATAACAGTCTTTTCAAGAGTAAACTGGGTTACAGGTTCCTCACAGGTTTGCTGGGAATTGGAAGCAATGATCTTTTGATGCTAGCCACTGTGCTACTATTTTAGAATATCTGAGCTGATAGTAGTCACACAGGATTCAGTAGTTTGAGCTTTGAGTAACACATGTTTAGTGGCTTCAGATTCTTAGGCTTTGGGCCTAGATGAATTGTGATTTCTGCTGAGATGCTTGTGCTTGCTTTGTAGCCAGGAAATAAGAAAGATAATCTAGTGGCTACAGCCCTTTATATAATAAGGGGCTGGACAAAGCTCATTGGTCAGCAAACCTGTAAGTTATGAACCCAGTGAACTCTGGGTACATCACATGACCCAGTAAGGTCCTTAAGCATTTTGTACATTACAACTGTGTATCACGTGACCACTAAGGTCCTATACATATATTTCCTATACATTAAATGAATAGGTACACACTTTACTTAAGACGACTAGGGGTAAGCCCTGCAGGAGAGCCCTATAGACATGGGAGGACTCCAGCTGCGGGGACCTTAGACAAGGGACAGGACCAGGTCCTGTACCGGGACACCACACTGAGCTTGGTCTTCTCTCCCCCCCACATGCAGTCTGTGCATGAAGTAACTTCAGAGGAGGGAAGGATGCGGCTGTGATGGTCAGTAGGTCACAGCAGATAAGACACTTCTTGCCCCCGGCTGAAGACCTCCCATTCTCTGAGGAGTTAGGGTAAGGACAGTGACATCCCCTCTAGGTGCTAACTTCTTTATATATGTTTGTAGGAAAGCTGTGTGATCATCAGTATGGCTCCCGGACAGCTTTTTTAACCCAGCTTTCCCAGTTTCCTGAATAGTAAGTCAGCAGTGTTATAAGAATAGGGGATGCGTTCCTACAAAACTATGCAGATCTACTGTTAGGGACCTGGAAAAGCTGGGTGAAAACCCCATTCTTCAGGCGTAAATTTCCAAGTGGATTTTCCGTTCACAAATTCCACTTCACAAATTCCGAAGTGTGAATTTGTGAACGGAAAAGCATTCACTACACTATACATTTTAGCAAGCGGAATTTCTGCCTGCAATTTCAAAGCGGAATTGCAGGCAGAAATACCGTAGTGTGAACCTAGCCTTACTAGGTAGATTTGCTGTTCAGAAAACTAGAAAAGCTGGGTACCACCCTTCTCATTCCTGCAAATTGTATGATTGAAACAAGGTCACGGAGGGGGGGGGGGGGGGGCAGCTGGTCTTGCCTAGGGCACAAAAGTCTAGCACCGGCCCTGGAGCAGTGAGACTATGGAACTCTCTGCTATATAATGTTGTGATGTCAATCTCAATAAACAAGTTCAAGGGGGACCAGTATAATAAAATATAATATTACAAGTTATGGATACTAAAGCGATGTGGATAGAACTTTGGTCCAGGGTTTTGCCTTCCTCTGGATCAACACAGTAGAGTTTTAGTTTAAACTTGATGGACTCTGGTCTTTTTTCAGCTTTACAAACTATGTATCTTCATATCCCTGAAATGGAGATTAAACAGGCTTCCTCACTGCTCTGATGAGAATGATAACAATATTACAGGACTATGGTCTGAGAGTGTAATGTTTCTTCTTGTGGAGACCACCAGTGATCATAAGAAATATTACAGGCAATTCTGCTTGGGAAAAATAAGTATACAAATGCTCTTTAGTTTTACTCTGTAGGTCAACCTCAGGAAGAGAGATCTTTCTTGTGGTCAGAGACGGTAATGTTTCTCCTTGTTGAGACTAACTAGCTCCAGGGTAGCTACTTCCAATAGGTGGCACTAGAGAGCCAGTTTCTTCATATGGTGGAGAGCTAATTCACAGTATCCCAGGAGTATAGACTAATAATGGTCCACCAGTTGAAAATGTTAGTTGGATCCTCCATTACTTTTGGCTTTACTGACAGCTGTCCTTTGACCACTTGGTTGACAGACTAGGTCTATAACCCCACCCAGAGGTCTGGCTAGATCAGTGTCATCCATCTTTAGATGGAGTAATTGAGGGATTATTGTTTGCAGTCATCCAGTATGAGCTTTACAACAATAACTCCCCAAGCAATTCTCTGTAATCTAATGATTCTCTGGTAATGTTCAGTAAGACAGATGTTCTATTGATAATTATGAATAATAACACATCCAGTAAATGACTAGAACTATTTATATAACATTTAATTAGATGCAAGCAATGAATTTATGATCATTATGCCCATTGCATAAGACATTTCCCTCGCATTTACCTAAGCTCGACACAGCTAAAGACATCATCCTTTTCCTGCTAGTCATGATTTATGGATCATGCAGGAATGACCGCACGTTTATGAGACTATAGAAGATTTCAGGGAATGGCCATGAACAGATCAGTAATAAACCTTGCTTTCAGCAGTTCATTATATTTTGTTACACTACAAATAAGATGAAAAGTTCAAGGTGACCTGCTACTAGGTGATATATTAAGAAATAATAGAAACAAAATATCAAATTAAATGTGGATCGTTTTCAAGGGACATAGTATAGGACATGAATCAATCTGTTCCTAGCAGAGCTTGCTAAACAAGCCCATGCTGACCTGATCCATTTTGCAAAATTGTGTACAAGTGACACATTGATGCACCATAAAAAAGTATTTTAAAGCTAAAACGTCTTAAGAACATCTTAAAAACCGAGAGAGATGGCTGACTGTGTCCCTGCAGCCGCATCACTCACTACATACTTAGTTTCAGGCTAAAAATATTCAATGTAGATACATAATATTGACTCTAAAGCGGAGGTGAAAATCCCAAGAGATTTTATTTGCTGTGTATGGGATTACCTCCAAACTACCTCCCAACTACTATGGAAGCATTGTTATTCAAAAGTTCCTGTCAGCAAACCTATTTTTTTTTTGCCTCCCTTATGATCGCCCCCTCCCCCCCCCCCCAGCCTTTATTTTTTTATATTTAATGTTTTCACCTTTATTTGTGCCTTTGTCTTAAGCTCACGTCTGTGAGCTCCGTAGTGCTGGAGGGGGCGTTGCCCGGCAGGCGCGACATCATCTGAAGCCCTGCAGGGAGAACACCCACCATCTCTCTTCTATGCTGCGTTCACACTAGGGAGCGCAGCATAGAAGAGGCAGCCAATCGCAGCAGGCTGTTCCTCAACCCCATCCTCTCTGCGCATGTATGGCAGAGAGGAGGGAGACCGGAGCAGACCTGCTGCAATTGGCTGCACACAGCGTTTGTTCTCCCTTACATGAATGACAGGGCAAGGAGGAGCGAACACTGTGCATCGCCAATGTCCCACTCGCACTTCTTGAGTTTGGACTCATACCCGACCGGCAGGAGTCCAAACTCTGAGAGCAAGGAGCGATCGGGACAAATGGGAGACCCCCCCCCAGTGGCCATATTTGAAAGGCTGAAGAATTTATATAATGTCATTATTTCAACAGTGAATATATTACAAAGTGAATTTAATAGCCGGGGGGGATAACAAATGAAAAATTTCATTTTATGACAGGCACTCTTTAAAATCCCTATTTGTCCTTGGGTTACAGAATCTGTCACTACTTTGCAGTCAGGTCAGTCGAATAGAGTCTGTGAACCTAAAAGCCCAAGTTCAGTCATGACCAGAAGTTTTGAGAATTACTTAAATTTTGGCTTTCACAAAATTTGCTGCTTTAATGTTAGATCTTATAGTCAGATGTTTCTATGGTATACAGTTATATAAGTTTTTAAACTTTTATTGACAAATACATCAAATTTATTTAAAGACTTGATATTTACAGTGTTGACCCTTCCTTTGTAAGACTTTGCCCCAGCATGCTGGATATTAGCACAACAGGTTTATTACAACTTTGGTGCTATTTGTTGATAAACAAGGCTTTTTGTTTGTCAAAGGGTAAATGTCATAACTAAGTGGATTTGTCAACCAAACATTACATTTTTGTGTCTATTACCAGGAAACTCCCCAGATGTCAATCCCATTGAGAACTTGTGTTTAATCCTTACAAAGTGGTTGCACAAACAACAAAAAAACTGAAATTCTGATAAACTCCGATCATGGATTAGGTAAAAATGGGATGTCGCATGCTAGTGCGAATTGCAAAAGTCAACTGAATAAATATTGAGTTTTTGCACAAACTTACTGTATTTGTAAATAAAAGTTTAAAAACGTATGAAATAGTTATAATTGTACTTAAGTATACAATAGAAACATCTCACTATAAGATCTAACACTGAAGCTGCAAACTTTGTGAAATCCAAAATCTGTGTCAGTCTCAAAACTTTTGGGCATGACTGTAGACATTAGTATGGTGTCCATTTTAGGACATTGTCAGTTGTCAGCCGTACCTCCGGCTCCGTCAGGCAAAACAGCATCCCGCCTACTCCCTCGGACCAATCGCCGTCAGTTGTCAGCCGCAACTCCGTTCTCCTTCAGACAAAACAGCATCCCGCCTCCTCCCTCAGACCAATCGCCGTCAGTTGTCAGCCGCAACTCCGTTCTCCTTCAGGCAAAACAGCATCCTGCCTCCTCCCTCGGACCATTCGCCGTCAGTTGTCAGCCACAACTCCGTTCTCCTTCAGACAAAACAGCATCCTGCCTCCTCCCTCAGACCAATCGCCATCAGTCGTCAGCTGCAACTTTCTCATCCGAAAGTCCCTCATCCAAAATTCTGTCATGCCTCAGACAATTCTCCCTCAGACACAACTTCCTGCCGCATATCAGAGCTGACGCTGCACAGCACTGTATAGCAGAGCCGACATTGAATAGAATGTACAGCAGAACCTGTATAGCAGAGAGCCGACACTGACTCGGCACTGCTACACGGCAGGAAGGTTTTTTGTCTGAAGGATGATGGGGTTTTGGATGAGAGACTTTAGGATGACAGAGTTTTGGATGAGAGACTTTAGGATGACAAAGGAGGGAGTTGCGGCTGACTCCTGACGGAGATTGGTCTGAGGGAGGAGGCAGGACGCTGTTTTGCCTGACAGAGGACGAAGGTACGGCTGACGACTGACAATGTCCTAAAATGGACACCGTACATTAGGCATGGATCGGCTAAACTCACCAATATTCCAATGTGTATGATGGCCTCCTGGCTCAATGCTACTGGTGATGTCAGGGAGAGAAGGATTGGGTATGCTTAATAAGCTGCTACCAGAGGATTCTAGCAGTAGTTTACGGGTCTATTCACATCCTGTCCATATTTGATGTTGTAGATTTGAAGTTGCAGATTTCAGTATAAACTAAATGACTGAACATGGCATCAAATTTGTAGCATCATATATGTGCAAGATACTGTACGTGTGCAGTCACCATACCGCTCCTGTATTTAGTCAGAACACAGAAATGCTCGGCCAGCCCAAGTGTTAATGTGTATGAGGGGTCAGTAGCTGTTGGTCGAACAAATAAATCCCTTTACTCCAACCAAAGGATTGCAACTATGAGTTAAATCTAACCCAAACCTTATACACCCTTGCGCTCTCCTGCTTATTTTTCGAAAATGATTTACCCATAACAACCAATCACAGCTAAGCTTGAATACTGTTATCTTTATTAAATCTGAGCTGTGATTGGTTGTTATGGGCAAATCTTTCCAGTTTTTTAAATATAGAAGTACGGTGCTCAAAGTTATATGGTATCAAGGTCTCAGTAAAAAAGTGCATTTATTGTTTCAGTTATAAAATAGAGAGGTACAGAGAGGTAATCTATTCTATAATTGAAACAATAAATGCACTTTTTTACTGAGACCTTGATACCATATAACTTTAAGCACCGTACTTCTATATTTCTTATGCAATTTTATTATAGATATTGAGGATATAGGTGTTAATCAGTTTGCTCAGTTATTAGTGTACAGGAGAAAAGTGAACCTCTCCGATTTTTTATTTTATTGAGCGCTCCAGTTTTTGGCCAATGTTGTACTTTTTGACTCAACTTCTGCCAAACTAACAGATATTTTGCCTGTGACCTTAACATGGGTTGTTTCCTGATAATGCTTTTTGTCTTCCACCCTGTACTTACTCTGACTTTGATTTTCCAGCGTTGGCCTGTCTGTAGAAACCATTGGCAGTTACTGTCCTAAGGCCAATTTCACACAAACATACTAATGGGAACATTCACATTCTGCATTATAGAATCTGTCCTGGTCCAACTGCAGATTTAATAACCGGAATTCACAGCATTAAAGATCCTAGGATGCAGTGAGTTTGGGTCAATAAATCCCTGCTTGGACTAGGACAGTTGGGTAGGTCTTCTGCACGAAAGTTCAAAAGGGTCCTAGCATTAGTAATCAGTAAAAATGTAGACTTGACTCTGTACCAGTTTTCAGGCCAGTGCCAATCCTAGGTAGCATGAGAAGTATTTGCCAATGGACATATATGATTACTAAGAAAACACTCGTTTTGGCCACCAGAGAGAAATATATAGTAATACAAAGTGTTGTTGCTTTATGGTAATTACGGTAATTTTAGTAATTACACTTGGCAAAAACAGGTAGAGGAAGTTATCATTAAAGTTCATTGCAGGATTACAAAAGATTTAGACTAATGACAAAGACTAGACAGGATGACACTTAATCTCTATGATTCCAGGATGTTATTCAATCTGTTTTTCCAATACACATACCCTAATACATATACAAATATATATTATTTTTTGCAGTGGTGTACATAGAAGAAAGGGGGTCCCATAGCAAATATCGAAAAGGGGCTTTTATTAGGTGTTTGATTGGTGTCTGGTGTTCATTTCCCCTTGCTTTCCATCACCCATTGATCAATACCCCCCTATTAATATGCTGACAATACAGTTTTTCTGTAGAAAGGGGTTCTGCACAGTTTCTTTTCAAAAGAAAAAAGGAATGGGACCAACCAGGACTGGGCCCCCCTCACTCCAAGGACCCCATAACAGCCACATGGTCTTCCACTGAGATAAGTATGCTTGATATATAGAATATGGTTTCCAATGTTATGATTGATTTAATTTCAATTAGATACCTAGAAGGAAGTGGCTGTGTTTTTGTATTAACCTATAAATGATCCACCAGACTTTTAAACACATCATAATTAACCATTGTTAAACCACCTTAGATCACCATCGATCTAAAACCCACAAGGGTATGAGGGGTAGTAGGTATTAATTAGAGTTCAGCGGACTTACAGTAAACTAGCTCATAATGAACCTCATGGATCGGCTGTTGATTACTTTAGTCTGCATATATTAGTCAAGATTTCCAAGTGCTCCGGTTGCCTGGAAAAGGTGGATACAGTCCTAGGAGACCTAAAACTGTCATCCTGAACTTTTCCAGGCAACCGAAGGACTTGGAAGCTTAACTAATTTATGCAGACTAAAGTAATCAACGGCCGAGCAGCAAGGTTTGTTACGAGCCAATTTACTATAGATTTACTCAACGCTAGTAATATATAAGCTTAGACTACTAGAAAACCATTGATTGCTAGGGAAATTAGACTATTGGTGACATTATCGAATGGGGGCTTTCCCTTTTGGCCCTCGGACCCTCTGCATTTTAAATTTCAAGGTGTTCTGACTGCAAAAAGGTATTTTAAATTTTTAGAGAGCCTAGACATTTTTATTGTAGCCTCCGGAAATGTGATATTATATCACATAGGCAAACCATTACAGGTATGATTATGTATCTCCTTTTGCTGGTTATGATATATTAAAGGTGTACTCCGGGGAAAACATTTTTACATATTTTTTTTCAAATCAACTGGTGCCAGAAAGTTTATCAGATTCGTACATTACATCTACAGTATATGCTCCAGTGCTCCAGGGGAAGTTGAGTTATTTTCTGTCTGACTACAGTGCTCTCTGCTGACACCTCTGTTCATGTCAGGAACTGTCCAAAGCAGGAGAGGTTTGCTATGGGGATTTGTTTGTACTCTGGACAGTTCCTGACATGGACAGAGGTGTCAGCAGAGAGCACTGTGGTCAGACAGAAAAGAACAACTCAACTTTCTCTGAAGCATACAGCAGCTGATACTGGAAGGATTAAGATTTTTTAATAAAAGTCATTTACAAATCTGTTTAAGGTTCCAGAGCCAGTTGATTAAAAAAATAAAGAAATCCATATGTCATAACCTTGTACCTGAATCCTGTGTTGTCCATATCTTCAACAAAGCTGAATTCTATTTACGGAAGTGCTTTATCATCGTCCTTTTTGCGTCCATGTTGCGCACCAGGCTGGGTGCTGGATCCGTGCACAACCATCTCGGAGGGTGAGCTGAACATTCCACACTTTGCACCTACGAGCAAGGAACCTGCCAGATTTCTCTTCTTGCAAAGCAACATTGATGCAGACAAATATTATGTAGACAGCAATCAACATTCCTACACTTTACTAGCATTTACACAGTAGGCAAAATCTATACAGAAGAGACATTAAAAAGTTAATCCTGCTAATGAAAATCTAATCTGTCATTTTTGAGCACTTTATTCCAGAGATTTACAAGGTGGTTATAGACTTTCAAGCTGGAAATAAATAACTGCGATTTAAAGCATGATCCTATCCTGGGAGGAGTGTTAGATTTATAGTTATCCTCCTTCAAACAATGTATATTATTGTCTGCACTGACTCCCGGCACAAGCCATCAATGTTGTATTTAACATCATTACCATCATTTATACCTTTTATTGCTTTTTCATTATATTCTGCTCAGACAGCAAGATTTGGTGAATTTCCTTTAAAGTAAAAAAAACTGTAACTTTTACATGGTGTCTGTTATCGAAACATGGAGACAGAGTCATCATACACACTGAGCCTCATATCAGTCAATTACAATCCCTCCATAGAGAAAGCCTGTAAACTGACATTTGCAGGGAGGAAGTAAAAGGATACAGTCATTTAAAGGCGTATTCCACGATTTTTTTTAATTTGACTATGCTACAGGGGCTGTAAAGTTAGTGTAGTTCATCATATAGTGTCTGTACCTGTGTGTGACAGTGGTCTCGCAAGGTTTATTTTTAACAGCATACAAATTGACGTCTCAGGTTTTCCCAGATTGCAGTGCGGACCGAGACATTACATCACCAGTCAGCCTGTCTTTGCTTCAATGGGTGGAGCGGCAGCTGGGTGGGAGGAAGATCATACTGTTTTTGTAACAGCTGGAGGCACCCTGATCAGTAAACACTGGTCTATTGCATTGAATACATCCCAGGTGTGTTTCAATGGGTAGGGTGGCTGATGTGTGGGAAGGAAAAAAGTGACCTCACAATTACAAACAGGGAATTATGGGATTTATAGTTTAAGGGAGCAAACTCCAACAGGAAATAGCCAGTTCACAAAAAGATAGTGTCAGCTTTATGGTAATCTCACAACATAGCCATTTAGCCACAAGACAAGCGCAAATCCTTCATAAGCATGTCCATTACTGTCTGCCGCGAATGTACATACTGAAATCACCTTATGGTGGATAACCAATTTAATTCTTATTCTAATATGCCCAATACCTAAATGAATGAAGTGTGTATCTAGTAATGGAATTATAGGGGTTATCCACCATAAAATTATTTTAGTACTTACCTGTCAGACAGTAATGGACATGCTTAGGGAGGATTTGTGCTTGTCTTGGGGCTAAATGTGTACACCATAATGCTGTTTATTTCGTTTTGTGAAATGGCTACAAGTCCCAGGATCCCTTGTTTGTAAGTGGGAGGTCACTTTTCTCCCTCCCACACATCAGCCACCTCACCCATTGAATCACACCTGGGACAATTTCCTGCAGCCCTGTGGAGAATAATGTGATTCCCACCCAGTGGTTGCTTCACCCATTGAAGCATAGACAGGCTTGTTTTAAACACTTGACTAGTGATGCAATGTCTCAGGCCACCCTGCAACCTGGGAAAATTGAGACAACACTTATTTTGTAAGATGTTAAAAGCAAACATATGGGCAAAGATCACATAAAAACACAGGTGCAGACACTATATTATGAACGACACTAACTTTACAGCCCATGTAGCATAGTCAAATAAAATAAAATCCTGGAATATCCCTTTAAGCTATCAAAATATATATTTCAGTTTAGAAGCTTGAATTTATGCACTTATCCTTAGAGGTTTTAAAATAGATCACTGAAGGTAATCTTTATGTTTTCTATTGGAGGGATTGAGTTGTAGGTTCAATACAAGAATGAAATAAAAAATATGATTTCTAAAACATATTTATTAACATAAAAGATTCTGTATCTTAACTTTAAATCTAGTGGTAAAAGGCCTTTTATGTATTAAGTTTTTTTAAACTTTATAATGCATAGAAATATGTATTGCCAACCACCCCTAATCCTGACCTGCCAATGCTTACAAAAAACTTCAGGTTTAAATAACTATATATCTTTTATTTATCCTACTTTTTTTTAAGGTTTTAGAAGAACCATTGCCTCTGTACTGTTCTATGAACTAGAAAAATATAAAAAATATAAATGCATTGTTAGTGATAACCAATAGCACATATTTTAATATTTACCAATATATATGGACATTTATCAACGTGTTTAGTCAGGTTTTCTTTACTATAATTGTAGCAAAATTGTCGCAACTGCGACTACGCGATTTTTCGTGCGACATTTTGACTGGAAAGCGAGAAAAGCAAGTTTTCCAAAAATTAACTACGTAGTAATAATTTTAAAATGGACTACGGGTAGTCAGGTATTTATTAACTGCGACAGTCGCAACTGCGCAAAAAAAAGTCGCAACAGCGTTAAAAATTGACTAAATTTACTCCAGCTCAAACATGGAGCAGAAAAAGCTACTACCAAAGTAAAAAAAGTAAAAATTGCTTACGTGAAAGAAAATTATCAACAGGCTGAAACCAGTTGATAAATAAGTCACACATAAGCAAAAAAAAAGTAAGGAAAAAATTACTAAAAAAACCAATACATAAGCAAACATTGATAAATGTCGCTCATTGAGTATAAAAGACAGATAACCAGAATGCTCGTAACAATATAACAAGATTTATTTTTAAAGGGGTACTGCGGTGCTTAGACATCTTATCCCTTATCCAAAGGATAGGGGATAAGATGCCTGACCGCGGGAGTCCCTCCGCTGGGGACCCCCATGATCTTGCACGCGGCACTCCGCTTGTAATCAGTCCCCGGAGCGTGTTCTCTCCGGGTCTGATTACGGGCGATCACAGGGCGGGCGGCGTGTGACGTCACCCCTGCGCCCCCGTGTGACGTCACGCTCCACCCCTCAATGCAAGCCTACGGGAGGGGGCGTGATAGCTGTCACACCCCCTCCCATAGGCTTGCATTGAGAGCCAGCGCGTGACGTCACACGGGGGCGCAGGCATGACGTCACACGCCACCCGCCCTGTGATTGCCCGTAATCAGACTGATTACAAACGGGGTGCCGCGTGCAAGATCACGGGGATCCCCAGCGGCGGGACTCCCGCGGTCAGGCATCTTATCCCCTATCCTTTGGATAGGGGATAAGATGTCTAAGCACCAGAGTACCCCTTTAATGTGCAATATGTGCACACCTGGATAGAATTAAAGTATTTTTGAGGTATCTGCAGGATGCTCTTTTATTTCTCATTTTTAAATGTAAGATATCACTTCACAAGGCTTCAATATAGTTTCTAAATCTCAGCTAAAAACATGAAAAGCAAATATTGAGCTAATAATAGTATAGCGTATAATTCTTGTTAGATACCAGTATTAGGTGCTAAGGTTTTTATGTGCATAGTGAATGTGGGAGTCTGTGGGGTGAAGCTTCAGCCAATGGAGTGCTGATTTATGTCAGAGAAGGTGTGTCGTTTTGGCAATGGCTACTGTACAGCTAAGTGATAAGCATCCATTTTGTTTCTTCTTCTGGAAATAAAGGCCAAAGTGTAAAACCTATGGCTGGGGCATGTTAAATGACAGTACTTGGTCCATTTGACTAATTTCGCCATTGGCTCAAATAATTTAAATGCAATTTCATAGACATCCATATGTTATCACATTACTAATACACCCTTCTTTATTTTCTGGTTGTGATGGTGCACTGGCGCCAAAGTATTCCATATAATTGTTCCTGCAATGGATAGAGTTTCTCCGAGACAATCGTGCTCAGGGGAGAAAAAGCGCTCTCTCCTCTGCGTCAGCTCGCGGGTATCGGATACAAATGGTGGTCATGAAAAGAAATAGCCTTGCTCGGTGGAGTAGTTTAGTAGTTGGAGTTTTATTGAGAAAAATCACAGATAACGCGTTTCGAGGGGTGGGACCCCCTCTTCGTCAGATCCAATGGTGTGGCATGTATGCAGAGGCCACTGATTTATACATGAAAAAGCCCGCGAAAATCACCACGAATTACCGGGTGCACGGCAAGAACATAAATGCAAACATGACCATAATTATAATATACATATGGGCTGTACCGTGTCAGCAGTGTTTACAACCCTCTGGCGGAGGTAAAACGGGAAAAACACAAATTCTGAAAATACACAGATACATCTCCCATAATAAAGATACTTAAAAGTATTGGGACCATTGGCCCTGCCCTCCGTATGAGAGGCGGTGTAGGTGTGAGTGATAGAGTGCTGCTTCCCGTAGTCCGGTGACATGCAGAGATAGATGTGCGGGAGGATCGCGGCTGTCTATGGTATGGGAGACCTGGGTGAGTGTTTCCCATGTGGACCACATGTTAACATTACATTCCGAACAGGCCCGAGCTAGAATGAAGGGCTGTTTTTCTTCTTCTTCGGTGTGGTGTTTTTATAGGGGTAACGTATAGAGCTACCAAAGAAGAAGAAAAACAGCCCTTCATTCTAGCTCGGGCCTGTTCGGAATGTAATGTTAACATGTGGTCCACATGGGAAACACTCACCCAGGTCTCCCATACCATAGACAGCCGCGATCCTCCCGCACATCTATCTCTGCATGTCACCGAACTATGGGAAGCAGCACTATCACTCACACCTACACCGCCTCTCATATGGAGGGAAGGGCCAATGGTCCCAATACTTTTAAGTATCTTTATTATGGGAGATGTATCTGTGTATTTTCAGAATTTGTGTTTTTCCCGTTTTACCTCCGCCAGAGGGTTGTAAACACTGCTGACACGGTACAGCCCATATGTATATTATAATTATGGTCATGTTTGCATTTATGTTCTTGCCGTGCACCCGGTAATTCGCGGTGATTTTCGCAGGCTTTTTCATGTATAAATCAGTGGCCTCTGCATACATGCCACATCATTGGATCTGACGAAGAGGGGGTCCCACCCCTCGAAACGCGTTATCTGTGATTTTTCTCAATAAAACTCCAACTACTAAACTACTCCACCGAGCAAGGCTATTTCTTTTCATGACCACCATTTGTATCCGATACCCGCGAGCTGACGCAGAGGAGAGAGTGCTTTTTTGGACACAGATTTTTTTCCCCTGAGCACGATTGTCTCGGAAAAACTCTATCCATTGCATCCTCCAGACGTCCCGGACCCACAGGACGCCACGGTGTGAGCCGCACCTCCTAAATTCAGCCATTCCCGTTGCACCGGGAGACAAGCACTACATGGTGTTGTGCCCAGTGCACAACACCCCAAGGTGAGCAAAAACTGTTCATACATCTTCTGCCCAGTGTATTAAGAACTACATTTACGGCACATTGTCGCGCTATTCTTTTTTGTTTCTATTTTTTCATATATCAAGTATATAATTGTTCCTGAGTTTCAGATGTATTCTGTAGGTATCTTAGGCCATTTGTCTATGTGTTATGGAGGGGGCAGGGTGTTCTGACCCACCTCAGGTCTGAGGGAAGACAGCTTGAAGACGCTGGAGGGGCCCCCCTCCCCCTACAGGAATCTGGGAAGACAAGAAGAGCTTGGTTGGGGATTCAGAGTAGTGTGTGATGTCCCAGAGCCAGGACCTGATGTTAGTGCGGAGCCTGCTGGGACATGTAGTACCCCAATAGTTGAGGAGTGTTGAGCTGGCTTTGGTGTGTGATGATCTTAGAGGTAAGAGTTGCTGCTAGTACAACACTGCCCTGGGAGATTGCGCCCCAGAATCTGGAGAATTGCTGAGATAGAGGAGCCAAGGCTGAGGCCACCCTCCGGAATAAGGAATTGTGTCTGTGTTACCTGTGGACTTAGATGTGGACCCCTGTGATGTGGACCCCTGTGAGAACCGGGGTGAGAGCGGATGCGAGAACCGGACCCCAGGAAACCTGAGGTACCACTAAACGTGGAGCTGTTATCTGTGGACTGTGGACAATATATTGGAGTGTGGAGTGTTGGACCCAGAGCGGAATCCCGGAATCTGCAGTTTGCGCCTTCCCCGGTGCCCAGTGACTGTGCCCTTCTGTTGCCCATTGTTTTCCCAGACTCCGGATTACCCCCTCATTCTGTGGATTGTGTTTTGTTTTGTGATCTTTGCCAATAAACCTGGTGCTGTTCTCCTATCTCTTGCTCTGTTGATTGTGTGACAATCTCTGAGTGGCAAACCCTGTCACAACTGGTGACAGCGATGGGATCAACAGACAGGAGAGAAGTGGACCGAGGACATCAGATCGCTGATCATCTTCCAAGAGATTGTGGATGTAATGGGAGTGGATGCTACTGTGGAAGGCGGGTGCTGGGCTTGGGCCACAGCTCTCAGATGGGCAAGAAATAAACAAGTAACTTTGCAAGCTAAGGAGTTGCGCAAGGAGGTTATTGACTTTCTTGGGCCAAAGGCCACAGCAGATGATGAGAAGTGGGTCTGGAACTGGTCTCTAAGCAAAGCAGAGCGAAGAATGCCACCTCTTGCAGAGTTATATGAGGAGTGGGAGATCAGCCCAGAGTCTCACAACTACAGATTTGAAGAAGAAATCCCAGAGTGTCCTGAAGAGCAGGCTGTGAAGTGTGGTGGCAGCATAGACCATGGGAAAGCAGCTTCAGTGGATATCGGTGTGCCTTCTGGTGTAGATGCTGCTGGGCCTCATGAGTCTCTTGACATAGACACCCAGATCCCTATACTTGATGGGCCAGCTGGGACTGAGTAAGAAGAAGCAGACCCAATGCCCTGTGTTGATATTCCTACTGTACCTAACAATGGACCTTGTGTGCCAGAACCACCCCAGGATTGGGGGGAACCCACGGAACCCAGTTATGACTCAATGGCTGATGTAGACAAGTCTCATACTGATATAGATACTCCTCATACTAATGAAGATGGTGCAGTGGATACTGACTCTCCCGGATCACACTCCTACACCATAGATGAGATGAATATTGGAGAGTCTGTGACTAAACTGGAAACGAGATACCCAGAGGAGGGAGCATCACAAGGAGGATCAGACCGTGGGTCAATGAGCAGCAGAGGCTTCAATTGTGAAGAGATCCAAGAACATTCTCTATCATTGTATGGGGAGATCGAGCACTATTGTGGGAGAAAGACTGCAGGTGGAGCAAGCCTGGAATGGGGCACAAGACCCCGGTCCTGAGCACAGCGGTGACCTCCAGCAAGGTTAGACCTCAGACCCTTCTAGTTCATTGTATGGGGGGGGGGGGGGAAGATCGAGCTCTGCTGTGGGAGAAGGAATAATGGAAAAGCGAGCCTGTGATGGAGCCCAAGACCGTGGCCCTGAGGACAGTGGTGTCTTCCAACATGATGAGACTGCAGACCCTTTTATGTCAATGAGTCCCCTGCCAGTTGGGACCACTTTACCCCTGTTTTTTGCTGCTGAAAACTTTGAGTTCTCTATCAAAGTGGGTCTTGACTGTATCCTCTGGTCTGCTGTCTGTTGGGGTGATGGACTAAAGGAGGAACCAGCATCTACCAATATAATGTGGCCGAGTGTATTATGGCAAAGGGGGACTGGATGGACTGTGCTGAACCTGAGGGAACCTTTCAACTTGATCAAGAGCCCCACAAAGCCCCCTTACCCAAGAGTCTCCTTCTCCTTGGCTGGACTGACTTCGAAGCCACCTGATCAGGGAATATGGATCTAGCTTCTCACATGGAGTCTGGGAGCCATATTGGAAAGTTTTGTTACTTGTGATGATGGCTCCAGACGTCGTCCCTTTACTACAATATAACTGTGCTTTGGACTTTCTTCATGGACTATGGATTGTGCATAATGGACTATGGACTGTGTATAATGGACTATGGATTGTGCATAATGGACTGTGTATAATTAACTTTGTATTCCCACTATGCACCGATAACCATTTTTTTTTTTTTAAGCCGAGGAACGTGCTCTCGATTCACCCAAAGTGCAAGAAAAAGTGCAAACGTGTTACACTAAAAAAACGTGCACAAAGGATGCGGTCTATCGCAAGCCCTTCTCCGATAGGAGAGAGGCCCCCCAACAAACCTTACCCTTCGCCTCCGGACCAAAAGGTACCTGCGAGGTTCCAGGTTCGATGTCCCTTTTCGCCGAAGCTACTAGGGGACCACAAATGCTCCCGGCATCCCCCTTGGCGTTAGCCAAGGTATCTGCCCGCAGAGCCGATAACGGTAGGTACCCTGCCAAAGCAGGAGTACCCGGGGTGTTTGCAGGGAGGTGCGGAACCTAATGGCCACACACACCTCCCCTAGACCGCCAGGAGGGACACCCAGAAGGGCTACCGCATCCTGACAAATCCTGTGAACACACAACACACAAAAAGTGACACAGTGAGACAAAAAGAAATAAATAAGTGAATGTGTGCAGATATACTGCCCGGACATCCGGCCGGATCTATAAAAATTTCTCTGATCCTAGCCAGAAGGCCGGGAATCAAGAGGTGAGTGCCACAAGGTGAAGAGATTATGGTGCCCGTGCTTCAACTCAGTGAGCCCATCCTCCCAGTGAGTTTCGGCACCTCGGGGTCACCACTCCCCGAGGCACAAAAGTACCTCGGCTCTAGACCCTCTCAGCCTCAAGGCGAGACCCGGAGGGAACAGGTCACATCGGGGCAGCCGTCAAGCTGATTCCTCAGAACCAGCCCCGGAAAGCCCCGGTACACCTGCATCCTCCATGCAGCACCCATCCCCACCAGCATGAAAACTGATAAGAACAGATACTACACTTGATCTTAGCCAAAAGGCCGAGAAGCGATAACCATGTACTCAAATTAGTGAAGTAATGTAACCTCTAAGTGAGGTGGCCAGAGGCCTGTGTAGACCCCTTGGCCAGCTCACTTATTGTAAGGGGGGGGAGAGGTTGTGATGGTGCACCAGCACCATAGTATTCCTTATGATTCTTCCTTAGTTTCAGATGTATTCTGTAGATAACTTAGGCCATTTTTCTATGTGTTATGTAGGGGGCAGGGTTTTCTGTTGTCATGGTTGGTAGGTCTGAACATGAGATGGACACAGGAAGATGCTGACCAAAGGAATGCAAATTATTCCAGCTGCCCACGTCAGGTCTGAGGGAAGACACCTTGGAGACGCTGGAGGTGCCCCCCTCCCCCTACAGGAATCTGGGAAGATAAGAAGAGCTGGGTGGGGGATTCAGAGTAGTGTGTGATGTCCCAGACACAGGACCTGATGTTAGTACAGAGCCTGCTGGGACATGTAGTACCCCAATAGTTGGGGAGTCTTGTGCTAGAGTTGGTGTGTGATGATCTCAGAGGTAAGAGTTGCTACTAGAACAACACTGCCCTGGGAGATTGTGCCCCAGAATCTGGAGAATTGCTGGGATAGAGAAGCCAAGGCTGAGGCCACCCTCTGGAATAAGGAATCGTGTCTGTGTTACCTGTGGACTTAGATGTGGACCCCTGTGAACTGAGGAGCGGATGTGAGAACCGGACCCCCAGGAAACCTGAGGTACCACTAGATGTGAAGCTGTTATCTGTGGACTGTGGACAATATATTGGAGTGTGGAGCGTTAGACCCGGAGCAGAATCCCGAAATCTGCAGTTTGTTCCTGCCCAGTGACTGTGCCCTTCTGTTGCCCATTGTTTGCCCGGACTCCGGATTACCCCATTCTGTGGATTGTGTTTTGTTTTTAGTGTTGCTCGCGAATATTCGCAATTCGAATTTTATTCGCGAATATCGCATATTTGCGAATTCGCGAATATTCGCGAATATAGCGCTATATATTCGTAATTACAAATATTCGTTTTTTTTTTTTTTCACCGTACACATCACAGTGATCATCCCTCTCTGCTTCCAGCTTATGTGGTGTAAGAAGGCTCTAATACTACTGTGTGAGACTGGTGTGCGAATTTTAATTTTCGCATATGCAAATTTTAGCTTATGTTAATTTTTGTATATGCAAATTTTCGCATATGTTAATTTTCGCACATGTGAATATTCGCATATGCGAAAATAAAACGAGAACATTACGAATATGCGAATATTCGCGAATATGACGAATATTCGTCCATATATTCGCGAATATTCGCGAATTCGAATATGGCCTATGCCGCTCAACACTATTTGTTTTGTGATTTTTGCCAATAAACATGGTGCTGTTCTCCCATCTCTTGCTCTGTTTATTGTGAGACAATCCCTGAGTGGCGAACCCCGTCACACTGATATTAAACTATTTACCAGTAGTTAAATAAAGCATATAAGGGGTTTGAACCTAGGGTTGCCACCTGGCCATTATTTTACCGGCACATCTGGTATTTTGGCTACCCTGTCTGTATTTTTATAATAAAAATACTGGCAATGCAATGGCTGGTATTTATCCAACCAATCCTTTAACTCCCAGAATGTTGCACCATATACTATACCAGTGTTTCCCAATCAGAGTGTCTCCAGCTGTTGCAAAACTACAACTCCCAGCATGCCCGGACACCCATCGGCTGTCCGTGCATTCTGGGAGTTGTAGTTTTGCAACAGCTGGAGGCACCTCTGGTTTGAAAACATTGACCCATACTATATGCTACTGTACAGTCCAACATGCTGGAAGTTGTAGTTTTGCATCAGTTGGAGGCACCCCTGGTTGGAAAACAGTGACCTATACTATATTTCTTAAGAGCCGAGGAACATGCTCTCACTCACCCAAGTGCAAGAAAATAGTACAAATGTGTCACACTCAACAAAAACTTCACAAGAATGCGGTCCATCGCAAAGCCCTTCTCGAAAGGAGAGAGGCTCCCCCAACGAAACCGCCCTTCCCCTTCGGGCCAGAAGGCACCCATACTATATATAATTTTTTTAAAGAGCCGAAGCCGAGAAATGTGCTCTCAAATCACCCAAAGTGCTAGAAGAAGTGCAAACATGTTACACTATAAAAAGTGCTCAACAGATGCGGTCTATTGCAAGCCTTTCTCCGACAGGAGAGAGGCCCCCCCAACAAACCATACCCTTAGCCTCTGGACCAAAAACTACCTGTGAGGTTCCAGGTTCAATGTCCCTTTTTGCCGAAGCTATTAAGGTACCACAAATGCTCCCGGCATCCCCCTTGGCGTCAGCCAAGGCATCTGCCCGCAGAGCCGTAAATTGTCGGTACCCTGCCTGTGCAGTAGTACCCGGGATTTTTTCAGGGAGGTGCGGAACCTAATGGCCACACACCTCCCCTAGACCTCTAGGAGGGACACCAAGAAGGGCTACTGCATCCTGTGGACACACAACACGCAAAAAGTGACACAGTGAACAAAAATAAATAGGTTAATGTGTGCAGGTATACTGCCCGGACATCTGGCCGGATCTATAAAATTTCTCCGATCCTAGCCAGAAGGCCGGGAATCAAGAGGTTAGTGCCACTAAGGTGAAGAGATCATGGTGCCAGTGCTTCAACTCAGTGAGCCAATACACCCAGTGAGTTTTGGCACCTTGGGTGTCACCACTCCCCAAGGCACTAGACCCTCTCGGCCTCATGGCGAGACCCGGAGGAAACAGGTCACATCAGGGCAGCCGTTTAGCTGGTTTCGTGGCACCAGCCCCGGAGCGCCCCGGGTACACCTGCTCCTCCATGTAGCCATCCATTCCCACCAGTGGACTACCTGATAAGAACAGATACTACACTTCATCTTTGCCAAATACGAGCCTATACTATATAGGTATTGAAATAACTTTATTCATCATTCAGTCCTCATTACAAGTCATACATTAAATTACAATCACACAAAGCATGACAGGTTCCCATAGCTATACACCATACCATATGCTACACTAACACTCCAATCCATCACTGGAGATCGAAGAAACAAAGTTGAAAAACACCAACATATTACATTTTTTGATCACGGAGGGGTGTGGAATTAATGGGGGTAGGGGGGAGCATGGATCCCAGTATGGGGAGGTAGGGGAAGCAGAGGGGCGTTAAGCCTCTTCTTCATCGATGTCGGACAGTCCAAGATGGAATAGTCTCTAAGCCGGCTGTGGACCAGCCTGCGGCAGCCCTGGACGGACCTGTCCTCCCTGTTGTAGATGAGGCGATTCCTGGCCAGCCATATAGTGTCCTTAAAACAGTTCATAAGGCACCAGGCCTCCACATTGCGAACCCCAGGAAAAAGTCCATAAAGCACTGAATGGCACAATAGGTTGTTCCTGGGTACTGAGTCTCTAAGTTCAAGTTCCAGGGCGTTCAATAGGCCCTTGCGCAAAGTGGCACTGCCAAAAGACATGCATAGATGTTTCCTCCACATAGGTTTTGCACAGGCCGCGGACATGCATAAATGACCTAAGTCCCCCCTGAATGGCCATCCACGATAAGTCCTTGTGTCCATTTGTTAGCCTTGCAGAGGCAACATTGTCCCAAACGGTCTCTGCTATGTCCTTAGGGAGCCCTGGAATGAGCTCCAGCAAATCCTTAGCTCTGATGAGCTTGTAAACAGTCTTAGGCTTCCACAAGTCGGGCTTGAGTCCCTATGCGCAGAAGACTGTCACATCATCCATGTAGAGCGAGCACTTGACCTCGTAGCGATCTGGTCCCGGTGATCCCTCTGATCTCTCCATTCTGCCGGATAGACTCAGCAAAGAGCTCTTTAACACAAACAAAAAGAAGAGGTGACAGAGGGCAGCCTGGTCTTACCTTGGAAAGGACGGGAAAGGGGTCAGTCTTCCAGCCATTCACTAGCACCGTGCTGCAAATGTCAAGATACATGACGTTAACATACAAGCAAAACATCTTCTCCATACCCAATTTGTGCAAAGCCCTGCTCAAGCAAACGCCTTCTCCTGATCCAGCCTGACCAGGGCGGCACGGGCACGATGGTCCTGGATGTAATAAACTGTGTCTCTCACAAGGGCAAGGCTGTCGGCAATCCTGCGACCAGGAATGCCGCAGGTCGGGTCTGGATGGACGATCTGCCCAATGACAGACTTCAGCCTGTTGGCTAGCACCTTGGCGAGGATCTTGTAGTCCATGTTCAAAAGAAAGATGGGATGCCAGTTTTTCAAGTCACATCTCTCCCCCTTCCGCCTATACAAGATTGTTATCATCCCCTCCCTCAACGACAGAAGCATTCTGCCCCCCCCCCCCGCCACCATCTCCTCGTACACCTCCAACAGGTCCGGACAGATCAGGTCCCCCAGTGCTACATAGAGCTCGGCCGAGAGACCGTCACTGCCCGGGGTCCTGCCAGGCTTAAAGGATTTAGCGGCAGAGAGCAGCTCCCCCACTCTCAAGGGATTGTCCATGGCCACGGCACCTGCAGGATCAACAACGTTAGTGATAGCTGACAGGAGCCTGGGTCCTCGGGGTCTGGAAAACCTCCAGGAGACCACCCCCATCAGGAGAGGCATACACATTGATGAGCCGTATGGGCTTCCCCTCCCAGGAGCCATCTGCGACAAGAAGTCTGCCACAGACGAGCTCCCGGACGGAGTCGAGTGTAAAACTACCTCCCCTAATGAGGATGGCCACCCCTGCAGACCTGTTGTCGCCCCACCAGACCTGTAGGAGGGGCCGTGGGACCACTGCCTGGCCAGATGGTTGTAGGACCTAGAAGAGGGCAAAGCACATTCCTGCAACATATACACATCACACATCTGAGAATCTAAAAAGGTAAGCACAGTCTGACGTCTAATCCTATCTCTAATATTCCTCACAGTAATGCTAAAGATGTTGAGATTAGCCATGGGGAATAAAAAGAATGTTAGTGCAGAGGATACTGGTTACCACACGCATGCTCACCTTGTGATGTAGGGGTTTCTTGGCCCATGGAACTCTACTTCCACACAAAACACAGTCCCTGTACATAAAAATTCAAGTATAAAAGGCAGGCATTTTCTGTCTGGAAATACAGTTCTCCAGTTCAGTCAACCAACAAGAAAGCATGGTAGGATGATGAAAACTTGTTGCCAGAGTCTGCATAATCAGCTTTCTAAGACCAGAAACTACGATGGTTCCACGGTGCAGCAGGTAAAACAAAGCATGACAGGGCAACCATTGATGTTTCAAAATCCACGGTTTTAAAGTAAAATTCCACCATTAAAAAAATATGTTTTGAGCGTCAGCTACCTTCTTGTTCCCTGGGGGTGGGGGGCCAGGGGTCTTCCAATATGACGTTCTTTATAAATGAAAAAGCTGAGTTGGAGGTACTCAATCTGCTTAGTATGTATTGTCCGAGATCTCTATCCTGGTGGAATCCTCAGACCACCTTGAAATTAAAGGAAACGTAGTGATAGTAGTGGATGAGATCTCAAGGACTGGGGAATAAAGGGTGTGAAGTGGCTGGAATAAGAGATGATGCAGGGAGTTGAATGGATGAATGGATACAAAGTGATGGATGCGAATATAGATAGTGCAGCTTAGAGAATGACTCAGGATGTGTGATGCTTATTAAATGCAAGGCTGGTGATTAATTATGGAAAGATAGAGAGGTAGATGTATAGTGTATATGTATAGTGTATATGCAAATGAAATGTGACTGTTGTGTGTTGTCTACTATGTTGCAAAATGTATCAGGTGTTGCTGAACTAACTACTGCAATAGATGTGTGAATAAAATTGATGTACTAAATGTCCAGAGTACAACACATTTATTAATCAAATAAAAACAAAATAATTAAGTTAATTTAAACAGTTAGGTAGAAATGTGGAGTGAGAGTGCAGGGCCCTTGCACTCTTTCCCACCTGTTATAATTAAAAGGTACAGATGAATATATAAAAAGATGTCAAATAAAACACACAGTATATGCGATTAGATGACAACACACTCTCAGTTTGAAAGTTCAGTGGTGGTTTAGAGGCAGATCCACTTATGTGTACTTGCAACCTCTGGAGACCCCCAGTCTGGGGCCCACCGTTGCAGGAAAAACAGAGGTACGGCTTGGCCGTTTTTAAATAAAGTACAGTGGTGGGGATAATTAACAAGTCACTTAATCCGTAGGTTCAGGGGTATAGATAACAATGTCTCTACTGAAGGTATAGTTAGATGGTTCCTGCATACACAGCGCGGCGGCTGTGCAATAGTGCAAATGAATTGGCGGCTCGGCGGCCGTAAAAATAAAGTCTTCGGTACTGTGTACCGCTTACCCATCCTGTGGGTAGGTGGAGCGAGGCTCTGCGAGATGGGGTCCCGATGTCCGTGGAGCTGGGATGTCCTGGCGGTGCGGTCTGTCTGCCGATAGGCCGGTCGCCTAGTCCGTGCGTTGGATTTGTCGGTCTCTGTCTCTGAAGGGGTCTCGGTCTTTGTGATAATGCTGGTAATGCTCGGTGCTTCTTGGTGATAGCCGTTGAGCGCTCTGTGATAGCTGTAGGTGGTGACTTGAGATTGTGAACGTGGGGTATCTGGTGGTGGTCTCTAGAGAGGTGTGTCAGGCAGTGTGAGAGTAATCAGACGTGTTTCGGACTATCGTAGTCCTTCCTCAGTGATGTGGATTGCAGCTCTGATGCCATGTTATATAGTGTTCATATTTGGCGGGAAAACTGGGAAACATATAATTTCTGGTGTAGTAACCTGGACATGGACTGTGGTGTGGGGAAATGGAAAAACCCGGATTGGATCTCCTGGATTGGCTAAGGTTGATAATTCTACTAATAAATGATGGGAGGGTTTAAATTTGTTAAAATGTATTAATTTGAGCGAAGCAATTATGTATTTAAAATCTTGATCATGACGTGGTCTGGGTATAGGTATGGGTATGCATTGCAATGGTTAACTCTAAAATGTAATAGAGGTATATTTGATATGAGATAGTGTACTGTAAACAGAGAGCAATGGAATAAGTTAATGTGTAATAAAGAATAGAGAATACAAAAATGTATATATAAAGATATAAAGATATATATATATATATATATATATATATATATATATATATATATACACATACACACATACATACACATAAAAACATAAAAGTATTAAAAAAAATAGAAAATAGAAAAAATAGAAAATAATAAAAATATATATAAAATATAAAATAAACACAAATAATATTAATAATAAATATGAAATCAAATATAAGACAAAAAATAAAAATTAAATTATCAAAAAAATATATAAAAAATAAAAAATATGAAAAAGAATATAAAAAATATAACAAATATATAAAAACATAAAAATATAGAAAAATATAAATACAAATATGTAAAAATAAAAATTGTAATAAATACGTAAAAAGTGAAAAACTGTATGAAAATAATGGATAAGAAATATAAGAAGTATATAAAAGATAGAAAAGGTATAAAAATATATAAAATACTACAGGATTCGAAGACTCATAGACGGAGGTTTTGTATATAAAGGTAAAACTGAAATATCATATGTATAAAAAATCGGGCAAATAGAATCAGCTGATAAAACCGAAGATTTCTAATTCTGAATTTAGGCCATAAGGTGCAAGTGTTTGGAACTCATATATGTTACAGCTTTCTATGCGGGACATTTTTGTAATGTGGTTCCTGCCGCGCCAGTCTTTTTTTACAGTTTGAATAGCAGCAAAGGATCTTGTTATTGGATCTTGGTTGTGGTGTTCTTTAAAATGCGCAGATAATGAATGGTTGGTGAATCCAGTTTTAATGTTATACATGTGTTCTTTGATTCTCGTTTTTAGACTCCTTTTCGTACGTCCTATATATTGTCTTTCACAAGGGCATGTAATAATGTAGATTACGGACGTACTGTCACAGGTAATCAATTCTTCTATGCAGTGTTGATGCGAATTTGTTGTTGAGATGATTTTTTCAGTTTTTTTCGGAAATTTCGTCTGCTTGCAATTGTTGCATTTGCTACATCTGAAAAAACCTTTCAGGGACAGTCATGTTTTTGGTATATTGTTTGTATTGATTAGGTCAGGTTGTTTCGTTGTCGGCGCTATTTTTATGCCTAGGTTTGGTGCTTTAGTGTATATAATTTTGGCTTTTTCAGTCAGCAGTGGGGCCAAGGTTTTGTCTTGTTTTAAAAGTGGCCAGTGCTTATTAATAATGTATTCAATCTTCTTAAACTGTTCATTAAAGGGTAATATGATTTTCATTGTTTGTTCGTTTGTATTGGCCGTTACCTCTTTTCGGTCTTCGAAGTACGTTTTTCTACCTTGATTCCTGATTTTTTCCAAATCTACTGTTATGATGTGTTCAGGGTAATTTTTCTGTAGAAAGTCTTTAGATAGTTCTTTGGCTTCTATTTCAAATGTATTCTCATTTGTGCAGTTTCTCTTGAGTCTTCTAAATTGTCCTTGTGGTACATTGATGAGCCACCTAGGGAGGTGGCAACTTTCAAATAAGATAAAGAAATGTCTTGCGGTGGGTTTTTTAAAAGTCTGACATTCCAGTTTGTTCCCTACCACAGAAATCTTTAAATCAAAAAATTCTACAAAGGATGTACTGATAAAAGGAGTAAAAATTAAATTAAAATCGTTAAGATTGATATTTGATAAAAATTTATCTAGATCTTCTTTAGTGCCTTTCCATATCATTAAAATGTCATCTATGTATCTCTTCCATAGGACCAGATCCGCACTCAAGTATGGGGTGATAAAAATGGATTCCCAATGTGCCATAAACAAATTCGCGTAACTTGGCGCAAATCTGGTCCCCATGGCTGTCCCGACTTTGTCTATAAAATTTGTTATCAAAATAAAAATTATTGTGATTTAAAATAAATTTGATGCTCTCTGTTAAAAAACCAATCTGAACTGGTGGTAGGTCTTTTTTTTTCCGATAAAAAGTTAAAAGTTGCTTGGATTCCCTGCTCGTGGTTGATACATGTATACAATGAACTGACATCTAGGGTTACTAGGGTCCAGCCTTCTTTCCATTGTATATTCTCCACAATGGTGATGGTGTCCGTGGTATCCTTCAAATAGGAATTGACATTTTTTTACATATGGTTGTAAGAAGCGGTCCACATATTGCGACAGGTTGGATGTTAGTGATTGAATCCCTGAGACTATGGGTCTTCCCGGAGGCTCTGTGGGGTGCTTGTGAACTTTAGGTAAGCAATAAAAAACAGGGAGTCTTGTCTCAGTACCAGTTAAAAAGTCAAATTTCCATCATCTATTAGTAGAATTATCAACCTTAGCCAATCCAGGAGATCCAATCTGGGTTTTTCCATTTTCCCACACCACAGTCCATGTCCAGGTTACTACACCAGAAATTATATGTTTCCCAGTTTTCCCGCCAAATTTGAACACTATATAACATGGCATCAGAGCTGCAATCCACATCACTGAGGAAGGACTACAATAGTCCGAAACGCGTCTGATTACTCTCACACTGCCTGACACACCTCTCTAGAGACCACCACCAGATACCCCACGTTCACAATCTCAAGTCACCATCTACAGATATCGCAGAGCGCTCCACTGCTATCACCAAGGAGCACCGAGCATTACCAGCATTATCACAAAGACCGAGACCCCTTCAGAGACAGAGACCGACAAATCCAACGCACGGACTAGGCGACCGGCCTATCGGCAGACAGACCGCACCACTAGGACATCCCAGCTCCACGGACATCGGGACCCCATCTCGCAGAGCCTCGCTTCACCTACCCACAGGACGGGTAAGCGGTACACAGTACCGAAGACTTTATTTTTACGTCCGCCGAGCCGCCAATTCATTTGCGCTATTGCACAGCCGCCGCGCTGTGTATGCAGGAACCATCTAACTATACCTTCAGTAGAGACATTGTTATCTATACCCCTGAACCTACGGATTAAGTGACTTGTTATTTATCCTCTCCACTGTACTTTATTTAAAAACGGCCAAGCCGTACCTCTGTTTTTCTTGCAACGGTGGGCCCCAGACTGGGGGTCTCCAGAGGTTGCAAGTACACATAAGTGGATCTGCCTCTAAACCACCACTGAACTTTCAAACTGAGAGTGTGTTGTCATCTAATCGCATATACTCTGTGTTTTATTTCACATCTTTTTATATATTCATCTGTAACTTTTATTATAACAGGTGGGAAAGAGTGCAAGGGCCCTGCACTCTTACTCCACATTTCTACCTAACTGTTTAAATTGACTTAACAATTATTTTGTTTTTTATTTGATTAATAAATGTGTTGTACCCTGGACATTTAGTACATCAATTTTATCCACACATCTATTGCAGTAGTCAGTTCAGCAACACCGGATACATTTTGCAACATAGTAGACATACACACAACAGTCACATTTCATTTGCATATACACTATACATATACACTATACATATACACTATACATATACACTATACATATATACTATACATATACACTATACATATACACTATACATATACCTCTCTATCTTTCCATACTTGATCACCAGCCTTGCATTTAATAAGCATCACACATCCTGAGTCATTCTCTAAGCCGCACTATCTATATTCGCATCCATCACTTTGTATCCATTCATCCATTCAACTCCCTGCATCATCTCTTATTCCAGCCACTTCACACCCTTTATTCCCCAGTCCTTGAGATCTCATCCACTACTATAATGTTCTTTGGGCTTCGCTGAAGGAGTTGTAAGTCATACCACAATATTGCTTTCGGATTCCTACAATCTATAAAAGTTTATACATATAGCATATGCTTACAACAGGCAACAAGTAGTCTGCATGTTAGAGTTACATTTCTTGGTTATAAGCGGGAACATCAATATTTGCTTGGTATTTTAAAACTGAAGGGGGTAGAAAAATAAATTGTTCATGAGATCGTAATAACCATTAGACCCCTGGAGGGTCCAGCAAAGACAAATTCCACTTAGTTAATTAATTCCTTTCCTTATTATTACAAAGGTTGGAAAACTATTAATTTCTCTGAGTTCTATCGAACTCAGATAGGGGGCATATACAGAATGACAGGCTTCAGTTTAGTGTATGTCATATAGCCAAACGCCACATTACCATAGGTTGCAGTGTTTCCTATTCTAGATGTATTGGGTTAAATATAGTTTGTTAGTTTGCTTGTCTTAGTTTATATTCCACAGATGTTGATTTTCTTGGGTCTGTTCTGCAAATGAAAAACAATGTAATGTTAATGTGAAATATTATAGCGCGCGCCTGACAATAAAAATATTTATATAATCTCTTTATCATGCCATCTTTCATTTTACATGTACCCAAAGTTTCTACTTATGGGAAAATCAGAGTTTTATTGTTGCTTTTGGAGTATACATAATTTCTATATTTATAACACTGGATTTTACCCTTCCCCCCATATGTGATGCCTACAGTTTGGCTGAAAGATAGCTTGTGAAATGTCTCATGGGACTGAATAAGAGGCTAAGAACAGTGTGCGCAGCTAAATACTTCATACCAGGAATATATTACATAAAGCTCTTGTGGTGAATCACACTGGGACTTTATAGACTGGTGCATAGGGCACGTGTCATTCTCTTTAGATTTGAAGACGGGGCATTGTGCTGAATGGTTTTCTTTAAAAAGTACTCCAGTTTTCTGAACTGTTTTCTTAAAGAAGTACTCCAGTTTTTGTATGTGTGTGTATGGGTGGGGGGGAGGAGTTCTTCAGTTGAGAGAGCATCACTTGCAGATTTTTATCCTGTAGTGTTGTGGGCAGGGTAAGTCCATGTTCATACAGTGGAATGTCCACACAGAAAATTTTCACATGGACATTCCATAGACACCGGAGCTCCGGTGTGAGGTGCAGAACTGCGCACCAAGCAATTTTGCGTTGGCCCCTCCCCTCAGCTTTCTGGAAATTTCCAAACATACAGCGAGAGGAGGGGGAAGGCCGAGCTGTGAAGGACGCAATTCTGCACCTCTCTCAGGAGAAGGAGCGTAGATTCTCACAGCCCTGCTCCTGGATGTAAATTTTCATGCACCTCCCACAGTGCCGCTTGCACAGACCCCTGGATGTAGATTTTCATAGCTGTCAAAATCTACATCCAGGAGCGGGGCTGTGAGAATCTACGTCCTCCTGAGGGAGGGGCGAGGAGGGAACTGTGTACGGGGCTAAGGGAACTGCATCCTGCACAGCTCTGCCTTCCCCCTCCCCTCGCTGTATGTTTAGAAATCTCCGGAAAGCTGAGGGGAGGGGACAATGCAAAATTGCATGGGGCACAGTTCTGCACCTCACACCGGCAGATCATGTCAGCGCTGGGACCGCTCGGAAATGCTCATAATGCATTTCCGAGCAAAATCCCCAAAAACATTGAACAGGTTCATTGTTTTTGCGGACACCATAATCAGGATTTCTGTGTAAACAGAGCAGCAGAATCCCACTGAAATCAATGGGATTTTACTGCCAAAGAATGTTTGTGCAGAATATTCATGCAGAATTCCACACAGACAATTTTCTGTGTAAACATAGCTGTAGGCTCTTTCCAAACCATGTTTTTCTGTTTCTGTTGGACACATACATCTCAAGAGGATAAAGACCCTTGTAAATGATACATACAGGGGTGGACTGACCGGTCAGGTAAAGTCTGCTGCTTATTCCCAAATGTGGGGGAACTCTGCTGCCAATTCTGAATGTGGGGGAACTCTGCTGCCTAGACCCAGTGTGGGGGGACTCTGCTGCCTACACCCAATGTGGGGGGGACTCTGCTGCCTACACCCAATGTGGGGGGACTGTGTTGACAACACCCAATGTAGGGGGACTGTGCTGCACGCACCCAATGTGGGGGAACTCTGCTGCCTACACCTAATGTGGGGGATTATGCTGCCTACACCTAATGTGGGGGGATTCTGCTGCCTACACCTAATGTGGGGGGGACTCTGCTGCTCATACCTACTGTAGGGGAACACTGCTGCCTACACCTACTGTGGGAGAATTCTGCTGCCTACACCTAATGTGGGGTCACTCTGCTGCCTACACCTAATGTGAGGGACTTTTGCTGCCTAGCTAATGTGGGGGACTCTCTACTATGTTCCTGCCTAGATAATATGGGGACAAACTACCAAACTAATAGGAGTGCTACCTTCTATCTGTGGGATTTACCTACAGGGGGCATGACTACCTACCTGGGGGACACTACCTACCTTTGTGTCCGCTAACACAAAATACTCTTATGGTGCCCCTCCTGAGACTAAACTCTAGATCCGCCACTGGGTGGTGGGGGGTGCTGGCAACCTACTTGACTAACTACCTGGCTACCCAAATTTATACCTGGATGCCTAACTACTTACCTACAAACCTGGCTGCCTAACTACCTACCTACATATCTTGCTACATACCTGGCTATCTAACTACCTTACTACGTACATACCTATTCATAGCAGCTTCAAGAAGTAAGCAGAATCCACAGCGCTGAAAGGACATTTTGGACAGAATACCTGATTTTATCTGTTTCTGCTGTGTGCCTTGGTCCTGTCAGCGCCATGGATCCTGCTTACTTCTTGAAGCTGCTATGAATTACTGTGTCTTATACTAGCAGGAAGGCTGCAGACTGACCTCATATTTTATACGATTACCATTGTTGTTTATGCTGGTACACAACCACCCAGGGTAAGCGGCTGTGATTCACCCTATACCCCTACCTTCTCTCCGGTGCGATTTACCCTATGGAGCACTTTCTATCTCTCCTATAGATTATGTATATACCTGGCCTTCATACATGGCGGCCTAACTACATGGCTAGCCACCTACCTACATGCCTGGCTACCTACCTTACTAGTCACCTACCTACATATCTGGCTTCCTGATCTACCTACCTAGTTACCAATTTACCTGGCTACCTACCTCCTTGCCATTTTAATGTGCAGGACATCAAGGAGGGCATTATTACAGTTTGTGGGCCTAAAGATGGAAAGATTGTGTATAGCAGGTGAGGGCACTGGAAAATTGCAGAGTCTAACATGTTTGTCTTGCAGATGCTAAGAGATCCACATGGGGGTCTGATCTGGATGGAGAAGAAAAGGAAAGAGGATGCCGCTGTTCAGAGAAGATGTAATTGTGAGTTCCTAGATGTAACTGTAATCACTTATATGGTATACAGATCCTGTGTACAGCTGATATCTACAACCATATGGTCCTGTATATAATCCCTTATATGGCATACAGATCACTGTACAGCTAGTATCTACTGCTATACTGTATGGGCACTGTATATAATCACTTATATAGTATACAGATCCTGTATAGTATACTGGTCTGTGTAAAGTGGTTTTATTCAGTACAATATGTTGGTATTATCCTTTTATTGTGTAGTGGTATATATTTCCTCCTTGTATATTGGTATTATTTGTCATGGAAAATTATTTTACCTATGTTAAAGTGTTTCCTAAATATATATGTGTGTATATATATACATACATGTTTGGTTATTTTGTGTGTATGGGTGGTGGAGAGATTTGTGTAAAATAGGGGCATGGTAGAAGTGTAACCAGCAGGAGAGCCTTGCAGGGAGCCCTTTTTTTTTTTTTTTTTTTTTTTGTGGTCCAAGGACCCTAAGTGTTGTCAGTCTGCCCCTGGATTCATAAACAGATACATAGGTTTCCCCTATAAAATGTGTTCAAAATGTCTCGTTTTATTAGTCTCTATCAGTTTACATTGTCTTTGCTGGATAAAGCAGACCTCTGTGCTATTCTGTCCAGCTAAAAACTGTATACATTGTTTTCAATCCAGCAAATGGTCTGTTTAGAGTATAGAAAGACGGCTTGTGTTGTATGGTATCAATCAGAAATCCTTTTTTCTATAATAAATAAATAACTTCATTAATTAATTAAAATAAATAAATACATAATCAAATAAATAAAATAAAAAATTGCCTTCTCACTATCCCTCCTCATGATCCTGCTGGATACATTGAAAATAGTGTCCACTTTTATACAATTCTTTATTTTTTTTGCTAGATCAAAAACTAAAGCTAATAAAAAAGCTGATACTTTGCTGAAATTTCTAAAATGTGATGCCTAAGGTCATCAGGTGGTCTGCTTGCTTGTTTTCTGATCATGACATAGATGAAATTAACCCTGACAATGTATTGTATAACACTTAGGAGCCAGTACTTTCTAAGGAGCAGCCAGCTTTCCAGTACAGTAGTCATGTATCTGAATTTTAATGTGGATTCTGCCTCAAAATATGCCTGGAATTCTCATGGAATTAAATCCATACTGATGCCAATGGAAAGTCCTGGCATGGATTATTTTCTGCTTCAAGGATGGGCATGTCAATTCTTGAAGCAAAGAACAATCCTTGTCAGGACTGGTTGGAGAGAGACAGGGGCAGACAGATAGACTGTGGGTTGCTTGTAGATCTCTTCCCAGTGCTTTATTCCCAGCCTAAACTGCTCAATACTTCTCTATAATGTTTTCCATGGTGCTGATGCTGAGGTTGTGCTATTGAGATACAGGGGAGAAGGATCTCTTGTGTGTGTGGTATATGGGAGATATTATAGCAGCTAGTGTCTTTGGTAAGATCTGCTGACAATCTGATGTTTGTGATGGTGATATAAAGACCTGTTACAAATGTATTTACAGTAACCCTACTGAGGCAGTATGCTTATATTTTGTTTATCTTTGATTCTGGTACAGGTTTTGTTCTGTACCGATATGTTGGCTTTATGCTTGCTTCTGTTTCTGTAACTATGCAGTGATCTTTGTTCATTTATAGCAGTAATTCTCCAACCTGGGGGTGAGCCTTACAGTGTGACAAGCACTGCTAAAAAATAACAAAGTTGCTGGTAAGGTGCAGCTGGCGAGACAGTTTTGTGTTTTTTTTTTTTTATGTTTTTAATTGTGGCACAGTTCGTATTTTTTTTATAAAATTGGGGGTAAACACGGAGAATTGCTTTATCATTGCTTTTTTTTTTTGCTGATTAAAGACGAAAACTCACGTGTTAAATATGTCACCGTTGTTAAGACCTCAGATTGCTTTATTTTTATTTTTTTTAAGTGTTAATGGTTAATTTTTATCAATTAATAAATTGCTACGTGAATGAACAGACGAGAAATTTAAATTAAATGAATGTGAAGCATCTAATTTTTTCAGCACTCCCCATGCAAAAATTATTTTTGTAAAGGTACAGGAGCAATCGTTTTGTTTAGTTCATAAACTTCATTGTGGCCATGAAGAACTAAATGAAACAATTGTCGCCTGTACCTCTTCACCTCTACTGATAAGTTGTGTAGATAAAATAATAATACAAGCCTAGACATTGACAATCAGGAGTTAAGCTTTTGTTCCCCTTGGGACCTGCGTTTTTTACTTTAAACCTCCTTTGATGCTATTAAGTCCTCTACCATTGGAGCTCGGAAGTCTGTACAGAAACAATTTGATATCCCATTCCAAGTCTAAATATTTGGCATGAACGATTGCTTATTTGGAGAGGAGACAGGGGATTGAATGGGTACATCATTTGTTGCATGACAGTGACCCTAGTTGGCGGTCTGAAGATAAAATCATAGAAAAATATGCTTTTAATCCTTCATCTCTTTATTATTAATAAATAAAGGCCTTATTTGGGGAACGTTTACATAATATAGGAGGGGAAGGAATTTGTGCTCTCTCTATATAGGAACATAAAGGGTATTTTACCCTCTGCCCACTGGAACCTATGTTCGACTTTTGGTCTCAGCAGCCATCTGATGTTGAAGCTAATGACAAATAATGAAAGGGAGGACAGTGGTCAAGCATTCAATCCTAAATGAGACTTAAAGGGACAACCATTTAAGGATCATGCATAGGGTGATCTTAACATTTAATCTGCCCCTTTTTTAGCTAAACCAGATTGGCAAGCTTTTAGCCTAAATTGCAATGAACATGGACTAAGTTTTACCATGGCTTGTGAACCAAGACACAAGCCTTTTGTACTGAGGTGCAGCAGCTAATTTAGGACATCTGGGGTACGTCCTTCTCCTTGGCACCCATGCTGTACCTTTTCCACTTTTGGGGGAAACATGAGGCTGGGGGTAATATGGGCGATAATAAGAAGCCACCACCGAAATAGTTTCACTTCATTTGTTTGATGGCTTAAAGATGTCTTCTGCAACAAAGGTTAACAACAACAATGTCGACAAGAGTGCCTGTGATGGCACAACTTAAAGGGATACTCCGCCGCTAGACATCTTATCCCCTATCCAAAGTGACCTCCTGTGATCTCTGTGCAGTACCCGGTGTTCTGAACGAACGCTGGGTCTCAGCGGCAGTGGTAATAACGTCATGCCACACCACCTCCATGCATGTCACGGAAGGAATACCCTCTTTTTTTCCAAAATACAGTATATTATTGTCATAGTGCTTTTAGAGGGATGTCAGCTAAAAGGCTGTTGATAGCTGTAGGGGAGGTGACACATTGGTACCCTTCTTATATCTGTCTGTGCTTCCATAACGTAGAAAAATGCCTTTATTCTGTGATGTCGAGTGTTGAATAGGGGTTTCCAAGCCTCTGAAGTCCTGAGGGGTGAAACACCTACTCTTTTCCCCTACCATTCCTGTATTTGCTTGATTGTCAGCAGAAAACCAAGTCCTGTTTTCAATTTGTCTGCACAGTGAGCGAGATTTGGAAACAGGGCTCGGCTTCCAGCTGACTGTCAATCAAGCAGGGACAGGGATAGGAGGGAAAGCGAGGAGGCATTCCAGCCTGACGCACTACAGGGGCTTAGGAGCAACTCTTTGACTCATTGCACCAGAGAATAAAAGCATCTTTATATGTAATGGAAGCACAGATCAAAATATGAAAGGTGTCATGCATCTCATCTCCTTATAAGCAGTTGAAATGTTAATTGCAGCTGACAGATTCCTTTTAAATTCCAAATGTATCTTTTTTTTCTGCTATTGTTATGTATTGCTATTAAATTATGTTTTATAGGAATGTGAAAAAAGGTTTTTCAACGTGTTACCAACCATCTCTTGTAATGGTTCTCATCTGTAGTTTTAGCTTTTGTCCAATATTTGAGTTATCCTCTGGCAGACATTTTTTAATGGCTGTCTCTGGTTACTGACCATATAAACTAATGACCTGTGCTAGTCTAGTGAGTTAACCTAACTGATATTGGCTCTAATGATCATTTTGTTTTTGGAATATGTATAAGTTTGATGCCCTATTGGCACTTTGGATATTATCGTATTCTTAGTGTCCAAATATAGATTTTGTATAGCGGTTTTTAATGTTAGGATTGTTGCTGTATGAATAATTATATATACTCTCCTATATAATCTACTATATTCTTTTTAAATTAGCTTCCACACGTACCAACCTTTAGAATCATAGTGCTGTAAAATAACTTCATTATTATTCTGTTACATCAGTATGTGAAGTTAGTTTGTTTAAGCTCCACTATGTTTATACGCTACTTGGTACTTCTTTATAGTATAGTATATTCAGTATAGAGAGGCATGGAGCGCATAGCTGACACGCAAGCATCAGCCGTTTCCGGAAGTGACGCAGTTGGCGTCCAGATCCGGGCGCGAGGAGGCATGCGCAAGGAGGGATATATAAGGAAGCCGCGTCTAGGCATGGATACCGCTTATTAAGATCGGTGAATGAGTGGTCACGTACAGTGAGTCTCACCAGTGGAGGTATATCTTTTTTACATATTTGTCGTCACTTTAGTATTGATTGTTGGGAGAAACACTGGCCTGAGCATGTTATGTATCTAATGTAGATTCGGCTGGAGATAGAGGCTTGAAAGCTAAACATAACAGCGAATATCTGGCCCTTTAACCTGGTCTGAACCTCTATAGGCAAGGAAGCCTTGTATTAGTAAGGTGGATAGAGGGTAATTGGTTATGAGAGGAAGTCATTCCTATATTATCTAGTGAAGTTTATAGGTTCCTTGTGACTGGTTGTCACTATTCTTTATATCGGAGAATATAAAAAAAAAAAAAAAAACATATATATCGGAGAATATAGCTGACTTTAAAGTGCTAAGGTAATTAAGCCTGATATTATTTGGTGTCTAAATGTATCTTATACAATGGGTATTGCCATGTGTTATCTTTATCGAGAGTTTTATAGTATATAATTCATATTATAGTTCTATTTCTGTACTTTCTAGTGATATCTATGCAAGTATTGTTGTTTTGCTGTAGTTCTCGTTAAATAGGGAGCGTACGGTTGGAGGGAATCTATTAATATTCATTATTTGCATCTCTATATATAGGGTGCTATAAATTCACCTCATATAATAAATGTTTTCTATCGAGAATGTGATTTTAGTCGATGAGGGTTATCATCTTTGGAAAAATGTACATGTACTTCTAATGATGTCTATTTATTACTCATCATAATAGCTACGGTGGGCTGTGTTCTCCCTATACTCTAAGGTATATCATAAGATTATTCAAATCTATGCTTGATGTGATAATTGTGACTGATGTGCTTTGCAATGTGCTGTTATGTTTTGATTTGTTATTATTTGTTATTTGTTTTTTTCTATGCTTTTTCTTTATTATAGGAAAAAGAGTGGTATATTGAAGCTACCTGTCAAGCCTTTTATGATCCTTTTTCTGGCATCAAACTAATGGGATCTTGTTTAATCGGCAAGGCTATATATGCTGTTTGTTGCTTTTGTTATGTGCAATGCAATTTGTTGTTTGCCACTTATTTATGTATTATCTCATGTCTTGTTCTACGAGATGGAATAATCTCATGTAATAATCTCCACTCACTCACTGTCAAATCCCCTGATGAACCATAACGTTATCAGATATACAGGGAAACACGTCGGGAAAATGTGTGAGTGACCCATTGTGAGATCTCTACTTATCAATCATATGTGTACCAATCTTTTGTATTTATTAAATAGGTATTAGGATTTTAAGGTGTTATTGGAATAAATATACTATATTTTAGCTATTATTTTGGTAGTGTAATTGGTTTGGAAATAGCTAAATTGGACAAGTTAGTCCTATGAGTTCAGTGATAGTTTAGACAAGGTTTATTAACTAGAATAGGTAGAAATAGTACACATTGCAGTATAAATTTACACCTGTCTATAGCAGATGCAGATTTCTTTTCTTGATAGTAATGGCCCATTCACATTTTGCTCTGAAATTTCGGTGCAGCAGCCTCTCATTGTTTTCAATGGGATTCTGCTGCACTGTGCAAACGGCAGAATTTCTGTGGCGGAAAATTCTGCCGCGAAAATTCAAATTGACTGAAAGAATGAACATGTTTATTCTTTCAGTGTACGCCTTTCAGAAATGCATTGCTCTCCTAGAACCGACTGATTCAGCTGGTGCCTGCCATACTCAGAATGCTTCACTTATCGGGTCTTCTGTGAAAAAGGGAGGTGGTTACATGGGATGTCAGAGGGAAGTACTAATGATGTCAGCATGTCGTAGCACTCTGATTCGCATATTGTTTTATTAGTATTACACTGTGATAAGTGTATTTATGTATAAAAAAAAAATCTCCTGTATTATTGTCACTTGAGCTTGACAAAGACCCACATACACTGGAAGGGTCAAATCGACCCTGTTATTATATGATGCTGCTGGAATAAATCTGGACACATGATCTAGAAGTTTGTTCTATTTTTATTGAAGTCTGCTGGATATCAGTCTGTCTGGCTGGTACATGCATTTTATTAGGAAAGTTGTGTGGTGCAGTCTCACTGGTGACCTTTCTACATGTCATAAAGACTCATCAAAAGTTTTGATTGGTTGGAGTTTGATTACTAAGACCCCATCTTTCTGCTAGTGGGAAGAAGCACTCAGCTTAGTACTTCTCTCCCTCTCTCTTCTTGCAGTGTCCTAGCATAAGTGGCTGTCCCGTGGTTGAGGACTGACTCGGGCAGCTTGGTAGCACAGAGTGTTGGGTCCACTGGAGTTCCTTTGTATTATAAATTATTATAGTATAGTGTATAGTGTAATATAAAATATTAGATTTTTCTTTAAATTAATTTTGTTATGATTCCATGTATATAAGTTTAATGTATTACTGTGCCTTTAAAATTGTGAGCAGCAAACCCCATGTGACCATGTGAGCCAATGAGACCCCAAAAGCTCCTGCTGTATAGTGAGTTACAGGGGAGGAGTTAGTTAGTACACTCTAGAGTCTGTGGATTCAGAGACAAAAAAAAGAGAAGAAAAAAAAAAAAAAGACAAAAAAAGACATGGTGGCACATCCACAAAATGCACTAATGATCTAACGCTTCTCAGCAATATATATAAAACAAACAGGTCGTTTGTGTACTTTATGATCATAAAGTGCATGAAGCCCGCCAGCCTCTTCAAGGCCACCTGGATGTGGCGGGCCCCTAACATCCCTAGCATAAAATGGCGCGGCACCACGCGGCGACCACCACCACCACGACACCAGTGCCCACGGGAGGGGAATGACCCGCTGGCCGAGCAGCCCCAAATGCCACTCGAACCAGCCCACGGGACGCCCCCACGCAGCCACGGTGGGAGCAGCCGCCACGCAGTACCACACCAGTGTGAACAGAGTGGAATAGTTCACCTACCATGTGCCTCCAGCCAGAGACTGGAAGCCTAGCCAGGAAGGGAGGGGCCCTAGAGCACTTCCTGCTCAACCTATATGTGCAAGGGCTATGGGGGAGGGGTGAAGTGCAGACCAAGCAAAAGCAAAAAAACGGAAAGGAGAATACAAAAATGTGGATTCAGAGACAAAAAAAAGACATGGTTGCACATCCACAAAATGCACTAATGATCTAACGCTTCTCAGCAATATATATATAAAACAAACAGGTCGTTTGTGTACTTTATGATCATAAAGTGCATGAAGCCTGCCAGCCTCGTCACGGCCACCTGAATGTGGCGGGTCCCTAACATCCCTAGCATAAAATGGTGTGGCACCACACGGCGACCACCACCACCACGACACCAGTGCCCACGGGAGGGGAACGACCCGCTGGCCGAGCAGCCCCAAATGACACTCGAACCAGCCCACGGGACCCCCCCACGCAGACACGGCGCCACGGCGGGAGCAGCCGCCACACAGTACCACACAAGTGTGAACAGAGTGGAATAGTTCACCTACCATGTGCCTCCAGCCAGAGACTGGAAGCCTAGCCAGGAAGGGAGGGGCCCTAGAGCACTTTCTGGTTACTAAGACCCCATCTTTCTGCTAGTGGGGAGAAGCACTCAGCTTAGTACTTCTCTCCCTCTCTCTTCTTGCAGTGTCCTAGCATATGTGGCTGTCCCGTGGTTGAGGACTGACTCGGGCAGCCTGGCAGCACAGAGTGTTGGGTCCACTGGAGTTCCTTTGTATTATAAATTATTATAGTATAGTGTATAGTGTAATATAAAATATTAGATTTTTCTTTAAATTAATTTTGTTATGATTCCATGTATATAAGTTTAATGTATTACTGTGCCTTTAAAATTGTGAGCAGCAAACCCCATGTGACCATGTGAGCCAATGAGACCCCAAAAGCTCCTGCTGTATAGTGAGTTACAGGGGAGGAGTTAGTTAGTACACTCTAGAGTCTAGTTCAGTCTAGATCAATTGGTGTGCGCTCCTGAGGCCTACTTCAGTTTACTACTGGTCATCCTACAAGTGTCACTTGTGAGAGAACTACATGTCCCTGCAGAGTAGTCTTCAGTGCCTTGGAAGGACCCTTGCTACCAGAATCGCAAATTCTACAATATTGTCCAGTGAAAAGCACCATAAGTCTCAGAACGGCAACAAGGCTCACAAGTGGTATGCTGCACTCTCACACTAAGGCCAGCTGTTGGCGTTATACCAACTTCACAAGCTCAGTAAAAGCAGTTAACCATAACCATACATTGGTGTGTTTATTGACTTATCGTGTCTGGCCCAGGAAGACTGCTTCCCACCTTCGGACCGTGGTTCGGATAAACAGTGCCCTGGCGTCACAAAGTGATCAAGGTATGTCCTATTTACACCCAGTGGCCATCACATGGCCATCTTGCTGCAGGAGAATGGTATTAACAGTACAATAATTGTTTGTCATATGTCATTACAGGGGTTGGCCAATGTGCCAAGGCTGGATAATAAAACAAAAAAAGCTTCTACTCACATCCCTTGCTTCCTCATAGCCTACAGTATCGGTGCCCACTCTCTGCCAACACTGCACTTCACGGAGCTGCAGACGTCACATCGGCAATCAGTGGTCACAGATATGTCCTCAGTCAGTGATTGGCTGAGCGACGATGTAACAAGGCATTTGCACCTCTGTCAAGTGCAGCGGTGGCAGAGAGTGAGCACCGATACTGGAGGCTACGAAGAAGTAAGGGAGGTGAGTAGAAGCATTTTTTTTAGGATAAATTGGTTAAATAACCCTTTTAAGGCTATGTTCATATTTTCGTTTTTCATGGAACAGAAAAACTGGAAAAAAAGGCAACTGACACAATTGACCCCAACATGGTATGCATAATATAACAGATAAAATAGCGCTGTATTCTGGGCAATTTCGGAAAGAATCTGCGACAGAGGCTTCTAACAGAGACTGCAACGTAAATGTGAACACAGCATAACATGCACACTTTCTAATCATTATGAAGCAACTCTACTAATTCTGTCCCAGTCTAACCAGAGAAACTGACAAGTGAATTACAGGAAACAGGAAATCTTAAAACATAAGTTCTGCCCCGGTTCCCGCGATATGACGCGGCGTCACGTGGTGACCCTGTGTCATATCGGGTCGGTCCCAGCGGTCATCAACAGCTGGGACCCACGGCAATCGCGGTGAGGCCGGTATTAACCCTTCAGACGCAACAATCAAAGTTGACCGCCGCGTCTGAAGTGAAACTGAAAGTATCCCGGCAGCTCAGTCGGGCAATTCGGGAACGCCGCAGTGAAATTTCACTGTGGCATCCTGAACAGCTTGCAGGACACCAGGAGGATCCCTACCTGCCTCCTGCGTGTCCGATTGCCGAATGACTGCTCTGTGCCTGAGATCTAGGCAGGAGCAGTCAAGCGCCGATAACACTGATCAATGCCCCTATGGGGGCTATAACAATGCAAAAAAAAGTATGCAAAGAAAACAATGTAAATAAAATATATATAAACATATGTGGTATCGCCGCGTGCGTAAATGTCCAAACTATAAAAATATATTGCTAATTTAACCGCACGGTCAATGGCGTACACGTAAAAAAAATTCCAAAGTCCAAAATATCGTATTTTTGGTCACTTTTGATACCATTAAAAAATGAATAAAAAGCGATCAAAAAGCCTGATCAAAACAAAAATGGTACCGATAAAAACTTGCGATCATAAAAAATCAAAAATTGAGCCCTTATACATCCCCATATGCGGAAAAATAAAAAAAAAGTTATAGGGGTGAGAAGAGGGCATTTTTAAATGTATACATTTTCCTGCATGTAGTTATGATTTTTTTCAGAAGTACGACAAAATCAAACCTATATAAGTAGGGTATCATTTTAACCGTATGGACCTACAGAATAAAGATAAGGTGTCATTTTTACCGAAAAATGCACTGCGTAGAAACGGAAGCCCCACAAAATGGGTTTTTTTCTTCAATTTTGTCACACAATTATTTTTTTTCCCTTTCGCCGTGGATTTTTGGGTAAAATGACTAATGTCACTGCAAAGTAGAATTGGTGGCGCAAAAAATAAGCCATAATATGAATTTTTAGGCGGAAAATTTTAAGGGTTATGATTTTTAAAAGGTAAGGAGGAAAATACTAAAATGCAAAAACTGAAAAATGCAGAGTCCTTAAGGGGTTAAAGAGTCTGAATCTGCTTATCAGGAAAGGCAAAAATACCTATAAAAACACAGGTTCAGTTCTCCCCTGCTTTCAGCTGTCCAGGACAAAACAAGTGGCTCATTGGTAGTTATGACAGTGCTTATAAGGCCTTAATCCTACAAGATCTATAAGAATCTTCATTTGTGCTCAGGGCTTACATTCGAGCTTGTGGTAGCAAGCGCTGAATACACAACTATGCAAACCATACATTGACTTACCAAGCGGTTAGAGTTGTTCCGTACTTGAGATTGTGCTTACATACAAACCTATGTACCTATATAAATAAGAATGACTGACGAAGTGGTTGAGTTGTGCCCATAACCGCGTATGAGGGCACGCCTATAGAGGGTATACCCTATGGTGAATTGATAAGAATAAGGGAGGGTTGGGAGGGTACCTGGAAACCACGTACGCCCCGCCTGTATGTTGCGGGGGCATTTTATAGTGTTGCCCACTGCATGGCCCCGCCTGTGGGTGTGGGGGGCGTGGGAATTCACGCCGCCTCACACAAATTCAGCCTAAAAGGCTTCCTACTTGTGCTCAGGGCTTACATTCGAGCTTGTGGTAGCAAGTGCTGAATACACAACTATGCAAACCATACATTGACTTACCAAGCGGTTAGAGTTGTTCCGTACTTGAGATTGCCCCTACATACAAACCTATGTACCTATATAAATAAGAATGACTGACGAAGCGGTTGAGTTGTGCCCATAACCGCGTATAAGGGCACGCCTATAGAGGGCAAAAAAATCAAGAAGTAGAATTAATAACAACATTACTGACCATAATAACCAACACCACAACTAGTCATGTCTACCTTCTCCTAAACTGTTCTTGCTAGACTCAAGAAACCAAGAGAGTTGTGCCTGCCGGCTGGTGACCACATGAGGCAGTACCTGACACTGAGAAGGTATGGTAGTGACGCCTACTGCGTCCGGCCCGGCACTGGAACGGGACCTGACTACGTGCTAGCTGATTCGTTCATATTGACATGCTCACTGTGGTAATTGCAGAAAAGGGAAAACCGATAGAGCTTGTCAGGCATAACATGTCTTCCTGTCCCTGCTGATAAGTGTCAAAATCTTCATTGTTAGTTAAGTGATATGAAGAGTTGACTGGACTGTACCGTGAGCCATATCCTAACTTGCCAACATACCGTCACAAATATGGTCTCAGGAGTAATGACCTGCAGCGAACGACAGGCCTCCTCATCCTTATCATGCCTGCAGACTCGACAGATCTCAGTAACAATTAAGCCTAAGGACTATCATGCCTGCAGACAGGCATCAGCAGAGCCACTGTGTCCGCAGACATGACCGACCCCTCCGTGACTAACGTACCTGTAGATTTTGGCAGGTCTTACATGCCCTCGTGCCTGTGGATGTGACAGGCCTCTATGTGACTATCATACCTGTAGACTGACAGGTCTCACATACCCTCGTGCCTGTGGATGTGACAGGTCTTTGCGTAACCGCTGTGCCTGGAAAGGCAATCTGACTCTAACCTCGTACCTGTAGGCGTGACAGGCCTTTGAGTAACCCTCGTGTCTGTGGAAGTGATAGCTGTTAGCGTGACGCTGATGTGTGGACAAGACAGATTAAAGCATGAAATAACCACCTATGAGTCGTGAAATTGTAACTCTATGACCTGTGTTAGGGAAACATTGACTGAGCCTCGAATCTCCCTGCAGGCGTGGCAGGTGGAGAATGGTATGCGACCCCTGAGTTTTATTTTATTTTTATTTTTTTAGTAATGCGGGAGTGAATGGCAGCTGAGTGCCTGACGTGATGTATGCATGGAGAAATGAGATGAGACTAAGTGTATACGCAGGGGCCCCCTGCATACGCATACAGCATATGCAGGGGCCCCCACTGAAGACGTGTCAGGCAGACGGTTGACCCACTGCCTATGTGTGTCGAGTCATATTGCACTGAAGCAGAGTCAGGAACAACAGACTTCTGCACAACCCCGACTGAAGCGAGTCAGACCTGAGGAACTTGGTGGGTGAGAAGACACGCAAGGCTCTGAAGACGTGTCAGTAGCAGCGTCAGTGTGTGAAGCGAGTAACTGTGGTAAGCAAACAAGAGTGGTGAAAATAACATGGATCAGTGGGTACGTGTTGTGAACTACATACTTTTTTCCTGTACCTTGAGCTGAAAGCTGAAAAGGAAAGCCACTTGTGGGGCTTTGGTAACCCAACAAATAAGTAGCGCGTTTTCCTGCAGAACGTGGCAGGTGAAGTGGGTGTACATTACTTGTTTCATGGTATGAATGTGCAGAATAACTTGTCAACGACAATGATTCTAGTGCATGCTGTAGGACAAGTTAGAAGGTAACTGATGAGCGTATGACAGATACGGATGCTTAATCTGTGACTGAGCAGTTACTATGGTAATGGGAGTTTGGTATGTCAGTTACGGGGACCAATAGCCGGTACCAACGTGTGTGCATAGTAACTATTTGTGATTGTACCGTACAACCTGAGAATATCTGAACAGTATGGAGCTACGAGCATGTGTATAGTATATGCCGAGTGAGGTTATGCGTATGGACAGTACTAGCTATGAGCATGTGTGCGGTAACACAGTGAGGAGCTGGACACGGCAGCAGTAATGAGCGTACGTTCAGTGCAGGCCGTATGCGCACGTGTATGGATGCAGCGGCACACGTGAGTGACGGGTACAATGCGGTGCTAATGGTATGAGCATTCGGCACTATGACTGTACTCTCTGTATGTGGCGTGATAAGCGTATGTACTGTGTGCAACAATGGAACTGTACCCACTGCATGAAAACTATTATCCTATGAACTGTACACAATACTATAGCTGAATTCACTGCATATAACATTATGAACGTATGTGCTGTATACGACAATGTGACTGTACTCCCTGTATGTAACAGTATGAGCATTTGTACTGTATGATGTACAGTATGATACTATACTATGTATGATACTATATAACTGAACCCACTGTGTGCAACACTGAGCGTGTGTATTGAATGCAACAGCAAACTTTGCCCACTGTAAGTGACACCAAGAGCGCACGTAAAGTACACGATACCACAGCTGTACCCACTGTATGTGACACTGTGAGCGTATATATTCTATACAATTACGTGACTGTACTTGCTATATGTGATCCTGACCATGTGTGTACTGTAAACGACGTGCTGTACACACTGCATAAAACACTATGACGTGTGTGCTCTACGCAACACTGTAACTGTATGCCCCGCATATCCACTAAGAGCGCCTGTTATGCAGGATAAATATTATAAATGTTTATAAGAGGTGTAAATGCTAGAACGTGCGTGCAGTATAAAGCTGTGAGCTGTATGGTACTGACATGACGAAAGAGCAGAAAATGTTATAAGTGTATGTACCGTATGCGTGTTGCATGCGGCGTGAAAGCCATGAGCATATGTAATCGTGTGGAGCTATGTGTGGGATACCTTCTACGAGTGACTGCCTGGTATGAGTGCTAAGAGTAACTGCATGGCGTGAACGCTAGGAGAGACTGCACAGTATGATTGGTATGGGTGACTGCACAGTATAATGGTATGGGTGACTGCACGGTATGAGTGCTGAGCAACTGCAGGATATGAATGATATGGGTGACTGCGCGGTATGATGCTATGAGCGACTGCACGGTATGATGCTATGAGCGGCTGCACAGTATGAATGCTATGAGTGACTGCACAGTATGAATGCTATGAGTGACTGCACAGTATGAATGCTACGAGTGACTGCACAGTATAATGCTACGAGTGACTGCACAGTATAATGCTACGAGTGACTGCATGGTACAAACCCTATGAGCGACTGCACAGTACAAATGCTATGAGTGACCGCACGGTATAAATGCTACGAGCAACTGAACGGTGTGAATTCACAATGGAGATAGGAGTGACTGCACAGTATGAAATGCTATGAGTGACTGCACGGTATAACGCTGTGCGTGAATGCACGGTATAATGCTATGAGTGACTGCACGGTATAATGCTATGAGTGACTGCACGATATGAAATGCTATTATAAACTGTACGGTATGAAAGCTGTGGGTGACTGCACGATATGATGCTATGAGTGACAAATGCTGAGTGACTGTACGGTGTAAATGCTGAGTGACTGCACGGTATGTACACCAAGATGACAGCACGGACTGACTAACTCATGAAATAGCGCATGACATGAATGTTCTGAATGACACCAAGGAAATGCAAAAAGCAGTATGAGGTTAACTAGAATAGTGTGTGAGAAACAGCTGCAGGCAGAGCATGGACCTTGATAGTCTGATCACAGCTGGGGAGCTTGTTGCAGTGTGTCAGGACAGGAGTGAGGGAAGTGTACTGCGCATGGGTGGGGGGGGGGGCGGGGCGTGCCAAGTTGAGGCCAGCTACCCCATGTGGTAATGTGCCTGGCGACCACCAGTCAAAACCCCATCAACCTGGGGTTTAAGGTTGGCACACTAGCAGCCTTACAGTGCCCGGCCAGTTGCAACGTTTTTTTTTTTTTATCTCCGAAGCGGCGCCGGTGATGGTGATGCGCACTCCGACCGCCGGAGCCCCGCCCCCTCCTGGCACCCGCTCACATCCGAGACACGCTGGGTACCCGTGAGGGGGGGGTTGCGCGAGGCCTGGCGGGAGGACGAACACCCAGCGCCGAGCCTGGACCGGCTGCTTCCGGCGAATGAGGAGAGGCAGTGTCGGGCTGACGCCATCCGCCGGGGCCGCGAAACCCTGCCCCCACAGCCCTGCCTCCGCGTGATCGCAGCAAACAGAGTGAGGGATGGAGCATCGAGCCCGGCGCGAGGACGCCCCACCCCAGGCCGGGCCTACAGACCGGAGCGGGAGAGGTGAGAGGGGCGGGACCACCAATTGCCCGAGGGAAACCGGACTCTCGGGAGCGGCAGCGAAGGCCGGCGGGAGGGATCGGGACCCCGGGAGTGCAAGGAGGAGGCGACCCCAGCAAAGGGGGGGTGAGCAGTACCCTGCACTACAGAAACAAATACAACAAGGGAGCATGAAGGGAAGGGGCTGTGGTTGAGCCTGTGCCCCCCCGTGCGCATCGCGTGACCCGGCGGCGCTGCCTCGGCTGCTGCGAAAGTCAACGGGATGCAGATGGGGGAGGCCAGGAGACCACGTCCCCAGGAACCGGGGTGGATTTAAGAGAGCCGGGCCGCTGCTGGGCCAGGGAACCCAGTCGAAGTCTTGTCACATCACCAATGAAAACAATACCTGCTGCGGGGACCGGGTGGCAGCTGCAAAAGCCAGCGGGACCCGTATAATAGCGCACAGTAGTGTACCGGGATAAACCGGGCCTACCGCAAATCAGAGCTGCTGCTTCTACACGCTGTCTTCCTGATTTAACCACGTGCGCTACCTGGAAACCACGTACGCCCCGCGTATCTTTTAAATATAATTTGAATTTCAGCCTGTTAAATTGGTTATTTATCCATATAAATAATGAATGTGCTCTCCTCTACTTCCGATGACATGCCGACACTGTCGGAAATATCCCTTAGCCAATTACTAAGATGGGTCACCACTGCAGTTAATAACGGATCAGAACATCAGAGGGCCAAGAAAAAAGTGGAACAGAAGTGGCCAGGTATTGGTATACAAAAGTTGCATATGGTTTCATATCGTCAGGCTTTATTTACATCAAACCCCTTATCTGTTTTCCATTGCGCTTGACCACTGATACCCAACCAGTGGTTCTGGAACCACATGTTGCTTGGACCTCCCAGCAGTTTTTCTTGCCACAGGAGCCCTCGGTTATGGCCATATGCACAGGTGACCACATTGCAGACATTTCCTAACCACTAAACAGTGCCACATGTAATAATACTAGAATGTCAAATTTGCACATTAAAATGTCCACAAATGTTTGCCATTACATGATGACTTATTTCTTCATGTTCCATTTGGCATTCCATTGTGTTGGAACACAAATTAAATAACTATAACTGTTCCATATTACTTAATATAAAGCTTAGTGCAATAGAGAAAAAATTATATTCTATAGCTTTTCTTCCCTCTAGAGTTCAACTCTGGACTAATAAATCATAGTGACAGTAAGTGAAATTATTAAACATTCCTTACTTGTACAGTAAAATTCACAACAGCTACCATTATTCAATTCTGCAGGCTCCCATTAACCATGCAGTCCTGTCTAACTGTGTCTTATACGATGGGAAATAACTTTTCTATTAACAGCTTCTCTACCAGGCACTCACCTGTCATGTTTAATTCAGCAAGTACTTAAATAGGGATTCATCTGCTTCATTGAACTATAGAACCAATTAATCGGGCACTTATCTGTCATATCCAAAGCTCAATGGGAAATAACTTTTCTATTAACAGCTTCTCTACCAGGCACTCACCTGTCATATTTCATTTAACAAGCACATAAAAAAGAATTTATCTGATTCATAGGACTATAGAACCAATTCACTGGGCACTTATCTGTCATAACCAAAGCTATAGGCAGTAATAATAAAATGTTAGGACACTCTGTAAAAAAAAAAAAAAAAAAAAAGGTCTTGATTAAGGCTGGGCAGTATACCGGTTCATACCGAATACCGAAATTTTTGGGCTGCACGATATACATTTTTCCCATACTGCAATACCGGTTGGGCCTCTCCCTCTCGGGAATGAATTATCAGCCCAGTGCAGCGCTATCCCCACATCGGGGAACTAATCATATGTGACCTGCCAGCGCTGTTCTGCTCCCCCCAATAATGATCAGCCCAGCGGGGTACTACTCACATATGTCATCCGCAAGCACTGCCCTCCTCTTTGCTGCGGGCCACGGCGCTGGAACTCACTGTACGCCAGTGGTCTCCAACCTGCGGACCTCCATATGTTGCAAAACTACAACTCCCAGCCGTTGGCTGTCCGGGCATGCTGGGAGTTGTAGTTTTGCAACATCTGGAGGTCTGCAGGTTGGAGACCACTGGCGTACAGTGAGTTAGAGCTGAGGAGCTGAGGATTTTCTCATGGGTTCAGAAATCTCACCTCACACCGGCAGCCCCCAACAAAGAGGAGGAGGGCAGTGCTTGCGGGTGACATATGTGAGTAGTACCCCGCTGGGCTGATCATTAATTGGGGTGGAGCAGAACAGCGCTGGCTGGTCACATGATTTGGGGGGGGGGTGAAAGAAATACCGTTATATACCGTGGAACCGCCATAAGTTGCAAAAATACTGTGATGCATAAATTTGGTCATACCGCCCAGCTCTAGTCTGGATGGACCTCTGTAGGTGGGACTTACAATATCTGTTTTAGGAAAAATTCATACTGTCAAAACGGTAGTGCTTCCTAATCTCTCGCACTTATTCCATTCTTGTCCCATATCGTGAAGCTGTCAGATCTTCATAGTCTGCTTTATTTGGTGCAGCAAGAAAGCTCACATCCCTCACATCCCCTACTATTATGTATTTTCACAAAGGGGATAGTGGTCCCAGTATTTTTAAATATTATAGAGCGGCCAGGATATCTTAAATTTTGGTTTGTTATGAGACCTAGGGTCATTTATGATGGGTAACTTTAAAGTGGTACTCCATTGGAAAACTTTTTTTTTTTTCTAAATCAACTGGTGCCAGAAAGTTAAACAGATTTGTAAATTACTTCTATTTAAAAATCCTAATCCAGTACTTATCAGCTGCTTTATACTCCACAGGAAGTTCTTTTCTTTTTGTATTTCCTTTCTATATGACAACAGTGCTCTCTGCTGACACCTCTGTCTTTTTTATGAACTGTCTAGAGTAGGAGTAAATCCCCATAGTAAACCTGTCCTGTTCTGGACAGTTCCTGACATGGACAGAGGTGTCAGCAGAGAGCACTGTGGTCAGACAGAAAAAAAAGAACTTCCTCTGTAGTATACAGCAGCTGATAAGTACTGGACGTATTAAGATTTTTAAATAGAAGTCATTTACAAATTTGTTTAACTTTCTGGATCCACAGCATTGTCTATAGTAACTGCCAGAGATAGCGGATTACAGCATTTGGCATCTCCAGCTCCTATAGAGAGTCATTCGGTACCCCCTGCATTTATACACTTATCCCCTAGCCTGTGAATAGGGGATACATCTTTATTATGGAACAACCTTTTTAATTCTGAAAACTACAAAGATCATTGGTGATACTAACCACTAAAACATCATAGATAAGCAGAGTTAAGCACAGATATTATAGTTAAAGATAACACCACCAGAAATGTTATAATAAAAGCAACCGGCCACATTAAAAATGCAGTCTAATCTGCAGAGATCATGTTATAAAGTGGAAGAGCTGAACAGATTAAAGAGGCATTCCAGGATTTTTATTATTATACTATGCTACAGGGGCTGTAAAGTTAGTGTGGTTCATAATATAGTGTCTGTACCTGTATGTGATGGTGGTCACACAATTCTAATGTGATTTTCACCACAATATTTATTTTTAACAGCATACAAAATGACTGTTGTCTCACATTTTTCCCAAGTTGCAATACGGCCAAGACCTGACATCACTAGTCAGCTGATGACAGGGAGCCTGTCTGCTTCAATGGGTGGAGCAAATCGCTTGGTGGAAGAGAGATCATTCTGCAACTAATTGTACTTTTGCAACAGCTGTAGGCACCCTGATTGAAAAACACAGGTCTTTTGAATGGATGCAGCTCATTTATGTTTCAATGGGTGGGGTGGCTGATGTGTGGGAGGGAGGAAAATGGAATTATGGGATTTGTAGGCAAGGAAGAAAACTTAAACAGGAAATACTAGTTCACTAAAAGCTAGCCACAGTGTTATGGTAATCTCACAACATAGCCATTTAGCCCCAAGACATGCGCAGATCCTTCCTAAGTATGTCCATTACTGTCTGCCAGGTACGTACTAAAATCACCTTATGGTGGATTACCCCTTTAATATATATTTTTGTTGGAAAAGTTCCAGGATAACTTTTCATTTATTTACATAAATTTCTGCTTTCCGCCGCTGCTTCGTGCGGTTGTCAACACACCCCCTTCCCACGGGCTGCCGGGGCCCAGTACAGGAGATTACGGGGGGGCCCAGCCGTCTGAAACTTATCCCCTATCCTTAGGATAGGGGATAAGTTTTTCAGCACTGGATATCTCATTTAACCCCTTAAGGACTGAGCCCTTTTTTTGCAATTCTGACCACTGTCACTTTATGCATTAAAGGGGTATTCCAGGCCAAAACTTTTTTTTATATATCAACTGGCTCCGGAAAGTTAAACAGATTTGTAAATTACTTCTATTAAAAAATCTTAATCCTTCCAATAGTTATTAGCTTCTGAAGTTGAGTTATTGTTTTCTGTCTAACTGCTCTCTGATGACTCACGTCCCAGGATCTGTACAGTTCCTATGGGGATATTCTCCCATCATGCACAGCTCCCGGGACGGGACATCATCATTGAGCAGTTATACAGAAAACTTCATAAGCTAATAACTATTGGAAGGATTAAGTTTTTTTAATAGAAGTAATTTACAAATCTGGAGCAAAGTAGAAGAGTAGTCAGCTCACCCGGCCACCGCACGGCAATAAAATCCTCCAAGGAGACGAAGAAAGCAGGTAGATGCCAGCGATTATGAAACTTCACCTTTATTGGAACCACGTAAAATCATCGACATGGAGAGACTTCAATAAGACAAACATTTAAAATTCCATGACGCGTTTCAGGTCACAGTGCTCTGCTGGCGTACTACAATGCTCAGAAGAGAAGAAGTCACATTTGGCTTTTGGAAAGCAAATTTTGCTGAAATGGATTTGGGGGGGGGGGGGGGGCATGTCGCATTTAGGAAGCCCCTATGGTGCCAGAAACCCACATGGCATACTATTTTGAAAACTACACCCCTCAAGGAACGTATCAAGGGGTACAGTGAGCCTTAACACCCCACAGGAGCTTGACAAATTTCCGCTAAAGTTGGACGTGAAAATGAATATTTAGATTTTTTTATTTTTTTTTTACTAAAATGCTGGAGTTACCCCAAATTTTTCATTTTCGCAAGGGGTAATTGGAGAATTTTGTAACCCCATTTCTTCTGAGTATGGAAATACCCTATATGTGGATGTAAAGTGCTCTACGGACAAACTACAATGCTCAGAAGAGAAGGAGCGCCTTTGAGCTTTTGGTGAGAGAATTTGGTTGGAATAGAAGTGGGAGGCCATGTGCGTTTACAAAGCCCTCCATAGTGCCAGAACAGTGGTCCCCCCCACATGTGACCCCATTTTGGAAACTACACCCCTTACAGAATTTAATAAGGGGTGCAGTGAACATTTACCCCCCACTGGCGTTTGACAGATCTTTAGAACAGTGGGCTGTGCAAATGAAAAATAAAATGTTTCATTTTTACGAACCACTGTTCCAAAAATCTGTCAGACACCTGTGGGGTGTAAATGCTCCCTGTACCCCTTATTACAATATGTGAGGGGTGTAGTTTCCAAAATGGGGTCACATGTGGGGGGAGGTCCACTGTTCTGGCACTATGGGGGCTTTGCAAACACACATGGCCTTCAATTTCAGACACCATCTCTTGCCAAAAGCCCAATGGCGCTCCTACTCTTCTGAGCATTGTAGTTCGCCCGCAGAGCACTTTACATCCACATATGGGGTATGTTCTTACTCAGAAGAAATGAGGCTAAAAATTTTGGGTGCTTTTTCCCTATTCTCCCTTGTGAAAAGGAAAAATGTATAGTAACACCAGAATTTAAGTGAAAAATTGCATTACAAATTTTGGGGGTCTTTTTTTTTCCTTTTAACACTTGTGAAAATTAAAAGTATGGGGCAACACCAGTGTAAACATATTTTTTTTTACACTAACATGCTGGTGTAGACCCCAACTTTTACTCCTTATGAAAAGGTAAAGGAGACAAAGCCCCCCAAAATTTGTAACTCAATTTTGAGATACCCTATATGTGGCGCTAAACTGTTTCCTTGAAATACGACAGGGTTCTGAAGCATTGACCATGTGCATTTGAGGCCTAAATTGGGGATTTGAATCTGCCACAAAAATACCCTACGGCATTGTTTCCTAAACAGAATGTCTCCAGCTGTTGCAAAACTCCCAGCATGCCTTGACAGTCAGTGGCTGTCCGGCAAAACTGTGAGTTGTTGTTTTTCAACAGCTGGAGGCTCCGTTTTGGAAACAGTGTTGTACAAGACGTTTTTTTTCCCTTTTATTGGGGGGGGGGACTGTGTAGGGGTATGTATATATGTAGTTTTTAACTTTTTATTTTGTGTATAAGTAAATATAAATGGTATTATATACCATCAAATAAAGGGAACGGCGATGGGGACCCCTGTGGCCCCCTCTTACACAAATCTTTTTATGGGGTGCTTCGAGGAGACATTTTTAATGAAAAATCCATTATTTTTAGAACATGCCATTGTTTATAGAAGGTATATAGACAATCTTTTTATACTATGGAAACGGGCCAGTGAAACCATTTTACAATGTATTAATGATATAAATAGTAACAACTGGGAAATGATTTTATCCCCAAATATTTCCAGCACGTCAATTGAGTTTTTAGACCTACAGATTAGCCACCATGATGATAAAATTATAACCTTAACATATTTTGAGACAGTAGATTCTAATAGTTATGTCCCGTTTTTAGTGGGCATTACCGCAAATGAAAAGAAAACGTACCTTTTGGACAGTTCAGAAGAGTAAGAAAGAACTGTACAAATAAAGAAACATTTATGGAACAAGCAAAGATTCTAAAGACAAGGTTCTATGAAAAAGGCTATCCTAAAAAATGTATTGAAGATGCCTATAACAAAAGCCAATCCCTCACTCAAGAAGAGTGTCTTTCGAAGAACGTTGCAGCAGAAGATGAAGATAAGGTACCACAAAATTCAGAAGAGACCATAGGATAAGCACCAGCAAAAATTCATAGAAATCCACAAACCAAATCACAAAACAAAAAATTCCATACAAATTTCATCACCACATACTCTACAGGTCAGCACAAGATTAGGCAAATCATAAAAAAACACTGGAGCATTCTAACCTCAGATCCATACTTAAAAGAATTGCTACCTACAAATACAGGGATAACATTCAGAAGGGTGCCATCTTTACGAAACATCATAGCTCCCAGTCGCCTCAAAAGGCAAAAGGAACTGAAAATCGATTCCACAGAAACTCTTAAAAAAAGGAGTGTTCAAATGCCGAAAGAAAAGATGCATATGTTGCCTCACTATACGGGATAAAAGTACCACTTTTATGAGTACACACACCAAGGAAACCTTCACGATAAATTACCATATGACATGTCAGTCCTCTCATATCATATATTTAATAAACTGCCAGTGCGGAAAACAATATGTGGGCAGAACGTGACAGAAACTCCACCAAAGATTAAAACAGCATAGGTCAAATGTAAAAAGAAATTGTTTGCACCATAGTCTATCCAGACACATTGCTCTGGAACACAAAGGAGATTCCTCATTCACAATCACACCTATTGATTATATTCCAGCGCATATTGTAAACAGATCAGAAGCGCTGGCGAGAAAGGAAATGTTTTGGATCGATTCACTCCAGTCATTGCAACCTCATGGTCTTAATGAGGCTACAGAAGTTATTTACTAATCTCTCCCCTCATTCTGTACAGAGTTCTTTCATGTCATTCATATACTTTAGATTGACATCCTTTTTCAAGTCCAACATATTTAGGTCCTAATGCAGCTATGGAAATCATTCACTAACAATTCTCCTCCTTATTTGAAACAGCAAACCCCGGTTTTTCTATGTCATATATTTCAGATCGATATCTTATTTTTAAGTCCAATACAGATACGTCTATATTACCATTTATTGTTTATGCATCTATACATATTACTGTTCACATGTTATGTCTTAGTTCTCTTTATATGTTTAAAGATCTCCGATTTCCCGTTACTAGTACAGAATTTATAAAACTGTTTAAGAAAAAAGAAAAAACTTATACCTCCACAACAGAGATGTCTCTCGACATAGACTTACCTTTAAATTACAGACAATGGGTGGTTTTCCTGTATCAGATCACTGGGATCGATCTCCCATTCAGAGACAATTACTATAGAGGGACTATTGCACATTAACATAGAATTCCTCCAAATAAGTCACGGACACATATATATACTTTTACTTGTTTTTATTGGCAATTGTATAGTTATATTTTAAATATTAAGTGTTGCACCATGATCTCATTGTAATGTCTTTTTAAACATATTTTACGTGTATTCACAATGTTAAGGAAAATTATGTTTTTGCGGGCAAACACTGTATAAAAACCCATCATCTTCCCAACAACCAATCACTGGACCTGACGAAGAGGGGGTCACGCCCCTCGGAACGCGTTGTCCGTTATTTTATATCTTAATAAACCTTTTTTAATTTCAAGTCCGTGCTTATGGTTAAGATTTATTTTCGGCTGGAGGAGCGCCACGAGGACATATTTTCTGCTGTGGGAACAGCGTCTGCTCATCTGATCAAACACCACCGGATCATCCCTACCCTGAAGGAAATCAGACTTATCTCCTCAAGCTACAAGACTGTCCATGTCCTCGAGTCGGCTGCACACACCTTGAAGCAACCTGGTCTTCTTGTCAACCAGCCCATCCCTCCTGATGACCCAAATGAGCTCCCACCAGGACTCTTCAAACCTGCTACCCAATGCACAACTCCTGTCATTCCCCCTCGAGTGGATCCATACGCGCTGGAGGAAGCTGTTAACATCCACACGGCACAAGAGACAAAACCTAAATATGTTCCTTTCACGCCAGTTCAAGTCAACAATCTTTTTATTCACCTACCAGATCCTGAGCGACAACCGATGCCTTTTTACAGGAGAATCAAGCAAATCCAGAAAACCTATTCTGCTAAAGTCACATCACAGATGCCTCTGAAGACCCGTCCGAAGCGGCAGAAAAATACTTCTCAAGGATCTACAGCCTTTTCCAAGACCAAGGATATGACTTGACCGACAAGTTGCAGAAGACCCTTTTTGTGAACACTTTTGTGAATTGCCTTAAAGAAGCCACTAAAAAGAAGCTAATGGACTCTAGGCCAAAATGTATGTAATTTGAACCAAAACAGGTTCTCCTTATCGCTAAAGCTATAGAAAAACAAGTCTACACCAACAAAAGAGGCCACAAAGGTGGCAGTCTATCCGGAAGCCACTGAACTTCTGATGTATGCAAACCCCTTTCCACAGGACCAACGGATGCTCCCATATCCTCGCCAGAATTATGCACCCCAGAAACACACCAATTACCAGCCACGCCCGGACAGAGCTGATGTTGTCTGTTACCGCTGTGGAAGGAGAGGCTATATTAAGAGGAACTGCAGAACCCAAATGCCTGCCAACCATGCTCCACATTCTTCGGACTCCTCGAGACAACAGGACCACCCAAGACGTCACCAGGAGCCATCTGGACTCCACAATCAACAATAGGATATTGGCAAGCCTGTGCCCATCTTGGTGTCCCAAAACCCAATGCAAAACATTAACACAAAGGCCCTCATTTACTTAGAAAATCGGGTTGTAAGTCTATCTTGCTTTCTTACCCGACTGCTTTTTTCCCCTGGTATTTATTATTATGTCTCATCCTGTTTGTCGCACGTGGGTTTTGTTGGTTTTGGTTTTCAACTCCTCTGAGCTGTCGGGAAAAAATCCACAACAATTCAACAAATTCGGGTTGGAAACCGTTATAAATATGTGGGAAAGCTCAGAAATGTCGGGTTACGCCCCATTTTCGGGTTTGGGAGAATCCACATCGGGTCCGTCGGGAAAAAATGTTGCATCGTGTCGCAGACTGGTGCACGATGTCTGCGACATGGCGCAGACAAAGATGCGACAAAAAAACCCGACAAAAGAGGTCGGGTTTAGAATAGTAAATGAGGGCCAAAGTCTGGACCAATTTCCATTGTATAACTTACTGTTATTGGAAAACCACTACCTTTTTTGTGGACACAGGTGATGCCAGATCTGTAATCCGCTCTCAAGACCTATCCTACCTAACCTACTTCATTCAGTTTTTGGAAATCATTACAAAACCGTAACATACCGTCTGGTTTTGGTATTAAGACTATGGGACTAGCCCACTCACTTTATGACTCCTCGATTACATCTTATTTTAACATTTGTTGCACTTCTTCTGAAATGGCTTGTCGCTGCGACTCAGGTACTCAGTACGGTTTCAACCGTATTTTCACCTGGGGTTCAGTGACAATGTTATGGCGGATGACGTCCATACGTCCAGGTAGATCTGAGAACACATCGGTGTTCCTACTGATGAACTCCCTGGCCTCCTGAGTTTCTGCAGTGGATAGTGTGTCAGCAATCTTTACTGTGGCCGCCGTTTCCCTCACACTAGACTGAAGGATGGGAATCTCCACCCCTAACAAACCTGGCTGGGGGCTGTCACTCTCACTAGTCTCCCCATCTTTACAAGGTTTTAGCATATTTACATGGTACATGTTACGCCGAGCGCTCCGGGTCCCCGCTCCTCCCCGGAGCGCTCGCTACACTCTCGCTACTGCAGCGCTCCGGTCAGATCCACTGACCCGGTGCGCTGCGATACCGCCTCCAGCCGGGATGCGATTCGCGATGCGGGTGGCGCCCGCTCGCGATGCGCATCCCGGCTCCCGTACCTGACTCGCTCTCCGTCGGTCCTGTCCCGGCGCGCGCGGCCCCGCTCCCTAGGGCGCGCGCGCGCCGGGTCTCTGCGATTTAAAGGGCCACTGCGCCGCTGATTGGCGCAAGTGGTTCTAATCAGTGTGTTCACCTGTGCACTCCCTATGTATACCTCACTTCCCCTGCATTCCCTCGCCGGATCTTGTTGCCATTGTGCCAGTGAAAGCGTTTCCTTGTGTGTTCCTAGCCTGTGTTCCAGACCTCCTGCCGTTGCCCCTGACTACGATCCTTGCTGCCTGCCCCGACCTTCTGCTACGTCCGACCTTGCTTCTGTCTACTCCCTTGTACCGCGCCTATCTTCAGCAGTCAGAGAGGTTGAGCCGTTGCTAGTGGATACGACCTGGTCACTACCGCCGCAGCAAGACCATCCCGCTTTGCGGCGGGCTCTGGTGAAAACCAGTAGTGACTTAGAACCGGTCCACTAGCACGGTCCACGCCAATCCCTCTCTGGCACAGAGGATCCACCTCCTGCCAGCCGGCATCGTGACAGTAGATCCGGCCATGGATCCCGCTGAAGTCCCTCTGCCAGTTGTCGCCGACCTCACCACGGTGGTCGCCCAGCAGTCACAACAGATAGCGCAACAAGGCCACCAGCTGTCTCAACTGACCGTGATGCTACAGCAGCTACTACCACAGCTTCAGCAATCATCTCCTCCGCCAGCTCCTGCACCTCCTCCGCAGCGAGTGGCCGCTTCAGGCCTACGACTATCCTTGCCGGATAAATTTGATGGGGACTCTAAATTTTGCCGTGGCTTTCTTTCTCAATGTTCCCTGCACTTGGAGATGATGTCGGACCAGTTTCCTACTGAAAGGTCTAAGGTGGCTTTCGTAGTCAGCCTTCTGTCTGGAAAAGCTCTGTCATGGGCCACACCGCTCTGGGACCGCAATGACCCCGTCACTGCCTCTGTACACTCCTTCTTCTCGGAAATTCGAAGTGTCTTTGAGGAACCTGCCCGAGCCTCTTCTGCTGAGACTGCCCTGTTGAACCTGGTCCAGGGTAATTCTTCCGTTGGCGAGTACGCCGTACAATTCCGTACTCTTGCTTCTGAACTATCCTGGAATAATGAGGCCCTCTGCGCGACCTTTAAAAAAGGCCTATCCAGCAACATTAAAGATGTTCTGGCCGCACGAGAAATCCCTGCTAACTTACATGAACTCATTCATCTAGCCACTCGCATTGACATGCGTTTTTCCGAAAGGCGTCAGGAGCTCCGCCAGGATATGGACTTTGTTCGCACGAGGCGTTTTTTCTCCCCGGCTCCTCTCTCCTCTGGTCCCCTGCAATCCGTTCCTGTGCCTCCCGCAGTGGAGGCTATGCAGGTCGACCGGTCTCGCCTGACACCTCAAGAGAGGACACGACGCCGCATGGAGAATCTCTGCCTGTACTGTGCCGGTACCGAACACTTCCTGAAGGATTGTCCTATCCGTCCTCCCCGCCTGGAAAGACGTACGCTGACTCCGCACAAAGGTGAGACAGTCCTTGATGTCAACTCTGCTTCTCCACGTCTTACTGTGCCTGTGCGGATATCTGCCTCTACCTTCTCCTTCTCTACTATGGCCTTCTTGGATTCCGGATCTGCAGGAAATTTTATTTTGGCCTCTCTCATCAACAGGTTCAACATCCCGGTGACCAGTCTCGCCAGACCCCTCTACATCAATTGTGTTAACAATGAAAGATTGGACTGTACCATACGTTTTCGCACGGAGCCCCTCCTAATGTGCATCGGACCTCATCACGAGAAAATTGAGTTTTTGGTCCTCCCCAATTGCACTTCCGAAATTCTCCTCGGACTACCCTGGCTTCAACACCATTCCCCAACCCTGGATTGGTCCACTGGGGAGATCAAGAGTTGGGGTTCCTCTTGTTTCAAGGACTGTCTTAAACCGGTTCCCAGTTCTCCTTGCCGTGACCCTGTGGTTCCCCCTGTAACCGGTCTCCCTAAGGCCTATATGGACTTTGCGGATGTTTTTTGCAAAAAACAAGCTGAGACTCTACCTCCTCACAGGCCTTATGACTGTCTTATTGACCTCCTCCCGGGCACTACTCCACCCCGGGGCAGAATTTATCCTCTCTCTGCCCCAGAGACTCTTGCTATGTCTGAGTACATCCAGGAAAATTTAAAAAAGGGCTTTATCCGCAAATCCTCCTCTCCTGCCGGAGCCGGATTTTTCTTTGTGTCCAAAAAAGATGGCTCCCTACGTCCTTGCATTGACTACCGCGGTCTTAATAAAATCACGGTAAAGAACCGCTATCCCCTACCTCTCATCTCTGAACTCTTTGATCGCCTCCAAGGTGCCCACATCTTTACCAAACTGGACTTAAGAGGTGCTTATAATCTCATCCGCATCAGAGAGGGGGATGAATGGAAAACGGCATTTAACACTAGAGATGGACACTTTGAGTATCTGGTCATGCCCTTTGGCCTGTGCAACGCCCCTGCCGTCTTCCAAGACTTTGTTAATTAAATTTTTCGTGATCTCTTATATTCCTGTGTTGTTGTGTATCTGGACGATATCCTGATTTTTTCTGCCAACCTTGAAGAACACCGCCAGCATGTCCGCATGGTTCTTCAGAGACTTCGTGACAATCAACTTTATGCCAAAATGGAGAAATGTCTGTTTGAATGTCAATCTCTTCCTTTCCTAGGATACTTGGTCTCTGGCCAGGGACTACAAATGGATCCAGACAAACTCTCTGCCGTCTTAGATTGGCCACGCCCCTCCGGACTCCGTGCTATCCAACGTTTTTTGGGGTTCGCCAATTATTACAGACAATTTATTCCACATTTTTCTACCATTGTGGCTCCTATCGTGGCTTTAACCAAAAAGAATGCCAATCCTAAGTCATGGCCTCCCCAAGCGGAAGACGCCTTTAAACAGCTCAAGTCTGCCTTTTCTTCGGCCCCCGTGCTCTCCAGACCTGACCCATCTAAACCCTTCCTATTGGAGGTTGATGCCTCCTCAGTAGGAGCTGGAGCGGTCCTTCTACAAAAAAATTCTTCCGGGCATGCTGTTACTTGTGGTTTTTTTTCTAGGACCTTCTCTCCGGCGGAGAGGAACTACTCCATCGGGGATCGAGAGCTACTAGCCATTAAATTAGCACTTGAGGAATGGAGGCATCTGCTGGAGGGATCAAGATTTCCAGTTATTATTTACACCGATCACAAGAACCTCTCCTATCTCCAGTCTGCCCAACGGCTGAATCCTCGCCAGGCCAGGTGGTCTCTGTTCTTTGCCCGATTTAATTTTGAAATTCACTTTCGGCCTGCCGATAAGAACATTAGGGCCGATGCTCTCTCTCGTTCCTCGGATGCCTCGGAAGTAGAGCTCTCTCCGCAACACATCATTCCTCCTGACTGCCTGATCTCCACTTCTCCAGTCTCCATCAGGCAAACTCCTCCAGGGAAGACCTTCGTCTCTCCACGCCAACGCCTCGGAATCCTCAAATGGGGTCACTCCTCCCATCTCGCAGGTCATGCGGGCATCAAGAAATCCGTGCAACTCATCTCTCGTTTCTATTGGTGGCCGACTCTGGAGACGGATGTTGTGGATTTTGTGCGAGCCTGCACTGTCTGTGCCCAGGATAAGACTCCTCGCCAGAAGCCCGCTGGTCTTCTCCATCCTCTGCCTGTCCCCGAACAGCCTTGGTCTCTGATTGGTATGGACTTTATTACAGACTTACCCCCATCCCGTGGCAACACTGTTGTTTGGGTGGTCGTTGATCGATTCTCCAAGATGGCACATTTCATCCCTCTTCCTGGTCTCCCTTCAGCGCCTCAGTTGGCAAAACAATTTTTTGTACACATTTTTCGTCTTCACGGGTTGCCCACACAGATCGTCTCGGACAGAGGCGTCCAATTCGTGTCAAAATTCTGGAGGGCTCTCTGTAAACAACTCAAGATTAAATTAAACTTTTCTTCTGCCTATCATCCTCAATCCAATGGGCAAGTAGAAAGAATTAACCAGGTCCTGGGTGATTATTTACGGCATTTTGTTTCCTCCCGCCAGGATGACTGGGCAGATCTTCTACCATGGGCCGAATTCTCGTATAACTTCAGAGTCTCTGAATCTTCCTCCAAATCCCCATTTTTCGTGGTGTACGGCCGTCACCCTCTTCCCCCCCTCCCTACTCCCTTGCCCTCTGGTTTGCCCGCTGTGGATGAAATATCTCGTGATCTTTCCACCATATGGAAAGAGACCCAAAATTCTCTCTTACAGGCTTCATCACGCATGAAGAAGTTTGCTGATAAGAAAAGAAGAGCTCCCCCCATTTTTTCTCCTGGAGACAAGGTATGGCTCTCCGCTAAATATGTCCGCTTCCGTGTCCCTAGCTACAAATTGGGACCACGCTATCTTGGTCCTTTCAAAATTTTGTGCCAGATTAATCCTGTCTCTTACAAACTTCTTCTTCCTCCTTCTCTTCGTATTCCTAATGCCTTTCACGTTTCTCTTCTTAAACCACTCATCATCAACCGTTTCTCTCCCAAACTTGTTTCTCCCACTCCTGTTTCCGGCTCCTCGGACATCTTCTCCGTAAAGGAGATACTGGCCTCCAAGAAGGTCAGAGGGAAAACTTTTTTTTTGGTCGATTGGGAGGGTTGTGGTCCTGAAGAGAGATCCTGGGAACCTGAGGACAATATCCTAGACAAAAGTCTGCTCCTCAGGTTCTCAGGCTCTAAGAAGAGGGGGAGACCCAAGGGGGGGGGTACTGTTACGCCGAGCGCTCCGGGTCCCCGCTCCTCCCCGGAGCGCTCGCTACACTCTCGCTACTGCAGCGCTCCGGTCAGATCCACTGACCCGGTGCGCTGCGATACCGCCTCCAGCCGGGATGCGATTCGCGATGCGGGTGGCGCCCGCTCGCGATGCGCATCCCGGCTCCCGTACCTGACTCGCTCTCCGTCGGTCCTGTCCCGGCGCGCGCGGCCCCGCTCCCTAGGGCGCGCGCGCGCCGGGTTTCTGCGATTTAAAGGGCCACTGCGCCGCTGCTTGGCGCAAGTGGTTCTAATCAGTGTGTTCACCTGTGCACTCCCTATGTATACCTCACTTCCCCTGCACTCCCTCGCCGGATCTTGTTGCCATTGTGCCAGTGAAAGCGTTTCCTTGTGTGTTCCTAGCCTGTGTTCCAGACCTCCTGCCGTTGCCCCTGACTACGATCCTTGCTGCCTGCCCCGACCTTCTGCTACGTCCGACCTTGCTTCTGTCTACTCCCTTGTACCGCGCCTATCTTCAGCAGTCAGAGAGGTTGAGCCGTTGCTAGTGGATACGACCTGGTCACTACCGCCGCAGCAAGACCATCCCGCTTTGCGGCGGGCTCTGGTGAAAACCAGTAGTGACTTAGAACCGGTCCACTAGCACGGTCCACGCCAATCCCTCTCTGGCACAGAGGATCCACCTCCTGCCAGCCGGCATCGTGACAGTACACTTGCTCTGGTGTACCCTGTACGTCACTTCCCCCACCTTTTCAATCACTTCGTAGGGACCCTGCCACCTAGCTAGGAACTTACTGTCAATCGTTGGTACGAGAACCAGAACCTGATCTCCCGGGTTAAAATTCCGTACTCGTGCCTGGCAATTATAAACCCAAAGGCAACACAGTCTACATTTGTTACTGTAATTGTGTGGCATACTCAATTACACTTTTGTGCGGTGTGGGCTGTTGTTCCCAGGCTTCTTTGGCTATGTCTAACAGACCACATGGATGTCTGCCGTACAACAGTTCAAAGGGCGAGAACCCAGTAGAGGCCTGGGGCACTTCTCGCACTGAGAACATGAGATAGGGCATCAAAAGATCCCAATTCTTCCCATCTCTAGCCACCACCCATTTTAACATATTTTTTAAAGTTTGGTTAAAGGGGTTCTCCGGTGCTTACACATCTTATCCCCTATCCAAAGGATAGGGGATAAGATGCCTGATCGCGGGAGTCCCGCAGCTGGGGACGCCCGTGATCATGCACGCAGCACCCCGTTTGTACTCAGTCCCCGGAGCGTGTTCGCTCCAGGTCTGATTACGGCCGACCGCAGGGCCGGCGGCGTGTGAAGTCACGTCTCTGCCCCCGTGTGACGTCCTGCTCCGCCCCTGAATGCAAGCCTACGGGAGGGGGCGCGATAGCTGCGGGACTCCCGCGATCAGGCATCTGATAAGATGTGTAAGCACTGGAGAACCCCTTTAAACCTTTCTATCAGGCAATCTATCTGCGGGTGGTACACAGAGGTTCGTAGCTTTTTTACCTGCAACAGGTTACTGAGCTCTTTCATTACTTTAGACATGAACAGTGTATCCTGGTCTGTCAACACCTCTTTTGGTAAACCCAATTGGGAGAACATCTCCATTAACTCTTTAGCTATGAGCTTAGCCGAGGTATGTCATAGAGGCAGTGCCGCTGGATACCTAGTTGCATAGTCTAAAACCACCAGGCTGGTGCCCTCTAGCGGACTTTGGCAATGGACCTACTAGATTCATAGAAATCCGTTCAAACGGAACTTCAATAATTGGAAGGGGGACCAGAGGACCATGGTAATGTGGCTGGGGGCTATTTATTTGACATGTGGGACAAGACTCACAGTACCTTTCAACCTCTTTGTACACACTGTACACTCTTTGTCCTGCATCTTCTGCTGGCCCAGGTGCCCCCCTAGAACATGTTGGTTTGCAAAATCTAAGACCAACCTCCTATACGCTTTAGGCACCACTAACTGTTCCACATTTTCCCCGTACCTGGTTTACCCAATACAACATGCCTTGGTGAACCACAAAACAGGGGTATAGGTAGCCAGGTATGTAGTTAGGCAACAAGGTATGTAGGCCAGGTATGTATGTAGTAAGGTAGCCAGGTAGGTATCTAGGTGTGTAATTAGGTAGTCAGGTATGTAGTAGTTAGTTTGGCATCCAGGTATGTAGGCCAGGTATGTAGGTAGTTAGGTATGTAGGTAGGTAGATAGGCAGCTAGACATTAAGTTAGGTAGCCAGGTAGTTAGGCAGTCAGGAATATAGTTAGCACTGTATGTAGGTAGGTAGTAATGCAGCCAAATATAATATTAGGTAGGTAGTTAGACAGCCATGTATAAAGTTAGGTTGCCAGGTAGGTATGTAGGTAGTAAGGCAGCCATGTATGTAGTAAGCCAGGTAGGTAGTTTGGCAGCCAGGTAGATAGTTAGCCATGTAGCTAGGTAGACCCCACCCCATGTATAACTTTAGCATTATGTGGCACAGCTACTAAGGCCCTGTTCTCATCTATGCAGTGGTTTGTGTTTTTGATTTAAACCAAGACCCTTTGACAGATCCTTCACATGACAGATACCACTGGTGCCCAACAGTCTCTGACATGGTTGTGAACCTATGCTTATACTCTGTTTACATCAGAATCAGAGGTTCAGGTCATCTCCTCCATCACAGATCCTTCATATTTGATAGTAAATTTTGTGCTGCACTAGCAGCATGTAAATCATTTAAATACTCAGGCAGTGGGAAGATGATTATATATTGACAAGGCTTCATCCACAACAGGAGGTACACAAGTGTATAGAATACCTTTTATTATTCACTGAATAACTAATGACAGTTTAACATCACTTCTCAATACTGCATCAGCAATCTTCCTTTCACCTTAATAGTAAAAAGAAAAAGGAATCCTGTAAAAAAAAAGGCTGATCATATAGAATGATAGAAACTGACTGAATATAGACTGAAAACCGACAAATAATAATAGAAAACAGCAGATATACGCTGCACACATTGGCAAAATGAACATATATTTCAAATGGAATGTTTATGTGAGCTGCTAAAAAGTATGTAATGATGTCATATGTGGAGCAAATATACAGGGAATGCAGAGATGACCCATTAGGAATGGTATGGTTACAATGATGGCTTTTCGCCTTGGGAAAATGTTTCTGTAGCCATATATGTCATCTGTGCCCCACATGTACTTATGTTATGTTACATCATAGCAAATGTGGTATTTGAACAACAGGATAAAAAAAATAAGTATAGCTATTATAGTATACTTGTCTGTCTGCAGTCTATTGCTAAAAAGTATCTGAAAGTGTTTCTAAAGGTGGGGAAACTCTGTTCAGGCTAGGGTTACATGGAAATTTTGAGCGCTATACACGTCATACAGCGCAGGATCACAATGTCTCATGCCTGCGCTGCAGCTAATGAAAGTGAATATGGTCATGTTTAGGCATACAAGTTGCAGGTTTGTATATACAATCATGGCTGTAAATGTTGGCACCCTTGAAATGTTTCTAGAAAATGAAGTATTTCTCACAGAAAAGGATAGCAGTAACACATGTTTTGCTATACACATGTTTATTCCCTTTGTGTGTATTGAAACCAAACCAAAAAAGGGAGGAAAAAAAGCAAATTGGACATAATGTGACACCAAACACCAAAAATGGGCTGGACAAAAATATTGGCACCCTTTCAAAATTGTGGAAAAATAAGATTGTTGTGAAGCATGTGATGCTCCTTTAAACTCACCTGGGGCAAGTAACAGGTGTGGGCAATATAAAAATCACACCTGAAAGCAGATAAAAAGGAGAGAAGTTCACTTAGTATTTGCATTGTGTGTCTGTGTGCCACACTAAGTATGGACAACAGAAAGAGGAGAAGAGAACTGTCTGAGGACTTGAGAACCAAAATTGTGGAAAAATATCAACAATCTCAAGGTTAAAGTCCATCTCCAGAGATCTAGATTTTCCTTTGTCCACAGTGCACAACATTATCAAGAATTTTGCAACCCATGGCACTGTAGCTAATTTCCCTGGGCATGGACGGAAAATAAAAATTGATCAAAAGTGTCAATGCAGGATAGTCCGGATGGTGGATAAGCAGCCCCAAACAAGTTCCAAAGATATTCAAGCTGTCTTGCAGACTCAGGGAGCATCAGTGTCAGCGCAAACTATCCGTCGACATTTAAATGAAATGAAACGCTATGGCAGGAGACCCAGGAGGGACCCCACTGCTGACACAGAGACATAAAAAAGCAAGACTACATTTTGCCAAAATTAACTTGAGTAAACCAAAATCCTTCTGGGAAAACGTCTTGTGGACAGATGAGAACATGATAGAGCTTTTTGGTAAAGCACATCATTCTACTGTTTACCCAAAATGGAATGAGGCCTACAAAGAAAAGAACACAGTACCTACCATGAAAAATGGTGGAGGTTCAACAATGTTTTGGGGTTGTTTTGCTGCCTCTTGCACGGGGTACCTTGAATGTTTGCAAGTCATCATGAAATCTGTGGATTACCAATGGATTTTGGGTTGCACTGTACAGCCCAGTGTCAGAAAGCTGGATTTGTGTCTGAGATCTTGGGTCTTCCAGCAGGATAATGAACCCAAACTTACGTAAAAAAGCACCCAGAAATGGATGGTAACAAAGCGCTGGAGAGTTCTGAAGTGGCCAGCAATGAGTCCAGATCTAAATCCCATTGAACACCTGTGGAGAGTTGGGAAAAGGTGCCCTTCCAATAAGAGAGACCTAGTGCAGTTTGCAAAGGAAGAGTGGTCCAACATTCCGGCTGAGAGGTGTAAGAAGCTTATTGATGGTTATAGGAAGCGACTGATTTCAGTTATTTTTTCCAAAGGGTGTACTTCCAAATATTAAGTTAAGGGTGGCAATAATTTTGTCCAGACCATTTTTGGAGTTTGGTGTGACATTATGTCCAATTTGCTTTTTTTCCTCCATTTTTGGTTTAGTTCCAATACACACAAAGGGAATAAGCGTGTATAACAAAACATAATTTCAAAATGTTAATTTTTTTACACTCACGTGTGCTTATAGACCCAGTTTTTGAATTTTTACAAGGGGTGAAAGGAGAGAAATCACCCCAAATGTTGTAATCCAATTAAAGGACAACTGTAGTGGTCAAAAATCCCTGCCCAAATGTTCCCCAAACAAAAGTTATACAATTCAGTCAATTAGTTCTATTTACCTATATGCAGCCGTTTCTGAGATATTAGAGTTGCCAGCATAGCCCAGTAGTCCTGCGTCCGTCCCCTATTCATTACATTGCAGCCGCCATCTTGGGGACGGAGATCTCTTCCTCCCAGCAGTGTTTGTGCTCCCCCTAGCCTCTGTCAGGTCCTCCCTGCTTATGCATATGCATGAGCGGGTGCTTTCTGAGGCAGCCATAGGCTCCGCCTCAGAAACGCCCCTATCTGTAAGATTGAAGCAGGGGGAGAATGAGGACGTCCACAGCTCCTCCCCCCTCCCCTGCTCTGTCTACACAGGACCTCACTTATCACCGGGAGGATTCAAGTTTTCATGGGGGAAACACAGAGCAAACCACAGAGCAGGGAGGGGGGAGGGGAGGACGTGTGTGAAGGAGACATATTACACTGCACGGGCTGGTGGTGTATAGACTATAGGGTTGCCACCTTTCCCTCAGAAAAATACCGGTCATGGGTGTGGCTATGTGGGGGTGGAGCTACAAAAGGGGAGGGGCCAGATTGCACAGGGGCTGAGGGATCAGGGGTTTAAGAAATGGCACGGGGGATGGGAGGGGGGTTTAAGAAATGGCATAGGGGATTGGAGGGATACAATATATATGCGGGGGGAATTTTCCTATATCGCACAAAAACATTGACATTTAGAGAATACCTACCAAAACCCTATTTATGCCAGCGGCGGCGGTAGTGGTGGTGCACGACAGCAACGCTGGCTCTCTCTGATGACGAGTGACGTCCCCCTGCGCAACGTCAGATAAACAGGCTAATCAGACAGTATCACACATGACAGGATTAGATACACAGGCTCAGCAGACAGTATCGCACATGACAGGATTAGATACACAGGATCAGCAGACAGTATCCCACATGACAGGATTAGCTACACAGGCTCAGCTCACAGTATCACACATGACAGGATTAGATACACAGGCTCAGCAGACAGTATCCCACATGACAGGATTAGATACACAGGCTCAGCTCACAGTATCACACATGACAGGATTAGATACACAGGCTCAGCAGATAGTATCCCACATGACAGATTTGGATATACAAGCTCAGCAGACAGTATCACACATGGCAGGATTGGATACACAGGCTCAGCAGACAGTATCCCACATGACAGGATTAGCTACACAGGCTCAGCTCACAGTATCACACATGACAGGATTAGATACACAGGCTCAGCAGACAGTATCCCACATGACAGGATTAGATACACAGGCTCAGCTCACAGTATCACACATGACAGGATTAGATACACAGGCTCAGCAGACAGTATCGCACATGACAGGATTAGATACACAGGCTCATATCCCACATGACAGATTTGGATATACAGGCTCAGCAGACAGTATCACACATGACAGGATTAGATACAGAGCGGAGCAGATAGTTTCACACATTAAAACATTAAATCAGTGTTTCCCAAACAGGGTGCCTCCAGCTATTGCAAAACTACAACTTCCAGCATGCCCGGACAGCCAAAGGCTGTCAGGGCATGCTGGGAGTAATAGTTTTGCAACAGCTGGAGGCACCCTGGTTGGGAAACACTGCATTAAATACACAATTTTGCAGAGAGGTCTCACCAGTCTCTTGTCTTCACTTTCTCCTTTCCCCGGGCGGCTCCAGGTTAAGGAATGTCCGGGGTTGAGGGGGAATGGGGTGGGCAATTATTTATCCCATGGGGCCACATGAGAAACTAAAAATATTGTGGAGGGCCGGGTAGTTTTTCCCCAGATTAGGCAGCATAGTTGTCCCCCAGATCAGGCAGCATAGTTGTCCCCCAAATTAGGCAGCATAGTTGTCCCCCAGATTAGGAGCACAAATGTCCCCCAGATCAGGCAGCATAGTTGTCCCCCAGATTAGGCAGCATAGTTGTCCCCCAGATTAGGCAGCATAGTTGTCCCCCAGATTAGGAGCATAGTTGTCCCCCAGATCAGGCAGCATAGTTGTCCCCCAGATCAGGCAGCATAGTTGTCCCCCAGATTAGGAGCATAGTTGTCCCCCAGATTAGGAGCATAGTTGTCCCCCAGATTAGGAGCACAGATGTCCCCCAGATTAGGCAGCATAGTTGTCCCCCAGATCAGGCAGCATAGTTGTCCCCCAAATTAGGAGCATAGTTGTCCCCCAGTTTAGGAGCACAGATGTCCCCCAGATTAGGCAGCATAGTTGTCCCCCAGATTAGGAGCACAGATGTCCCCCCGATTAGGCAGCATAGTTGTCCCCCAGATTAGGAGCATAGTTGTCCCCCAGATTAGGAGCATAGTTGTCCCCCAGATCAGGCAGCATAGTTGTCCCCCAAATTAGGAGCATAGTTGTCCCCCAGATTAGGCAGCATAATTGTCCCCCAGATCAGGCAGCATAGTTGTCCCCCAGATCAGGCAGCATAGTTGTCCCCCAAATTAGGAGCATAGTTGTCCCCCAAATTAGGAGCACAGATGTCCCCCAGATTAGGCAGCATAGTTGTCCCCCAGATTAGGAGCATAGTTGTCCCCCAGATTAGGAGCATAGTTGTCCCCCAGATTAGGAGCATAGTTGTCCCCCAGATTGGGCAGCATAGATGTAACCCAGATTAGGAGCATAGTTGTCCCCCAGATAAGGCAGCATAGATGTAACCCAGATTAGGCAGCATAGTTGTCCCCCAGATTAGGCAGCATAGTTGTCCCCCAGATTAGGAGCATAGTTGTCCCCCAGATTAGGAGCATAGTTGTCCCCCAGATTAGGAGCATAGTTGTCCCCCAGATTAGGAGCATAGTTGTCCCCCAGATTAGGCAGCATAGTTGTCCCCCAGATTAGGCAGCATAGTTGTCCCCCAGATTAGGAGCATAGTTGTCCCCCAGATTAGGCAGCATAGTTGTCCCCCAGATTAGGAGCATAGTTGTCCCCCAGATTAGGCAGCATAGTTGTCCCCCAGATTAGGCAGCATAGTTGTCCCCCAGATTAGAAGCATAGTTGTCCCCCAGATTAGGCAGCATAGTTGTCCCCCAGATTAGGCAGTTTACCCCCCCCCCCCCCCCCCCCCCCACACACACACACACACACACACATATATATACACAGACACACATATACACAGAGACACATATACACAGAGACACATATACAGACACACAGAGACACATGTAAACACAGACACATGTAAACACAGACACATATACAGACACACAGAGACACATGTAAACACAGACACATGTAAACACAGACACTCACCCGCCCTGCGCTGCAGAGGGAGACAGGATACACCGCCTTTCCTCCTCTCCCCTCCCTGCTCTGCCTATAGAGGGTTGTAAGACTGCACGGCAGAGAGAAGGAGGGGGAGGGGGAGGGGGAGAGAGGAGACAGGAGGTGCACGCCCCCTCCCCAGCACTGTACAATCTCTTCCTGTCATCGCACGGAGCTCTCCCTGTCACAGGCTGCTGGTGTCAGACCTGGGCATTGTACGGCCGGTCATGAAAGAAGTTTTCTTCTGGGGATGCTGCTCCGTCCGCCCCTGTCAGTGAATAAAAAATACCGGCCATTGCATGGCCGGTATTTTTCATCCAAATTTACCGGCACAGCCCGGAATGTAGATGAAAATACCGGCTGTGCCGGTAAAATACCGGCAGGGTGGCAACCCTAATAGACTACAGGGAATAAATATCATACTGGAGATGATTCTGTGTGTGAGATGGGGGGGGGGACTACTGAATGACACATGCTGGGAGTTGTAGTCCCTGTTATGTGTGTGTGTATGCCAGTGTTTCCCAACCAGGGAATGCTGGGAGTAGTAGTTTTGCAACATCTGGAGGCACCCTGGTTGGGAAACACTGGTGTATGAACTACAACTCCCAGGAGATTACTGAGATACAATACAGGTGTTGGTGAACTACAACTCCCAGCCAGGAGACTACAGAGATACAATATAGGTGTTGGTGAACTACAACTCCCAGGAGACTACAAATATACAATATAGGTGTTGATGAACTACAACCCCCAGGAGACTACAGAGATACAATATAGGTGTTGGTGAACTACAACACCCAGGAGACTACAGAGATACAATAGAGTTGTTGGTGAACTACAACTCCCAGGAGACTCCTGATACAATAGAGGTGTTGGTGAACTACAACTCCCAGGAGACTACAGAGGTACAATATAGGTGTTGGTGAACTACAACTCCCAGGAGACTACAGAGGTACAATATAGGTGTTGGTGAACTACAACTCCCAGGAGACTACAGAGATACAATATAGGTGTTGATGAACTACAACCCCCAGGAGACTACAGAGATACAATATAGGTGTTGATGAACTACAACCCCCAGGAGACTACAGAGATACAATATAGGTGTTGGTGAACTACAACCCCCAGGAGACTACAGAGATACAATATAGGTGTTGGTGAACTACAACCCCCAGGAGACTACAGAGATACAATATAGGTGTTGGTGAACTACAACTCCCAGGAGACTACAGAGATACAATATAGGTGTTGATGAACTACAACCCCCAGGAGACTACAGAGATACAATATAGGTGTTGGTGAACTACAACCCCCAGGAGACTACAGAGATACAATATAGGTGTTGGTGAACTACAACCCCCAGGAGACTACAGAGATACAATATAGGTGTTGGTGAACTACAACACCCAGGAGACTACAGAGATACAATAGAGGTGTTGGTGAACTACAACTCCCAGGAGACTCCTGATACAATAGAGGTGTTGGTGAACTACAACACCCAGGAGACTACAGAGGTACAATATAGGTGTTGGTGAACTACAACTCCCAGGAGACTACAGAGATACAATAGAGGTGTTGGTGAACTACAACTCCCAGGAGACTACAGAGATACAATAGAGGTGTTGGTGAACTACAACTCCCAGGAGACTTCAGAGATACAATAGAGGTGTTGGTGAACTACAACTCCCAGGAGTCTCCTGATACAGTAGAGGTGTTGGTGAACTACAACTCCTTTATACACTCAAACAGCAGAAAGCTGACGCGGCATGCTTGGATGTATAGTCTTACAACAGCTGGAGTCACCTCTGCAACTCCAAGCATGCACATACAGCAGAAAGCTGACAGGGCATGCTGGGATTTGTAGTCTTGCAACAGCTGGAGGCACCACTGAAATTCCCAGCATGCCCGAACAGCATATAAAATAACTGGGCATGCTTGGAGTTGTAGTTGTGAAAAAGATGGAGGGACCCCTATCAGGACAGTTTTATAGACAAACAATTATGTGTTTTTTTTTACCATTTTTCCTTTCACTCTCCACTCTCCAGTGCTGACACTACAGTGAGCACGGAGGCAGCTGCTTCATCACTGGACAGGAGCAGCATGGGGAGGGGGAGATGAGCAGAAGGGGAGGGTGTATGCATAGGGAAGGGAGATGTGGGCGTTACAATATAATAATTTGCTCGGGGGGATAGAACAGGGGGAGGGCAGCAGCTTACAGGAAGTAAGCACAAGGCATGATGGGAGATGTAGTTTTATTTTCACTTCTCCTCCGTAATTCGTGTGCTGATAACGGGAGAAAGACTGGGCCAATTTTGATGGGGGAGACATCGTTGGAAAGGTCTTTCAAAGACCTATTAAATGAGGTAAAATAAGTTTTTTTGCCCAGCACTGCAGATGTCCTTTAAGGAAATTCCTCATATGTGTATGTAAAGTGTTTGGCGGGCGCAGTAAGGGCTAAGAAGGGAAGGAGCGACAGTGGGATTTTGGAGAGTGAGTTTTTCTGAAATGGTTTTTTTTTTTTTGGGGGGGGGGGGAATGTCACATTTAGGAAGCCCCTATAGTGCCAGATCAGCAAAAAAAAATTTATAAAAAAACAATCACATGGCATATTACAGGGTGGGCCATTTATATGGATACACCTTAATAAAATTGGAATGGTTGGTGATATTAAATTCCTGTTTGTGGCACATTAGTATATGTGAGGGGGGAAACTTTTCAAGATGGGTGGTGACCATGGTGGCCATTTTGAAGTCAGCCATTTTGAATCCAACTTTTGCTTTTTCAATAGGAAGAGGGTCATGTGACACATCAAACTTATTGGGAATTTCACAAGAAAAACAATGATGTGCTTGGTTTTAACCTTAAACTTTATTCTTTCATGAGTTATTTACAAGTTTCTGACCACTTATAAAATGTTTTCAATGTGCTGCCCATTTTGTTGAATTGTCAATGCAACCCTCTTCTCCCACTCTTCACTCACTGATAGCAACACCGCAGGAGAAATGCTATCACAGGCTTCTAGTATCCATAGTTTCAGGTGCTGCAGAATGGGCAAAACAAAAATTGTAACAGGACCCTCAGTTTACGCAGATTTTGTTCAGTGATGAGCAAACTTTTATGTGAATGGGGAAGTTAACAAACAAAACCACCGCTATTGGTCTGACACTAACCCACATTGGATAGATCCCTCCAAGACTGTTGGAACACAAAAATTTATGGTATGGTGTGGTATATGGGGTACAAAGATATTGGGGCCATTCTTCATCAATGGAAACCTCAAGGCCACTGGATATGCAAAATTGCTACATGATGATGTGTTTCCCTCTTTATGCACTGAAGCTGGCACGTTCCCTGAGTTTTTCCAGCAAGATGGTGCACCACCACATTATGGGTGTCAGGTCCGAGCATTCCTAGATGAACAGTTTCCTGGAAAGTGGATTGGTTCGTTGTGGGCCAGTTGAATGACTTTTATCTTTGGGGTCATCTGAAGACAATTGTCTATGCTGTGAAGATACGAGATGTGCAGCACCTGAAACTACAGATACTGGAAGCCTGTGCTAGCATTTCTCCTGCGGTGTTGCTATCAGTGTGTGAAGAGTGGGAGAAGAGGGTTGCATTGACAATCCAACACAATGGGCAGCACATTGAACACATTTGATAAGTGGTCAGAAATTTGTAAATAACTCATGAAAGAATAAAGTTAAGTTAAAACCAAGTACATCATTGTTTTTCTTGTGAAATTCCCAATAAGTTTGATGTGTAACATGACCCTCTTCCTATTGAAAAAACAAAAGTTGGATTCAAAATGGCCGCTATGGTCATCACCCATCTTTAAAAGTTTCCCCCCCCTCACATATACTAATGTGCCACAAACAGGAAGTTAATATCAGCAACCATTCCCATTTTATTAAGGTGTATCCATATAAATGGCCCACCCTGTATTTTGGAAACTACACCCCTCAAGGAACGTGTAAATGAATTTTTCTTTTCACTAAAATGCATTCCCCCCCCCCCCCCCCCCCCAAATTTTACATTTTTACAAGAGGTAATAGAAGAAAATGCCCCCCAAAATTGGTGTCCCCGTCTCTTCTGAGTATGAAAATACCCCATGTGTGGACGTCAGTGCACTGCGCGCGCACTGCAATGCTCAGAAGAGAAGGAGTCACATTTGGCTTTTGTAAAGCAAATTTTGCTGAAATGGTTTTTGGGGGGCATGTCACATTTAGGAAGCCCCTCTGGTGCCAGAACAGCAAAAAAAAAAAAAACACATGGCATACTATTTTGGAAACTACCCCCCTCAAGGGACATAACAAGGGTACAGTGAGCCTTAACACCCCACAGGTGTTTGACGACTTTTCGTTAAAGTTGGATGTGTGAATGAATTTTTTTCCACAAAAATGCATTTTTTCCCCAAATTTTACATTTTTACAAGGGGTAATTGGAGAAAATGCCCCCTCCCCCCCAATATGTGTAACTCCATCTCTTCTGAGTATGGAAATACCCCATGTGTGGGCATCAAGTGCACTGAGGGCGCACTACAATGCTCAGAAGAGAAGGAGTCACATTTGCAAATTTTGCTGAAATGGGGGGGGGGGGGGGCATGTCGCATTTAGGAAGCCACCATGGTGCCAGAAAAGCAAAAAAAATAAAAACATGGCATACTAATTAGGAAACTACACTCCTCAAGGAATGTAACAAGCAGTAGAGCATTAACACCCCACAGGTGTTTGATAAATGTTCATTAAAGTGGGATGTGAAAAGGAAAAATTAGATTTTTTACACTAAAATGCTGGGGTTACCCCAAATTTTTCATTTTCGCAGGTGGTAACAAGAAAATGTCACCGTAAATTTGTAGATACATTTCTTTGGAGCGTAAACAGCTCTGCGGTTGCACCCAAGGTCTCAGAAGAACAGGAGTGCAGTCAGGGGCCTTGAGCATTTACATAGCTACCTATGGAGCCAGAACAGCAGGATCCCCCCCCCCCCCTCCAGGAGCGTTACATGGGGTACACTAAGTTACTAAAGTGGGGTACAGTGGGCCGTAAAATGATACAGCAGGTTATGTTCCCAGAATGATGACCCAGAGCATAGCCAAAAGCAAAAGATATGATCACCCCAAACCCTATCCTCAGAATCATCATTCTGGGAATGTGATGTGTGTGGCCCTCCCTAACCTGTTGCCTCAAATACGCACCCCGCTCAGGTAGAGAGAGAGCGCTGAGGCAACATAAAAAAGTCCCCGATGATAGTGACTCAGTGACCCATGACCCATTTTGGATAAAAAATACCCCCAGAGGTCTTATCAGGTTTTTATTTTGTTTTTTTATGAACGTTTTTTGGGCAATTTAGTGGTTTATTGGGTTAAAATTTGGAATGTACTCTGGACTTGGCACACTCAGGTCAAATTAAAATGAGATGGGAAAATGTAGCACTGCTTGGAATTGTGATCCTACCTGAAGCAGTTTTTAATGCAGAGGCCCGGATGATTAGGGCAAGTGTCACATTGAGTGGTGGTATCCTTCTGAATCCCCCTCTTGTAACACACTCTGTATTTTTTCTGTGATCTTCTCTTCTTTCCAGTGTGGGCGACCTCACCTGGAAAGTGTTGGCCTGGGACAATCCTGGCACCTATAACTTTAGTTTCTTGGGAACTCCGGCCTGCTTGCTAAAGGGCCTTTAGGACTTCTTGGAACTGAAGATATGTCCCTGTGTTGTCAGTGTACTGGGACAGTACAAAAGAGTTGTACATGGCAACCTGTACCAAGACCGCAACTTTTTTGTTTGTGTGGGGGAAGAGGGGGGCTGGCAAACTGTGTAGTGTATGTGCTTGGTGTAATATATATATATATATATATATATATATATATATATATATATATATATATATATATATATAATGGTGTGTGATTAGAAATCACACACCTTTATAAAAAAAAAAAGGGGGGGGGGGGCGGGCCGAATGCAGCGCCCTGAAACCCTAATAGGGTCCGGGTCATGCTGCAAAATCTGCGGCGGACAATTGAAGACCTATTAGGGATGGAATTTTTTTACCTGTCCCTTTACAATGAAGCTTTTCTTCAGCACTGAGGGGCACGGATCTTGGCAAAGGGCTCTTTTTCTCAGCTCTGCCCGTTGACTGAGCTCGGTGGGCAAGCAGAGCTGTGAGAAGGGGACATTAACCTCTTTCTCTGCCGGCTGCTATTGATCGTCCGACCAATAGAAGCGCTCCTGGGGATGTGACGCAATCGCCAGGAGGTGATTGGCATTATAATGTACACCACCGATCACCTTCTAATTTCAGGTAATCGCAGATCGCCGGTGTGAATTCACTGGCCGCGGCTGAGATTGCCAACATGGAGGGGGGGGGGGGGGACACACGTCTCAAGGCCCCCTTCTGCGTTGACATGGGACAGCAGATATCACATTCCAGTCCCAGCCCGGTGCACAGCGGGGACAGAAATTTCTATGGCCATACAGGTACGCCCTGGGTCCTTAAGTACCAGGGAGCCAGGGCGTACCTGTACGCCCTAGGTCCTTAACCTCTTAAGGACCCATGACGTAAATGTACGTCCTGAGTCCGCTCCCATTCTATAATGCAGGGCCACGGTGTGGCCGCATGTCATAGCGCGTCGGGCCCAGCCTACAGCGCACGGCACTGATCGTGGTGCCACGCGCTATTAACCCTTTAGACGACAAAGTTGAACGCCGCATCTAGAGTGAAAGTAAATTGTTGCCGGTTAGCTCAGGGGGCTGTTCGGGATGTCTGCAGCGAAATTGCGGCATCCCGAACATCTGATAGACAGCAGGAGGGTCCCTTACCTTGCCTCCTTGTGTCTGATCGCCGAATGACTGCTTACTGCTCAGGCATGAGCAGTCAGGCGGCAGAATCATTGATCAATGGTTTCCTATGAGAAACCATTGATCAATGTAAAAGATCAGTGTGTGCAGTGTTATAGCCCCATATGGGAGCTATAAGATTGAAAAAAAAAAGTGAAAATCACTTATCAAGATCATTTAACCGCTTCCCTAATAAAAGTTTGAATTACCCCCCCTTTTCCCATAAAAAAAATAAAATAGTGTAAATAAAAATAAACATGTGGTATCGCCGCGTGCGGAAATGCCCGAATTATAAAAATATCTCTTTAATTAAACCGCATGGTCAATGGTGTACGTGCAAAAAAATTCCAAAGTCCAAAATAGTCAATAAGACTATTCAATAAGTCATATCAATACAAAAATGGTACTGCTAAAAACTTCAGATCACGGCGCAAATAATTAGCCCTCATACCACCCCATACACGGAAAAATTAAAAAGTTATAGGGGTCAGAAGATGACAATTTTAAACATATACATTTTCTGCATGTAGTTATGATTTTTTCCAGAAGTCCGACAAAATCAAACCTACATAAGTAGGATATCATTTTAATCGTATGGACAGAATGGAGTTTTTTTTTTTCAATTTTGTCTCACAATGATTTTTTTCCCCATTTCGCCATATATTTTTGGGTAAAATTACGTCATTACAAAGTAGAACTGGTGGCGCAAAAAATAAGCCATCATATGGATTTTTAGGTGCAAAATTGAAAGAGTTATGATTTTTTAAAAGGTAAGGAGGAAAAAACGAAAATGGAAAAATGGAAAAACCCCCGGTCCTTAAGGGGTTAGAGGGGTATTCCAGTGAAAAACTATTTTTTTTAAATCAACTGGTGCCAGAAAGTTAAACGGATTTGTAAATTACTTATTTAAAAATCTTAAAGGAGTAGTCCAGTGGTGAACCCAGTGGTGAACAACTTATCCCCTATCCTAAGGATAGGTGATAAGTTTGAGATTGCGGGGGGTCCGACCGCTGGGGCCCCCTGCGATCTCCTGTACGGAGCCCCGACAGCCCGCGGGAAGGGGGCGTGTTGACCTCCGCACGAAGTTGCGGCCAACACGCCCCCTCAATACAACTCTATGGCAGGGCCGAAGCGCTGCCTTCGGCAATCTCCGGCTCTGCCATGGAGATGTATCGAGGGGGGCGTGTCGGCCGCCGCTTCGTGCGGTGGTCAACACCCGCTATCTGGCCGGAGAGCCTGGCCGCCGTACAGAGAGATTGCAGGGGGCCTAAGGATAGGGGATACGTTTTTCACCACTGGACTACCCCTTTAACTCTTCCAGTACTTATCAGCTGCTGTATGCTCTACAGGAAGTTCTTTTCTTTTTAAATGTATTTTCTGTCTGACCACAGTGCTCACTGCTGACACTTTTGTCTGTCTCAGGAACTTTCTAGAGCAGGATAAATTTGCTGTGGGGATTTGCTCCTGCTCTTGACAGTTCCTGAGACAGACAGAGATTTCAGCAGAGAACACTGTGGTCAAACAGAAAAGTAATTTAAAAAGAAAATAATTTCCTGTGTGGCATACAGCAGCTGATAAGTACTGGAAAGGTTAAGATTCTTAAATAGAAGTAATTACAAATCTGTTTAACATTCTGGCACCAGTTGATTTAAAAAAAAAAAATGTCACCAGAGTACCCCTTTAAGGCTAAGGCTACACAATGATTTTGGTATCAAGATACTTTGTAAGGCCAAAGGCTGCAGTATTATGCCGGCATGGCAGTGCCATGCCGGCATAATACTGCAGCCTTTGGCCATACAAATTGTTTTGATATGTGAACTATGGGAGGAGATCATCGCTGACCAGATCGCTGCCTGATAGCTACCAAACCCCTCCCCTCCCAGATCTTTTTGCTGCTGCTGTCTTTACGGCAATAGCGACTGAATGTGAAAGGTCAGGGAAAAGAACACAAACTTTCTAGTGAGCTGTTTATTTATTTATTTTAAATTTTTATGATGGATACTTTAAGTTTTCAGGGGTCTAAGGGCTAAGTCACAAAACCATATTATGGCTCCTGAGTTTAAAGGGGTATTCCAGGAAAAAATGTTTTTATATATATCAACTGGCTCCAGAATGTTAAACAGATTTGAATATTACTTCTATTAAAAAATCTTAATCCTTTCAGTACTTATGAGCTTCTGAAGTTAAGGTTTTTCTTTTCTGCCTAAGTAATCTCTGATGACACGTGTCTCGGGAACCGCCCAGTTTAGAAGCAAATTCCCATAGCAAACCTCTTCTAAACTGGGTGGTTCCCGAGACACGTGTCATCAGAGATTACTTAGACAGAAAAGAACAACCTAAACTTCAGAAGCTCATAAGTACTGAAAGGATTAAGATTTTTTAATAGAAGTAATTTACAAATCTGTTTAACTTTCTGGAGCCAGTTGATATATTAAAAAAAAGTTTTTTCCTGGATAACCCCTTTAATACAACACACATAGAGGTCTGTGGGGCCCTATTGTACTTTTCTATGCATCCAATTTCATATAATGGTTGTCACGTCCGTGTAGAAATTAGTGCAGACTAGTGCTTGCCAGATCACTGTCCCTACTAAATGGTGCCCCCCCTACTGGGCTACTGTCCCTATATCATACAGGGGTGTCAAGAGGTGTCAAACAGTCCAAGTCAATAACACAAAGGCTAATATGGTTAAAAATTAGCAGACAAAGAGCAAACGGCAACAAGCCGGTCAAAACAGGTCAAAACAGGCAATAGGTCAAACCTTGACAGTGGTGCAGTACATAATCAGCAGACAGGAGAATGGTCAGGGACCAGGCAAAGGTCAGGTCACAGAAAGTCAGAACGATAAAAACATAGGGAAGTAAGGAACCCTAGTGAAGAGAGTAAACCTCTCTCACGGACAATTTAGCTTGTGAGCTGCTGTTTTAAAACTCCTGCCACCTGGACGTTTAAGCGCAGGCACCACAGCTGATTGGTCCGGCACAGTTACATCCAGATTGGCCGGGAATGACAGTATTACTGGTTGACCTGACAATACACCACGCTGCTAACCATGGGGAAAGGAGACCAGAGTCTGCACTGGATCCTGGACAGATATGTATGTTACAGTGGCATGATGAAGTTTTTTTTATTTATTTTTTTATTTTTTATTCTTTGTGAATACAACAGAACAAAAGTTATGGCTATGGGGCCACTATATGGTAGCATATAGAATGTCCCACAGGGAATCGGCATGCCTCCATGCACTTCTGCTGGAATGATGCATAAGTCTTTATTTGTTTCACCATGACTGAGTTGAGATTTCTCAATGAGTTGATCAATGTACAAGATTCAACTACAATAAATTCATTGGGTTGCCTGACAAATATTTGGTGGTAACTGAACATTATTTTTGGTGCATGTTATGACTGACAGATTTATTATAATTGTGCACCATATCTGTTGTCGGTATAGACAAATTTTTGGCGCATGACGGAACAACTTTTGTTCTGCAATAATGCATGCGTGTTTGCATGCAGTTGAGGGATCTGCTTTTTTTTATAGTAAAAAGTAAATAAAAATGACATTGCAATGTCACAAAAAATTCCTATTGTGTAATATTGCATGCCAATACAGGATAACCTCATGGCTATCAAAGCAAAAAAAAAATCCAACATTGTTCCACACATAATTTCCCATTGAAATCATGCTGCTGCGGAATCTCCGTGTGGAATTCCAATGCAAAATTCTATCGTATGAAAATAGCTAAAGGTGTGTTAACACAGCGGAAGGTCCGTGTGAAATTCCAATGGAATATTCCACAAGGATGTTCTGCTGCTGCACTGTGCACACGGTGGAATTTCTGCAACAAATGTTTATGCTGTGGAAATCCTAATTCTGGCATCCGCAAAAATAGAGACTTGTCTATTATTTTTTGCACATTTTGCTAGGAAATGCATTGTCGTCTATGAGATGGCGCATTTCAGAGCAGTCCTAGCATCTGCCTGATTAGTCGAACGTGCAGAAGGTCTGCCTGCGTTTTCCGGGCATACATTCCGCACATTTTACGCAGTATAAACATGATCTCAGGGTATGTTCACAAGGCGGAATATACATGTGGAATTCCCCAGAATTTTCTGCACGAACATTCCACTGCAATAGAGTCGCTGTGGAGGCTGTGGTCACAAGAATTTGTCTGAATTTATAGCCAATACACTTCAATGGGATTCCTTTGTCCCATTCACACAGCAAAATTTCTGCTGCTGAATTTCCACTGCAGGAATTCCATGGAAGTGAATGGGCAATTAATTTCTGCGGAACTTACTTCAGAATTTTCATGCAGAATACCATACAGAAATTTTCCATTTTGAAATCAATGGGACTCTATTGCAGCAGAATGTTCGTGCAGAAATTCGACACGTACATTCCGCCTTGTGAAAATACCCTAAGATCATGTTTATACTGCGTAAAATGTGCGGAATGTATGTCCGGAAAACATGGGCGGACATTCTGCACGTTTAACTAATCCAGTAGGTGCTAGGACTGTTCTGAAATGCGCCGTCTCATAGACAACAATGCATTTCCGAGCAAAATTTGCAAAAAATAATAGACAAGTCTCTATTCTTTTTGCAGATGCCGGAATCGGGATTTCCGCAGCATAAAAATTTGCTGCAGAAATTCCACCGTGTGCACAGTGCAGCAGAATCCCATTGAAATAAACGTCCGTGTGGATATTCCGTCGGAATTCCACACGGACCTTCCGCTGTGTTAACACACCTTTAGCTATGTTCATACGATAAACTTTTGCATTGGAATTCCACACGGAGATACCGCAGCAGCATGATTTCAATAGGGTTCTGCTGTGTTCTGTGCTGGAAACATCTGGTTTGGGAATTCAAATTCCGGTGTCCACAGAAAGAATAGACATGTCTATTCTTTCTGCGGACTCTGCACAGAAATGCATTGCCGTCTATGTGGCGCATTTCCGAGCGGTCCAAGTGCCGGCATGTTCTGCCGGCACTCCGCTGTCAGGGGAATGTCCGCACTAAGAGTTTTCCGTGTGGACATTCTCCCATCTGAACATAGCCTTGGGACTCTAGTAGGCTGGGTGACAAGCCCTTTGGGAAGTTTATATAAGGCAGTATTTTCCAAACAGTGGGGGGCATTTATCATTGTCTTTAGAGCTGTTTTTTGTGTGTAGATTTGTCTCACATTTGGCGCAGCGCTGCACCTCAGGCTATTTTTTGCGCCTTTTTTGTTTACACTTTTTTTTTTAAAGTGTGTACAGATCAACTGTTAAAGAACATCTGTAGTGCAATATAACTTATCCCCTATCAAAGGATAGGGGATAAGTTATAGATCGTGGGGATCCGAGCGTTGTACGGGGCCGCGGCAGTATGCTGGAGAGTATGCTGGAGGGGCGTGTCTTCTGCAGCTTTATGCTGGGGACGACACTGCACCACCTGCAGACTGCCACGGCCCCGTCCAGGAAATCGCGGGGGCGGCCCAGCACTCAAACCCCCCCTCCCCCCGGGTACAGATATCTTTTAAGGTTAGTCTCCTGCAGTGGTAATGCATTTATCAACTGAGACTTTTTATTGAAAAGGTGCAAAAAAAAAAAAAAAAGCTGCAGAACCACCGAAAAGTCTCTAAACTACATCGGCCCAGACTTAGCTTAGCCTTTTGGTGTATGTGAAGAGTGAAGTTTCCGTGCCCTGTGACCATTTAAATGGGCACTCTCAAAACTAATTTTTGCTATTGCACTCCTTATGGTAAATAAAAAATATTTCTAATATACTTTGTTTAAAAAAAGGAAGTTTTCTAAGTTTTATTTGTGCTGAAAAAAGCTCAAGAGACCATTTTCCCCATCTCCTACACAGACTTTGGACCAAAGTCTAAACACAGACTGGAGTGCTGAGGGGGGGGGGTCCAAACAACAGCATGTGGCAGTTAAGTGTGAGAGGAGCTATAATTGGATGAGGCTGGACACACCCCCCTCAGCACTCCAGGCTGCACTTTCTGTGTTTGGACTTCGGTCCTAAGTCTGTGTATAAGATGGGGGAAAATATGCTCTTGAGCTTTTTTAAGCTCAAATAAAACATAGAAAACTTCATTTTGTTTTAAACAAAGTATATTAGAAATATTTTTTATTTACCAAAAAAAGTGCAATAGCAAAAATTAGTTTCAATGAGAGTGCCCATTTAAATGGTCGCAGGGCACGGAAACTTCACTAATAAAATTTGTTTCAATGAGAGTTACCCTTTAAGAAATTTGGTGCTCCTACACATTACCAGCACAAAAAAAAGTGTAGAAAAATGCTTCACTTAGGTTGGGGTTCACACCACGATTTTTCTATACAGCTTTTGGATAAAAAAGAATGCAATCGTACAACAAACTGTGGCCATAGACTTTGCATTCAAAACCGTATGCACCATATTGTATACGGCTGTCTCCGTTTTTCAAACCACACGGTTTTTTACTTTTTTTTTCTGGACAGAAAACCGTGGCCTACCACGGTTTTTGGTCCTGGTGAAAAACGTATTGACCCGTATACGTTTTTTTTTTTTTTTTACATGGGAGTCAATGTGAACCGTACAGACCTGTATGTGTGTACGGTTCCATCCAGTTTTTACCACACGGTTTTTGACTTTGCACAGGTTTTTTTATTCTTGGCATTTCAATCAAACAAGAGAAACTTTATTCATAATGGAGTGAAAAGTTCAAAATGTATACGTTTTTTAAAAAAGGGATGCAACCGGACATCGTTTTTCAAACCGTATACGGTTTTCAACCGTATACAGATAAAACTGTGTACACACGTTTTGATACAGTTTAGTCAGGTTTTGAGGAATCGGTTTTTTTAATCAAAAACCTGATAAAAAAAACCTGTATTGCAAAAACGTGGTGTAAACCTACAATGATAAATGCCCCCTAGTGTGTCTCCAGCTGTTGCAAAACTACAACTCTCAGCATGCCCGGACAGCCTTCGGCTGTCCGGGCATGCTGGGAGTTGTAGTTTTGCAACAGCTGGAGACACACTGTTTGGAAAGCACTGACATAAGGCATCCATTGCTTTGTTATATGTAACCTCAGCTGCCTTTTCAGGATCATATTCCTCAGCTATGTATTACTGGCAGGATCCACACAGTACCTGGCAGTTCCTCAATCTGCCCATGGCTATGCCACCTAACCTTAGAGTATGTGTGAGAATCAGTACCAGCCTTCCTCTGCCTGCAGTGGGGAGTGACCACAATAATAGGTTGAGTATAGTCTTCTGCTCCCCTCCCTCTGCTCATACACAGTGCACTAAGAGAGTGTCAGGGGAAAAAGCATTGCCTGCCTGTGCTCTGTGAGGATATGAGTTTCAGCTCCTCCACACCCAGCAGCTGCAAACCAGAGGCACCTTGCACCTCACACCTCCCTGCAGCCTCCTCCAGCTTCTTATGCTGCAATGCTAGGATGGGCTGCCTCTGTAGGCTCTCTCCTGCTCCTAGTCCTCTGGTCCTGTAAGAAACGCTTCAGCAGTACTTTCTCAGCAGTTGTGGAGGAGAAGGTGGAAGAACATTACAAGCTGATCTGCAAACCTTCAGCTTTGGCCAACTACCTGCTAAAACAGTGCAGGAGCTTTGGGAGTTACTCTCCTGTCAGGTGGCTCTGGAGGACCTTCCCCACCCTGCAGACCCTGGTTGGGGTGCTGGGACCTGTGGATAATGGGGTGCACTTTGTTAGAGAGTACCTCCAGCTGTGTGATGAGGGTCTGGTGGCTCTGGACTGGGCTGTGAAACCTGGACAACATCAGAGAAGGAGGAGGGCATCAAGTAACTCCACGGTGCCCATTCTGCTGGTCATCCCAAACTCTTTTGGCAAGATCACTAGGAACACCAGTAAGGTAATAATAATAATAATAATAAAAGGGGCAGTTTTCAGGTGAACCTGCAGGAAAGGGTTAAGGGGTTTGTCTTTGTTTTGTTGTTTTTATTGTTTAAGTGTTTGTTTGTTTCGATACAAGAAGGAGATTTATCAAAACCCTGTGCAGAGGAAAAGTTGCCCAGTTGCCCATAGCAACCAATCAGATCGCTTCTTTCATTTTGCGGAGGCTTTGTTAAAAATGAAAGAAGCAATCTGATTGGTTGCTAGGGGCAACTGGGCAACTTTTCCTTTACACAGGTTTTGATAAATCTCCCCCTTAATATCCAATTGATTGTCAAATAAGCTACATGTGGAGGGGAAGAGTGCGGGTAATAATAGGGTGTTAGGGGGAGATTTATCAAAACCTGTCCAGAGGAAAAGTTGCCCATAGCAACCAATCAGATTGCTTCTTTCATATTTAACAAGGTCTCTGCAAAATGAAAGAAGCGACCTGATTGGTTGCTATGGGCAACTTTTCCTTTGCACAGGTTTTGATAAATCTCCCCCTTAGTGCAGGAGTTACTAGCCCCATGGTTTGGATTGGGACCAGCCATTTGCAGGATTGTTGGGATTTCAGCAGCCAGACCCCTCTGACTGTAGTCTTATATTCCCTATATTACGGTGGCCACATTTAAATGAACAGAAAAGCAAAATTTTTTTGGCAAAATTCCATTCACCAACTGGAAGGCAGGAAATTGACACCAAAAGTTTACCTCAGCCCGCCAGATTGCAACCTCTAACATGGTGGTGGTGGTCTGTCTCTATTGCCTTCTGGAATATGAGGGGCCCCTTTTCTAATACTGGAGAGCTACATGTGTGGTTTGGGTACCATCAAACTGCATTCATGCACCCATTAATCGTATCCGTCGGCATTAGGGTAGCCACCTTTCTTGGCCAAAAATACCTGCCATTCTAATTTGCATAATTATATGCATAACATCACATTAATCCACCCCCGGATCCCCCTGTGCCATAATCATTCCAGTTGATTCTCCTCGTGCCATACTCTTTTACTCATTTCAATTGATTCCCCCCCCCCCCCCCCCCCCATCTGAACCCCCGTATCATAACCATTCCAGTTGATTCATCCCCCCCCCCCCCTTTCCACTGATCCCCTTGTGCCATAACCATTGTGCCATAACCATACTTTTGTTGGACCAGGGCAGCCGGGCTAGGGGCGCATCATTTGATGTGCCCAGGGGCTCTTTCCTAAAAAATACCAGCTTTTGCATTTTTTTTTTCTACAAAATTACCAACAGAGGCATTAAAATATCGGCTGTACTGGTAAAACACCAGCTGGGTGGCAACCCTAGTCGGCATCCTGACTGGATGCCGCGATCTAAAACGTATCCCCTATCCTGCGGATAGGGGATACGTTTTTGTTTATGATATTTCTTCTTTAAATAGAAGTAATTTACAAACCTGTTTTAACTTTCTGGCACCAGTTGGTTTTAAAAAAAAAAAAAATAGTTTACCATCGGAGTTCCCCTTTAACTTTTGCAAACTCGGTGTATTGCTTCGTATTGTAGCTGTAGCTCCATAATTAAAATCAATTAGCTGATCTGTGAAAGGTTAAGACAAAACTTAAAGGGGTATTCCAGGATTTTTTTCTTCAGCCTTTAAAGGGGTATTCCAGGCCAAAACTTTTTTATATATATCAACTGGCTCCGGAAAGTTAAACAGATTTGTAAATTACTTCTATTAAAAAATCTTAATCCTTCCAATAGTTATTAGCTTCTGAAGTTGAGTTGTTGTTTTCTGTCTAACTGCTCTCTGATGACTCACGTCCCGGGAGCTGTGCAGTTCCTATGGGGATATTGTCCCATCATGCACAGCTCCCGGGACGTGACATCATCATTGAGCAGTTAGACAGAAAACTTCAGAAGCTAATAACTATTGGAAGGATTAAGATTTTTTAATAGAAGTAATTAACAAATCTGCTTAACTTTCCGGAGCCAGTTGATATATATAAAAAAAGGTTTTGCCTGGAATACCCCTTTAAGCAATCTTGAGGAAACAACCCAACATGACAGCTATGTTACCAACATTTAGCAGAGGCTGTTGTGGTGGCCCAGTTCAGAATATGTTATTCTGTACACCTGCCCGTCCTGTGTGGTGGTTTCTATTCCAGTGTTCCCCTGGGACCACATCCCTCCTAAAGACTGTAAACTCTCAGGTCATATGTTGGTTAATCTTCCGAAGCGTTTGTCGCTTTAATGTTCTTAGTAACCCTGTTGTCAAGGGAAGTATGCAATTTGAACAGGTGGTTTATCAGTGACCAATGGGATCTCTCTAAACTGCCCCCCTTATATATTGAGGTCAGGATTCAGCTCACTCTCTTGAGCTCCAGCTGTCTCTTGAGTCTTAGCTGAGGTACAGTGAAGTGAGGATCTGAGGAATCTGTGTGATCCAGAAGGAGGCCTAAGGCCTAGTCCTGCAACCTCCTTCTACCACAAGTTAACCCCTGCACCTGTAGTGAAAGTCAAAGCTGCAAGTAGGAACTAAACCAGTGGGGAAACAGAAGTCCAAGTCCAGTCAAGATAGTCAAGTGTGGCTGCCTCAGTCAAGCCAATTACAACTACAAATCTTAGCAAGCCGATAAGCTTCCCTGCATCCCCATAGTGCCTATCTGAGCTGTATAGACTCTAACACCTTGTCTACCTCAGTAAAGCATACCAGTTAACCGTAACCTTGTGTCGGAGTGATTATTTGTCCTGTGCCTGGCACAGGTGAAGCTGGTCTACCTCGGGTGGTGTCCAGGTCAACCATGCCCTGGCGTCACAATCACAAAGGGTTAATAACATCTGCCCTTCCATACCCGTCACCACACTGTCATGTTACTCATTCCCTTTCTCCAGTTTTTTTTTTTTTTTTAAATGGAGGTTTAATTCAATGCTAAATTCTTGTTCCTAAAAGTATGTAGAAACAAAGTTTAAGAATGGAACTACACATAAACTTGTTCGACAGCCTAAGGCTGGGGCTACATGGCTACTTTGGTCACACGACAGCAAGTCATCTAAGTTGCTTGTCCAAACTAATTTGTTCTTTGAGATTTTCTGTAAAAAAAAAAAAAAAATGTTGTCAAGTTCCAAGCAGGTCATGGTCAGTGGTGGCAGAGTCGCAATCAATTTGCAAACAAATATCTGCAACATTATTCACTAAAGTTACGTGGGACATGTAGCCCCTGCCCAAATCAGAACCTGCTGGGAAAAGAGTATAAAAGTATTTTATATATTGAAACTTTCATATTTTCAAAGAAGCAGATTGTGGTTCAAACTGTCACCCAAGTTTGTGTGAAGCCCCATTCTTATCGACCTTTTCCGTGTACTTTTAGGAATATGGGATTAGGGAGACTGATTCGATTTAGATATTACTGGGTAACATGTCTGTGCACAGGCATAGCTGTCATGTTGTCATTAACCCATCATGGATGACTACAACTTTGACCTCAATAACAACACAGCTGAGCCAACATGAGTGATCCTTTGTCCTGCAGAATGGAAAAGCCTCTGGAACAGCACCCTCATTGCCTTTTAAAGGGGTAAATCCAATGTTCCAAGCCAACGCGATCTTCAGCTCCACCGTGGGGAGACACAGATGATGCTGGGCGGTACAGTTGTCGAGGCAACATTACAACCCCCAGCAAGTTCTGTGCAGGAGCCTTTTTCTGTTGAATGGGACTCATGCACGGAACTCACTGGGCATCATACAGTTGCTTTGGCAACACTTGTTCACACTTTGGAATGTTCACACAGAAAATCTCTGCGCGGACATTTTGGAGCCTGCGGGCGTCGAGATAATATGCCGGCGCTAGGACCGCACAGGAATGCGCTGTCTTATAGACAGCTATGCCTTCTGTGCAGAGTCCGCAGAAAGAATGAACAGGTTTATTCTTACTGCAGAATTTGGAATTTCCACGCCAGAAACATCTGGCACAGAATTTCTGATGTGTGCCCGTCGCAGCAAAATCCCGCTGAATGCTGCTGCGGAATCTCCGCGTGGAATTCCAATGCGGAATTCCGCATGGAAATTCAGAGTTGTGAACAGTTGTTAGTCAGATCTCTTAGTTACAATTGAAATGAATGTGGTTGAGCTGAAATTCCAGTAGCATCCTATGTACAAGAGTGGCACTTAAAAAAACTTTTTTTTCGAGACCAGTGTTTCCCAACCAGGGTGCCTCCAGCTGTTGCAAAACTACAACTCCCAGCATGCCCGGACAGCCTTCGGCTGTCCGGTCATGCTGTGAGTTGTAGTTTTTCAACAGCTGGAGGCACTCCGGTTGGGGACACTGTCTTAGACAATTATTTGAAAGCTTGAAAGCGACAGGAGGGATTACTATAGATCTGGTTTGATCACCCTGTATTAAAATAATGACATGTCAACTTTATAATTACATGCCAATGTATCATTAAATGTTTAATTACCTGTGGTTGGTAATTTATGTTGTTAGGTAACACTTTTCTATATATAGTTGTTAATAACTGCATTGAGACTGAGATTACAGCAGCATTTTAGGGCAAAAATATCACGGCCAGACAGGTTCTGTGTCCATAACGGAATTCACATGTCCGGCTAACTGCTTGACCTTCTTTTTTTTTTTTTTACAGATTATGAACCACCTTTTGCTTAGTTCTTGTTTATTTTCAGTAACGCAAATGTCTCTTATAGTTCTGCAGCTTTTTTCCAGCCTCTCCACTACATCCATCAACAACATACCGCAGACAAAGTAGACTTGTCATCGCAGTGTTCCCATACACACGACTGTCAAACGTGCGCTCAAGCCAAGTGGTTAACTAGAATGGATTTACAATGAAGCTGTCAAGGACAGATGAAATATTTTTAATTCTCAGTAAACTGCTACACATTACCTGTTCAGTCTCCTTGTTTTCCCTTTGCAGACACTGACGCTTTGCCAAACTTTTACAGACTGCCTGCAGGGGTAGGGGTGGGAGGTGGCGGGTGTGGTAATGGCAGCTATTAAAAAGCAATAAAGCTGCTTATTACAGTCCTGGCTGTGTCTTTAAGAATAAAAGGAATATATACATGAGATAAATTATATAGATGAAAAACATAAATCACAGACAACACCTTTTATAGAGAATACTGGGTTAAAGTGTGGTTGAATCGCTTTAAAATGATTGGTCACTCACTTAAATCAGTTCTGGGGGTGCAGAGTTATGCTGGTAAATACCTTTATTTCTAATGCGCCCCAACGAGCATAGGAGATCCTGTACTTCTATGTGTCTATACCAGTGGTTCCCAACCTTTTTCGGTTCAAGGCACCACAGCTGAATAAGGGGGGGGCATTATCGGATTATCGGCAAGGTAATTGCCGATGCCGATAACGTCCAAAATCGTTAATATCGGCCGATAATATCGGCCAAACCGATAATCGCTCGATCCCTAATATACAGCCTCTAAAAAAGTACTGGAAGGATTAAGATTTTTTTAATAGAAGTAATTTACAAATCTGTTTAACTTTCTGGCACCAGTTGATTTAAAAAAAAATCGATCACGCCCCTTTTTCTGGTTTTCTTACCAAAATAGAGAGCTAGTCTGTTTTTCTTTTTTCAATTCTGGCGCAGACAGAATTTCTGGCGCAATGCGCTGGAATCTGGCGCACAACCCGACAGAACATGTCGGGTTTGCAATAGTAAATGAGGGCCAATGCCTACAGCAGCCTCAAACACACAAACACACACAATGCCTTCAGCAGCCTCACACACAATGCCTTCAGCAGTCTTTCTCACTCTCTCACACACACACACATACACACACTGCCACCAGCAGCCTCACACACATACACACGATGCCACCATCCCCTCCCACACACACAATACTTCCAGCCTCCCCCAAATGCCTCCAGCCTCCCACCCACCACTATTGCCTCAAGCCATCCACCCACCCCTATTGCCTCCAGACTCCCAGCCACCCACCACGATTTCCTCCAGCCAACCAATCACTCACCCCTATTGCCTCCAGCCACCCATAGTGGGCTGCCGGGAAGCGTCCAACATCATCGCTGTAGTGACATGAACGCTTGCCACCCGGCCTCCTCTGTACCTATGTTGGCTCCTATCTGGTGGAAGCTCTCAGCTCATGACACTGATGCTTCCCGCCAGGCAAAAATTCAGATTTTTACATTTATTTTTATCGCCATTTTGCCCTCTGGAGCCGGCGGCACCCCTGGCAGTGCCTCCCGGCATCCCGGAGTGCCGGGGTACCATGGTTGGAAATCACTGCTCTATACACTGCACACACAGAGGAAGACTAGATCTATCAGGAGAAGAGGGAGGGAAGAAGCTTGATAACAGGAGACAGAATCATTTTTGTCTAATAAGTTTCTTATATTCGCTTGTACTATTGATCTATGCATTTGGTGGAAATGACAGTGCCTCTTCAAATATTAAAATGAGTGAGATCCATGCAGACCTAATACCAAGAGGCTGAGTATTACATCCATAAAGGCAATTATCTATAGCTAAATATATCAGCAACACAAATCTCTCTCCTGTCCTGATAGTTTTCTACAATAAAGGATTTAGGATTATGGTTCAGAGTAGAGTTCAGTGTTGTTTAGATCAGAGGATAACCTAGTCTAGATACAATTATTGAAAACTTTTACAGTAAAATGTCATCAATTGACATGAAACCTATTCCCAATTGTTTTCAACTTTTCTAACACTGATTTTATATCAAACAAATGTCTTGTCAATTATTAACGCAACTTCTGCCTAGCAGCCATGTTGGGTAGCCTAGACGAAACGGTCAGATCAGCAGCATACAAGCTGATGAACATAGCTCAACTTGTATGAAGCATAAGGAATGCTGGGACAGCTGAGAGAAATGGGGTATGTGCTCAGCAAAGATTACACTAGTACATTGCAGAGTTATATACTGTACCTTTAACATGTGCAACTATATAAAGGCAATTTCATTTGGCTGGAGTTCTCCTTTAAGAAATACTTTGCAAGAAGGGGAATTGCACAACTTAAATTTATTTTGGCTTTATATGGTATTCAACAGAATACACCTCTGTAAGGTACCAGAAGCATATGGAGATAAAGTGTGGCCTCATAGGTGTATTGGACCTCTGTATTACAGCTCTTACCACTTGTTGTAGGGAGCCATGTTATGGTAGTGTGCATGTGAGCCCCAGCTGTAGCTTGTTGGTCGTGCTTTTAGGTTTGTTCTTATGAGAGGATTGTTGTAGGGGAAAACAAATGGACTTTCTCTATCTGACATGTTTATGCACAGGTCCACGGTACTGTTTTTGTAACCCTTGTTGCAACATATGCAATGAATTATTGAAAAGGAGCGGAAGATGTTTTTCTTTGTCACTGTGAAAAATAATCCAGCCACTACCATGTGTGGTTTGTGATATGTGGTTTTGTTGATGCTCATTGTAAATGACGTTGCCTCCTTTCTAGAATTTGTATATCATTGTTTTATTTTCACAGAAGTAAAGACTTAAAGGGGTACTCCGCACCTAGACATCTTAACCCCTATCAAAAGGATAGGGGATAAGACGTCTGATCATGGTGGTCCCGCAGCTGGGACCCCCACGATCTCTGTACAGCGCACCCAGTGTTTGTCTAGAACGCTGGGTCCCGGGGTTGTGATGTCACAGCCATGCCCCCTCGGGACATCACACCACGCCCCCTAAATGCAAGTCTATGGGAGGGGGCGTGATGGCAATCACACCCCCTCCCATAAATTTGCATTGAGAGGGTGTGGTGTGACATCACGAGGGGCGTGGTCCTGAAGTCACTACCCCGGCGTCCTGCTCCAAAATGTTCCGAACACTGGGGCAGCAGAGTACCCCTTTAAGTGTGCCTATCATTTCAACAAACTTTTGACTTGTCACTATGATTTTATCATTGGGAACTGGGGGAAATGAAGGAACAAAGACTCTCCACTGTATGCACTGTGCCCCTTTGTCTCCACTCTGTGCAGCTAAAGCAAGTGGTATACAAGCTTCCGACACTATGATATATCAAAAGTTTGTTAAAATGATAGGTACACTTTAATATTATACAATTTCATACTATAGGACAATTTTCTCAGATAACACAGCTGCAAACTTCAGTGATATCTCAGTTGTACAGAATACAGTGACGCCCCGACCTACGATGGCCCCGACATACAGTTTTAGATCACAGAGGGAGGGGAATTGGGGGGGGGGGGGTCCGACCCCCACGATCTCCTGTACAGGGCCCCAGCTCTCTCCAGGAATGGGGAGGGTCAACCCCCGCAAGAAGTGTCTGCTGGCACGCACCCGCTTTATATATATCTCTATGGGAGATATATGCCCATACTTGTATATAACCACTGTCATTGCTGACCTTGCTCTACTGCTTCTAGATCTGGCTAAGACGAAGTGCATATCAGTGTCGAACTCTGTGAGCTCCTTCATAGATTCCATTTGGGGTCACAAAATTGAGCTGAAGGGGTCACACAATGGACACCAATGTATCCCATTGGCTTTGAATGGGGTCCATCAGATTTCTGTCTGGTGTCTGTTGTTTTGCTGGAATTAAGGGGAGGAAGAAAAATAGACCTGCATTTTTTTCCCTGCTCAACTCCCATCATTTGGACAGACTTATCGATCGGAGCTCCCCAAATTGTAGTGTTCTAAAGCATGGAAATATGGGAGAACCCAGAAACAAGTAATGTTGAATGGTGAGATCAGTACATTTTGCTGTGAGTTAGCTGCAGTCAGTGTCATGTTTCTTTGGATTATGATTGTTTCAGAGCAGGATGTATCGTGGTTAAGTGGCTGTGCATCAATTTAGAGTTTTTTTCTGGCTTTAGCTAAACTGAGGACAAAATGTACTGTAGAAAAGTTTTCCATATTTCTGTCATTGCATAGACCTATAATGGGCTATCCATGTATTATCTGATATTAGCATTCCAACAAATATATTTTGAGCAACTCAACAATATTTTAGGACTGCCAAATGTAACATTGTGACCTATTTTATTGACAGATGTGTCACTTGGCCCTCACTCATGGGTACCAGGCTGTGATCTTCAATCGTCGATGCCAAAATGGTTGTCCTCTCAGCACAATAAAGTTACAACCTTATGGCGATCCTAATGACTTGCGAGAAGCCATCCGATACATTCGCCATTGTCAACCTTCATCTCGACTATTTGCAGCCGGTGAAGGCACTGGAGCTGGACTTCTCCTGTCCTATCTCGGAGAGTGTGGCTCATCCAGCTACATCACAGCAGCAGGCTGCATCTCTCCTCTCTTTCGACTTCAAGACTGGTATGAAGCTGGGTGTCCATGGCCGTGGCAGGCAGCTTTGCTCTTCTACCAAAAAATGTATTTGAGCAGGTAAGTGTCAGATGGATATCTATTGTATTCTACTGTTTTTTCTTTATTCCTCGTATTTTGTAGTTTTAAAATGTTGCTTAGTTAGTGTAATTGTTCATTTATATAGAACTAAAGGTTTACAATTATTTGTTTTACAAATTGTATAGCATTTTATGATAAACATACAGGATCTAGTTATGTCAGTTTTAACAGGTTGTTTTATATCCTGATATTCTATTTCTGTGACAAACTTTAGTAAAACAGTAACAGACAGTAAAATCAAAACTATCAGTGTGCCTTGACTTGTGTGCTCCTGGGAAAACCAATGTTTCAGTAGCTGCAGTGTGTATTATACCTTACAATACCTTTATAATACACATTTCAGATGTTATGGAACATCAGAACATACATGTTTTTCACAGGTTTTCAGTGGGAAAAAGAACATTGATTAAAAGGTAGAAAGAAAATGTCTTTCTAATCTACAAAAAGAGATTCTTTAGTAGCAGATGTTTATAATATGTATAAGTAATAATGGAGTGATGTACTATAAATTTGAAGAATTGTCAGGAGTTACTTAGGTGTTTTGTATAAGTAATAGAGAACACATCAGAGTCCGGTACTCCGAGGTAACCTTAGTGGCTGGATACGGGGTAGCGGTATTGAGAATCTCTGGCTGTAGATCGGGGCTGTTATCCATAGAAATATGTGGCAAGACAAATCCAACAAAGAACAGAATGTACAGCACTCACCAGATAGATGCCAGGAGGGATACTTTAATATCTCCTAGGAACATTACAGTAGCAACAGAGGAAAGGAAGAAGGCGAGCTCAGAAGAGCTCATGGGTGACTGGTCCATTTCGCGGGACTGGTCCATTTCGCGCCCACAAGCTTTTCGGAGCTCGCCTTCTTCCTTTCCCCTGCTATTGCTGTAATTCTCCTGTGAGTTATTGAAGTATCTATCTGGTGAGTGCTGTACAGTCTGTTCTTTGTTGCACTTAGGTGTGCATGTATATGGTTAAATAACTCCCTGGGGACTTCTAATATTCTTATAATTTACAGAAAGGATACACACAGTCAATAAAACCTTTACTGTTCCATAGATATTTAACATGAGCCAAAAAAGAAAGTGTCTCTAACTGCAGATGTTACCAGCCCTCTCCCCTCCCGGTTCCACCACAATTGTTATATGTGGTCTTTTTCAAACCATCGGAGATGACGGCATATATAAAAGTTTTCTGGAAAGGGCAGGTTTCATGCCATCTAAGTTACTGACATCACTGGCCTAGTTTTGAGCTGCTGCACAGACCGCAGTCGCTGATCCTGTTTGCAGTGCTCCCCCACAGAACGGGTGACCACACACTTGTTGATTTTATGACAATACAGATATGACACAGCTGCTTTAAAATATACTTAGTTCAGCCTATAAAGGATTGTGCTCTTAGCTTTACATACATTTGGATTGTGTTTTGGTTTGGACGCCTTCCAATATTTTTTTAATACATTTTGACCTTACACACAAGATAATAAAACATGAATAACACAACGTCTGTTTTATTCCAAAGAAAATGTCAGTGCCAAAGTTGTGATCTATAGAAAAGTCAGGCTATATTCACACGGCACCAATTCTGCGTCTGCATTCATTTGGGTGGTTTCTGGCTTGTGCAGATTCAGTGAGGAATCCATGCGGAATCTGCATTTGAAACTATGAAGTGTGAATGGGAGTGCGGAATCCCATTGAAGTCTATTGGGCTTTAATTTAATGCAGAATCCATGTGGAATTCCGCATACGGAAATTCTTCCCTATAAATATAGCCCCAGAGTTGAAGACGCAGCTATGCTCTAAGACAATTGCTGTGGCCCACTGGGTGTTTGTGTGGGAATTAAATATTGGTTGATGTACATTTTCTATGTACTGTTTTGTTTTTATGTTTTACAAAACAATTCAGCTGAGTTGTTTCTATGTAACTGTATTGTATTAAGCTGCCCCTAGTGTTTCATTTTGTTATATACCACTGTGCTTGCTATGAGTGAAGGACTTTAGTGGGTGGTGTTCTACTCTAGCCCATCCTCTCTTCAGCCTCCAGAAAGCGGAAATCTGATTTAGTCAAGCACAGCCTTTCCATATGTGTTGACTTAAAGGGGTATTCCAGGAAAAAACTTTTTATATATATATATATATCAACTGGCTCCAGAAAGTTAAACAGATTTGTAAATTACTACTATTAAAAAATCTTAATCCTTTCAGTACTTATGAGCTTCTGAAGTTAAGGTTGTTCTTTTCTGTCTAAGTCCTCTCTGATGACACCTGTCTTGGGAAACGCCCAGTTTAGAAGAGGTTTGCTATGGGGATTTGCTTCTAAACTGGGCGTCTCCCGAGACAGGTGTCATCAGAGAGGACTTAGACAGAAAAGAACAACCTTAACTTCAGAAGCTCATAAGTACTGAAAGGATTAAGATTTTTTAATAGTAGTAATTTACAAATCTGTTTAACTTTCTGGAGCCAGTTGATATATAAGAAAAAGTTTTTTCCTGGATAACCCCTTTAATTTAGTTTTTGTCAGTCTCTTAAGATAAACAGATGCTTTCGTGGCCTCCCTACAAGGTAGGAAGTCAGCATCATTTGTAGTCTGCCTTAAAAGAGCAGTGTCTTTTGAAGCTCCAGCCATACTGGAAGGGATCAGCTTTGTCCGGGACCATGTAGAGTACAATGACATTCTGCAAAGACAGGATTCTATGTCCTAGAGTGTCTCTCTAAATCCAATTTGAGGAACTACCAGAGAGAGAGAGAAATGGGATGCAGAGACTATAGACTTTGGGAAGAAGTTGTACAATAGCTCCATAGAACTTCTAGAACGTTTCAAGGCTTCAGACCAAGCCTAAAGATATAGAAGGAGATTTATCATTCTTTTCAAACATATGGCTGTTATATGACCATTTTTTTACTTACTTTTGCTTACATGCGACCTATTTATTAAATAGTCACACGACCTTGATAAATAAATCACACGTAAGCAAAACCCCGGGAAACTCGCTTACAAAAGCATTTTTTTAAAGCCGAAAAGTTTTCCTCGGTACTAGAGATGAGCGAACTTACAGTAAATTCGATTCGTCACGAACTTCTCGGCTCGGCAGTTGATGACTTTTCCTGCATAAATTAGTTCAGTCTTCAGGTGCTCCGGTGGGCTGGAAAAGGTGGATACATTCCTAGGAAAGAGTCTCCTAGGACTGTATCCACCTTTTCCAGCCCACCGGAGCACCTGAAAGCTGAACTAATTTATGCAGGAAAAGTCATCAACTGCCGAGCCGAGAAGTTTGTGACGAATCGAATTTACTGTAAGTTCGCTCATCTCTACTTGGTACGTTACCCACCCAAAATGTGCATGAAGCTGTATTACTATGGATGTTCCTTTTTTTTTTTTTTTTTTTTTTTTTTTTTAAGGAAAAATGATATTGCCACATATGGGTTATTTACGTAGGCTGTAAAAATTCTTACACAATTATTTTGTGCCTTATTCTACTTTAACACAACATTAATTTGAAAATTTGGTGAGTACGCCAGCATGTAAGTGTCCTAAAATTAACACGGTGTGCAGTGTGTATTTTCAACCTTAAAATTAATATAGTTATTAGTCATATTATAATTTTTTTCTACAATTAAAATTAATGTGGTAGCTTTGTTTCATTATGCAGAACAAGAACAGTTGTTAAAGTGGATGTTAATTTCCTTTTCTGTGGACGTATGCACTATCTGTAAGCCAGGTTGGACCTGGAATACATACGTGACTTTTAAATGGAGATACAACTTTTTTTCTTCATAAATAGCGACTATCGCATTTGATAAATACATAATCACTGCAAAGTTAAAAAAATAATAATTACTACGTGAGCAGAAATGTGCTTTAGAATAAGCAAAAAGTCGCAGCATGTATGGAAAAGTTGTACATGCGACTTTGTCACGCAAAAAAAAAATCTACAAGGGAGCTTGATAAATCTCCTTTATAGTGGCTGCTAGGAGTGCACATTGGTTTGCTTCCAGCAGATTTGAGCAAACATAGTGGTATTCAATGGTTTGTGTTACAATGCCAACTGCAGGGTGCAGGTTCTTATGTAATGTCATGATGACTTGGCTGTCACTTCACAAAATGATCTACAAACATCCATTGCATTAGCATTGCAGCTTGGTTCAGTGAGTACCCTTATCTTTCCTCAAGTCCACTGGGAGCCAGCAGGTGTACTTTCCTTTGTTTGAAGACATTAAGGAATTGTAAACTACTTCCAGCTGGCTAGGTTGTAATACAGATCACGGGCTCTCTATAATATTGCAAGTGCAAGAGAAAGTGCCTCCTTACATTGGAAGAGTTGCGTACAATTTAGGCTGCTTTTACACGCAATATTTTGGGTGGTTTTTTTTTAAAACATTTGAGCACTGGTTTACAAAATGTCAGAAAAAATGGACCAAACAAAGGTCTGTTTAGTGGAAATATACTGCAGTCTAATCAGTAACGTGTTTCATTTATTTGTCTGGCTTGTTGTATTTGCCCCTGATGACACCAAGTGCACATCACCATTCATCCAGGCACACCACACCCTCTATAGTGTCCAGAGTCACAGGTTAGGTACCACTAAACTAAGTTATAAGCCAGAGAGGTATTTCCATTGTGCAGCAGCCCAGGAGGAAGTGCAGATACAGCAATGGAGGCACCAGTGGGGGACACAGAAGGCAGCAGTCCAATGATTGCTTGTTAACGCAGCCTTAATTGTACGCAACTCTTCCAATGTGGTGGAACCCCTCTGCCTACCGTGAGAATTATGACAATGATGGGACTGCTGCCTTCTGTGTCCCCCACTGGTGCATCCAATGCTGTATCTGCACTCCCCCCCCCCCCCCCCCCCCTGGGCTGCTGCACAATGGAAATACCTGTCTGGCTTATAACTTAGTTTAGTGGTACTCAACCTGTGACTATTGAGCTGTTGAAAAAACTTCAGGCATGCTAGTAGTTGTGTTGCCCCAGGTTTTTAACCACTGACCTAGAATATTCTCTTGTCAGAAGTCTCTAGCAATAAAGAACATTATCTGTTTGACTAAGTAAACAGGAATACAATTTGTTTCCCACTGTATGTGTAGTATTACTATGTCATGGAACTACAATGGGTTCCAGATAGGACCACAGTGCAGGTAGCATACTTGATGCCTACTACATTTGCCCTGTATGCAAAAAGAAAAAGCTGGGGATTTGCCCAGTCTTTACAGGGTAAGCAATTGAAAATCCTACTGTTTTCCTTTGCATACATGACACAATAAAAACAATGCATTATATTTAAAAGGATTATTCAACATATTTACCATTTGGTTGAAACACTTCATAATAGCAATATTAATGCCACCTAGTGTCAGGTCTCTCTTAGTGCTTTTACCTTTTATAGGTCTCTAACAGAGGACACACATGATGTGTCTATGCTTCTTCTCAGCTTGTCAGAGAAGGAGCCAAGCAAGCTCAGTAATCACAGTATTTTCCGCTTTTCAGTAGAATTGAGCTTTGGGGAATGCACTACTTTTACTGCAGCTTCAGGGGAAGCTCAAGCCTTTCCACATAGCTACAGTGGGTAAAAAAAAATAACTTTGTGAAGAATAAAAAAAATCATGCAAAATTCTAGTGGATGTGGGAAATTTTGTAATGAAAAAAGCTCATGAAACTACTCTTTAAAGAGAGGGGTTTTTTATTTGTTTGTTTTTTTAACATAATTGTGAAGGGGTTGTCCCATCCTAATAGCATATGCACATCAACAGAAATTTCAAGTTACTGAGTAAAAGAAAAGACAACAAAAAAGCCATCTTTACATACACAAATATATTAGGGTCTTTAACAGCAAGTGTGGATTTGCATGTAGCTTATGCTGGCCTCTATACTATGTGAAGAGGTAATTAAACTCAATGTTAATATCCCTGTTTATTTGGAAATAAAAAACATTGGAGCCTACTGAATTATTAAAGCGTTACTGTCATGAAGAAATGTCATAGCTTTTGGTTTGATTGGTCAGGGTTTCTTATACCTCTACGATTCCTAGATATAGCCAGGTGAAGCGCAAGGCAGTGCACTTCACTTCTCTGGTCCAGCACTCATTGCAGGAAACAGGCTCCAATATATTCTATGGGTGAATAAACATACACTGGCCCATTCAATTGCAGTCAGTGCACATGTGTGGCCCCTAGGGGGCAGACCAGGAGCTGTACGCGAGAAGCAGCAGTGGCGCTGTCAAAGGAGGAAGCCTAGAGAAGAAGTAGAGAACCTGGCCCCGCGGCAGTGAGAGCCGGCATTACATTCATTTAAAAACATTTTATGTTATGTTTGTAATTGTCCAGCTGCCGTTGTCCAGTGAAAAAACAACAGTATAGAGGATAAGTGTCTGATCTCAAGAGCAGGGCCCAGGCTCTCAGATGACACATGCGCCATTCTTTTCTATGGGATATGCATGAATGCTGTACTCAGGTATCTTCAGCGCTCCCAAAGAAATGAAACATAAAAACTTAGAAAGTGTCAGCAGATAAGATCATGTGTCCTCTGCTGCACATGCTCTGAGAGTCTAGGTCCCCTTCTGGAGTTTGCATGGGGTCTGACTGCTGGGATCCTTAGCATGTTTCCACCTCCATGTTTGACGACGGGGGTGGTGGTCTTGGGGTCATAGGCAGTGTTCCATCTGCTCCAAAGTTGAGTTGAGTTAGTTTTGGTCTCATCTGACCACAATACATTCACCCAATTCAGCTGTGAATGGTTCAGATGTTCAGAATGCTTCAGACGGGCCTGTACGTGTACTTTCCTGAGCAAGGAAACCTTGGGGACACTGCAGGGTTTCAGGTAGTTTAAGGTGACATCTTACATGAGGCCCCCAACCCAGGAAGATTTGATTTTTATTTAGTGTTTCTTCTATTTGCAAATAATCGCTATTGTGAAATTCTCACCAAGCTGCTTAATGATGTTCTTGTAGCCCATTCCAGCCTTGTGTAGGTCTACAATCTTGTTCCTGACATGCTTGGACAGATCTCTGCCATGGTGGAGAGTTTGGAATCTAATTGCTTCTGTGGACAGGTGTCTGTTATACAGGTAACAAGCAGAGATTAGGAGCACTCTCTGTAGGCTGCATTCACACGGCGGAAATTCCGACTTCCGCTTGGAATGTCCGCACGGAATGTCCGCTGCAGCACAGTCCCATTTAATTCAACAGGATTATGCTGAGCTATGCACTCGGCAGAATTTCCATTTTCCGTGTCCGCACAAAGAATGAGCACAATGCATAGCAGTCTATGAGACGGCACACGTTTTTTTTTTTCTTTTCCGTGCGGACATTTCCCTGTGTGACCGCTGCCTTAGAGTGCTCCTAATCTCTGCTCATTACCCATATACAAGATACCAGATAGCCAGAAATTTTGCTGATTGATAGGGGATCAAATACTTATTTCACTAAGTAAAATACAAACCAATTCATATTTGACATGCATTTTTCTGGCATACAGCCAGATAAGACACACATATAGGAACGCGTACTTACATATTACTTGCACATATAATCACATACTGGCAGTGGACTTCAGGTGTTAATAGCATAAGTTAACATCATACCTATTATACACTGCTCAAAATGTAACTCCAAGTCAATCACACTTCTGTGAAATCACACTGTCCACTCAGGAAGCAACACTGATTGACAATCAATTTCACATGCTGTTGTGCAAATGGAACAGACAACAGGTGGAAACTATAGGCAATTAGAAAGACACCCCAATAATGGAGTGGTTCTGCAGGTGGTGACCACAGACCACTTCTCAGTTCCTATGCTTCCTGGCTGATGTTTTGGTCACTTTTGAATGCTGGCGGTGCATTCACTCTAGTGGTAGCATGAGACGGAGTCTACAACCCACACAAGTGGCTCAGGAACTGAAGCTCATCCAGGATGGCACATCAATGCGAGCTGTGGCAAGAAGGTTTGCAATGTCTGTCAGCATAGTGTCGACAGCATGGAGGCATTACCAGGAGACAGACCAGTACATAATTAGACCTGGAGGAGTCTGTAGGAGGGCAACAACCCAGCAGCAGGACCGCTTCGTCAGCCTTTGTGCAAGAGGAGCACTGCCAGAGCCCTGCAAAATGTCCTCCCGCAGGCCACAAATGTGCATGTGTCCACTTAAACTGTCAGAAACAGACTCCATGAGGGTGGTATGGGGGCCGTCATCCACAGGTGGGGGTTGTGCTTACAGCCCAACACAGTGCAGGACGTTTGGCATTTGCCAGAAAACACCAAGATTGGCAAATTCCCACTGGCACCCTGTGCTCTTGTCAGATGAAAGCAGGTTCACACTGAGCACATGTCTGGAGACGCCGTGGAGAACATTCTGCTGCCTGCAACATCCTCCAGCATGACCAGTAATGGTGTGGGGTGGCATTTCTTTGGGGGCCGCACAGCCCTCCATGTGCTTGCCAGAGGTAGCCTGACTGCCATTAGGTACCGAGATGAGATCCTCAGACCCCTTGTGAGACCATATGCTGGTGTGGTTGGCGCTGGGTTCCTCCTAATGCAAGACAATGCTAGACCTCATGTGGCTGGAGTGTGTTAGCAGTTACTGCAAGAGGAAGGCATTGATGCTATGGACTGGCCCGCCCGTTCCCCAGACCTGAATCCGATTGAGCACATCTGGGACATCATATCTCGCTCCATCCACCAACGCCATGTTGCACCACAGACTGTCCACCTCATCAGGAGCATGCCCAGACATTGTAGGGAGGTCATATGGGCACGTGGAGGTCACACACACTACTGAGCCACATTTTGACTTGTTTTAAGGACATCAAAGTTGGATCAGCCTGTAGTGTGGTTTTCCACTTAGATTTTGAGTGTGACTCCATATCCAGGCCTCCGTGGGTTGATAAATTTGATTTCCATTGATAATTTTTGTATGATTTTGTTTTCAGCACAGTCAACTATGTAAAGACAAAAGTATTTCATCTGATTAGTTCATTAATTCAGATCTAGGATGTGTTATCTTAGTGTTCCCTTTATTTTCTGAGCAGTGTATATCACATACTACTGTATAGCTCTAGCCTGATAGAGAAGGATACATACTTTGTTTTAAGAAATTTACAGGGAGAAGTAAATGGATTTAGGCATGTAAATGAGAACTAGATCAGAGATTTTCATATTGTGACTAGATCACTTCCTCTCCGGTCAGAACATGCAAACTATGTGTAGTGTAAAGCCACTCTGTGTGTGTTTTTTTGTTGAACAAACTGAATGGGCTGCACAATACAAACAAGAGTTCAAGGCTTTATGTAATTTAGTGACAATGATATATTTACTTCCTCTCCTTCTTGTTCATTATATTTAGTTATGCACTGATACAGTGGCACTTAGGAAACCCTTGTAAATTCATTGCTTTGTAATATGCCATTCTTAATTCTCTCAATAGAAACAAAGACTGTTGTGACTGTTGTTTATTCTTCTGACAGTAACTAACATGAGCTATCAAATCCCTAATATATAGAAGTGACATTATACTGCACATCTGTTTATAATGTGAGGTTTCCCAGACTTTGGCAGTAACCAGGAAAAAAGTAAAGTGGTCCTGATGATGTACCATGTAAAGTTTAAAGGGGTATTCCAGCAGCAGAAAATTGTATTTAAATAAGACCCAATATACATACCTTACTAACATAGTGTTATCACAATTTGTACTAGCCTCAGTGTGCTTTTGATGATTCACCACTGACAGGAAGTTATTTAGTTCTTTTATTTTCAGTGTAATGTTGTCTCAGCAGCTCCCTGGCAATTCCTTCTCTCCTAAGAAAACATCATCTGCTGTCTCAGGAGGCATGACCGGATCCTGTCTATGAGCTTCTATTTCTGCTCCCTGAGTGTTGTCATCACCCGCCCCTACAACCTACATCACTATTTCTCTGTCATATACAAATATATATCTTTATTGGGACATTTAGTGAAAATTAGGTGTGTCTACAGCATGCTGCCTTTTGCTGAGCAATGCCACAGGCAGAGGAGCAGACAGGGAATTAATGCAGCAAGTGCTGCAACTTCACTGTGTAATAGTCTACTGTGAAATGAGATGTTCTCCAACAGCTGGCAGCAGTGCTGAGAAGGGGGAGTAGGCACGGTGGAATGACTGTGCTGAATAGCAGAGGGGAAGCAATGCATTCTGGGAATTGTGGTACCGAGCAACTGCTCAACAAGGAAGTTGAAAACTAAGCCCCCTAAAAAAAACAAAAAATTAATAAATAAATACAATTTTATTGATTTTTGTTGGTTTCAGAACTGGAGCAGCCAGGCACTTTTTGCCACCTTTCTTTCAATTATTTTTACATGTTGCTTTATGTTTCCCTTTGCTGGATTCTTTTGATTGTCTGACTACTCATCTGCATATTCTGTAGTGCACTCATTTATACTTTAAAAGTATTGTAGCACCTACGCATTACACCTACAGACACTATTAGGACATGCCATTATAAATCCATAGATATTAATATGGTGTAGGTCCCCTCCCCCTTGCAGGTATAACTGCTTCCATGTTTTTAGAAAGACTTTGAAGGTGTCTGTGGGAAATGTTGCTCATTCATCCAGAAGAGTATTTGTGAGGACACTGATGTAGGGCGAGAGGGCCTGGCTCACAATCTCCATTCTAGTTCATCCCAAAGGAGTTCACTGGGGTTGATGACAGGGCTCTGTGCGGCCAGTCAAGTTCTTTCACACTTTTTATTAGTAATGTATTTTAATAATGTGTTTAAAAAAGTGTGTGTGTTAAATTTTTTTCCCCCTTTATTTTCTACATTTTTTAGGTAGTACTACTACTCCCAGCAGCGAACAGACTGTTACATGATGGGAGTAGTATCTGTACTGATAGAGAGATTGCCCCGGGTGTCACTTCAGACACCCAATGCAATCATCCTTTATATTGCAGAGATGATGAGTGGCTTTCTCCTGCGCTCGCATCTCTGATCTGTACTTTGGGCCGGCCGGTGATATGAATAGAAATTCACATCACTGATTCATATTTTCCGCCCAGAGTGGTGATTGGCCGGATGGTGGCAGCCAATTCCCTCTCTCAGCGGGAAATATAAATGAGTGATGTGAATTTGTATTCACATCACTGGCCAGCCCCGAGTATAGTGCAGAGATGCAAAGGGCAGGAGAAAGCTACTCCGCATCTCAGGAATGAAGGATGAAGGACGATCGCAGCGGGTGTCAGGAATGACACCCGCTGTGATCTGTCCTTAACTGCAGGTACTACTGCTCCCAACATGGAGCACACTTGGCTCCATGCTGGGAGCTGTAGTACCTGCATTAATAGACAGATCGCAGCAGGTGTCATAGAAGGCGAGGAGGAAAAAAGGAAAATGCAAAAATGAAATGGGCTGTGTCCTTAAGGGGTTAAGCATACTAACAAAAAGTTATAAATTAGGCATTATAATCATATGGGGGAGATTTATCAAAGCCTATGTAGAAGAGTGGAGCATTGCAACCAGTTGCCCAGAGCAACCAATAAAAATTGAAGAAGCAATCTATTTGGTTGCCATGGAAAACTGTACCTCTTTCTGTACACAGGTTTTGATAAATATCTCCAATGTGTCATTTTTACTACAAAAAAAAAAATACTTAAAACGTACATGGGCCTATAGATGGAAAATTTTAAGAATTACGACTATAAGAGGGGGGGGGGGGAGGACTAAATGAAATATTGATGTGTCCTTAAAGGAGTTATGCAGGAATGTAAAAAACAGAGCAGACTTCTTCCAAAAAGCAGCATCACACCTGTCCTCAGATTGTATGTGGTTTTGAAACTTTGCTCTATACACTATATATATATATATATATATATATATATATATATATATATATATATATATATATATATATATATATATTCAAAAACAATGCAGCACTACTTCACCATTAGATGTCCGGTGCCAGCGCCCTGACTCGATCAAAGTCCATGTAATAGAAAACAATGGCGCAGCACTCCAAAATTGCAAAAAAGTGTAAAAAATTTTTATTCCTTCATGTCATAATTCAAAGCGACGTTTCAGCTCCTCAATGGAGCTTTTTTCAAGCATGGTGATACAATGAACTATGGGGTTTCTTATACCCCGTGCAATCAATACATTCATCAAACAATTAATAGTGCAAATATCGTATATAATTCGTGAACAATACATAAATACAGTACACTGTATTTATGTATTGTTCACGAATTATATACGATATTTGCACTATTAATTGTTTGATGAATGTATTGATTGCACGGGGTATAAGAAACCCCATAGTTCATTGTATCACCATGCTTGAAAAAAGCTCCATTGAAGAGCTGAAACGTCGCTTTGAATTATGACATGAAGGAATAAAAATTTTTTACACTTTTTTGCAATTTTGGAGTGCTGCGCCATTGTTTTCTATATATATATATATATATATATATATATATATATATATATATATAAAAATCTTTATTACAATTTCTCATAAACATACAAAAAATAGGTGACATGATTACAAGGTAACATTGCGCATACACTCTTCAAGTTTGCAATACACCAATTATAAACATCACAACAATAGTGGTATGCATATCATACACAATGTCATAACATCATCATGTATAATCCTGATTCCCGCAATAGATTATAAAACCTACCCCAACCATCCCCCCACCCCACCCCCTCTGGCAAGCGAAAGGAGGAGAAAAGTGTAGAACCTAGGTGTAATACCAAACACAATCTGAGCACAGGTGTGGAGCTGTTTTTAGAAGAAATAAAGTCTGTTTTACTGTATTGTCAACCACAGCCATGTCCCCCACCAGGAACAGGCCTGAGCACCAAGAAGAAGGCTGGGCCCAGGTCTGTTTTATGACACTGCCACTTAGTGTATCATCGGCTGAGGAGGGACATCATTGCGGCTGGCCATAAGCTCAGCGCAGCTCAGCAGTGAACAGTATTATCGGTGCTCTGCTGCTCTAGCCTGCAGAGCCTGTCAGAGCTTCAGAGCACCGTATGGAAGGTGAGGAGTCAGGTAAGGGCCCTCCTGCTGTCTACTCAGCTGATCGGGACCAGTGATTTTGCCGCGGATGTCCTGATCAGCTCCAATGAGCTAATCGGCATCTAGCTAACCCACATTTAGACACCGCAATCAACTTTGATCGCAGCATCTAAAGGGTTAATGACACACATCAGCTCAATCAGCGACGTCCGACATTAAACCTGGGTCCTAGCTGCTGATAGCAACGGGGACCCACCGGGCATGAAGCGTGCTCAGCTCATGAGCACGCTTCCAACCCAGGTAGCGGGACCAGGACGTACAGGTACATCCTTGGTCCTTAACTGATTAAGTGCCAATTTATGAATATCAAGCATTTATTAGAATAAGTATCTATCATTATAAAATACTCTTGACGTTCTTTCCTGTTTTTGTTCTGGTTTGTAACCTGGCAACCGCTTTTATCCCTCTAATTTTAGAAGTCTGTCTGATGGAGCCATAAACAAGGCAAGGGAAGTTATGAAATGGCTGTAAAAGTTCACACACTTGTATGACACCACTATTTATTTCACTTCCCTTTCACATTCCTGCACTCTTGCTTTCACTGACTTTCTAAATTCCAGGGGCAAACTCTCCTGCCTGCAAGGATTACATACCAAACTTTCCTTTAACCCCTAAGGACTGGACAATTTTAAATTTAGCATTTTTGTTTTTTCCTCCTTGCCTTCTAATAGCCAAAGTACTTTCCATTTTCCACCTACAGCCCCATATGAGGCTTGTTTATTGCACCACCAATTGTTCTTTGTAATGACATCACTTACTTTACCACAAAATCTATGGCGAAACAAAAAGAAAAATTGTGGGGCAAAATTGAAAAAAATAATGCAATTTTGTAATTTATGAGGGAGTTTTTTTTATTTTTTATTATGCAATGCACTTCGTGGTAAAAATGACACATTGGCCCTCATTTACTAAGAGTGGCGTGTAGGTTTTTTGTGGGTTTTAATTCCCTACAATTTATTTTCCACGGTATTTACTAAGGTTTCCCTTTATTTTCCACTTTCCCTACATTTTACTTTTTTTTACACATGCTCTGATCTGTCTGGTTTTCCTCACCTCATTTTATGTGGAAACCTTAGTAAATATGTAGTTTTTTTGTGAAAATGCCGCGAACACGCCCCTTTTCGGAGACCACACCCCTTTTCACAGTGGCCACGCCCCCTTTTTCTGGTTTTCTTCGCAAAATGGAGAGTTAGTCGGGGGATTTTCATTTCTGGAGCAAATTCTGGTGCACATTCTGGCGCAGACAGAATTTGTGGCGCAGATTCTGGCGCAGACAGAATTTCTGGCGCAATGCGACAGAATCTGGCGCACAACCAGACAAAACATGTCGGGTTTGCAATAGTAAATGAGGGCCATTATCTTTACTCTGTAGGTCCATACAATAACAATGGTACCCAGTTTACATATGTTTTGCTTTAGTTCACTATTAAAAAATTCCTAAAATTGTCCCCTTCTGACCACTGTAACACTTTTTTTTTCCATATATGCGGCTGTGTGACATCTTATTTTTTGTGCCATGATCTATAGTTTTTATCAGTACCATTCTTTTTTTTTTTATGGGACTTCTTTAACACGTCAAGGACGCAGGGCATACCTGTATGTCCTGAGTCCCGTTACCAGGGTTTAAAGCATTCTCACAAGCAGAGAACACTTCAAACCCCATAGATCCCGACTGCTATCAGCAGCCAGGACCCAGGGTTAATGCTGGGCACCACCGATCGGGCCGATGCCCGGCATTAAAGGGGTACTCCTGTGAAAACCTTTTTTCTTTTAAATCAACTGGTGGCAGAAAGTTAAACATATTTGTAAATTACTTCTATTAAAAAATCTTAATCCTTCCTGTACTTATTAGCTGCTGAATACTACAGAGGAAATTCTTTTCTTTTTGGAATGCTCTCTGATGACATCACGAGTACAGTTCTCTCTGCTGAAGTTATTATAATAACAATAACACTTTATTTATTGTTGTCCTTATTGGGATTTGAACCCAAGTCCCCAGCACTGCAAGGCAGCAGTGCTAACCACTGAGCCACCATGCTGCCCTTGGCATACATCTGCTTTGCATGGTTGCTAAAATGGACAGAGATGTCAGCAGAGAGCACTGTGCTCGTGATGTCATCAGTGTTCCAAAAAGAAAGGAACTTCCTCTGTATTCAGCAGCTAATAAGTGCTGGAAGGATTAAGATTTTTTAATAGAAGTAATTTACAAATATGTTTAACTTTCTGCCACCAGTTGATTTAAAAGAAAAAAGGTTTTCACTGGAGTACCCCTTTAACCCTTTAGACGCCGGGCAAGGGAAAGTAAAACTAGCCCGGCAGCTCAGCGGAGCTGATCGGGACTATCGCAACAAAATTGCAATGTCCCGATCACCTTACCGAACGACAGGTGGGCCCTCACCAGCCTCCTTGTCGTCGGATCAGCAATCTACTGCTCCAAGCCTGCTCAGCAGAGCGCCGATAACACTGAAAAACTACAGACCAAGATGCAAAAAATGAGCCCTTTATACCGCTCCGTACATGGAAAAAAAAAAGTTTTATGGGGGTCAGAAGATGACAATTTTACACATAATAATTTGGGTGCATATTTTTTAAGTAGTAAAATAAATAAATGTTGGGAATTAGCTATGGGTCCTGATATATCAAACAGCCTGATCCACTGTGATAAAGCTGTTACATTTGTAGACTGCCTGTGTAAGTTCACACTGTCTACGGCTGGGATCACACTGCATTTATATCTCCATTTCCGTTATAGTATGTTTAACTTTGTTGTATACAAAAAAAAAACATAGTCAACTACACTATTGTGTGGGAAAAAATGTATTTGTTGCAATCTGTTTTTTTTATTTTTTATTATGCATAATTTGTCAATTGAAAAAGCAGTCTGCTGTATGGCATACAGCAGCATCTGTTAACGTATGCCTTTTTTCCCCTTTTCAAATGTATAAAATGTATACAAAACATAGTGTGAGTATTTCAGTACTTTTATACAACATCTATTCAATTTGTGCAGTTATTTTGCCATATAGAATTTAAATTTGGATTTTTTTTTTTTTTGGGGGGGGGGGGGCAAATTATTGTTTTGTCACTTTGTGAGTTGTTATATTTCATCCAGGTAATTCTGATTGTCTCTAATACTAGCTGAGTACCCAACGCTGCCCGTTTTTTCCCACCTAATCCTTGTGGGGGAGGGAAAGCAACAAAGGAGGAAGCTTTTGTCCTCATATCCCTACCCCAAATCCCCTCCTCATATTCCGACCGCATATCCTGTTCTAATATCTCCACCTCATATCCCATCCCTATATCCTGACCTCATATCTCATCCTCATATCCCATCTTTATATCCCTTCCCCATATCACAACCTCATATGCCATCTTCATATGCCGTCCCCATATGCCGTCCTCATATCCCGACCTCATATCTCGCCCCGATATCCTGGCCTCATATCTAATCCCCATTTCTAGCCGTTATATCCCATCCTCAGGTGGGGCTGAGTTGTGATGAAGATATTGTAAACTAAAATAAATGGGGTGTGGCTTAAATGGGGCATGGAATGCGGGGAGGGTGTGGCGTGCCAGCTGGACTGACGCATTCACCAGGAGATGCAGAGCGGAGCTTGTGGAGTATGGTACCGGAAGTTCCATATACTTGTATGGGACTTGAAACAAAAAACCCATCCTTCACATATGAGGGTAGGTTAGGGGTTAATTTAACTATTATACATTTTTATTTGACATACAGTATAAGTAACATGTGACCAAGTATTAGAGAAATATCTCCAGCCGTACTAAAGTTATGCTGGAACATACATTTTCCATAGATTTGCATTGGACTTTAAAAATAAAAAAAACCCTGACCCTTGCAAATGAGGGTAGGTTAGGGTTAAATTAACTATCCTATATTTTTAGTGGACATAGGACATATAAGTAACATGTAAATGAGTATTATCGAAATATATCCTGGTGTTTGGAAGTTATGGAGTAACATATATTTCCCATAGACTTGCATGGGACTTTAAATAATAACCCCGACTCTCGCAAATGGGGTGGGTTGACATATTAATAACATGTGTACCAAGTTTCATGTTAACGGGGCACTCCGCTGCTCAGCATTTGGAACAAACTGTTCCAAACGGTGGAGACAGCGCCGACATCCCCTCCCATAGACTTGCATTGAGGGGGCGGGGCGTGAGGTCTTGAGGGGGCAGGGCTATGACGTCACGAGCTCCTGGTGACGGCTCCAGCATTTGGAACAGTTTGTTCCAAATGCTGAGCAGCGGAGTACCCCTTTAATATCTTTAGCCATTTGGAAGTGATGCTGGAACATACACACATACACACATACGTACATACATATATGCATGCACACATACATACACACATACACACATCACACATAAACACATACATACATACATGCACACATACATCACACATAAACACATACATACATATACACATGCACACATACATACACACATAAACACATATACATACATATACACATGCACACATACATACATCACACAAACACATACCTACATATATACATGCACACATACATACATCACACAAACACATACATACATATATACATGCACACATACAAACACACATCACACACATAAACACACATACCTACATATATACATGCACACATACATACATCACACATACATACATATATACATGCACACATACATACATCACACATACATACATATATACATGCACACATACACATACACACATTGCCCCTCATTTACTAACAGGATTCCTTCTCTGTCAGTTTTTGCGCCTAAATTCTGTCTCACGGACCATGCGACAGAATGTGTGACAGAAAAAAACAGACAGAATTAGAATCACTCAGAGTGAGAAAAAAAACTACAAAGTGGGTGTGGTTTTTGGGAAAAGGGTCGTGTTCCCTACATTTCATCCAAAATCACTGGTCTTTTCTGAAAACCACTCTGAAAATCGTGAATTTTCTTGGAAGAAAACCCTACACTTTAAAGCATGTAGAAAGTTTCCAAAAGCAGAGTAAATTAGTAAATACTATAGAAAAAACACACCAAAACCTACACTCCACTCTTAGTAAATTGAGTTTTATATATATATATATATATATATATAGATTGTATCAGCCACAGGTAGACTCATCCCAAAGGTGATGTTGCACGCAGCATTTTTTGCAAAACTGATGCTGCCATTTTTTATGCAGTTTTTTTAACCAACGCAAGAAGTAAATCCAGCAGCAAGGAGAAGTAGAAGTCCTTCCTTCCTGAACATCCTAAAATGATTGTTGGGGGGAGGGGCGGCTGTTTAGGAGGGATTGATACACACATTCACAATAGGCTTTAAAGGAGTACTCCACTGCCCCAGCATTCGGAACATTTTGTTCCAAATGCTGGGTGGAGGCTGCAGGGATCGTCACATCACGCCACACCCCCTCAATGCAAGTATATGGGAGACGCCACGCCTCCTCCCATAGACTTGCATTGAGGGGGCTTGGCTTGACATCACGAGGTGGTGGCCGTGACGTCACGGCCCCCGGCAGCTGGCACCCAGCGTTCGGAACAAAATGTTACGAACGCTGGGGCAGTGGAGTACCCCATTAAAGTAACATCTGGCCACAAACACTTTTTAAATTGTCAGGTAAAATTATGCAAACTACCCTACAATCCACTGTGGGCAAATGCTGTCTAAAACTATTAGTACAGGCAGTTGCTCTTCCTATCTTTTATCTTCTTGGATTTTGCAATATACAACATGTGAAACCAGTCTCAGTCCGGTTATAAATCTCACATAAAAATAGTGGAGTTCTGGAATTTATCCATGAGAAGTGTAGATAAAAAGCCACGTTGCACAAGTAACTTGCATTTAGAAGATGTTTACAGATTTTTGCATTGATTTTTACAATATAATAATAATAATACAGATATGTCAAGTCTTGGGTGTGACATTTGGTAATTCCCCATGTTAATATAAAATACCAGCAATTTTTTTTAATTTCCATGTTGTCTCATCCTATAATTGTTCTCTTTTAGATATTCCACAGCTCTGGGACAGCTTATAAATACTGAAAAACTTTTGGGGAGTCAGACTTTAAAGGAACTTGAAGAAGCTTTGTTTTGCCAGACCAAGATTTCCAATGGTTTGACATGGGATACGTACTGGGAACGGAATGACCCTCTAAGAGACATTGATGAAGTGGCTATTCCAGTCCTGTGTATTTGTAGCCAGGATGATCCCATCCGTGGGGAGGCCCATAGTACTGTACCATTTGAGCTTTTTGAGACAAACCCCCATTTCTTCTTGCTGATGAGCCGTTATGGAGGCCACTGCGGCTTTATCAAAGACAATATGTCTGGTCCAATATGGAGTCACAGTGCACTGCTAGACTTTTTTAAGTCCACTGTAGATTTCTTTGCTATGGAAGAAAGGCTGAAAGGCCTCGCCAAAAGAAAAGGAACCATCTCAAACTCCTTGAACAGGACGCTACAGGACAGAGTCTCCTGCAGAAAAGAACAAACCTGTCCTCACAATATCCATGAAATTTATAACTGGCAGCGCTCCTACACAAGATGATACAAGCTGTAAAGTTAGAACTTTAAAATTGTTGGGGATTTTGTGGGCCATTTTTTGGGAACTGGAAATGTTGTAGAACATAACATTTGGCCTGGAATTTGATCTGGAGATTTTAGAATGTATTGTCATTTGTCCCTTTAAAATGTTATAGAAAATTAAAGGCATCGCCATGGTAAATATATAATATATTAATTATTTAATATAATATTCCTTGTTCCCTGGATTTCTTACAAAAATTTTACTAAAAGATAAAATAAGTAAGCTAAAGCAGAGTTCAGTAAAAGAAGATATGTTGAAATGGATAATGTACTGTTTGGCCGTTAGGTAAGATGCTCTGTTGGTTTTCCTCGTTATGTGTTACATTGCTCATTGTTTTTAAGAACTCTTACAATGAATAATACAGGATGTTGGCTTTTGTTTCTTATGAACTGCTACATACAACTGCTACAACTGCTGCACATCGATAAGAGGGAAATGAATCGACACTACATATGTATCACCTGCTTTAGAAGTGAGTTGTACATGCAACTGACACAAATCTTTGGAGGTGCTATAAGGTAACAGCATATATTTCACGTCAACAGAAAGAGTTAATAAATCAATAAATGTAAAATATCACTATCACTCTAATCCAGATCAACAGAAAGGATAAAGTTTGGAGCACTTACCATCCCATAAAAACTTCTTTGTTAGTGGATATCAGTTGCAGACTACAGCAGTAGGTGATAGATGTTGGCTGTGATGAAGAACCCTTTTGCTGTATACCTTCTGTATACCAGCAAAAAAGTATTTAGTCAGCCACCAATTGTGCAAGTTCTTCCACGTAAAAAGATGAGAGAGACCTGTAATTTTCATTATAGGTATACCTCAACTATGAGAGACCAAAGTAACAAAGGCTACCATCAGTAACACACTCAAGGGACTCAAATCATGCATTGCCAGACTTGTTACCCTGCTTAAGCCAGTACATGTCTGGGCCCGTCTGAAGTTTGCTAGAGAGCATTTGGATGATCCAGAAGAGGATTGGGAGAATGTCACCAAAGAGGATTGGGAGAATGAAACCAAAGTCAAACTTTGATGCTGAGTTGCATCCAAAGAACACCATACCTACGGTGAAGCATGGGGGTGGAAACATCATGCTTTGGGGCTGTTTTTCTGCTAAGGGACCAGGACGACTGATCCGTGTTAAGGAAAGAATGAAAGGGGCCATGTATCATGAGATTTTGAGTGAAAACCTCCTTCCATCAGCAAGGGCATTGAAGATGAAACGTGGCTGGATCTTTCAGCATGACAATGATCCCAAACACACCGCCCGGACAACAAAGGAGTGGCTTCGTAAGAAGCATTTCAAGTTCCTGGAGTGGCCTAGCTAGTCTCCAGATCTCAACCCCATAGAAAACCTTAGGCGGGAGTTGAAAGTCCGTGTTGCCCAGCGACAGCCCCAAAACATCACTGCTCTAGAGGAGATCTGCATGTAGGAATTGGCCAAAATACCAGCAACAGTGTGTGAAAACCTTGTGAAGACTTACAGAAAACGTTTGACCTCTGTCATTGCCAACAAAGGGTATATAACAAATTATTGAGATGAACTTTTGTTATTGACCAAATACTTATTTCCCACCATAATTTGTAAATATTAGACAATATGATTTTATGGATTTATTTTTCTCATTATGTCTCTCATAGTTGAGTTATACCTATGATGAAAATTACAGGCGCCTCTCATCTTTTTAAGTGGGAGAACTTGCACAATTGGTGGCTGAGTAAATACTTTTTTGCCCCACTGTACACCATTTATACACTGTCACACTACCCCCTAATGAAGAAGCCTAGTCATCCATGTAAATCTTCTCATTCTGGGGTAGGTAATCAAGTATGCACACTTACACAGCTGTCAATAACTGAGCAGGATCCACCCACCTGACTACTTGGTATTATAACATGACATCTGTATAACATGACATCTGCAGATTGGAATGCATTTTCAATGTGACAGGTTGCCTGTACAATTGAAGTCCCCAGTCAGATGCACCTGCAAAAACAGTAATATTATTCACATATAACATTAAAATTCACAGGGCTCATTCACATTACAGATATTCTGGGCAGAGATACTGTCTCAATAGATTGCAATGCATCTTACAGCAGATTCCACCAAAAGAATGAACTTTCGATGGAGTCTGGGGTCTGGAATATTTACGATGCTGCAGAATCCCATTGAGAACACTCGGAGGCTGCTGCACCATTTTTTCCAAATGGAATTACACTTGGAAATTTCATGGTGTGAATGGAACCTTACAGTTCACACATGTTTAAAGGGGTATTCTGGTTGAAAAAATATTTTTTTTTTCAAATCAATTGGTGGAAGAAAATTAAACAGATTTGTAAATTACTACTATTTTAAAATGTTAATCCTACCAGTACTTATCAGCTGCTGTATGTCTCAGAGGAAGTTGTATAGTTCTTTTCGGTCTGACCACAGTGCTCTTTGCTGACACCTCTGTCCATATAAGGAACTGTCCAGAGCAGGAGCAAATCCTAATAGCAAACCTCTCCTCCTCTGGACAGTTCCTGACATGGACAGAGTTGTCAGCAGTGTTAGTTTACTATGTCCTCTGTTCTGGCTGTTTATGCATGGCTATTGTGCTCCTTTGCGCAATGGGGGCGGGGAGCCGGCTTGCCCAGCTCCTCTGCCTCTTCAATATGTGCTAACAAACATCTTAACTCTCTGCCTCCCTAAACTCGAAAGTAGGGTGTAGCGAGGAGCAGTGTGGGCTACCCCCCCCCCCCCCTTGCAGGCTTTCAGTCATGGAAGTGAGAGATAAGATATTTGGTTGCATATTTAGCAAGGGGGAAGGCCAGGGCGGAATACAAAGAGGCAGGGGAGCTCAGCGAGCTGGCTCCCCACCTCCATTGTGCACAGGAGCGCAGTAGCCATGGATATATAAACGGCCAGAACACAGGACATACTTAACCAATAAAAGTAAAACTCCTATAGATAAAATTATTTAGTATCAGCACTCCATTTGTTCAAAAACAGTCATGAATTGAACATTAAAGGCGGGCAAATCAAATCAGTGTTTCTATGTATGAATTCTATATTGTGAGTTATTCTGTTAATGATATGCTGTCATGTTACTGAAAAAGGCGTTTTCCTTCATCAGAGATGAATTTCCAAAGTGAGTCTCTGTTACGTATGTAACATTTATTTGCATATTTTCCGTATGCAAATAGGTGTTACATACGTAACGGAGACTTACTTTGGAAATTCATCTCTGATGAAGGAAAACCCTTTTTTCCAAAATGTGTTCATTGCTTTTTGACCCTTTACAGATAGGTGTAGTGACATCACACACAGCCGTAGGTCTTTGTTACCATTCACCGAACGCAATCGCTGGTTGTAGATGCCGCCGGCTCCGCCAGTCTCCCAGCATGAGAACATTTTGCAAGAACTTTTTCCTTTCTGGTGAAAGTGTTTTTGTAACAAATCTTTGGGAACGCTTGTTACACGGAACAGCTACTTAGTATCCACAAGGTAAAAAGACACTTTATTATGATTAATAGAATAATTCACAATACAGTGACCCCCGACCTACGATGGCCCCGACATGCGATCATTTCAACATACGATGGCCTCTCAGAGGCCATCCCATGTTGAAGGCAGTATCAACATACGATGCTTTTGTATGTCGGGGTCATCGCATAAACGGCTATCCGGCAGCGCAGACTGCTTCAGCCACCGCCGGATAGCCGTTTACGGTGCCTCGTGTGGTCCGCTGACGATCACTTACCTGTCCTCGGGGCTCCGGCGCGTCCTCTTCGGGATCCCCTGCATGGTCGGCGCTCTCCATCGTCGTTATCATGTCATCCAATAGGAGCTGCGTGCGTAATGACGTGATGGCGGCGACGGAGAGCGAAGATGCCGGGGAAGCAGAGGCCTTGCCGGAGCGTCGGGGACACCCCAGGGACGCTGGCAACAGCGATGGAGGACGACAACCAGGGCAGCGGACGGGGACAGGTGAGTACAACTTCCTCTACTAGTGGTCTTCAACCTGCGAACCTCCAGATGTTGCAAAACTACAACTCCCAGCATGCCCGGACAGCCAACGGCCCACGATCCCCCTGTAGCGATAGGAGTGAGGTGGCAGAGTTGCCACCCCTCCTATCTCTGCTATTGGTGGTCTAGACGCGACCACCAATAGCAGATCGGGGGTGGAGGGGTTTACTTTCGGTTTCCCCGTCCTGCCCTCCCACAATAGGCGGGGCAGGACGGGGAAACCGAGAGGGACCAGCGCCGAAGATCCACTTACCCATCGGCGACGGCAGCGGCGACTATCAGCGGCGGCAGCGGGCGACGAACGGCGGAAGAAGAGGACGGCGACGCAGCTTCCTGGATCCAACGGAAGCCGGTGAGTTACTTAGCAACATCTGGAGGGCTACAGTCTGAGACCACTATAGTGGTCTCTAAACTGTAACCCTCCAGATGTTGCAAAACTACAACTCCCAGCATGCCCAGAGAGCTGTTTAGGCTTGCTGGGAGTTGCAGTTTTGCAACAGCTGGAGGTCTACAGTTTGAGACCACTGCAAAGTGATCTCTATACTGTGCACCTCCAGATCTTGCAAAACTACAACTCCCAGCATGCCCAGACAGCAGTTTGCTGTCTGGGCATGCTGGGAGTTGTAGTTTTGCAACATCTGGAGGTCCACAGTTTGGAGACCACTATGCAGTGGTCTCTAAACTATAGCTCTACAGATGTTGCAAAACTGCAACTCCCAGCAAGCCTAAACAGCTCTCTGGGCATGCTGGGAGTTGTAGTTGCGATCCCTCCAGCTGTTGCATAACTACATCTCCCAGCATGCCTTTCAGCGATCAGTACATGCTGGGAGTTGACGTTTTGCAACAGCTGGAGGCACACTGGTTGGAAAATACTGAGTTAGGTAACAGAACCTAACTGAAGGTTTTCCAACCAGTGTGCCTCCAGCTGTTGCAAAAGTACAACTCCCAGCATGCACGGTCTGTCAGTACATGCTGGGAGTTGTAGTTTTGAAACAGCTGGAGGTTTGCACATAATAAAGAGTAAAACACAACATATACACCCCCTTACACTGTCCCCCTAATAAAAAAATAAAAAACGTATTGTACGGCAGTGTTTCCAAAACAGAGCCTCCAGCTGTTGCAAAACAACAACTCCCAGCATTTCCGGACAGCCACTGACTGTCCAGGCATGCTGGGAGTTTAGCAACAGCTGGAGGCACCCTGTTTGGGAATCACTGGCGTAGAATACCCCTATGTCCACCCCTGTGCAATCCCTAATTTAGTCCTCAAATGCGCATGGCGCTCTCTCACTACGGAGCCCTGTCGTATTTCAAGGAAACAGTTTAGTGCCACATATGGGGTATCTCCGTACTCGGGAGAAATTGCGTTACTAATTTTGGGGGCTTTTTTTCCTTTTACCCCTTATGAAAAAGAAAAGTTGGGGTCTACACCAGCCTGTTAGTGTAAAAAAAAATTTTTTTTTTACATTAACAGGCTGGTGTTGTCCTTTACTTTTTATTTTCACGGGAGGTAAAAGGAAAAAAAGACCCCCAAAATTTGTAACGCAATTTCTCCTGAGTACGGAGATACCCCATATGTGGGCGTAAAATGCTCTGCGGACGCACAACAAGGCTCAGGAGTGAGAGCGCACCATGTACCTTTGAGGCCTAAATTGGTGATTTGCACAGGGGTGGCTGATTTTACAGCGGTTCTGACATAAGCGCAAAACAATAAATACAGACATGTGACCCCATTTTGGAAACGACACCCCTCACGAAACGTAACAAGGGGTATAGTGAGCCTGAACACCCCACAGGTGTTTGACAAATTTTCATTAAAGTTGGATGGGAAAATGAAAAAAAATATATTTTTTCACTAAAATGCTGGTGTCACCCTAAATTTTTCATTTTCACAAGGGAAAATAAAAAAAAGCCCCCCAAAATTTGTAACCCAATTTCTTCTGAGTAAGAGCATACCCCATATGTGGATGTAAAGTGCTCTATGGGTGCACTACAATGCTCAGAAGACAGGGAGCGCCATTGGGATTTTGAAGAGAAAATTTGTCCGGAATTGAAGGCCACTTGTGTTTACAAAGCCCCCATGGTACCAGAACAATGGACCCCCCCCCATATGTGAGCCCATTTTGGAAACTACACCCCTCATGTAATGTAATAAGGGGTGCAGTGAGCATTTACGCCCCACAGGTGTCTGACAGATTTTTGGAACAGTGATCCGTGAAAATGAAAAATGTAATTTTCCATTTGCACAGCCCACTGTCCCAAAGATCTGTCAAACGCCAGTGGGGTGTAAATGCTCACTGCACCACTTATTAAATTCTGTGAGGGGTGTAGTTTCCAAAATGGGGTCACATGTGGGGGGGTCCACTGTTCTGGCACCACGGGGGGCTTTGTAAATGCACATGGCCCCTGACTACCATTCCAAACGAATTCTCTTTCCAAAAGCTCAATGGCGCTCCTCCTCTTCTGAGCATTGTAGTTCGCCCGTAGTGCACTTCAGGTCCACTTATGGGGTACCTCCATACTCAGAAGAGATGGGGTTACAAATTTGGGGGGGTATTTTCTGCTATTAACCCTTGCAAAAATGTGAAATTTGGGGGGAAACACATTTTAGTGAAAAAATATATATATTTTTTTACATATGCAAAAGTCGTGAAACCCGTGTGGGGTATTAAGGCTCACTTTATTCCTTGTTACGTTCCTCAAGGGGTCTAGTTTCCAAAATGGTATGCCATGTGTTTTTTTTTTTTGCTGTTCTGGCACCATAGGGGCTTCCTAAATGCGACATGCCCCCCGAGCAAAATTTGCTCTCAAAAAGTCAAATATCACTCCTTCTCTTCGGAGCATTGTAGTTCGCCCGTAATGCACTTCATGCCAATTTATGGGGTGCCTCCATACTCAGAAGAGATGGGGTTACAAATTTTGGGGGGTATTTTCTGCTATTAACCCTTGCAAAAATGCGAAATTTGGGGGGAAACACACATTTTAGTGAAAATAAATTATTTTTTTTTACATATGCAAAAGTCGTGAAACACCTGTGGGGTATTAAGGCTCACTTTATTCCTTGTTACGTTCCCCAAGGGGTCTAGTTTCCAAAATGGTATGCCATGTGGGTTATTTTTGCTGTTCTGGCACCATAGGGGCTTCCTAAATGCAACATGCCCCCCAAAAACCATTTCTGAAAAACGTACTCTCCAAAATCCCCTTGTCGCTCCTTCGCTTCTGAGCCCTCTACTGCGCCCGCCGAACACTTCACATAGACATATGAGGTATGTGCTTACTCGAGAGAAATTGGGCTACAAATATAAGTATACATTTTCTCCTTTTACCCCTTGTAAAAATTCAAAAATTGGGTTTACAAGAACATGCGAGTGTAAAAAATAAAGATTGTGAATTTTCTCCTTCACTTTGCTGCTATTCCTGTGAAACACCTAAAGGGTTAAAACACTTACTGATTGTCATTTTGAATACTTTGGGGGGTGTAGTTTTTATAATGGGGTCATTTGTGGGGTATTTCTAATGGGAAGACCCTTCAAATCCACTTCAAACCTGAACTGGTCTCTGAAAAAAACGAGGTTCAAAATTTTGTGAAAAATTGGAAAAGTGCTGCTGAACTTTGAAGCCCTCTGGTGTCTTCCAAAAGTAAAAACACGTCAATTTTATGATGCAAACATAAAGTAGACATATTGGAAATGTGAATAAAATAAAAAAATATTTTGAATATCCATTTTCCTTACAAGCAGAGAGCTTCAAAGTTAGAAAAATGCAACATTTTCTAATTTTTCATCAAATTTTGGGATTTTTCACCAAGAAAGGATGCAAGTTACCACAAAATGTTACCACTATGTTAAAGTAGAATATGTCACGAAAAAACAATCTCGGAATCAGATTGATAACTAAAAGCATTCCAGAGTTATTAATGTTTAAAGTGACAATGGTCAGATGTGCAAAAAACGCTCTGGTCCTAAGGTGTAAAATGGCCTGGTCCTTAAGGGGTTAATGCAGGTAAATTAGCTGTCAGATTTTCTTTAGGTGTCAATATACCATCAGGTTAACAGTGAGTGTATATTACCATTGACCTGCAAATAAGCATATAGGCTGGATCGGGCTAGACATTCGGATTCTGGGCATACATACTTTTTTTCTTTGTATGTTTATAGTCTTTTCTAGTGCTGAGATATTTTTTGTTAATATGCAAACGTGGTTGATAAGCCCAGGAGGCATTTCCCAGCCAGGCAAGAGCCCAGGTAAATCTATATCCTCTTTATTACTGCCCACTGGTCCGCTAACATACACCTATCTAATTTGACTGACAGCCACTAAATAAAGAAGACATGGGCTGGAGTTATCTGGGCTCCTGCTGTGCTGGGGAACACCCCTTGGGCTTTTGAGTCTTATTTGCATATTAACTAAAAGGTTTATAGCTCAGCGTTGGAAAGGACTATGGAGATGAAAATAAAGGTATGGCTGAAATCCTGATAACTAGTCCTATTTCTCTGCTGACAGGTCCACTTTAAGTTCAGTAAGACTGTTGGGTGTTATATTCATAATACAGATGCTAAAATGCAGCCATACTCTGGTCGTGTAAAACCAGCCTAAGATGCACATAGTATTATCCTCACTTATCTGTTAGAGAACTCTGTGAGAGAATGCCTCTTCTCTGCCTAATTTGATCCTGTGTGTCTACTGCACTATGCGGTGTGGTTGCAAAATAGAGACATGGTTGGAGCACCAAAGACAAAAAAAAAAATAATGTTTAATTTATTTTTTAAATAGGAGTCAATGGTCTTTGTCCATATAAGAAAAAAAGTCCAGGATTTGCATCTCAAAGTATCAAAGTAACCCTTGCTTAAAAGTAAAAAGAACAATATACTAGGAACCTATATCTAACATGTTTTGACCATTTAACTACCATTTTTATATTTGTTTCCATACTGGGCTTTCTTCCTATGGGTAAGACTTGCTCAGTCAAAGGCCGATGCATACTGCTGTATGGCTATACAGTGACGTATGTTAGGCTGCATTCACATCACATTTGCAGCCTATGGCTGCCGGATTTGGCTGTGGGGGATGGGAAAACCGGGCCCTCACATACCCCAGCTGGACCAGCGCCGAAACTCATTTACTTTGATGAGCTGTCCGGTCATAAAACTGGATCTGGGATAAAAATGAGCCGGCCGGAGTCACTGTTTGACTCCTGTCGGCTCATTAAAGTGAATGGGTTTCTGCGCCGGTCCGGCTGCGGTATGGGAGTGCCCAGTTTTCCCATCCCCCAGCCGGACCGGAAGGAATCAGAAGCAAGAAATAAGACATAAACAGAGCCTAGAAATGGGAACAGTGGTTTCTGAGGATACTGGAACCTCCAATAATAGCCTCTCGTAGACTTGTGTTTCATTCTATACCATGTTTGAAATATTGTAGTGGTACATATTTGTTTCATAGAAGGAAACATTGATAAGCTATCTAAAGTTATACATCACCCTCTTAGGCTTTGCACCAGGTATACATGTATCCTGGAGTGTTTCTTTAATACTTAAAATATATAGAAAATAATGTATTCAGATGGCAGGACAACTGATGATATTGCCTCTCTATAGTTATAGTGGATGTTGTGAAGATGGGGAGAACACTGTATACTTTTCCATTAAAAATATTGCTTAGAGTTTTGCTTTCAGAATTAGAACATGAGTCACAAAAAGAAGAAGATTACCATAGGGAAATGTTGCTATTAAAAATAAACAACGATCAGGAATGTAGGGCTTCAACTTGCACGATGCTTTGTTCCCCTTGGAGATAAGCAGCTGTCAGACACCTATGAGCATCTATCTTCCTTACCCTAGAAAACATTTTTTTTAAATCAACTGGTGCCAGAAAGTTAAACAGATTTGTACATTTCTTCTATTTAAAAATCTTAATCCTTCCAGTATTTATCAGCTGCTGTATGCTCCACAGGAAGTTCTTTTATTTTTGAATGTGTTTTCTGTCTGACCACAGTGCTCTCTGCTGACACCTCTGTCCATGTCAGGAACTGTCCAGATAGGTTTGCTATTGGGATTTGCCCCTACTCTGGACAGTTCCTAAAATGGACAGAGGTGTCAGCAGAGAGCACTGTGGTCAGACAAAAAGGAAATTCAAAAAGAAAAGAACTTCTTTTGGAATATACAGCAGATGATAAGTACTGGAAGGGTTAAGATTTTTTATTAGAAGTAATTTACAAATCTGTTTAACTTTCTGGCACCAGTTGATGTAAAAAAAAATGTTTTCTAGTGGAGTACTCCTTTAATGATGATTCCTTCTGACATATAATATAATAAATAGTAAACACGTAACAACCAAATGGTACTGTACAGCTGCCCATACTGTAGATGTCTTTGAAATTCCAGTAGATTTAACCCTTAGTGAGAGATGGGGGGTAAAGAAGTTTAAAGTGTACCTGTCATTAAAAATTTTGACCATAACAGACACATCTCAAAAGTTTTTATCAGTCGAGGTCTCAGTGCTGAGACCCCCACCAAACTACTAGGGCTGAAGCAAGGCTGGAGAGGCAAAATATTGTGATTAAAAAAATGCAGATCAGGGATTATGATCAGATTTTTCTGCTAAGTGCCGAGGAACGTACTCTCGAATCACCCAAAGTGCATGAAAAAGTGCAAACCTGTTACACTAAAAAATGTGCACAGAGGATGCGGTCTATCGCAAGCCCTTCTCTAACAGGAAAGAGGCCCCCCAACAAACATTACCCTTCACCTCCAGACCAGAAGGTACCAGCGAGGTTCCAGGTTTGATGTCTCTTTTAGCCGAAGCTACTAAGGGACCACAAATGCTCCCGACATCCCCCTTGGTGGTAGCCAAGGTATCTGCCCGCAGAGCCGATAATGGTCGGAACCCTGCCAGAGCAGGAGTACCCGGGGTGTTTGCAGGGAGGTGAAGAACCTTAGGGTCACACACCTCCCCTAGACCGCTAGGAGGGACACCCAGAAGGGCTACCGCATCCTAACAATCCTGTGAACACACAACATGTAAAAAGTGACGCAGTGACAGAAAGGAAATAATTAATAAGATACTTATCATTTCACCATGTGCCACCGATGGAACCCCACACGGTCTGTTACTTTCAGGCAACTTCCTCAGGGTTAATGAGATGTAAGTAACTGCTGTCTTATATACACACCTAGAAATGAGACAATACCTGCCAGGTGTGGAGGCCCTCTTAAACTTTCATCTTTTAGTTATGCATTGTGATTTCTTTATGTGGATTGCTGAAAATAGAGGGAAAGGGAGCCCTACATCGAATAATGTATCTGCACATGGAGAACACTGTCCTGACATATTCAAGGGGCGATTGTCGCACACTGATGAGAAGGAGTGGGACTTATATTGTGCCTTTGCAAATCAGGATGTCATGCATATAGGCACAAAAATCAAATATATATGAAATATAGCTTCACTAGACAGCTCCATTATTTTGTAGGGTTGTCCAGTGGAATTCCCTGCTTGTCCTACTGATCGGTGGGAGTCTCGGCACTGACACTATGACATGCATGTTTTTTTTGTTTTAACAGGGACACCTCCGTGGGTAGTCATGCTTCTTGCGTGCGGAAGGATAAAGGTTTCATTCCCCCTTGTGCTGTGATCATAAAACCCCTTTGGTAAGTGTATGCTGGGACCCGATGTTTCACAAACAAGAATGGAGCTACTTGTTCACATTGAGGAATCTTTCCTCGCAGAATTCCGATTAGGAATTCTGCTTGGAGATTCCATCCGACTGCCGCTGCCAAAATCCTTCGGTGGTAAGAGTCACCATTGACGGCAATTCAGTGCGTGCGTAATTCTGCCGAAAAATTAACATGTTCATTTTTTCAGTGGATCAATTACAACAGCGTAATTCTCTGGCACTGAAATTCCATTGTGTGAACGGGTCCACGGAAGACCCATTCGCAAGAATGTTGAGGTTCACACAGTGGAATTCCCAAGCACAATTTAGCGTGCAGATATTCCATAATGTGAACATACCCTTAATGTCCGTGACAGTCTGCGGGTATCATTTCTAGACCAGTGGTCTTCTGAGATCTGGTTTTTTTTTTTCGCAACAGCTGAAGAGCCAGGTGGAAGATCACTTCTCTAGACTTTAGAACACATGACTTGCTATTGTCAGGCCGCATTGTCAGGAAATAAAATTTAGGCCAGTATGAGACAAGCACTATTTGGGCACATTATTACATCCGTATTATGGCCACACATCCCAGTCCAACCGTGAATCTAGTGACCCGAACTGAAAACATCACAGAAATCTATTATGCATTCATTTCAGACCATTAAACCTTCAATCAGGCTGGGACTTGTGGATATAATACAGGCACAATAAGGGGCTCATATTGTACTCTTCTGAAACTGGCCTTAGCATGACGCCGACATGTTTCTATTATGGCTAGAGTGAGGTCATCACAGTACAGAATTACATTCACATCACTGACCGTCAACCATTTCCGATGTAGCATGTGACCAGATCTGAACTGAGAAGCAATCCAACCACATGGGACACTACAGGTAAAACTCATTTATCAGTTTCTTTTAGCGAGTAAGATTGTCATTTTACAGTCCTGTGATAAACAGCCTCTGCTAGTTTACGGCAGATCCCTCAGGTCTAAATGTTGTTTTCAAGCCTGTGTGCTCCAAAAAATGCTTTTATTTTAGTACACAGCTCCCTCTACACAATCTCAACAGCCGTATTTATAACCCAACCCAATTACTTCAGAAATTGACTCAATTTGCCGGATTCCTTTTCTATGGATTATGTAGACAGCTTTATCATCTCAATAAATCACATTTAACATCATCTCCTTACTCCTATGGGAGAGAGCATATGGCAGACAGTCTGTTCAACTGTATTTCCTCACAGGGGTTATCCAGAGATAGGAAAACAGAGCTAGTTTCTTTCCAAAACAGCACCACCCTGTCCTCAGATTGTGTGTGGTATTACATGTTTATTCAAACTTTTATTAGGGAAGGGGTCATTTCACATTTATAAAAAAAAATTTTAACTATATTTTAGTCCCCATAGGGGACTATTACATGCAGTCTTCAGATTGCATACACTGTTCAATGCTGCGCCATAGAGCAGCATTGATCAGTGTTATCAGTGCATCTTTGCTCCAGCCTGCCATGGCTGTTTGGAGCATAGGAGTGATGATTATACGGGAAGGAGGCAGGTAAGGGCCCTTCTGCCATCCTCTCAGCTGATCATGACACTGTGATTTCACCACAGTGCTCTTCATCAGCTCCACTGAGCAGCCGGGATTAGTTTTTATTTTTGCATTTAAGATGCCACAATCAACTTTGACTGCGGCATCTAAACTGTCAATGTTGGAAATCATCGCGATCGATGATGCCCAGCATTAGCCAAGGGTCCGGCCGTCTATGAGCTATCATCATCCCACTATGACGCACACTCAGCTCCTGAGCGCACGTCATAGTAGGGGATCGGGCTCAAGGGTGTATATTTACAATCTGCATTCTTAAAGTGATACAATAGCTGTGGCACAATTCGTTATATTGTTTATAAGATCAAAAAAAGACAATCAAGTTCAACCTATATCCCTATTGTGTTGCTCCAATAAGAAGGCAAACAAAAAATTCCCTAATGAGGATGATGCCAATTGCCCCATACCAGGGGGCAAAATTCCTTCCCGATTACAAATATGGTCCTTGGATCCAATGGGGGCCGGGTACTTTATGGCTTACCTCACTCACTGTTGGACTCGGGTCCCGGTCAATTTTTGCAGAGGCCAAAATATCTCCGTCGGGGCCGCTGCCACTTTAAGAGAGCATGGTCCAATGGGAGGTAGCGCAGCAGACGTGCCGTGTAGGCACATTCCCTTTTTCTGTATGCAGCCCTGACATCAGCTGGTATGACGTGCAGAGCACCACCTGAAGATGAAGAGCGGCGGGAGTTCGGGTGCTCCTGCTTCAGGCCAATGTCTTTGGAGGTCAGATTGTCTTTGTAATTAGTACCCTGTGCTCCACTGCTCCTCCAGTCTGGGGTCTGTCGCTACTGCTATGGGCCATAGCAGTAGGTCCCGACCCCGGAATACAGTGATCCCTCAAGTTACATTATAAATTGGTTCCAGAATGACCATTGTATGTTGAGACCATAACTCTATGGAAACCTGGTAATTGGTTCTGAAGCCACCAAAATGTCATCCAAAAATTGGAAAAAATTAGACAACTAATATAGATAAAGCAACTCCTTACATATAAAAGTAAGAAAGAGCTGCTGGAAGCTGTAAATCACTGTCTATGTAGAGGGCAGCAGCTTCTTCAGGGTCCTGTACATTACACGCAATGTCCTAAAAAAGTAACATGGAGCCGCCCCCACCTGGTGTCCAAAGGAGCAGCTGACTGTGACACAGTTAAAGAGTAGTATAGAACAGGTAGTACCACCCTGTACTGTAGGGGGCGCTACCAGACATCCAGTAAGTGCATGCACTTCAATAATACAGGTAAAGAGTAGTACAGAACATGTAATACCACCCTGTACTGTAGTGGGCTCTACCAGACAGGAATTCAGTGCATACGCTTCAGTAATACAGGTGTTTTACCAGTGAAATGCACATTCTGACTGATCAGTTCTTTCAGCCATTGACATGTTTCACAGATCTGGACTGTCTGTAGCATTGTATGTTGAGTCTGGTTTCAAGTTACAATGGTCCAGAAAAGACCATTGTATGTTGAAACTATTGTATGTTGCGGTCATTGTAAGTTGAGTGATCACTGTAGTGGAGCACAGAAGCAAATATGGCACTATGGGGGCTCTAATGTCTAGGGTCCACAGCCCTAAATATATGGGTGCAAGCTGGCACAGATGGGGCATGTGTTTGCATTCACTTCCAGGCAGTGGAAGAGAGAGGTGGTGTCTGGTAACTATAAAAGAAAGTATACTAAGCGATTGTCTGAGCTAGTGACTGTGTGTCTGTATACAAGAGTGTGAAGTAAACGAGTGTAAGTATAAAAGTGAGAGGGATTTAAAATGAAGGGAGTTTAATTGAAATATTAGATTTTTTTTTTTCTGTTAATTTTGCAATCCCCAAATCTAGTAAGGCCTCCATATTGGAAAAGACAGTCCAGTATGATGTATGCAATCCTTGAACAGCAGTTTGGGGGTGCATATTGTTGTGTGAGATGTGTTTGAGTTGTTTATTTGGAAGCCAAGGTCCTACATCTAGAGGAGCAACTGGCAACACTGAGACGCATTGACAACCTGAAGAGGAGTCTCCTGCTCACTGAGCAAGTACTCTCTGGAGTTGAGTTGGGGGAGGATAGTGGGACAGAAGTGCAGGAGAGTCAGGCAGCTAGCTGGGTTACAGTCAGAAAACGGGGTAGAGGGAGGGAAAAGTGTCAGGGAGGCTAGTCCTGAACTGGTACACCCCAACAAGTTTGCCCGGTTGGCAGATGAGGGGAATGCCATTTCAGAGGTAGCAGTACTGCAGCAGGACACTGCCTCTGACCGCCAGGGGGGTGTCTACTCCAGTAAAGAGGGAGGAGTGCAGGGCAGGCCACAAAGGTACTGGTAGTCGGGGACTCAATTTTTAGTGGGACAGACAGGGCAATCTGTCACAAAGACCGGGATCGCTGAACAGTGTGTTGTCTTCCTGGCGCTCGAGTTCGGCACATCGCAGATCGGGTTGACAGGTTGCTGGGTGGGGCTGGAGAAGACCCAGCAGTCATGATTCACATTGGCACCAATGACAAAGTAAGAGGTAGGGGGAGTCTCCTTAAAAATGATTTCAGTGACTTAGGCTGCAAGCTTAAATGGGTATTTCAGGAATGTTTTTTATTTGACTATGCTACATGGGCCTGTAAAGTTAGTGTAGTTCATAATATAGTGTCTGTACCTGTGTGTGACGGTTTTCTCACAATTATTATGTGATTTTCACACCAATATTTATTTTTAACAGCATACAAAATGACTGTTGTCTCAGATTTTTCCCAGGTTGCATTGGGGCCGAGACCTGACTCACTAGTCACAGGGAGCCTGTCTGCTTCAATGGGTGGAGGGATCGCTTGGTGAGAGAGGGATCAATCTGCAACTAATGCAACAGCTGTTGCTGATTGAAAACAACAGGTCTTTTGAATGGATGCAGCTCATTTATATTTCAATGGGTGGGGTGGCTGATGTGTGGGAGGGAGGAAAATGGAATTTGTAGTAAAAAAAGAAAATTCAAACAGGAAATATGAGTTCACAAAAAGCTAGCCATAGTGTTATGGTAATCTCATGACATAGCCATTTAGCCCCAAGACAAACCCAGATCCTTCCTAAGCATGTCCATTACTGTCTGCCAGGTACCTACTAAAATCATCTTATGGTGGATAACCCCTTTAAGGCAAGGACCTCCAAGGTAATATTATTGGAAATATTGCACAAGCAAAGTGAAAGGTTAGTCCGGCACTGCAATCCACCTAGTGTCCTGTCTCGGACTGAGTGAGCCAGTACATAAACCAGTGGGGCTGTCCTGAGGGTGCAATTCTAGATGAGCAATAACTAGTACAATAAAAAAGAGAAAAAGTGGATGCACTCACTCCATAAAAAATCCATAAAAACCAGGTACAGCGGGCAGACGCAGAGGAGCAGCCTCTGCGTCTGCCCGCTGTACCTGGTTTTTATGGATTTCGAATAAAGATTTCGTCTGGCAAGATTACCTGAGTGAGTGTATCCACTTTTTCTCTTTTTTTTTGTACTAATTATCTGAAATATTACCTGTACCACAAGCCACACCAGAGAGGCAGCGGTAGATTAGGGAGGTAAACAAGTGGCTCAGAAGCTGGTGTAGGAAGGAGGGGTTTGGGTTCATGAAGAACTGGGCCGACTTCGCTGTCGGATACTGGCTCTAACGTAGGGTCAGGCGGCACCTCAATGGGGAAGGTGTGGCTGTGCTTGGGGAAAAGATGGCTAGAAGGGTGGAGGAGTGTATAAACTAGGGACTGGGGGGGAGGGAACCTACAACATAGAGGGGGAAGATAGTGTAGATAGAGAGGGGGGACTTATTAATGTACCAGGGGGTGGAGCGGAGGGAGGGGTTAGAATAGTTAATAGGGATAGGCTTCATAGGAAGAAAAAACATACACCTTTGAATTGCATGTTGACTAATGCCAGAAGTCTGTCCAATAAAACAGAGAAACTGGAGTGGTTGATATCTGAGGAGAATTATGACATAGTGGGTATGTGATGACGTAACCTAACGTGCGCGTTCCCGCAAAGAAGGCTAGTTTTAGACTGCAACGGGGAGATGTAAGTACTGTAGCTGTGAAACTTAACTTGCCTCATTACTTGCCTAATAAGGGAGGATCTGCTTATCACCAGGGCTAATCTATCTTCTTAGAGGGCATAATTGTTTAAATAGGAGCCCTCCCTGCCGGGGGTAATATATATCTGGGGGTCTGTACATCTATTGGGAACCCCTACCTGATCATCAGGTGGGGCTCCCCAGTAGGTAGACAGGCCCCCAGATAGATATTACCCCCATCAGTGATGGGGATCATATTTATCTGGGGCCTCTATACCCCAGAAGCCCTACCATATGGGGGTCATATCTATATGGGGGGCCTATGTACCTTCTGGGGAGCCCTACCAGATGGGGATCATATCTATCTGAGGGCCTATGTACCTACTGGGGAGCCCTACCAGATGGAGGTCATATCTATATGGGGGCATGTGTGCCTACTAGTTAGCCCTACCTGATGGAGGTCATATCCATCTAGGGGCCTGTCTGGGGGCATGATGGGGGCATTATATGTGAGGGGCGCATGATGGGGGCATTATATGTGAGGGGCGCATAATGGGGGAATTATATGTGAGGGACACATGATGAGGGCATTATATGTGAGGGGCGCATGATGGGGGCATTATATGTGAGGGGCGCATGATGGGGGCATTATATGTGAGGGGCACATGATGGGGGCATTATATGTGAGGGGCGCATGATGGGGGGCATTATATGTCAGGGATGCATGATGGGGGCATTATATGTGAGGGGCGCATGATGGGGGCATTATATGTGAGGGGCACATGATGGGGGCATTGTATGTGAGGGGCTCATGATGGGGGCATTATATGTGAGAGTCGCATGCGACCCATCCTCACCCAGCCGCTATCTCCACTGGCCCCAGATAATTTGAGTTTGAGACCCCTGATATAATACATTATAACTTGTTCTTCAATAAGGGAATCTCTCGAGGGGCCACAAAAACAATGAACTTTAGGAAGGCAAAGTTTGATCAACTCAGAGAAGAATACTGACACTAAATGGGTGACTTTTAAAAATATCTTAAATTCTCACTGTAAGATGAATATACCTTATGGGAATAAAAGTGTCAGAAATAAAAGAAAACCAATATGGATGAATAAAAATGTTAAGGGGGCAATAAATGACAAAAATAAACTACTAAAACACGACAGCAGTGAAGAAGCATTAAAAATCTATAGAGAAAAATTTAAAATGTGTAAAAAAAAACTGGTAAAAGCCGCAAAAATAGAGACAGAAAGACTCATTGCCAAAGAGAGTAAAACTAACCCCAAAATGTTCTTTAACTATATAAATAGCAAAAAGGTCAAAAATGAAAGTGTTGGCCCTTTAAAAAAATGATGTGGAAGAAATTATAAAGGGGGATCAGGAAAAAGCTAATATATTAAACAAATTTTTCTCCACTGTATTCACCAAGGAAAATGAAATACAGTGTGATAATGTAAACTCCCCAGTACAGGTCATCTGTCTAACCCAGGAAGAAGTACGGTGCCGCCTACAAAAAATCAAAATAGACAAATCACCAGGTCCAGATGGCATTCACCCCTGTGTTCTAAAGGAATTAAGTAATGTAATAGACATTTTTAATATTCAGGGACTCTATAGTAACAGGGACTGTTCCCAGGGACTGGCCCATGGCAAATGTGGTGCTGTGGTAATGGCGGGGTGTGTGGTGCAGGGCAAATGTTGTTACCCTAGATGCAGATGGTATTAACCCCTCGTGTTTGTGACGCCAGGGCATGGTTTAGCCTTAACCAACCGAAGGTACACCGCTGGATCCTGGGCTAGGCACGGGGGCAATGAAGACACTGATGCCAAGTTATGGACAACGATAGCTTTACTGAGGGTAAACAGATGGTAAAGTCTATGCAGTAAAGCCAATATCTGAAGCAGGTGACCAGTAAAACAGAGACCTCGCAGGTTTGCTGGGACTTGTAGTAGGCAGGAGAATTTAGTGCAGGCCACGCTGGATAGACAGAATACTTGACTTGACTGACAGGACTGTGATTTCAGCTTTCTTTGCACTTGACTTGTGGCTGCAGGACCTGATTTTAGACTGCAGGACTTGACTTGTAGCTGCAGGACTTGACTTAAGGCCTCCAATGTTCTGGACACACACTAAGACGACTTGACTACACTGGACCTCAGGAACAAGAGAGAGAAGCTAGCTCCACCCAGGGTTTATATTGGGGAGGTTAGCAGTGAGCCCATAGGTCACCTTCGGGGTCAGCTGGTCACTAGTACCTCCTGGGTAACAATCACCTGGTACATTTATTAAAAATACAACACACAATATAATACACAACATATTTACCTGGGGGAAACAACTGCAGTGAGCCCTGGGGACGCTGAGGGACACTGCCTGACAGGGCAGGAAAGGTACGGAAAAACACCATCCCATACTGGGTCACAGCAGTGCCAATATTTAAAAATGGTATCACAGATTCATAGATTTAATAGTTATAAAATATAACTTTCATTCCATGCCCATAAAAAAAAGGTGGGTACCAAAACCAAAATTAAACACTTAAAACAACTGTGTGGATGAGCCCCTCAATGACTCCTCTGATACGTCTGATCAAGCACATAACACAGTCCGTATCCATCCACACTAATCAACATAAAAATGATGCCACAAGATATATAAAATTATCAGATATTAATAAGCAGCATAAGATACACTGATATATATGTCTACTATACCCTATGCCCGGTGGCTCAGGAAAGGGTGAGAGACGGGACAACTGGTAGGCCGGGGCCAGGAGCCTATCACTCCCTACAGCTTTGCCAATGCACCTGTCCCAAAGACTATGTGGGGAAGACTCTGAGGGAACTAAGAAGGAGAGTGGGGGAACATCTTGGCTATATTCGCCATAATAGAAATACCTCCATTGCTAGACACATGCATGACTGCCATGGAGGGGATCATTCTGGTTTACATTTTTTTTGACAAGATCCTATTGCAGATAGAACTACAGTGGATCTATAGGATAAAATCGAGAGCCCCCATGGTTTAAATGAGGCAGTGGTGTTCAGCTGCTTCATTTAGTGAATAGGTTCCAATTCTCACATTTTATAATGATAAATAAAAACTTTTGTTGCTGTTTTCACCCGATCTGACAGTGGCTCCAACCCTGCAATATCAGCACACTTGGATGTGCAACTACTGTGTCTTATTTAGAGTTGTCCTAAATTGTATGTACCACTCTTTTATCTAAAAATGATCTGCCTGCCTAATTTTTCGATGCTCCCCTGTGAATATAGAGTGAATTTATTTGGACTATCCAATAATATAACACTATCGACATATGCTTCCCCCGTCTGACACCAGAATGCAATAATGTGTTATGATCGCTTTGTAGTCTGGTTCCCATGGATACTGGGACGCTGCTGAGTTCCAGCCAAGTGAGACGCATAGGTGGAGCGCATATTGACCGGAAGTAGATGAGGCGAGGCTGCGCGGCTGTGCTCATGGCCGCGGTGTTAGTTCAAATTAATGCGCCGTTGTGCTAACATCCACGGCACCAATTCTGACATTTGGAACGCACCGCTGAAGCGCACGTTAAGTGTGCGCAAATCAGGAATCGCCTTGTAAGTAAGTGGAACACCCTCACTATTGGTGCATATGACGTGACAAGTTGGTGTTTGCCCTATTGGGATACAGTATAGGGCTGAAGGCGTGTCTCACTAGAGATGGGATCTCTGTAATGGGGAACACCAAGGGTCCGAACCTTTACCTCTATCACATCTTATCTCTCTCCTGATGACCTATGATGGAAGAAACGCATTGAGAGGCTATATGACATCATAAACATCAGATAGTTTAAGTATACACTTCTAAGTCTATATTGCTTTGTGGATCTGGATTATAGTAAGCACACTGTGCGGCTTTTTTACTTTCTGCACAGAGTTCTCATGGGATAAAGTAATAATGATAGTGATATTTACATATCCTGTCTGCTTTACGCTATTCATATATGCATATATATGTGTCTTGCTGGCTTTATGCATGGCATACTAACTTTGTCTTTTTGTGCTTTATTGAACGTGCTCCTATATATGTGGGCTGCATTAGCTTGATTACAGCTTAACTACTGTATTGTTTGTGGCTTTAACAATTGCGCTACAATCTACGTTATCTGTTTGAGATTGCTGGACCCTATAGTATATTATCTTGCATATGATGGGCGATGTGTGTACACCTTCTCTATCTGGATTGCACTTTGTGATTATATACCCTGCAGCATATATCCCTTGTAGCTATTCATTTATAAAATAAAAAAACTTGGGATTGGGCGTGGCTGGCCATGCAAGGAGAAGGTCACTAGCCTGCTGAGCTCCGTATCCACGGCCCAGCAAACAGGGGAAATCGTTATTCCACATGCGACCCAAGAGAACTGGACACAGCCAAAGGTCGAGGGGACCGACCCTGAAGCTACCAGTCCCCATTTCTAATTTCTTCAACCCCTTGCAGAGCCTGGAGGATTCCATGGGACCGATGACAGTGCTCTCCAAGATGGCGCCGGCATCCGCACCTAAGGCCGCGCTTAACCACTCCCCGCCAGTGACGAGGAGAAGCGCAGCCAGCTCGGCCGGAGCTGCAGCGCAGTACGGGAGGCTAAAGGCGCTGACCGACCTACCTGTCCGAAGCCCGGCGACACAGAAGAGGGGTCCGGAAGGCGAGCACACCACAGCGGGTGTTTCGACGGAGGTCCGAGGGACCCGGACTCTGGACGCGGCCCCCGCTCCGGGACTTCCCCAGCACGCAGGGGCTACGGGCGCTGCGCCGCGGCTTTCCCCCTCAGACTGCAACGAGGGACGGATGGAGAGCGGCACGAACCCTTTCTGGAGCGCGCCACCACAGCTGCCTGCGGGACTGCACCGCAGGGGTTCCGACAGGCCCAACACAGATATCGCTGGCTGCCGGCTTGAGGAGAGAGCTGACGGACAATGAACCTGAGGCGCACAGCACCGCTGATGGCGAGGTAGGACCGGGGGAGATTACCAGTGCTCAGCACCCATCATATGCTTCCCCTCCCTGCACCCCTGGTTCCCCTGAGGATGGAACAATTTCACCTTCCCAGAGTGTCCCCTCCATTTTTCGCAGCCCCAGGGACTCACAGAGTTCCCAGCTATCCCTCTCTGCTGCAGGAAGAGGACCAATATTGCGGCCCGACTACATGGACCCTGGACTTCACCACAGTGTCAGCAACAGGGGCTACTTGGGGTGATGAAGCCCACGCTCCTTTGCCCACTCCTGCTAAGGGACTGCCTGTGAGCCTCCCACCTGTTATACGCCCTGTTGTTCAACCACAGTTTCTTCAGGGCTCTGCCCTATCACATGGACATGGGGATCCTCTATCCACGTCATTACCCCCCCCCCAGCTCAGGCCGTCGCCTTGCTAAAGGGGCACCCAGAACTCCAAGCACTTCTAGCGCTTCTGCCGACCAAAAGTGATATGTCTGCGATGGCTCTGGACTTAAAGCATGCCTGGCGCCAGGATTTGCAACCTGTCCTGCAAGATGTGTCGGACCTACAGGGAAAGGTGAAGGCCCTTGAGGACTTTCGGGCCACGGCGCTTGATACCATGAGAGACGTACAGACCTCCCTAACTGCTCAGGCTTCTACACAGTGTGCGTTGGCAGACCACCTGGACGATGTGGAAAATAGAAGTCGCCGAAACAATATTCGTATCCGGGGCCTCCCTGAGGCCACGAGGAGCCAGGACCTATTCCACACTGTCACAGGGATATTCAATCTACTGCTGGGACGCCCACCAGACACCCACATCGAGCTTGATAGGGTCCACAGGGTGCTCAGAGCACCGAGCACGGACTCCTCTCGTCCACGCAATGTCATTTGCAGAGTCCATAAGTATACTCTGAAGGAACAGATCATGCTCAAAGCAAGGCAACGCGGAGATGTGGACTTTGACGGTGCAATCCTACAGTTATACCCGGACTTATCCAGACACACCCTGCGACAAAGGGCCCTCCTCCGGCCTCTTCTGAGAGAACTTCAGAATCGGAATTTGCCCTACAGATGGGGCTTCCCGTTTGCCCTGCATGTCACTGCTGGGGATGTGAACGCTTCCCTGCAAGAGCCGAGAGATTTGCCGATTTTCCTGTCATCGCTGGGCTTGCCGCCCTTGTCTCTGCCGGAGTGGGACATCTTCCTGAAGGACCCGTATGCTGCACCCCCGGCCATTCGTCCCTCTCAGAGACTACCAGCTAGGCGACCCAACCCGGGCTGGCCGCTACCGCAACGCCACAGGAGAACAAGGCGTAACTCCTCCGGACCCACTGCTGAAGACTGAGTGGAGCAGCTTACCCTTTTTTTTTTTTTTTTTGTGGGACGCAGTTTTTCTATTGTTGACCTGTCTCCCTCACACATGAAGAGTGGTGCATCGCACCTGACTTTCCCCCTCTCTTTAGAAACCTCCAAACCTCCAAGACCATTGACCAAAGTGCCCTCACACTGCAGGCATAGCCTTACCCCAACTAGGACTGGTGTGGGTTTACTACACCTGATAGGCAGACAAAATTTTTTCTGCCACTAGTACTACCTTGCAGGCACTTGAGCTTGCTTTTTTGCTTTTTTCTTTGTTGTTTTAGTGTTCTGTTTCCCTGTTTCTGATCCCTGTTTTTTCTCTTTTCCAGTAGGACTGGTTGTTCACTCCCCGCCGGGCCCCTGTTGCTGTGTCCACTTGATCTACGCTGTCCAGCTATCGCCCAGAGTGCTTAATGGCAGAGGTGAAGTTGGTCACCCTGAATGTTCAGGGATTCAATGTTCCGGAGAAGAGGTCACAAATTCTCTACCATATGCACAAGCTCAAGGTCAGACTTATATGTTTACAGGAGACCCACTTTAAAACAGGTCATGTCCCAGATAGACTCAGCAGGTACTTCACCACCTGGTTCCATAGGTCCAACCCGGATTCCCACTCGAAGGGGGTATCTATTGGTATACACCGATCCCTACCATTTAGTGTACAGGCTGTCCGGGTGGATCAGAACGCTCGATATCTCTTTGTTCGGGGCAACATATTGAACCAGGTGGTGATGGTAGCGACGGTCTATGCCCCTAACAGCAGTCAGGTGGCCTTTCTGGCAAAGACTCTGGAGGAACTGTCTTCATTTGCCCAGGGTATGGTGTTGCTGGGTGGGGACTTTAATGTTGCGGTTCACCCACTGCTGGATGCGTCCGTGGGCCACTCAGCAATCTCCTTTCGCCAACTGAGCAGACTTAAAAAATTATTGCACTCCCTCCAGCTGTGCGACGTGTGGCGCCTCCAGCATCCGGGTGATCGCGACTACACCCACTTTTCCTCCCCATATGGATCATATAGCAGGCTGGACTATGTGTTCCTGTCACACTACCACCTACCCAGATTGTCATCCTCGCAGATCAGAAGCCTCTTTCTTTCCGATCACGCCCCGGTTTACTGTACAGTGACGATCCATTCCTTGAACACCCCACGGTTTTCATGGCGTTTGAACGAGTCCCTCCTCCTGGTCCTTTAAATATCTAGGCATCCATATCCCGATAGACCTGTCAGACACCTTCGCCCTGAATTTCCAACCGTTGTCGGTGACTCTTGCTAGGGACTTAAATAGATGGTCATCTGGCGCTTTCTCCTGGCTGGGCCGCGCCAATATTGTTAAAATGAACTTTCTTCTGAGGCTGTTGTATCTTTTCCAGACGATCCCGATAGCGCTCCCGCTCTCCTATTTTCGCAAACTTGACAAAATGATTCGCTCATTTATATGGGCGGGACGGTCGTCTAGGATCTCTGGCCGGGTCTTGGTTAGGAGGAAGCAGGCAGGTGGTCTGGCAGTCCCTGACTGCCGGGCTTACTATGTAGCGGCTACCCTGGCCAGACTCCTGGATTTCTTCCACGGCCGTGTCTCTAAAGAGTGGGTGGTGCTGGAATCGTACGGCGCAACTATGAATGTAGCCCTGTATCCTTGGCTACCCCCGACCATGTACTCGCAGCGTGTGTTGGAGACACTGCCTTGGGTGTCTAGATACGTCTAGATATGTCTACCCATACGTCGTTTTCTTAATGGGACACAGTTGAAGCCATACAATGACTTAGTCCCGTCACATCTTCAGACTTCCATCAGGCTGATGCAATACCTTCAGCTAAGACACTTCCTTGATACTGCTGAGAGTTCCTTGAGGTTGGACCGACCCCTTCTCCCTTTTGAAGAGCTGTGTGTTTCCTCCCCCCCCCCGGTGTATAAGGTGGTTTCTCGAGTTTACGGTCTCTTACAGGATGAGGTGACTCAGCATCCCCCCAAATTTGAATCGTCCTGGGAGGAGGAACTACACACCACTGTTGCTCGCTCTGATTGGACGACGGCTTATGAAATGTGTCATCAGATCTCAATATCTTGCAGGGCACAGGAAACCAACTATAAGATCTTGTCTAGGTGGTATAGGGTACCGGCCCTATTGCACAAATTCTACCCTTCAGTATCTGACCTTTGCTGGCGCTGTGGTACTGATAGGGGGACCATGTCCCATATCTGGTGGTCCTGTCCTTCCCTCACGGCCTTTTGGATGACAGTAATTTCACGTATTGCCCTAGTGACTGGTGTGACTTACCCTAATGACCCAAAGGGGCTGCTCCTGTCCATAATACCGACCTCCAGAAAGTCACCCTCTAGACTTTTGGCTAACATGATGCTTATGGCTGCTAGGTCAGTGATTCCCAAGAGATGGAAAGACTGTAATCCCCCAACTGTCACCGAGTGGTATAAGGAAATCCTGTTTGATAGCCGCATGGAGGAACTGATGGCTGATTCCAATGGTCGCACCGCTAGATACACTGTGATTTGGGGCCCGTGGATTAGCTTTACTGGTACCCAGCTCTACAGGGAGGCCTAACGAGTTTGTCTAGGTTTCCCCTCCTCCCTCCCTCTCCCCCCCCCCCCCTCAGTGTTTCGGACCTCTCCTCCGGAGTCATTATTGAAACGTTTCGAACCTACATGATTGCCTCGGGACACGGGGCCCCGGCAGTGACTGTGACACTGGTATCAAGTAAGTGACTTCCCAATTCTGCTTCTGGCGACCCCTCCCCCTCCCCTCTCCCCCCCCCTCCCCCTTATTTCTCTCTCCTTTTTTCTTCTCACTATTTCTCATATGACTTTTCACCCACTCTCTCTCTTCCGCTGGAAACAGCTTAACCCGTCCCATTGTTACCTACCCGATTTTTGGTTTCTCTATTTTTATACTTGCTATGATTTGCCTTTTAATGCTTCCTAAACTCAGCATTGCTCTTTATTGATTACTGACCAGCAGTAGCACTCTTACTTTGTTCTCACGTACTTATGAGAACAGTGGCTTTCTTTGCTACTTATTGCTCATGCATGGATGTCACTGCTAATATATTCATGGCTTGTATTTTGCATGTTTTCAATAAAACTTTGTTCGAAAAAAAAAAGAAAAAAAAAACTTGGATGTATCCCTAATATAGGGAGTCAGAAAAACCCTGGCAGATTGTCCTGAGACTGCTTCCCAGTAAAAAAAACAACACATAGTCATATGGATTGGCCCGGCTAGTGAGACAGTATCTATCCTAGCAAGGAAGCTAGTTTATGACATGGTGAGCATAGTGATTGGCAGCTAGGTTCCAGAGCGGTACCGTCCTTTTTAGGATGATAATTCCGCCTAGGCTTAGGGCCTAGAACAGTATTAGCTGTAAGGAGTGATAGGCTCCTGGCCCCGGCCTACCAGTTGTCCCGTCTCTCATCCTTTCCTGAGCCACCGGGGATAGGGTATAATAGACATATATCAGTGTATCCTATGCTGCTTATTAATATCTGATAACTTTATATATCTTGTGGCATCATTTTTATATGAATTAGTGTGGATGGATACGGACTGTGTTATGTGATTGATCAGTGTTTAATTTTGGTACCCACCTTTTTTTATGGGCATGGAATAAAAAGTTATATTTTATAATTGTTAAGTCTATGAATCTGTGATACGTTTTTGGTCGATAGACTAAGTATATATTCTGTGAAAGAATATTTAACAATGGATCAAAAGGTGACCCCGGGAATTATAGACCTGTTAGTTTAACCTCTGTTGTATGTAAATTGTTTGAGGGTTTTCTAAGAGATGCTATTTTGGAGTATCTTGATAAAAAATAAATATATGACTCCATATCAGCATGGCTTTATGAGGGATCAGTCCTGTCAAACTAACCTGATCAGCTTTTATGAGGAGGTGAGCTCCAGACTGGACCAGGGGCAATCGCTGGATGTCGTATATCTGGATTTTTCCAAGGCATTTGATACGGTGCCATAAAAGGTTGGTGCATAAAATGAGAAGGATTGGGCTGGGGAGTCTTAGTTAACAGTACATTTTGCTGTAGTGCTGCTGCCAAGGCTGCCAAGGCAAATAAAATCATGGGGTGCATCAATAGGGGCATAGATGCCCACGATAAGGATATAATTCTACCGCTGTACAAATCATTAGTTAGTCCACACATGGAATACTGTGTACAGTACTGGGCACCAGTGTACAAGAAAGATATAGTGGAGCTGGAGAGGCATCCTTAACTTAATATTTGGTTGCACACCCTTTGGAAAAAATAACTGAAATCAGTCGCTTCCTATAACCATCAATAAGTTTCTTACACCTCTCAGCCGGAATGTTGGACCACTCTTCCTTTGTAAACTGCTCCAAGATCTCTCCACAAGTGTTCCATGGGATTTAGATCTGGACTCATTGCTGCCAGAACTCTCCAGCGCTTTGTTGCCATCCATTTCTGGGTTCTTTTTTACGCATGTTTGGGTCATTGTCCTGTTGGAAGACCCAAGATCTCAGATGCAAACCCAGCTTTCTGACTCTGGGCTGTACAGTGCGACCCAAAATCCGTTGGTAATCCTCAGATTTCATGATGCCTTGCACACATTCAAGGCAACCAGAGGCAGCAAAACATCCCCAAAACATTATTGAACCTCCACCTTATTTCACTGTAGGTACTGTGTTCTTTTCTTTGTAGGCCTCATTCCGTTTTCAGCAGTAGAATGATATGCTTTACGAAAAAGCTCTATCTTGGTCTCATCTGTCCACAAGACGTTTTCCCAGAAGGATTTTGGCTTACTTAAGTTCATTTTGGCAAAATGTAGTCTTGCTTTTTTATGTCTCTGTGTCAGCAGTAGGGTCCTCCTTGGTCTCCTGCCATAGCGTTTCATTTCATTTAAATGTTGACGGATAGTTTGCGCTGACACTGATGCTCCCTGAGCCTGCAGGACAGCTTGAATATCTTTGGAACTTGTTTGGGGCTGCTTATCCACCATCCGGACTATCGTGCGTTGACACCTTTCATCAATTTTTCTCTTCCGTCCATGCCCAGGGAGATTAGCTACAGTTCCATGGGTTGCAAACTTCTTGATAATATTGCGCACTGTGGACAAAGGCAAATCTTTGGAGATCTTTGGAGTCCTCAGACAGTTCTCTTCTCCTCTTTCTGTTGCCCATGCTTAGTGTGGTGCACGCAGACACACATTGCAAATACTAAGTGAACTTCTGACTGTCATATTTGGAGTTAGGAAGGATTTTTTACCTCGAGTATGAAGGTTTTTTGCCTTCCTCTGGATCAACTCAGTAGGGACTCATTAGGGTTATAGGTTGAATTTGATGGAATTTTTCAACCTTATGAACTTTGTAACTATATAGGTGTAGGGCCTCCTCTGTGCCAGATTGCATCTTATATAGTTATAGGACCCCCTATGTGCCAGCTTGCCTACTATATAATTATAGGACCCTCTATGTGCCAGTTTGCCCCCTATATAGTTGTAGTACCTCCTCTGTGCCAACTTGCCTCATATATAATATATGGGGACAGCTGGCACAGAGGGGGCCCTATGACTATATAGGGGAAAACGCACATAGGGGGTCCTATAATTATATAGGAGGCAAGCTGGCACATAGAGGGTCCTATAACTACTGTATTAGTCTCAGTATACAGGATTTGGTCCGTAACAGTATTATTGTAATATGTACGGTGATAATATTTCTCCTTGTATACTGGTAGTATGTAGGATGGCAACATTTCCTCCTTATATACTGGTGCAATAAAATTGCATGGCGGGCCCTGGGGCAGACTTGGGGGCGATCCACTGGGGCCCCAGGTCTTGAGCTGTGTAAGAGACCCCACGATTTCTGATGGCAGCCCCGATCAAGTGGACAGCGTTTACAGTATTTAGGTTTGGCAAGGACTTTGTGAATGGTTGATAACCTTATACAGTGGTCCCTCAAGTTACAATATTAATTGGTTCCAGGACGACCATTGCATGTTGAAACCATTGTATGTTGAGACCATAACTCTGTGAAAACCTGGTAATTGGTTTTGAAGCCTCAAAATGTCATCCAAAAATAGGAAAAAGTGAGGATTGAACTAAAATAAGTAAATAACTAATATACAGGGTGGGCCATTTATATGGATACACCTTAATAAAATGGGAAAGGTTGCTGATATTAACTTCCTGTTTGTGGCACATTAGTATATGTGAGGGGGGAATCTTTTCAAGATGGGTGGTGACCATGGCGGCCATTTTGAAGTCGGACATTTTGAATCCAACTTTTGCTTTTTCAATAGGAAGAGGGTCATGTGACACATCAAACCTATTGGGAATTTCACAAGAAAAACAATGATTTTCTTGGTTTTAACGTAACTGTATTCTTTCATGAGTTATTTACAAGTTTCTGACCACTTATAAAATGTGTGCAATGTGCTACCCATTGTGTTGGCTTGTCAATGCAACCCTCTTTTCCCACTCTTCACACACTGATATCAACACCGCAGGAGAAATGGTAGCACAGGCTTCCAGTATCCGTAGTTTCAGGTGCTGCACATCTCGTATCTTCACAGCATAGACAATTGCCTTCAGATGACCCCCAAAGATAAAAGTCTAAGGGGGTCAAATCAGGAGACCTTGGGGGCCATTCAACTGGCCCATGATGACCAATCCACTTTCCAGGAAACTGTTCATCTAGGAATGCTCGGACCTGACACCCATAATGTGGTGGTGCACCATCTTGCTGGAAAAACTCAGGGAACGTGCCAGCTTCAGTGCATAAAGAGGGAAACACATCATCATGTAGCAATTTTGCATATCCAGTGGCCTTGAGGTTTCCATTGATGAAGAATGGCCCCACTATCTTTGTACCCCATATACCTCACCATACCATCCATTTTTGTGTTCCAACAGTTTTGGAGGGATCTATCCAATGTGGGTTAGTGTCAGACCAATAGCGGTGGTTTTGTTTGTTAACTTCACCATTCACATAAAAGTTTGCCTCATCACTGAACAAAATCTTCTGCGTAAACTGAGGGTCCTGTTCCAATTTTTGTTTTGCCCATTCTGCAGCACCTGAAACTATGGATACTGGAAGCCTGTGCTAGCATTTCTCCTGTGGTGTTGCTATCAGTGTGTGAAGAGTGGGAGAAGATGGTTGCATTGACAATCCAACACTATGGGCAGCACATTGAAAACATTTTATAAGCAGTCAGAAACTTGTAAATAACTCATGAAAGAATAAAGTCACATTAAAACCAAGCACATCATTGTTTTTCTTGTGAAATTCCCAATAAGTTTGATGTGTCACATGACCCTCTTCCTATTGAAAAAACTAAAGTTGGATTCAAAATCGCCAACTTCAAAGTGGTCTCCATGGTCACCACCCATCTTGAAAAGTTTCCCCCCTCACATATACTAATGTGCCACAAACAGGAAGTTAATATCACCAACATTCCCATTTTATTAAGGTGTATCCATATAAATGGCCCACCCCGTAGATAAATCAAGTCCTTACATATAAAAGTAAGAAAGAGCTGCTGGAAGCTGTAAATCAGTGTCTATGTAGAGGTCAGGAGCTTCTTCTGGGTCCTGCACAGTACATGCAATGTCCTAAAAAAGTAAAATGGACCCGCCCTTACCTGGTGCCCAAAGGAGCAGCTAACTCTGGCACAGGTGAGTAGTACAGAACATGTAGTACCACCCTGTACTGTAGGGAGGAGCGACCAGACAGCCAGTCAGTGCATGCACTTCATTAATACAGGTGTTTTATTAGTAAAATGCCCATTCTGATTGGTCGGTTCTTCCTGCCATTGACATATTTTGCAGATCTAGACTGTCCGTAGCATTGTATGTTGAGTCTGGTTTCAAGTTACAATGGTTCCCGAAAAGACAATTGTATGTTGAAACTATTGTATGTTGAGACCCATTGTAAGTTGAGGGATCACTGTATAGGAGCCCAAGAGCAAAAATGTAAGGGGTTTGCTGTGCTTTCTGTAAAATGATTACTCAGGAAGATGTGTGGCTGGTGGCCAATGATATGTTGACAGATCTAAATGACCCAAACAGCTAACTAATGAGTTTTTTGCCCATTGTGTATTAAGCTAGAGGTTTTTACACACTTCTTAAAGGGTTTGTCTGCCTTAGATTTATTTTTTTACTGTGCCCAGCAATATTCACCTGCCCAATTCCCCACCTCTGCCGAAATGATGGTGCTTGGTTTCTGCTGCTCACCACTTTCTGGTCCGCGTCTTGACACCAGGAAGTGCCTGTTCATTCAATCACTGGCTCAGGTAAAGCATCCAATGGCAAAAGGCAAGTTTTCTGCTAAGCTTAGGAGGATGGTACCTACTGTATATAGGAGGTAAGCTGGCATAGAGGGGGCCTACAATTAATATGCGGGCACAGAATGGGCCTTCAACTATATGGGGGCCCAAAGTGGGCACAATTACTGAGAGGGGCAATGCACATGGGGAGAGGTGGCATTGTGCTGGAGAAAGGAACCTAAAATATTTGTTTGACAGGTTCTGTGGATATGAGTTGTGGTTGGAAGAAATCGTCATGACGCTGGTTGGGAAAGAAAAAGGAAACTGAACGACTCCAATTAGGAAAGTGTCACCTTCTTGTCCCTAGAGGTAACTGTATAGGATCATTCATATGGTCTGCAGAGCCTGTGTAGAGCTGCTATACCACTATATAGGGGAATATTTCTTGTATACTGGTATTATTGGTAATACAGTATAAATCCATATTTAAATATTTAGGGATAAACGTTAGAGGGCTTCAATGTATGCCTTGTTCCTAGTCCTAGTTATGTCAGAAGGTAATGGAATAAAATAAATTCAATGTTTATGGAGAGAATAAGTTTTGTTAAAATGTTTCTGATACCCAAAGGAAATGTATGGCTTGAAAAAATCTGAGTATGGTAGTGGGGTGTGATGAGGGCAGATGTTGTTACCCTGGGGGCAGATGGCATTAACCCCTTGTATTTGTGATGCCAGGGCGTGGTGAAGCCTAAAACAACCTGAAGGTATACCGCTGGATCCTGGGCTAGACACGGGGCAATAAAGACTCAGACGCCAAGTTACGGACAACGGTAGCTTTACTGAGGGTAGACAGTTGGTAAAGTCTATACAGTTCAGCCAGGGCTTGAGGAGGTGACCAGTGACGCAGAGACCTTAAGGGCTTGCTGGGACTTGTAGTAGGACTGGACAATTGAATGCAGACCACACTGACTTGACAGATGACAGGGACTGACTTGACTCATAAAGCTGTGACTTTTGCTTACTTGAATTGATGGTGGCTGCAGGACTTGACTTTGAGGCCTCCAACACTCTGGACATACACACTAGGCACGACTGCACTTGACCTCAGCAAAGACTTGTAAGGAAAGAGAGAGAGCTAGCTCGACCCAGGGCTTCTATGGGGGAGACTAGCAGGGAGCCCATAGGTCACTCTTGGGATCACCTGGTCACTGATACCTCCTGGGTAACAATCACATCACATAACTCTTAAATATACAACACATTTTATAATACAATACACTGCAGAACATATGTACAGGGGGGAAACAGGTGCAAGGGGCCCTGGGGAAACTGAAGGAGGCTGCCTGACAGGACAGCAAGGGTACAGGGCAACATCTCCCGTTCTGGGCCACCACAAACTCCCCCTCCTAAATACAGTTGTCCTCGACGCCCAGTCCTGGAGGGCGGAGGACTGAAGTGGCCACCGGGGCCAAGTGACAGTTCCTGGGGCATTATGCAAAATGTCCTTCACAGGTCTGGTTATTGAACAAGGTAGAAACAAGTCCATGTAGCACTGTAAATGTCTAAACATGCTCTTTGGCTTGGTAAACATGTGGGATTAACGAGCTCTAGGAACACATAATACACACAAGTTTGCAGATTGGGCTGCCGGAGGCTATCTACCCAATGCTTTGGCTGCTGGGGCCCCTTCGGTTCTTAACACTTCTCCCCAGAACTCAACAAGTAGTGCGATACTATATAACCATTTTACCTCTGCATAATGTACTCTACATGTGTCTTACTTTTAGTTTCAGGTTAACCCTCTAGCCAGTAGAGTACCCAGAAAAATTTTTGCGAGCTAAGTGCCTCACTATTTCATAGTTTCACATTTGCATCTATTACACCATAGCTGTATAGCTCTCCATGTTTTAACTGCATATTCATGTTGCACCTATGTCTTTGTGCTGGCAGTGTGCTGCTGCATTCTTCTGTTGCTGTATATCTAGCCTAGTAGCGTGCACCTGTAGGCCAGGTCCATATAATAGTTTGGTATCAACTAAAGTGCTGGCTGACTTATTCTTTGTCTGTATTGCACATACGGGGGAGTTGGCCTTGCACCCCACCCACCTTTATCAGGTGTGTTTATAAGGTGTCTTGGATGTTCCAGATCCTGCCATGCTTACTGAACTGTTCACACAGAGGCATATTCACAGTGTAGGGTCCGTCCCAAGAAGGCCACCTTATCGCGGTGGGACGGTCCAAGCTATTTGACCGCCGGCGGAGACAAATTTGCGAGCTAAGTGCCTCACTATTTCATAGTTTCACATTTGCATCTATTACACCATAGCTGTATAGCTCTCCATGTTTTAACTGCATATTCATGTTGCACCTATATCTTTGTGCTGGCAGTGTGCTGCTGCATTCTTCTGTTGCTGTATATCTAGCCTAGTTGCGTGCACCTGTAGGCCAGGTCCATATAATAGTTTGGTATCAACTAAAGTGCGTGCTGACTTATTCTTTGTCTATATATATATATATATATATATATATATATATATATATAAATTGGACATTTGTGGACTGGGACTACAAGTAATGTTACTGTCCTAACTTAAGTGTTTACATAGGTACTGACTATGTGTGGTACATAAACTTGTACATTATTTTGTGAGCTAATCTTTCCAACTTGCGGGAATTTGTCCTTGTGTTGAGGTAGTGGCTACGCTTTTCCTGACCAGGTCAGGATACCTCCTATATAAATTGCCATGCACAACAGAAACTGTACACCTTGACATTTTGTACAAACACATTAACCCCTTAAGGACCAGGCCATTTTACACCTTAGGACCGGAGCGTTTAAACACTGGAATGCTTTTAGTTATCATTCTGATTCCGAAATAGTTTTTTCGTGACATATTCTACTTTAACATAGTGGTAAAATTTTGTGGTAACTTGCATCCTTTCTTGGTGAAAAAACCCAAAATTTGATGAAAAATTAGAAAATTTTGTATTTTTTCTAACTTTGAAGCTCTCTGCTTGTAAGGAAAATGGATATTCCAAATATTTTTTTTTATTCACATATACAATATGTCTACTTTATATTTGCATAATAAAATTGACGTGTTTTTACTTTTGGAAGACACCAGAGGGCTTCAAAGTTCAGCAGCAATTTTCCAATTTTTCACAAAATTTTGAACCTCGCTTTTTTTCAGGGACCAGTTCAGGTTTGAAGTGGATTTGAAGGGTCGTCATATTAGAAATACCCCACAAATGACCCCATTATGAAAACTATACGCCCCAAAGTATTCAAAATGACATTCAGTAAGTGTTTTAACCCTTTAGGTGTTTCACAGGAATAGCAGCAAAGTGAAGGAGAAAATTCACAATCTTCATTTTTTACACTCGCATGTTCTTGTAAACCCAATTTTTGAATTTTTACAAGGGGTAAAAGGAGAAAATGTATACTTATATTTGTAGCCCAATTTCTCTCGAGTAAGGACATACCTCATATGTCTATGTAAATTGTTCGGCGGGCGCAGTAGAGGGCTCAGAAGCGAAGGAGCGACAAGGGGATTTTGGAGAGTATGTTTTTCAGAAATGGTTTTTGGGGGGCATGTTGCATTTAGGAAGCCCCTATGGTGCCAGAACAGCATAAAAAAAACACCCCCCAAAATTTGTAACCCCATCTCTTCTGAGTATGGAGGAACCCCATAAGTTGGCCTGAAGTGCACTACGGGCGAACTACAATGCTCAGAAGAGAAGGAGTGATATTTGGCTTTTTGAGAGCAAATTTTGCTCGGGGGGCATGTCGCATTTAGGAAGCCCCTATGGTGCCAGAACAGCAAAAAAAAACACATGGCATACCATTTTGGAAACTAGACCCCTTGAGGAACGTAACAAGGAATAAAGTGAGCCTTAATACCCCACACGGGTTTCACGACTTTTGCATATGTAAAAAAAAAAATAGTTTTTTTCACTAAAATGTGTTTCCCCCCAAATTTCACATTTTTGCAAGGGTTAATAGCAGAAAATACCCCCCAAAATTTGTAACCCCATCTCTTCTGAGTATGGAGGTACCCCATAAGTGGACCTGAAGTGCACTATGGGCGAACTACAATGCTCAGAAGAGGAGGAGCACCATTGAGCTTTTGGAAAGAGAATTTGTTTGGAATGGTAGTCAGGGGCCATGTGCATTTACAAAGCCCCCCATGGTGCCAGAACAGTGGACCCCCCCCCCCCCCCACATGTGACCCTATTTTGGAAACTACACCCCTCACAGAATTTAATAAGTGGTGCAGTGAGCATTTACACCCCACTGGCGTTTGGAACAGTGGGCTGTGCAAATGGAAAATTAGATTTTTCATTTTCACGGATCACTGTTCCAAAAATCTGTCAGACACCTGTGGTGCGTAAATGCTCACTGTACCCCTTATTACATTACATGAGGGGTGTAGTTTCCAAAATGGGGTCACATATGGGGGGGGGTCCATTGCTCTGGTACCATGGGGGCTTTGTAAACACAAGTGGCCTTCAATTCCGGACAAATTTTCTCTTCAAAATCCCAATGGCGCTCCTTCTCTTCTGAGCATTGTAGTGCACCGATAGAGCACTTTACATCCACATATGGGGTATGCTCTTACTCAGAAGAAATTGGGTTACAAATTTTGGGGGGCTTTTTTTATTTTCTCTTGTGAAAATGAAAAATTTAGGGTGACACCAGCATTTTAGTGAAAAACTTTTTTTTTTTCATTTTCCCATCCAACTTTAATGAAAATTTGTCAAACACCTGTGGGGTGTTCAGGCTCACTATACCCCTTGTTACGTTCCGTGAGTGGTGTCGTTTCCAAAATGGGGTCACATGTGGGTATTTATTTTTTTGGGTTTATGTCAGAACCGCTGAAAAATCAGCCACCCCTGTGCAAATCACCAATTTAGGCCTCAAATGTACATGGTGCGCTCTCACTCCTGAGCCTTGTTGTGCGTCCGCAGAGCATTTTACACCCACATATGGGGTATTTCCGTACTCAGGAGAAATTGCGTTACAAATTTTGGGGGTCATTTTTTCCTTTTACCTCCCGTGAAAATAAAAAGTAAAGGACAAAACCAGCATGTTTTACACTAACAGGCTGGTGTAGACCCCAACTTTTCTTTTTCATAAGGGGTAAAAGGAAAAAAAGCCCCCAAAATTAGTAGTGCAATTTTTCCCGAGTACGGAGATACCCCATATGTGGCACTAAACTGTTTCCTTGAAATACGACAGGGCTCTGAAGTGAGAGAGCGCCATGCGCATTTGAGGACTAAATTAGGGATTGCACAGAGGTGGACATAGGGGTATTCTACGCCAGTGATTCCCAAACAGGGTGCTTCCAGCTGTTGCTAAAACTCCCAGCATGCCTGGACAGTCAGTGGCTGTCCGGAAATGCTGTGAGTTGTTGTTTTGCAACAGCTGGAGGCTCTGTTTTGGAAACACTGCCGTACAATACGTTTTTGTTTTTTTTATTGGGGGGGGGGGGACAGTGTAAGGGGGTGTAAATGTAGTGTTTTACCCTTAATTATGTGTAAGTGTAGTGTTTTTAGGGTACGTTCACACTGGCGGAGGTTTACAGTGAATTTACCGCTAGGAGTTTGCGCTGCGGCGAAAAATTTGCCGCAGCTCATACTTGAAGCAGAAAACTTACTGTAAACCCGTCAGTGTGAATGTACCCTGTACGTTCACATGGGGGGCAAACCTCCAGCTGTTTCAAAACTACAACTCCCAGCATGTACTGACAGACCGTGCATGCTGGGAGTTGTACTTTTGCAACAGCTGGATGCACACTGGTTGGAAAACCTTCAGTTAGGTTCTGTTACCTAACTCAGTATTTTCCAACCAGTGTGCCTCCAGTTGTTGCAAAACTTCAACTCCCAGCATGTACTGATCGCCGAAAGGCATGCTGGGAGATGTAGTTATGCAACAGCTGGAGGGATCGCAACTACAACTCCCAGCATGCAGAGACAGCTGTTTGCTGTTTAGGCATGCTGGGAGTTGCAGTTTTGCAACATCTGGAGAGCTATAGTTTAGAGACCACTGCACAGTGGTCTCCAAACTGTGGACCTCCAGATGTTTCAAAACTACAACTCCCAGCATGCCCAGACACCAAACTGCTGTGTGGGCATGCTGGGAGTTGTAGTTTTGCAACATCTGGAGGTGCACAGTATAGAGATCACTTTGCAGTGGTCTCAGACTGTAACCTCCAGCTGTTGCAAAACTGCAACTCCCAGCAAGCCTAAACAGCTCTCTGGGCATGCTGGGAGTTGTAGTTTTGCAACATCTGGAGGGTTACAGTTTAGAGACCACTATAGTGGTCTCAGACTGTAGCCCTCCAGATGTTGCTAAGTAACTCACCGGCTTCCGTTGGATCCAGGAAGCTGCGTCGCCGTCCTCTTCTTCCGCCGATCATCGCCCGCTGCCGTCGCCGATGGGTAAGTGGACCTTCGGCGTCGGTCCCTGTCGGTTTCCCCGTTCTGCCCCGCCTATTGTGGGTGGGCAGAACGGGGAAACCGAAAGCAAACCCCTCCGCCCCCGATCTGCTATTGGTGGTCGCGTCTAGACCACCAATAGCAAAGATAGGAGGGGTGGCACCTCTGCCACCTCACTCCTATCGCTACAGGGGGATCGTGGGTGTCTAGGACACCCGCGATCCCCCTTCTATTCCGAGTCACCGGGTCATCATAGACCCGTAATGACCCAGAATCGGCGCAAATCGCAAGTGTGAATTCACTTGCGATTTGCGCCGATCGCCGACATGGGGGGGTCTAATGACCCCCCTGGGCATTTGCGCGGGGTGCCTGCTGATAGATATCAGCAGTCACCCCGGCCCGGTCCCCGCCCGGCGCGCAGCGGGGGACCGAAATTCCCACGGGCGTACAGGTACGCCCTTGGTCCTTAAGTACCAGGGAGCAAAGGCGTACCTGTACGCCCTTGGTCCTTAAGGGGTTAAATACATTTTATTACAATACACAATAACCATTATAGTACACCAACATAAGTATTTACTTGTGCAAAGAGAATAAGCAAAAATATATTACTCTAACGATATAAACATATTTTTCATTGTACCGCTCCACAGTCCTGGTACACTTTGGGAGTTCTTAGAAAGGAATCATGGCTAAAAGCCGGGCACATACACTTATGAAAATGGTTACAAATAAACTTCTTGACAAGTTCATCAGGCACTTCTTCTTAAATGTTGCATAACCTGTGGAGAACAAAAGTACTTCACAAGGAAAGTTAGTGATATACAGTAGAATTACAGTACACTCCTTTAACTTGGGAACTTGCCATCCTAGCCTCACCGGTCAGACTGCTTCCGAGGCTGGGACATGTAACGGGGTCCACTGGACTGTGCCCCCTCTAATGGACTCACTCGGGTGTTCCAATTCACCCGGGACAACGTGGACTCTGTAATGGTGGGGCTGATGGTGACCACCATTTGCACTGCAGCGGCTTGCGCCACAGGGGGAACAGCAGTTGGTGCCTGTTGGGCCAGCCAAACCTCCTCTGCGGGAATAGGCCAAGGCACTTCATTAGGTGCCCGCTGGTTAGGCCAAACCTCCTCGACCACAGGAGTAGGTCTGGGCACATTCACAGTATGTGGTTAATACTTTGGTGCCATGACAGACAATTCGGGCATGTAGACCTCCTCCTCCTGGATGGTACCTCTAACTTTAGGCAGCAGCAACCCAAAGGGATTGGTGTCCCAGTCGTCCGATGGGAAGTAGGCAAACGGAATATGGGTTGGATTCTTCGGACGGGTCACCGCAGCAGCCCACTCTCCTCTCAAGCTCTGTACAGGAGTACACTCCACAATGTCCCCACTCTCTAGAGAATGCAATGATGGGGGGGGGGGGAAGATAGTCTCTCTGCACTGCACAACGATTAACCAAGATGGTCCCACCATGACGACAGTCCATGAGGGTGCCAAACCCCCGCACTTTGTCAAATGTTATGACCGTGGCTCTGCGACGTTCCAGGGGTGGCTCTCCTTCTCAGGGATGTTCTAGCTTCCTAATGTATAGGGCCTCCAATGCTTTTGTGTCTTGCTGCTGCGCTTGTCGCACTTCATATGGCAGCAGCTTCGGCCCATATCTTTCCATTCTTTGTGCCCTCAGCCACTCTACAACCTCAGCCACCTGTGCTTCTCTTCTGGCCCTCTCCAACTGAGAAGGTGCTCCCTCATATATTGTGTTAGTCCAGGCTCATCACCAAACAACAACTTTGGTAAAGATGGGGATCGGGGATGTGCTGCAGACTTAAGGGCCTAAGGGGTTTGCTCTGGGCTAGGGGTAGAAAGAGGGGTAGAAAACACGGCATTAGCCGGGGTACTCACTTCTGACTCCTCGTGTGAATTTCGGCCCAGAATCCCCAAGTCCGGGGGTTAGGGGACAGAAGATGCCGGCGTTCCCTCCTTCAGGGAATGTGGCCAGTCTCCATCGTCCTGGGGCAGCGGGACTTGGTGGCAGGCCTCTTCGGCCCTGAGGGAGATGCGCTGTAAACAATCTACCAGCTCCTGAAACATTTGCACCATGGCCGTGGTAACTTTTTGGGCCTCCAGCGCCATTTTGGGACTCTCTGTGTGCTTGCCTGTTCCGCTATGTTCCTCCTCTGACTGACTTCCGGCAAACTGTGAGGATCCGTTAGCGCTGCTCCTTTTATGCAGGGCTTCTGCAAAATGGCCGCCAGCCAGAATTGCTTCAGCGGTGCAGGGCTGACATCCGTTCCCCCAGCAACAAGGGGCGGAACTTCACAGTTCCACTTCTGCATGTGTGATAGCCCTTGGGGAGTGTATGGTGGTGGTGGTATGGTATATGAGGGGTTAATGTTAACCCTATAGTTCGTGACGCCAGGCTGAGGGCTGGTATGCTGAATCAATGTTCCGGCCTATCGGCGCCCTTCCCAGTAACGATAGGTGCATGAAATGACTGAAGGTCCACAAAGAGATTATACTTGAACGTGAATAACTTTACTGAAGTGCTTGCAATATCCACAGCACAGTAACAGTCTCATATAAACAGTCCTTAGGTTACTTAGTGACTGACAGTTGTTGCGGACCTTGAGTTAGTTATTCAGTCTCTGAATTTAGGGACAGATTTGCAGATCCATCCGGATTTAGGGGTATTATTAGGTCCGGTGATGCTGCAGAGTGTTTGGGAATTGATACACTCTATAATTAGATTGTTCAGCCGTCGCCGCAAGGCTCGGGCCTAACTCACTGCGTTAGTTGCTGCGCAGATCCTTCTCTCTTGACAGCCCGCGAGATAAGAGAGATCCTTGCTGCTTGGCTGCGCAGGAACAAGAGAGCGAAACATGGCCGCCGCTCCCTTATATGGGCAGGGGGCGGGGCGAATCTGATAGGTCCGAACATCTGCCATTCACCATTACATGGTGTAATGAGATTGCTTACGTCACAGGGCCTTAAGTTTAATACCATAGAGTTCACCGAGTCACATGACCCACAGGTCCTGCAACACTATGGAAACAAGTAATTAACCATTTCTTTACATATATACTATCCTATTTACATTAATCTTTGCATAAAATACCGATCTATAAACTGAAATAGAGGCGACTAGGGGTAGACTGGATGACAGGGATCCCTACGTCCTAGGGACTCTGGCTATGGGGACCCATACATAAATAGGTACCGTATAGAATGCGGTACCGGGACACCACACATGCAAGCAGGGCTCTGTGCACTAAGGACAAGCAGGGCTCTGTGCAGTGAGGACAAGCAGGGCTCTGTACACTGAGGACAAGCAGGGCTCTGTACACTGAGGACAAGCAGGGCTCTGTACACTAAGGACAAGCAGGGCTCTGTGCACTGAGGAAAGGCAGGGCTCTGAGCACTAAGGATAAGCAGGGCTCTGTACACTGAGGACACGCAGGGCTCTGTACACTGACGAAAAGCAGGGCTCTGAGCACTAAGGACAAGTGGGGCTCTGTACACTGAGGACAAGTGGGGCTCTGTACACTGAGGACAAGCAGGGCTCTGTACACTGGGGACAAGCAGGGTTCTGTACACTAAGAACAAGCAGGGCTCTGTACATTGAGGACAAGTAGGGCTCTGTACACTGAGGACAAGCAGGGCTCTGTACACTAAGGACAAGCAGGGCTCTGTGCACTGAGGAAATGTAAGGTTCTGAGTATTAATGACAAGCAGGGCTCTGTACACTGAGGAAAAGCAGGGCTCTGAGCACTTAGGACAAGCAGGGCTCTGTACACTGAGGACAAGCAGAAATCTGTGCAGGGAGGACAAGCAGGGATCTGTGCAGGGAGGACAAGCAGGGATCTGTACACTGAGGACAAACAGAAATCTGTGCAGGGAGAACAAGCAGGGATCTGTACACTGAGGCTCTGTGACATGCTCCCGGCTTACACAGCATGATGATTGAAAAGCCAGGAGCCTGCACAAAGCCCTGCTGTCCCGCCCACATTTTCGTTCCCTGCCGGGACAATTCAACATTTTTTCACCCACAAATATGCACATTTTATTTATATTAGAAATATACATCAAATTTTGTTATCTATACTATATTAAAAGTTTTGAGGCTATTGTTAATGAATTATTGTTGAAAAAAGGCAGGCTACAGCAATAATGGAGGGAGAAGTGAATTGCCGAAGATAGAGTGAGGGGAGGAGAAGGCAGAGCTGGGCAAAACCTGCACCTCCCTCCTTGCACCTCCCTCAGCTCCGCTCCCATACACAGCTCCCTCCTCGCACCTCCCTCAGCAGGAGGGGCATAGATCTGCACATCCCCGCTCCTCACAGCCCAGCTCCTGTCCATCGGGTGGAAGAGATGGGTAAAGCAAGTCCTTTGTCATTGCCCTCCCACATTTCCATGAACTGCAGCACTTCCCTACATAAAACTAATAAAACCTGATCTACATAAATAAAATGCTAAAAATGCAGACTAGCCCAACTACTGTAACACATAAACAGTGGGTGTTTTTAGTGTATGTAGTTTCCCTTAGAAAATAACGTCATGGGTTTTTGTTTTTCGAAAGTTAGCACTGGACGTGTAAGTGATGATCTATTCAGCGCTGTGGAATATGTAGCTCTATATAAATAGTAAAATAAATAAATAAATACAATGTGCAGTGCAAAAAGGGTCCTCTGAGGCAGGCAGCACGTGACAACTTGCAACACAAGCAAGAGAGCATGAGGATGGGTCACGCACTAAGTCTTGTGTAAAGCATTGTTGGAGACCATGTGCATCCCCTTATGTAATGTTAAAGAGCATGAACATCTGGTCAGTGCTTTATTCTACAATACCAAGGTCATATTGCTGTTTAGTGTTCCTAATAACATCAGAGAGGCTGAATGCATTGCTCATATTGAAGAAAGAACAGAGAGCCCAGTGGAAGATATTCACAGCTGTCTACTGAGTGCGACAATTCACCTTCAACAGGAATACCCTACATTCAAACATACATTTCTTTTTGGATTTAATTTATTGTGCACAAAAGGGGCCATTTACCATGTGCTGGTCCTAAAGGGGTTTGTCATTTCACAAATTATCCTCTAAACACCAGATAAGTAATAACTAGTGGATTGGTAAGGGTGTTCTCTACATTGACAGGGGTTCCAGCGATCAGACCCACATCGACCTGCTAGTTGTCACCTATCCTGTGGATCCTCTATAAATATTATTGCTGGTAAAAGAAAATCCCCGGGGCTGCAGGAGGCCATGCAACCATAGGCTAATCCCATCGGCCGGCTCTTTAAAAATAAGTTGTAAGAAACCTACAAAAAGTCCCAACTTTTTCAATTCCCCTCATAGTTGGCATTAAATAGAGTTAGAAAACCTTTTTTTATGTAATCTATTATATAATTCTTAATGTATGGAGTTGGGGGGTCCATTGTTTAGGATCTCTTGGTCAAAACGCTTACAGAAGGCATCACTCACTCTGGAGGACCTGTCCTGTCCTGCATGCCACAGAGAAGCCAATGATATGAATGGCCATTGTGTAATGCCTTATTTTCTTTGTGGGAAAACTAGCCACCGGAATTCACTATCTCTTTGTATTTCTGATACAGTCAAGGTGATTCTCATTAAAATATATGGACAAAGTGTTGTCTGTCCTACACAATAGAAGCCAGACATGAGGGCTAGCAGCAGAACCAGAACAGAAATTGGGTTTAAAAATAAATCTGGTAGTAAGTTCATTAACGGTAGAGATGAGCAAAGTTACAGAAATTCGATTTGTCATGAACCTCACGGCTCGGCGTTTGCTCACCTTATCCTGCATAAATTAGTTCAGCTTTCAGGTGCTCCGGGGTGCTGGAGACTCTCTCCAAGGACTGTATCCACCTTTTCCAGACCACCGGAGCACCTGAAAGCTGAACTAATTTATGCAGGCTAAAGTCAGCAAACGCCGAGCCGTGAGGTTCGTGACGAATCGAATTTCTGTAACTTCACTCATCTCTAATTATCGGCATTGTTATATACCTAATGAAGATTACTAGGGGGGGGAAATCAAACCCCTGGAGTATTGCTTTAACCATTGCGATATGTATGGTAGATTTTAAAACTAAACCCCTTCTCCAGAGGACTATGACAGATCTATTATTCAGGCAACCACAAGGAAAAGAACTATGGCCCTAATTAATGGAAACCTTCCCATGATCCTCTAAGATGGATGGACCTAAGAAACCTAGCTCTAAGCTACTTGTAAAATGCCTACATACCTTTTGGCTCCCCGTCAGCTTATTTTTGTATGAAGTAAGCAGTTCTATTTCTACCTAATGGCCTGTTGTAAGCTACTCCTAGTGTCATATGTGCTGACTCTTCACATTCCTGATAACTATTGTGAGTGGCACATGCCTGGCATAAGAATCTATTCAATTAATTACTTAGGGAAATGTATCATGCTGAACATGCTACTATTTCTACTATTCCTACATATTACATTGCTCAAAAAAATAAAGGGAACCCTAAGATAACACATCCTAGATCTGAATGAATGAACTAATCGTATGAAATACTTTCGTCTTTACATTGAATGTGCTGACAACAAAATCACACAAAAATTATCAATGGAAATCAAGTTTATCAACCCATGGAGGTCTGGATATGGAGTCACACTCAAAATCAAAGTGGAAAACCACACTACAGCCTGATCCAAATTTGATGTGATGTCCTTAAAACAAGTCAAAATGAGGCTCAGTAGTGTGAGTGTGGCCTCCACGTGCCCCTATGACCTCCCTACAACACCTGGGCATGCTCCTGAGGAGGTGTCGGATGGTCTCCTGAGGGATATCCTCCCAGACCTGGACTAAAGCATCCGCCAACTCCTGGACGGTCTGTGGTGGATGGAGCGAGACATGACGTCCCAGATGTGCTCAACCAGATTCAGGTCTGGGGAATGGGCAGGCCAGTCCATAGAAACAAGGCCTTCCTCTTGCAGGAACTGCTGACACACTCCAGCCACATGAGGTCTAGCATTGTCTTGCATTAGGAGGAAAGCAGGACCAACTGCACCAGCATATGGTCTCACAAGGGGTCTGAGGATCTCATCTCGGTACCTAATGACAGTCAGGCTACCTCTGGCAAGCACATGGAGGGCTGTGCGGCTCCCCACAGAAATGCCACCCCACACCATTACTGACCCACCACCAAACTGGTCATGCTGGAGGATGTTGTAGTCAGCAGAACATTATCCGTGCCATCTCCAGACTCTGTCACATTTGTTACATGTGCTCAATGTGAACCTGCTTTCATCTGTGAAGAGCACAGGGCGCCAGTGGCAAATTTGCCAATCTTTGTGTTCTCTGGCAAATGCCAAATGTCTTGCACGGTGTTGGGCTGTAAGCACAACCCCCACCTGTGGATGTCGGGCCCTCATATCACCCTCATGGAGTCTGTTTCCGACCGTTTGAGTGGACACATGCACATTTTTGGCCTGCTGGAGGTCATTTTGCAGGGCTCTGGCAGTGCTTCTCCTTGCACAAAGGCGGAGAGAGCGGTCCTGCTTCTGGGTTGTTGCCCTCCTACGGCCTCCTCCACATCTCTTGATGTACTGGCCTGTCTCCTGGTAGCGCCTCCATGCTCTGGACAACCACGGGTGTTGCGGTGTGAGTGGTGGGATCAGATGTTATTAACCCTGGGGGTCGGATGGTATTAACCCCTATGTGTTTGTGACGCCAGTGTGGTTTCCGGGTTCTGGAACACAACATGCCCAGATTCTCCCCTATCCCATGGGCTAGTAGTGAATAAAGAGTCCACAACCAGTTACGGGTAAACAGAGGCTTTACTGAATAGAAGACAGGTGTAATTATCTTCACAGCTATGGCCAGAATTCCCAGGGATGTGACCAGTACCCAGAGGACCTCGAAGCTTGCTTGACCAATACTTGTAATAAACTTGACTTGTAATTAGACTTGACTTGTACTATGAGCAGGACTTGACTAGATGTAGTGACAGCAGACATAGATTTGTAGACTTACTGGAGAGCTGTAGCTTTGTGGTACTCCAGATACTGAACACTAGTCTATAAAGCCTCTGGTAGCTGCTTAAGCAAAGACTTGTTCTCAGCAGCAGGTGGCACAGCTAAGAGCTGGTAGCTAAGAGAGAGAATGAAGATGTCTGCCCCTTTATGTAGTGAAGGGGCTGGACTTAAGCTCATCAGTCAAGCTGTGGGTCATAGGTTAAAGCTGGTGCTCTCTGGGAGTACATGTTACAGCTAATCATATAACTGTATAACATAACATGTGACAGGATTACTCACAGGTCTTTGAGTCCTCCAAAAGTCCTGTATACTATCTAGACATAAGGATCCTGTCTATGACCTTAAACATACACACACCACATTTAATGAATTAACAAGAGAACAAGGGGAGTCCCTGCAGTGGAGCCCCCAGGTCACTGAGGGACTCAACCTGACAGGGCCTACAGGCAGTACAGGAATGTGTACCTGTACTGGGACATCACACTAACACTAGAGTGAAAGCACCGCCAGCATTCAAAAGTGACCAAAAGATCAGCAAGGAAGCATAGCAACTGAGAAGTGGTCTGTGGTCACCACCTGCAGAACCACTCCTTTATTGGGGTGTCTTGCCAATTGCCTATAATTTCCACCTGTTGTCTGTTCCATTTGCACAACAGCTTGTGAAATTGATTGTCAATCAGTGTCACTTCCTGAGTGGACAGTGTGATTTCACAGAAGTGTGACTGACTTGGAGTTACATTGTGTTGTTTAAGTTTTCCCTTTACTTTTTTTGAGCAGTGTAGTTTTAAATAGTAGAAATTGCCATATTTACACTTAGTTTTGAAATGTAATGGCATGCTACATTTGACCTTCTAAGAATTTTGGTTTACATTGTAGTTGTCCTGTACTAAGAGCTAATGCAGCCTGAAACATGTAGGTCTTGCCACATGCAGATTGTTTTTCTGCTATCCATGTGTGGTGTCCCGGTACCGTATTTTATACATTACCTGTGTAGAGGTCCCCATAGTCAGAGTCCCTAGGACGTCGGGGTCCCTCTTTTCTAGTTTCCCCTTGTCACCTCTCACTTAGCCATTAGATATATAATAGTTCTATCTGATACTATCTGATACAGTTATAAGTATAAAAAGTGTATATAGTGAATTATCTACCTGTTATTAGCATAACAGGACCTGCAGGTCATGTGATCGGGTGAAACTCTATGGTTTTGCTTTAGGACCTTAGGAGGTCCCAGTGACGTGTTCTCCCACCATGCTATGTAACGGTGAGTGACAGCTGACACGGACCAATCCAAAACGGCCCTGCCCATATAAGGGAGCGGTGGCCATTAAGCGCTCTCTTTCCTCGTGGGCTGCTGATAGAGGAGGATCTGCGCAGATATCTTCAGCAGTGACCAGGCACAAGCCTTGCGGCAACGGCCATCCATACAGAACTGTGAGTTATCTTAATCCCTGTTAACATTCGCAAGATCACCGGACCTAAACAGACCCCTAAATCCGGACGGATCTCTGCACAACTCCTAATTCTATTAACCCTTGGATAAGTCAATGGTCCGCAGCATCTGTCAATCATTGCTGAGCTGTAAAGAGACTGTATTACTGAGACTGTTGCTGTTAATTGGGTGTACCGCAAGTACTTCAGTAAAGTTTATGCAAGTTCAAGTTCTTCCCTATTGTGGACCTTCATACATTTATTCACGCACCTATCGTTTCTGGGAAGGGTGGCGATAGGCCGAAGATTTACCTCAGCGTATTAACCCTCACCCTGGCATCACAAGTGACAGGGGTTAAATTAACCCCTCATATACCTAAGCAACACCCCCACTGTATTATATTCCCCCCCAAGGGCTGCCACACATGTTTTGTTCTTCACTGCGGGACTTTAATTTTATCTTGATTTTCTACAATAAAATAGAAGTTTTAATCTGATTTTCAAGTGCTGGGCTACAGTCATGATGTCCTCCATGTCCCTTACTCTTATCTAAACAGCTCCATTCGGGTAAGTCCTACTCTCTTCATTGAAGTTAGAACTGAAACCCAAACTGGGCACATGACAGCCTATTAATTTTTAGTCTTCATCTGGGAATTTGCCTATAATTCACCATAATCATAGATAGGATTCTTTATGGTGAGAGTGCATGGACTAAGGAACTTTCTGCCACAAAATGCTGTCATGGTTAATACACTGAACAAGTACCAGAGGGACCTGGATGCCTTTACAGAAAATAAATAATATTTTTGTTATGAAAACTAGATTTCAAGATATGAGATGTAGATGAAAGGATTTATACTTATTGCCATATTTGGAGTCAAGAAGGAATTGGTCCCCTATATGGAGCTATTGATATCTGCATTATCAGGGGTTATGTCTTTCTCTGGATAAACATGATAGGATTCTAAGCTACATACCTGTGTCTATTGACAAAGTCTCTGGAGCATTCAGGGTCTGAACACTCCCCTAGATTGATTGCTAGAATAAAAGAGCACAGCTAAGGGCTTGTCTCCCCGGTCTCCCATAGACTTACATTGTAAGTCCGTCTTGGTCACTTGGCATTCAGGAGAGAATGCGCTTATCATTTCCTTCTTGCAGCTGTTCTAGTGATGGGTTGGGGTCTGAACACCAAGACTGTAACTGATCAAAACTTTTGATGTGTCAGGTTGAAATAAATTTTATATAATCACAAAAGAAGAAAGTACGGAGCACTAACCGGTAGAGATGCAGTAGAAATCTTTTTTTTTCTTTCATAGGAACATCTTGTGCGGGGGAGCGGACGGCCCAGCAATCCGCTCCCCCGCACAAGATGTTCCTGTGAAAGAAAATAAAGATTTTTACTGCCTCTCTGCCGGTTAGTGCTCCGTACTTTCATCTTTTGTGATTATATTCTATTGAGTGCCATACGTAGAAGCACTATTTACCAGAGAGGTTATGGAATCAAAGCAAGGAGATGTCATACTGCATACTACAGGTTATATTGTCTGAGTATAATATAGATAGGTGCGATGAACAGCTTTCTCCTCAAGATCATTTAAAAAAAATGTTAACCTGTAAAAACATTTAAAAACCATAGCACTTCCAAAGAAATTGTATTCAAAGAAGATGGTTGGCCTTCTTGCAAAAAATGTAAATTTCCTATTGTTTGATAAATCAGGACTTTAACAGGGTAATATTTTTTTTGCTGTAGAAAATAGCATACATCATAATTGTGCCTACCCTCCCATTGACCCCCAGTAACTTTATTGGATGCACATGCTACTGTTTATGAAGTCACAGGCATTGCTTGTTGGGGGCCAGTATTGGGATCACTCTTAGGCTAGGATTCCACTTGGTTTTTTTTTCCAGCGTTTTTTTCACAGAAAACGCCAGTGCAATTTCCTGTGTCTGACATTTTTTCTGAAATTTTTTCTGGTGTTTTTGCATTTGAGTTAAAAATTGCATTTTTGGCCCCTTTGGCGTTTTTTTCAAAATATGTTGGGTACCAAAAAAAAAAAAAAAAAAGTATGCTGTAGTACCTGCAGTTAAAGGGGTACTCCCGTGGAAAACTTTTTTTTTTTAATCAACCAGATGGTTCCAGCCAATCACAACTCTCTGCAGGAAATATGAATAGGTGTATATATATGTCAGTGAAGGAGATCATAGAAGAGCGGCCAGCCGCATCTATACATCATACAGGAGGATCACAGCGGGTGTCAGGAGTGACATTCGCTGTGATCTTTCCTTAAAGGGGTACTCCCATGGAAAACTTTTTTTTTTTTTTTTTAATCAACTGGTGCCAGAAAGTTAAACAGATTTGTAAATCACTTCTATAAAAAAAAAATCTTAATCCTTCCAGTACTTTTTAGGGGCTGTATACTAAAGAGAAATCCAAAAAAGAAATGCATTTCCTCTGATGTCATGACCACAGTGCTCTCTGCTGACCTCTGCTGTCCATTTTAGGAACTGTCCAGAGCAGGAGAAAATCCCCATAGCAAACATATGCTGCTCTGGACAGTTCCTAAAATGGACAGAGATGTCAGCAGAGAGCACTGTGGTCATGACCAGAGGATATGCATTTCTTTTTTGGATTTCTCTTTAGTATACAGCCCCTAAAAAGTACTGGAAGGATTAAGATTTTTTTAATAGAAGTGATTTACAAATCTGTTTAACTTTCTGGCACCAGTTGATTTAAAAAAAAAAAAAAAAAGTTTTCCATGGGAGTACCCCTTTAAGGAAAGATCACAGCGAATGTCACTCCTGACACCCGCTGTGATCCTCCTGTATGATGTATAGATGCGGCTGGCCGCTCTTCTATGATCTCCTTCACTGACATATATATACACCTATTCATATTTCCTGCAGAGAGTTGTGATTGGCTGGAACCATCTGGCCAATCACAGCTCTCTGCGGGAAATATGAATAGGTGTTTATATATGGCAGTGCAGGGGAACATAGAAGAGCGGCCGGTTGCATCTATACATTATACAGGAGGATCGCAATGGAACCCGGAAAGATCTGTAAATTAGTACAGGTACTACTACTCCCGTCATGGAACAGTGTGTTCCATGCTGGGAGTAGTAGTACCCCCTAAAAAAAGAAAAGAAAAAAAAGTGAAAAACACATACACACTACATTTTCATTATTGCCGGCTATATTTTTAGTCCCCTGCCCGCATACATAAATTGATCCCTGTTTAAAAATGTATTAAAATTTTGTTATAAAAAAAGATAAATTTCATTAAATACAATTTTTTCCATCACTACTGTATCTTTTTTATTATTATTTTTTAATGGTACCGTACGAAATTTTATTAACCCCTTAAGGACACATGACGTTCTCATACGTCTCCATTTCCGAGTCCTTAAGGACACATGACGTATGAGAACGTCATGTGTTTTACCGGCCCCCCGCAACCATCTGGAGCGGAGCCGGTGCCCGATGCCTGCTGAAATCTTTCAGCAGGCATCGGGGCATATCGCCCAGGGGGGTCATTATGACCCCCCATGTCGGCGATGGCCGCAGATCGCTGGACAATTCAGTCCAGCGATCTGCGGCGGATTCCGTCTCCAGTGACCCGGTGACCCGGAATTATTGGCTGATCGGGGCCGTCAGAGACGGCCCCGATCAGCCAGAGCCAGCAGGGGTGAGGTGGCACTGGTGCCACCTCACGATCGCCCTGATTCGTCGGCCGGATTACCGGCCGACCAATCAGGGCGCCTGCTGCGGGTGTCACTCCCGCAACCCGCTCCGCCCCTCTTCCGGAGGACGTGAGCGGGTGCGGGACGTGCACCCCGGGTGCTGGGGACCCCGATCCCCGGCGCCCCTGTTGGGATCGGGGCCCCAGGAGCAGCGGCGGCGGCGGAGACGACGAGGGACTGACCTGTGCGGCTGGATCGTTGGAGGTGAGTGACAGCCTCCTGCTGTTGCTTAGCAACAGCTCCCAGCATGCAACAAGGGCATGCTGGGAGCTGTAGTTATGCAACAGCAGGAGGCAGACCACCACAACTCCCAGCATGCCCTTATGGGCATGCTGGGACTTGTAGTTTTGCAACAGCTGGAGGCACATTCTTTCTATGGAAAAGTGTACCTTCAGCTGTTGTGTAACTACAACTCCCAGCTTGCACAATCAGCTAAAGTGCATGCTGGGAGTTGTAGTGGTGCATCTGCTGGTTGCATAACTACAACTCCCAGCATGCCCGTTGGCTGTCGGTGACTGCTGAGAGTTGTAGTTTTGCAACAGCTGAAGGCACACTGAGTTAAGTAGCAAACCAGTGTGTCTCCAGCTGTTGCATAACTACAATCCCCAGCATCCCCAGCCAAAGTAGTAAGCCTCCAGCTGTTGCATAACTACAACACCCAGCATGCCCTTCCGCTGTCCGTACATGCTGGGGGTTGTAGCTTTTGCAACAGCTGAAGGCACACTGGTTGCAAAACACTGAGTTTGTTACCAAACTCGGTGTTTCACAACCAGTGTGCCTCCAGCTGTTGCAAAACTACAACTCCCAGCATGCACTGATAGACCGTACATGCTGGGAGTTGTAGTTTTGCAACAGCTGGATGTCCCCCCCCCCCCCCCCCAATGTGAATGTACAGGGTACACTCACATGGGCGGAGGATTACAGTAAGTATCCGGCTGCAAGTTTGAGGTGCGGCAAAATTTCTGCCGCAGCTCAAACTGCCAGCGAGAAACTACTGTGAACCCCCCGCCAGTGCGACTGTACCCTAAAAACACTACACTACACTAACACAAAATAAAATAAAAAGTAAAAAACACTACATATACACATACCCCTACACAGCCCCCCTCCCCAATAAAAATGAAAAACGTCTGGTACGCCACTGTTTCCAAAACGGAGCCTCCAGCTGTTGCAAAACAACTACTCCCAGTATTGCCAGATAGCCGTTGACTGTCCAGGCATGCTGGGAGTTTTACAACAGCTGGAGGCACCCTGTTTGGGAATCACTGGCGTAGAATACCCCTATGTCCACCCCTATGCAAGTCCCTAATTTAGGCCTCAAATGCGCATGGCGCTCTCACTTTGGAGCCCTGTCGTATTTCAAGGCAACAGTTTAGGGCCACATATGGGGTATCGCCGTACTCGGGAGAAATTGGGCTTCAAATTTTGGGGGGTATTTTCTGCTATTACCCTTTTTAAAATTGTAAAAATTTTGGGAAACCAAGCATTTTAGGTAAAAAAAATATATATTTTTTTACATATGCAAAAGTCGTGAAACACCTGAAGGGTATTAAGGTTCACATTACCCCTTGTTACGTTCCCCGAGGGGTCTAGTTTCCAAAATGGTATGCCATGTGTTTTTTTTTTTTGCTGTTCTGGCACCATAGGGGCTTCCTAAATGCGGCATGCCCCCAGAGCAAAATTTGCTTTCAAAAAGCCAAATGTTACTCCTTCTCTTCTGAGACCTGTAGTGCGCCAGCAGAGCACTTTTCACCCCCATATGGGGTGTTTTCTGAATCGGGAGAAATTGGGCTTCAAATTTTGGGGGGTATTTTCTGCTATTACCCTTTTTAAAAATGTAAACATTTTGGGAAAACAAGCATTTTAGGAAAAAAAAAAATTTTTTTTTTTACATATGCAAAAGTCGTGAAACACCTGTAGGGCATTAAGGTTCAGGTTACCCCTTGTTACGTTCCCCGAGGGGTCTAGTTTCCAAAATGGTATGCCATGTGTTTTTTTTTTTGCTGTTCTGGCACCATAGGGGCTTCCTAAATGCGACATGCCCCCAGAGCAAAATTTGCTTTCAAAAAGCCAAATGTGACTCCTTCTCTTCTGAGACCTGTAGTGCACCAGCAGAGCACTTTTCACCCCCATGCGAGGTGTTTTCTGTATCGGGAGAAATTGGGCTTCAAATTTTGGGGGGTATTTTCTGCTATTACCCTTTTTAAAAATGTAAAATTTTTGGGAAACCAAGCATTTTAGGTAAAAAAAATATATATTTTTTTTACATATGCAAAAGTCGTGAATCACCTGTAGGGTATTAAGGTTCACATTACCCCTTGTTACGTTCCCTGAGGGGTCTAGTTTCCAAAATGGTATGCCATGTGTTTTTTTTTGCTGTCCTGGCACCATAGGGGCTTCCTAAATGCGGCATGCCCCCCAAAAACCATTTGTCGCTCCTTCCCTTCTGAGCCCTCTACTGCGCCCGCCGAACAATTAACATAGACATATGAGGTATGTGCTTACTCGAGAGAAATTGGGTTTCAAATACAAGTAAAAATTTTCTCCTTTTTATCCCTTGCAAAAATTCAAAAATTGGGTCTACAAGAACATGCGAGTGTAAAAAATGAAGATTTTGAATTTTCTCCTTCACTTTGCTGCTATTCCTGTGAAACACCTAAAGGGTTAATACACTTACTGAATGTTTTTTTGAATACTTTAGGGGGTGTAGTTTTTATAATGGGGTCTTTTATGGGGTATTTCTAATATGAAGACCCTTCAAATCCACTTCAAAACTGAACTGGTCCCTGAAAAATAGTGAGTTTGAAAATTTTGTGAAAAATTTCAAAATTGCTACTGAACTTTGAAGCCCTCTGGTGTCTTCCAAAAGTAAAAACTCATAAATTTTATGATGCAAACATAAAGTAGACATATTGTATATGTGAACCCAAAAAAAATATATTTTGAATATCCATTTTCCTTACAAGCAGAGAGCTTCAAAGTTAGAAAAATGCTAAATTTTCATTTTTTTCATCAAATTTTGGGATTTTTCACCAAGAAAGGATGCAAGTTACCATAAAATTTTACCACTAAGTTAAAGTAGAATATGTCACGAAAAAACAATCTCGGAATCAGAATGATAACTAAAAGCATTCCAGAGTTATTAATGTTTAAAGTGACAGTGGTCAGAATTGCAAAAAACGCTCCGGTCCTTAAGGTATAAAATGGCCTGGTCCTTAAGGGGTTAAACAAGGTATCTCCATCACTTTTTTGGATCACTAAAGTCCAAAAGAGAATAAAAACCGCCTGCAAAAACGCCAAAGTTAAAACCCACATGGCATTTTTCTTGGCGTTTTTTTTTAACTCCCATAGACTTCTATGGGAGAAAAAAGCCACGATTTCAGGGGAAAAAATGCCATAGGCTCAACATACTGCGATTTTGCTAAACCGCCAAGGAGCGGAAAAACGCCAAAAAAGGAGTGAAAAAACGCCAAAAGGATTTTAAAAAATGCCAAACTGAAAAACGCCAAGTGGAAAAAGAATTTTGTGATTTCTCATTGATTTACAGCTAATATGTGTCCACAGCGTTTTTGGCTGAAAAAAACACCATGTGGCAGAACTGGTGTTTTCTTGGCGTTTCCCCCCCCCAAAAAAAACAAGTGGAATTCCAGCCTTATGGGCACTGTTGATGGCAGCACCCTGGCTGTGTCTTTGAAGGTGTGGTCTGTACTTATGGAGACTCTATATTTGAGTTCCCAATTTTGAATCTCCTTGAAAATTATTTTCAAAAATTGACAAGTGTGCTATACAGTATGATAGTATGCTGCAAAGAAGTTACTCATAACTGCGGGGAGCAAATGTGGGTAACTGGACTGGTGGATATAAAAATACATGATGAATATAACTTTTATACAAGAAGTCTACAGTAACATTGTGTTTCCACGGTTACTAATTATTATTATCAAATTCTGTAAATGAATTTTTTTTCATTTTCAGACATTTTGTACAGTTACTATACAGTGACCATTGAAAAGCTCTAAAATGCTCCTGCTGTTGTGTCATGTACCCTGGAATTAAGAAAAGTGGTTCCCCCTGCTCATTGTAATCTTAGGACCTTTTAGAAGGGCAGATAATGGCCTGATACTAGCGCTGACCACTATATACAAGTAAATCGGTGCTCATTGAATGGACACATTTATACACTGTTTTTTAGGAAGGGAACGTCCACACGAATGATTGTTCACACAGCCATTCACTTCCATTTTTGTCAGCAGCACATTCTCTGTTTACTTGGAGAGATGTGCTGCCTACAAAAGAGGTTATGTCTGCACAGTCAATGTAGTCCGCCAATGAACAAATGTTCTTCTTCTAATCGCTGGGAATTTTACATGGAGCAATAATTGGGAATGAACATTCCTATGAATATTTGTGCATGAACCCTAAATCTAAAGTCTTTTGTATTACATAGTCTACATACTGTGGAAATAGTGTAAGGATTTATAGGGGTACTCCTGTGGAAAACAAGTGGTAAACAAATGGTGCCAGAAAGTTAAACAGATTTGTAAATTACTTCTATATAAAAATCTTAATCCTTCCAGTACTTACCAGCTGCTGTATGCTCCAGAGGAAGTTGTGAAGTTCTTTCCAGTCTGACCACAGTGCTCTCTGCTGACACCTCGGTCCATGTCAGGAACTGTCCAGAGTAGAAGCAAATCCCCACAGCAAACCTCTCCTGCTCTGGACAGTTCCTGACAAGGACAAAAGTGGCAGAAGAGAGCACTGTGGTTAGACTGGAAAGAACTACACAACTTGCTATGAAGCATGATGATAAGTACAGGAGGACTTAAGATTTTTATATAGAAGTAATTTACTAATCTTTACAACTTTCTGGCACCAGTTGATTTGACTGCCTTGTGGTTATTTATTTGAATATTTGTTCAGCCGATAACCACTGGGGAAATGGGCTCCTAGTGTATGCTCAGACATGGTATGTTATGTAGATTCCATCATGAAAATCTGTACCAGTGTTCAAAACACTGATAGTCAATAGGGTTTCATGGGTATTATCAAAAACGTGTTTCTTATCCACAAGATCATTTACATTTTTTTGGGCAACTTTAGACAGACCTGTACACGTGCTTTCTTGAGCAGGGGAACCTTGCGGACGCTGCAGGATTTCAGTCCTTTAAGGGAGTAGTGTAACAAATTGTTTTCTTGTTGACTATTGTCCCAGCTGCCTTGAGATCATTGATAAGAACCATCCATGTAACATAGTTCATAAGGTTGAAAAAAAGACCATCACGTCCATCACGTTCAACCTATATCCCTAATGAGTCCCTACTGAGTTAATCCAGAGGAAGGCAAAAAACCCTCATACTAGAGGTAAAAGATTCCTTCCCGACTCCAAATATGGCATCAGAATAAATCCCTGGATCAACGTTCTGTCCCTATAATTCTAATATATATAACCAGCAATGTTCTTACTCTCCAAAAATGCATCCAGACCCCTTTTAAATTCTTTTACAGAGTTCCCAGACTCCTCCGGGAGAGAATTCCACAGTCTCACTGCTCTTACAGTAAAGAACCCCCGTCTGTGCTGGTGTAGGAACCTTCTTTCCTCTAGACGTAGAGGATGCCCTCTTGTTATAGATACAGTCCTGGGTATAAATAGATCATGGGAAAGATCTCTGTACTGTCCCCTGATATATTTATACATAGTTATTAGGTCTCCCCTAAGCCTTCTTTTTTCTAAACTAAATAACCCTAATTCTGATAATCTTTCTGGGTACTGTAGTCCTCCCATTCCCCGTATTACTCTGGTTGCCCGTCTTTGAACCCTCTCCAGCTCCACTATATCTTTCTTGTACACTGGTGCCCAGTACTGTACACAGTATTCTATGTGTGGTCTGACTAGTGATTTGTACAGCGGTAGAATTATTTCCTTGTTGTGGGCATCTATGCCCCTATTGATGCACCCCATGATTGTATTTGCCTTGGCAGCAGCTGCCACTACAGCTAATTTTACTGTTAACTAAAACTCCCAAGTCCTTTTACACGTCAGTCGTCCCTAGTGTGCTCCCAATTAATACACAATCCCAGGCCGGATTTTTCCTCCCCATTAGCATTACCTTACATTTATCAGTGTTGAACCTCATCTGCCACTTCCCAGCCCAAGCCTCCATCCTATCCAGATCCATTTGTGACAGTGCCCTGTCCTCTATTGTGTTTACCGCTTACAGAGTTTAGTATCATCTGCAAAGATTGCTACTTTACTATTCAACCCCTCTACAAGGTCATTAATGAATATATTAAATAGGACAGAACCCAATACTGACCCCTGTGGTACCCCACTAGTTACATTCACCCAATCAGAATAAGTGCCATTAATGACCACCCTGTTTCCTATCACTGAGCCAGTTACTTACCCACTTACACACATTCTCCCCCAGCCCCATCCTTCTCATTTTATGCACCAACCGTTTATGTGGAACCGTATCAAATGCTTTGGAAAAATCCAGATATACGACATCCAGCGATTCCCCCTGGTCCAGTTTGGAGCTCACCTCCTCATAAAAGCTGATCAGGTTAGTTTGACAGGACCGATCCCTCTTAAAGCCATGCTGATATGGAGTCATACATTTATTTGTATCAAGATATTCCAAAATAGCATCTCTTAGAAAATCCTCAAACAATTTACATACAACAGAGGTTAAACTAACAGGCCTATAATTTCCGGGGTCACCTTTTGTCCCCTTTTTAAATATTGGCACCACATTTGCCATGCGTCAGTCCTGGGGAACAGTCCCTGTTACTATAGAGTCCCTGAATATTAAAAATAGGGGTCTGTCTATTACACTACTTAATTCCTTTAGAACACGGGGGTGATTGCCATCTGGACCTGGTGATTTGTCTATTTTGATTTTTTGTAGGCGGCACTGTACTTCTTCCCGGGTTAGACAGGTGACTTAAAGGGGAGTTTGCCTTATCTCGCTGTATTTCACCTGGCATTTGATTTTCCTCGGTGAATACTGTGGAGAATAATTTGTTTAATATATTTGCTTTTTCCTGATCCCCGTTTATAATTTCTTCTTCATCATTTTTTAAAGGGCCTACACTTTCATTTTTGACCTTTTTGCTATTTATATAGTTAAAAAAACATTTTGGGGTTAGTTTTACTCTCTTTGGCAATGAGTCTTTCTGTCTCTATTTTTGCGGCTTTTATATGTTTTTTTTTACATATTTTACATTTTTCTCTATAGCTTTTTAATGCTTCTTCACTGCCATCCTGTTTAAGTAATTTAAATGCTTTATTTTGTCATTTATTGCCCCCTTAACGACGCAGGACGTAAATGTACGTCCTGGTGATGTGGTACTTAACGCACCAGGACGTACATTTACGTCCTGAGCATAACCGCGGGCATCGGAGCGATGCCAGCATCAGGCGCGGCAGGTCCCTGCTGTGGATCGCAGCCAGGGGCCCGCCGGTAATGGCGGACACCCGCGATCCCGCGGATGTCCGCCATTAACCCCTCAGATGCCGTGATCAATAGAGATCACAGCATCTGCAGCATCGCGATCACTTAACAGGATGATCGGATCGCCCGCAGCGCTGCCGCGGCGATCCGATCATCCTGCACGGCAGACGGAGGTCCCCTCACCTGCCTCCGCTGTCTTCCGGGAGTTTTCTGCTCTGATCTGCCTTCCCGCAGACCAGAGCAGAAGATGACCGATAACCCTGATGAGTGCTGTGTCCTATACATTGCACTGAACAGGATTAGCAATCGAGTGATTGCTATAAATAGTCCCCTATGGGGACTATAAGAGTGTAAAAATAAAAGTATAAAAAGTAAAAAAATAAAGTAAAAAAAATTTGAAAAACCCCCTCCCCGAATAAAAAATCGTAAATTGTCCCATTTCCCCTCTATTTCCCTATTTTATATACATATTTGGTATCGCTGCGTGCGTAAATATCCGTACTATTAAAATAAAATGTAAATGATCCCCTGCGGTTAACGACGTGAACGTAAAAAAAAAAAAATCCAAAATAGCTGCTTTTTTTATAACATTTTATTCCCAAAAAAAATGTATAAAAAATGTAATAAAAGTTTTGTATAGGCAAATATGGTATTAATAAAAAGCACAGATCCCGGCGCAAAAAATGAGCCCTCATACCGCCGCTTATATGGAAAAATGAAAAAGTTATAGGTCTTCAAAATAGGGGGATTTTAAACGTACTAATTTGGTTAAAAAGTTTGCGATTTTTTTAAGTGCAACAGTAATAGAAAAGTGTATAATCATGGTATCATTTTAATCGTATTGACCCAGAGAATAAAAAACACATGTACCGTATTTATCGGCGTATAACAGGCACTTTTTAGGCTAAAATTTTTAGTCTAAAGTCTGTGTGCGTGTTATACGCCGATACACCCCCAGGAAAGGCAGGGGGAGAGAGGCCGTCGCTGCCCGCTTCTCTCCCTCTGCCTTTCCTGGGGTCTAGAGCGCTGCTGTCGGCCCTTTTCACCCCCTGGTTATCGGCGCCGCTGCCCGTTCTGTCCCCCTGACTATCGGTGCCGGCGCCGATAGCCAGGGAGAGAGAAGCGGCGCCGACAGCCAGGGGGAGAGAAGGGGCAGCGGCACCCATTGCCGGCGCCGCTGCCCCGTTGCCTCCCCCCATCCCCGGTGGCATAATTACCTGAGTCGGGTCCGTGCTGCTCCAGGCCTCCGTCGTGCGTCCCCGGCGTCGTTGCTATGCGCTGAACGGCGCGGCGCATGACGTCAGAGCGGCGCGCCGTGCATAGCAACAACGCTGGGGACGCACGACGGAGGCCTGGAGCAGCGCGGACCCGACTCAGGTAATTATGCCACCGGGGATGGGGGGAGGCAACGGGGCAGCGGCGCCGGCAATGGGTGCCGCTGCCCCTTCTCTCCCCCTGGCTGTCGGCGCCGCTTCTCTCTCCCTGGCTATCGGCGCCGGCACCGATAGTCAGGGGGACAGAACGGGCAGCTGCGCCGATAACCAAGGGGTGAAAAAAGGGCCGACAGCAGCGCTCTAGACCCCAGGAAAGGCAGGGGGAGAGAAGCGGGCAGCGACGGCCTCTCTCCCCCTGCCTTTCCTGGGGGTATATCGGGGTATACACGCGCACACACGCACCCTCATTTTACCATGGATATTTGGGTAAAAAACTTTTTTTACCCAAATATCCTTGGTAAAATGAGGGTGCGTGTTATAGGCCGGTGCGTGGTATACCCCGATAAATACGGTAATTTTTACCATAAATTGTACGGCGTGAAAACAAAACCTTCCAAAATGTGCAAAATTGCGGTTTTCTTTTTAATTTCCCCACACAAATAGTATTTTTTTGGTTGCGCCATACATTTTATGGTAAAGTGAGTGATGGCATTCCAACGGACAACTGGTCTTGCAAAAAACAAGCCCTCATACTAGTCTGTGGATGAAAATATAAAAGAGTTATGATTTTTTTAAGGGGAGGAGGAAAAAACAAAAGCGTAAAAATAAAATTGTCTGAGTCCTTAAGGGGGTTAACATTTTTATTCATCCATATTGGTTTTCTTTTATTTCTGAGCCTTTTTTTCCCCATAAGGTTTATAAATCTTACAATGATAGTTTAAGATATTTTTAAAAGTCTCCTATTTAGTGTCAGTATTCTTGTTTTTGAGGACATTATCCCATTTTATATTGTTAAGGGCTTCTCTGAGTTGGTCAAACTTTGCCTTCCTAAAGTTCATTGTTTTTGTGGCCCCTCAAGAGATTCCCTCATTGAAGAACAAGTTATAATGTATTATATTATGATGTAGTTTTGGTCTGATTCCTCACTCTTCTCCTTTTTATTAATACTCCTTTGAGACCACGTCTTTGTTGTTGTTTAAATATTATACTTGGAGGTGTATAAACTCCCCATTTAATGCGCCTTGATCACTATTAAGGCAGCATTAAAGGAGAACTCCGGAATATAAAAATTGTCCCCCATACTGCCGGCAGTAAAAAAAATAAAGATGTGCATACCTTCCTCCGCTCCCCCGGGGCCTCCGGTAACCGGCTCTGGTCTCCGCCGCGATCCACTTCCTGGTTGCCGGTGGTCGGAGAATCATACTGCGCTCAGCCAATCACCAGCCGCAGCAAAGTCTGACTCGGCTGGCGATAGGCTGAGCGGCAGTGTGAAAACGCTTCAGGACACAAAATTCTTCACTACACCGGCACTGCCGCTCAGCCTATCGCCGGCCGAGTCGGGACTTCACTGCGGCCGGTGATTGGCTGAGCGCAGTAAGACTCTCCGACCATCGGCAACCAGGAAGAGGATCGCGGCGGAGACCGGAGACGGTTACCGGAGGCCCCGGGGGAGCGGAGGAAGGTATGTACATCTTTATATTTTTACTGCCAGCAGTGTGGGGGACAATTTTTATATTCTGGAGTTCTCCTTTAAGGTACACCTGTGAGGCCGGCAACATATCAGCCAACTTAGGTGTGGCTTATAGTCTGCCTCCCTCCTGCCCATTGAATGTGTGCCCAGCCACACTGGAAGTAAACAGGGAGGAGGTTGTGAGTCGGATTTAATGCTGCTGTAATTGCCCACTGGCCCCTGGTTGCTTGTCATGCACAAGTAGGTTAGTGTTAGCACTTGAGAAACCTTGGCGTTGGTGTGGAGGCTCAGGTATGTCCTTTATATAAGGATATACTGGTGAATGTCTCAATTTTAACATCAGTGTTGAGGGATTAGCTAATGTCATTGTTTAAATCTACCACAGTAGTGCACCTAAATTCTTGTATTGTATTATTCTAAATGTTACACATTCACACCGTCTATCTAGTGTAGGATGCCATTGTGGAACTTGTAGTCTGCTGCAGGCATCCCCCATTGTATGCATTTTTATGCTGGGGATCACCCTTAGCAATAGACCACAAGGGTAGGATCTGCTCCCCCAGTATATATGCACAACTGCATTTGGGGTTGAGCACCTCCAGCCTTTTGAGACCATGTCTTTGTTGTTGTTGTTGTTGTTTAATACTCCTTGAGGTAAGATCTTGCATGGAGCCTCCTGACCAAGAGAGACTGACTCCCCAGTTATTTTGTGTTTTTTCCATTTGCGAATAATCGCACCATCTTTTGTAAACTTCTCATCAAGCTGCTTGGCAATGGCCTCGTAGCCCATTCCAGCCTTGGGCAGCTCTTGGCCAAGGTGAAGAGTTTTGAATTTAATTGCTTCTGTGTACAGGTGTCTATTATACAGGTAACAAGCTGAGATTAGGAGCACTCGCTGTAGAGTGCTCCTAATCTCAGCTCATTACCTGTATAAAAGACACCTGGAAGCCAGAAATATTGCCTATTAATAGGGGATCATATACTTGTTTCATCAAGTAAAATGCAAATCAATTTATAACTTATTTGAAATGTTTTTCTCATTTTTGTTGTTGTTTTTCTGTCTCACACTGTTCAAATAAGCCAATCATTAACTCCTTAAGGACCAGGCCCATTTTGGCCTTAAGGACCAGGCAATTTTATTTTAGCATTTTCGTTTTTTCCTCCTTGCCTTCTAAAAATCATAACCCTTTTATATTTCCATCCACAGACCCATACGAGGGCTTGTTTTTTGCATGACCAATTGTACGTTGTAATGACGTCACTCATTTGACCATAAAATGACACAACCAAAAAAATATTATTTAGGTGGGCAAATTAAAAAGAAAACCACAATTTAGCAAATTTTGGAAGATTTTGTTTTCACGCTGTACGCTTTACGGTAAAAATGACATATTTTCATTATTCTGTGGGTCAATAGAATTAAAATGATATCCATGGTTACATGCTTTTCTATTATTGTACAACTTAAAAAAATCTAAAACTTAAAAAAAAAAAAAAAAAATTATTATGTTTAAAATTACCCTATTTTGACCGCCTATAACTTTCTCATTTTTTCATATATGGGGTGGTATGAGGGCAAATTTTTTGCACTGTGATCTGTTGTTTTTATTAGTACCACTTGCTTATACAGTATGTAACTTTTTGATCACTTATTTTTTTTTTTTTTTTATAAAATATGACAAAAAAGCAGCAATTTTGGACTTTTTTTTTCCCCGTTTACGCTGTTCACCGTACATGATTTTTTACATTATATTTTGATAGTTTGGACATTTACGCACGTGGCAAAACCAAATATGTTTATGAATTATTATTTTTTACGCTTTTTTGGGATAAAACAGGAAAAAAGGGCAATTTTAATTTCATTTTTTTACTATTTTTTTAAACACTTTTATAGTCCCCATAGAGGACAATTTATAGCAATCATTAGATTGCATATACTGAACAGTGCTATACATAGGAGCAGGAAAGGAGACCTCCGGCCACCATGCTGGATGATCAGATCCCTGCGGCAGCGCCGTTGGCGATCCGTCTATCATTTAAATGCCGGCATTGGTGCAGATGCCGTGATCTGTATTGATCAAGGCATCTGAGGGGTTAATGGTGGATATCAGCGCGATCGCTGATGTCCGCCATTACAAGCGGGTCCCTGGCTGATGATAGCAGCCGGGACCTGCTATGCATGATGCGAGCATCGGTCCGGTGCTCGCGTCATGTACTGGACGTAAATGTACATCCTGGTGCGTTAAGCGCCATCGCATCAGGATGTACATTTACGTCCGTTGTCCTTAAGGGGTTAAGATTACAGACTGATCATTACTTTGTCCATAGGCAAACATTATAAATCAAATACTTTTTCCTTCTCTGTATGTATTTAATTACAGGTGTGATCTGATTACACACTGGATCTGAACACAGGAGGGTGTTTAACTGCTTCCACCGCTGCCCTAAAAAAAGGCTCTCAGAGGCTACTTTGGGGTAGTTTACATCTTGTTAAGATCAGTGACTGATAGAAATGCCTCTACCACACACTCAAATACATTTTGCCCATTGCCCAGGCTTTCAGAGGGGACATTTAGACCTTTCTGACCAAGCTGTTAAAGAAGAAGTCTCATGCCTGACAGTACAAAAAAACGTATACGTTTTAGATTGCGGGGGTCCGAACGATGTGGCCCCGCGATTGTCTGTACAGAGCCCCAGCTCTCCAACAGAGTGACGCCTCACAACCCACGCCCGAAGCAGTGGCCGCTATGCCCCCTCCATATATCTCTATGGGAGAGCCGAAGATTGCTGAACGGCTCTCCCATAAAGATATATGGAGGGGGCATGGCGGCCCCCCGCTTTGGGCAGGGGTCGTGACTCGCCACTCTGTTGGAGAGCCGGGGTTCCATACAGACAATAACAGGGGGTCACAGCGCTCGGACCCCCTCGATCTAAAACTTATCCCCTATCCTGCGGATAAGGGAAAAAATGTTCTGTACTGTCGGGCATGAGACTTATTCTTTAAAGGGGTACTCCCCTGGAAAAAAATTATTTTTTAAATCAACGGGTGCCAAAAAGTTAAACAGATTTGTAAATTACTACTATTTTTAAAATCTTAATCCTTCCAGTACTTATCAGCTGCTATATGTTCCACAGGAAGTTCTTTTCTTTTTGAATTTCCTTTCCAGTCTTACCATAGTGCTCTCTGCTGACACCTCTGTCCATTTTAGGAACTGTCCGGAGCAGAATAGGTTTGCTATGGGGATTTGCTCCTACTCTGGACAGTTCCTAAAATGGACAGAGGTGTGAGCAGAGAGCACTGTGATCAGACAAAGTAAATTCAAAAAGAAAAGAACTTCCTCTGGAACATACAGCAGCTGATAAGTACTGGAAGTGTCAAGATTTTTAAATGGACGTAATTTACTAATCTGTTTAACTTTCTTGCACCAATTGATAAAAAAAATGTTTTCCAGTGCAGTACCCCTTTAAGGTGCTGGGAGCAGTGGTAACGTGCAGGAATTCATACACAGTAAACAGGCTACAAATGGCCCAGTCAGATCACCAGTAGAGAGGATCAGTTGATTTGCAGACGAGCAGTTCCCAAAGTTCCCTTGTCCGAGAAACCTGACTATTGTCTTTAGTTAGGTTCTGTTAGGGATCTGATGGCGATCAGGTTTGAGTATGGAGGTCTTGTGGTGACCGCTTCAGTCCTGACTTTGCTGTGTAGTGACACTCTGCCCTAGTGGCGACCGGGGTGCGGGGGGTGCGGGCCGCACCGGGTGACACCAGCCTTGTGGGGTGACACCAGGTACGTCTGCTAGCACTCCCCCCGGTCCTCAGTTGCGCAGCACTGCATGTCTACTGACACCCCTGCCCCCCGGTCCTCTGTTGCACTGCCCGTCCGCTGACACACACACCCCTGTCCTCATATGTGTGCAGCCCAGCGGCATTTCTGCAAGCACCGACGCCTCATCTGTGCCGCCCAGCAGTGCCACCCCTCATGTACCTTGTACCTGTTCTGGTGAGCGATTGGGATCACTGGTGGGAGGGGGGGGAGTGGAGTTTTCTGGATGGTGCCGTTGTGACTAGCTCCGAGCTGGTAAAAACTGGACCAGTGCCGGTCATTCAGCAGAACATAACCGACCAAGGTATTCCCAGCCAGCAAGCAAGGTAAGCTATTGCCAGGGAGAAAGGAGATGATATGGTGATGGGGGGGGGGGGCAGTAGCACCCTCATCATCCATCGGCAGGGTCATCCTCCTGGCAGAAGCAGAGAGCACTGTGGTCAGACAGAAAGGAAATTCAAAAAGAAAAGAACTTCCTGTGGTGCATACAGCAGCTGATAAGTACTGGAAGAATTAAGCTTTATAAATAGAAGTATTTTACAAATCTATTTAACTTTCTGGCACCAGTTGATTTAAAGTTATTCTGGGAGCTATAGTTTTAAATGGTAAAAACTTATTTAGCGCTTTCCCATGCTGTGGCAATTGGTATATTTGATTATTATACTTGAATTTTTCACAATGCGCTACACCAGTGGCGTCTGTAGGTATGGGGTGACACCATTTTCTACCGCACCGGATGACACCAACTCTAGCAACCCCACTGCTCTGCCCCAACTTCTGGGGAGATTATCTGGGTAGCCATCATATATGACAGTCACCCCTAGTAGTGATATGGGGGGGACACTAACAGCTCAGTGATATATAAAGGACATACTGCAGCCAATGGTGCTGTCTCTCAAGGCTTCCAATTGGTGTTATTCAGCAGGATAATGTTCAGCCACACACAGAAAGGGTTTCCTAGGAATGTCTCCACCAAAATGCAACATATTCTTGTCCTACCCAGTCTCCAGATTTATCGCCAATCTAGCATTTATGGTGAGCCAGTTGGAATACCAGCTTTGGAAGCCTACAAGTGTGCAGGATCTACATGCCCAGCTGTAACATCTTTGGTCAAATGTGCCATAGGAAGTCATCCGGAACCTGTATGCCTTTATATCTAATCGTATTTCATCTTGTATCCAGGCTAGAGGTGGCCCAAGATGGTACTAGAGCCTCCTTCAATTGTACAGTTTTCCCCAAAAAACATATTCGTTTGCTTTAATCATGTAATCACTTACATATGATCATTGTATTCACACATAGAAAGTTTTATTCTATTCCAGCATCTGGTTTATGGTGCATGATTTTTTTGTCAATGAGTATTTGTTCACCCATTGCACCACGGGTGTACATATAATTTATGGGACATCATAGCAAAAAAGCCCTGGAGGAATTAGGCTGAAGCTGTTCACCTAAATACAATTACTGCAATATCTCTTTTTGTGATGATAAGATGTAAATCCCAAATTGCTGGTTAAAAATAGCAGAAAAGGTCTGTTTATTACAAAAACACAGGATTATAGTGCCATCTAGTGGACAATTTATATAATATGTTTTTTTATTTATTTATTTTTAAATCACATTTTGAGGTGTTATAAATGTAAGGAACCGAAGGGTTAACTTGCACTGAGAGCTTTTGTTTGGTTACGCCTGTCTGGACTGGTCAGCTGAGTTTGATTGGAGCACCTACTTCTACTGTATCTGTTTAATCTGAAATTTTGACCCTTTTGGCTCCGCTCTCTGACTATTCTCTTTGGTATTAGCGATTTTGTACTTTGACATCTCCTGGCTTTTGACATGGATAGTGGACATTTGACTTATTGTGTGAGTGTGTTAGGCTGGGTCCACACTACGTTTTGTCCCATACGGGAGCGCATACGGCAGGGGGGAGCTAAAAGCTCGCGCTCCCGTATGTTACCGTATGCGCTCCCGTATGTCATTCATTTCAATGAGCCGACCGGAGTGAAACGTTCGGTCCGGTCGGCTCATTTTTGCGCCGTATGCGCTTTTCAACCGGACCTAAAACTGTGGTCAACCACGGTTTTAGGTCCGGTTGTAAAAGCGCATACGGCGCAAAAATGAGCCGACCGGACCGAACGTTTCACTCCGGTCGGCTCATTGAAATGAATGACATACGGGAGCGCATACGGTAACATACGGGAGCGCGAGCTTTTAGCTCCCCCCTGCCGTATGCGCTCCCGTATGGGACAAAACGTAGTGTGGACCCAGCCTTAGTCTTGCTTTCTTAGTCTGTCTGTTTCCTACTGTTCCTTGACCTGAGTCTGTATTATTGTAGTTTATTGTTTTGACTTTTTGACTGTCCCTCACATATTTAGGAAAGGACTGTCTCCGTGGTTGTGGACCTGTAATTTAGGACAGGTAGGCAGGGATAGGGGAAGTGGGCGAGAATAGTGTGCACTCCTTCCCTGCTCAGTCCTGACAATAAATCTATGGTACTTGTATACAGCAGTTTATAGAGTGCATTTAGACACATTTGTGGTGTCCCGGTACCGTATGGTATACTGTACCTTGTGTGGTGGTCCCCAAAGTCAGAGTTCCTAGTGAGGGATGGGGTCCGCCTGAGTAAGTCCCCAGTCGCCTCTTTACCTTTAAATTTGATGTGCTATATGGATAAAATGTATATAAATGTTAATTACCTTGATGCGGTCACAGGACCTTCAGTCATGTGATTCATGTTGATTCCTCTATGGTATGTTGGAGGACCTTTGGAGGTCCTTGGCTCACATGTTTACCCATAACTCTTTGTACAGAAGATTGACAGTTGTTATGGACCCGTGAGCTTAAGTCCAGCCCCTGCCCATATAAGGGAGCTGTAGCCAATGATCGCTCTCTTGGGTTGCTGCTCTCGTGGATGCCGGACTATCAGGACGGATCTGCGCAACTTACAAAGACAAGCTAGGCCAGAAGCCAACCTAAGCCTGAAACTAAACTGTGAGTTAAAATCTCAATCCCCGCTAAAGCTAGCGTGATTGCTGGACTGAATCTAAACCCCCAAATCCAGTGGATCAGCGCAACAATTACCTTCCTAAGCTCAATAGACTCATGAGGTCCAAACCACTTGTCAAACTCTAATAGACTTTGTTATATCGACTGTTCCTGTTCATTATTGCATAAAATCTTCAGTAAAAGTTCTGACAAGTTTCTGCAAATCTCCGGTTGTGGACAATCAATTATTTCCTATCTCCCTATCGTTCTTGGGACGGGTGGCGGCAGGACAAGCATACAGAGAATAGCCCTCACCCCTCGTCACGAATAGAAAGGGTTAAGCAAGCAACCTTTAGTAACCACACAGCTACACCCCATTGTACCCTACAACCCCAGGCTACCACATAGCTTTTTGGCATCACAAACAGGATACAGGTGTGTGCCTACAGCTGTTGCCACCATTTACAGAGTACTCCCCCTATGTAAAAGACTTTATTCATGTGCTGTAAACCACCATCTAAGTGTACGGGACTGTGTGTGTGGTGTTGCGTGCAAGGAAGGCACGTGAAAAGTAAGGGGGGAGGCGAAGATTTATTGGCTGCAAGAATGTGTAAAGTACGAGGTGAATACATGCTACGATCCTCTGGTCCGGTCAGCGCTGCAAGAGTTAATTCGCTGCCGGTGAAGCGCGCAAAAAAAGCCCCCGCTGCACCACGACCTGCCCCTGGGCGTGGCTCCCAAGTAAATGTGTCGCAGCCAAAAGGGAACTTAGACTCACTGCTGTTGTTTCCCCGGGGACCGGAGGTCGGGGCTGCACCGATGACATCCTTCCGGCCGGCGGCCATTTTGGAGAAGCCCATTATAAAAGGAGCCCTGAACAGCGACCTCTTCAGTCTGCACGAGGAAGAGATGGAGTGTACAGACATGGCGGAGAGCAGCCTTCCACGTGGTGAGAGTTCCAAGATGGCGCCGGAACAGAGGAAAGTTGTGGTGGTCACAGCCCAACTATTCCAAGACCTTGCCAACCGTCTGCAGCAGTTGTCGTTGGATGTGGAGGAGGCCTGCAATCTTCCCCCGCTGCCCGACGATGACGACTGGCCGGATACCCCTCCAGGAGAATTTGCTGGGACACCTGGAGCATCTTCATTGGTGAGATTGTCCCCTCACCACCTGACATGGGGTTCGTGGGCTGAGATCCCGTCGGAGGAGTCTTCTGTAAGTACTCCACCAGAAGCTGCCTTTTCTTCCTCCTCCAGCCCAGAACCAGAAGTACCCCTGTTCGATTTAAATTTGCCGAGTGCACGACCGCGCTCGCCACGTTCGCCTAAATGGACATTCGGGGATGAACCAGAATTGATTCAATTTATGCATGATGTTCTTCAACCCCTGCCTGGGAAGCCACTCCCACGGATTCCTACAGTGCAGAGGGAAAGGGCCCGTCGAGAAGCGGAAATGGCCAAAATGATGGAGAAATTAAAGGCCCGGCACAGAGAACTTTATGCCCCAAAGCATGTTCATTTGTCTTATGAAGAAAGGATTCGCTATGCGCGAAACACCAAAGAATTGGAAGCACTCTTTATTTGTATGTGGGACTATCCCAGAGAAGGGGAGAAGCCATTGGAACGTCGCAGAGCAACAGTGGCCAAGTTCGACAAGGTCAGAGGTTATGGTACCCTCATTGATTGCCACACCGGCTATACCATCCTCGTAAACCGGCGAGCTGTACAGAGGCCTTACCTTGATATGAAGTTCCATTCCCTGGAGGTGGGTGAGATCGTAGAATATACACCTGACCAGGGCCTGCGAAGAGAGTGGGCAGCTGCAATCACCAGACCAGCAGCTCCAACACAGCTTCCATTCCAGTACTTCCCTTCTGATGATTGGGAGGAGGACCCCTTTCAGCTAAGGCCTAAATGGCCTGCTCCTGTTGCTTCTACTGATGAGCCTACAGAGAAGGAAATTCTACAGCAGCAGCCGGATGCTTCTATCTTCAGTGATGTACCCAGGCCTACTCCTACTGAGGAGGTTTGGCCTAAACTGCGGGTACCAACGGAAGTGCCCAGGCCTACTCCTGCCAAGAAGGTGAGGCCTAAACTGCGGGCACCAACGATAGTGCCATGACCTGCTAGTACTGAGGAGGTTTGGCCGGAGCAACTGGCACCAACCCTTTTACCAATGGCATCTTCAGCAGCGGCCATTAATTATATGGTCAATGTCAAACCTACAGTGACCCACTCTACCTTCCCAAATGTGGTGTGGGACACCAACGTCAATCCCCTGCCCAATTCTGAAATCAAGAGGGGCAGGGGTTCTGCAAGAGGAGCTGGACAACTTCGAAAGAGCTTCTTCTGAAGGGTTAACCTTCCTGCTTGACCTTACTGTGATCCTGATTTTGTCTTAGTTTTGTCTTTACAGACTGTTGGAATTGTTTAAGGAGTCACCTAGCAGAACTTTGCTAAGACAGTTCAAGTTGTTCCTGTAATCACCAAGCTTGTGCCTGACCCTTGGGTCAAGAGACTCCTAGCCAGTAGGAGATTTGTAAGTGTGTGCCCGGCTAAATGTGGTAGCCGTGTTATATGGACTCCTAGTGCAGGTGGACTGATGATCCTTGCACACCTATTTAATTGTACATAATCCAACAGTAATATATTTTTCCTTTGCCTAAATTGCACTTATCAAGTGAATGCACCTGAACCCTGTTGTACTTTTAATAAATGTTATTTTCAGGTTAAACCAAATGTAAATGTACATAAGATAACAGGTGTTGTAGTAGTTGTAAATAGGTGGCTCTCTCAGCTCCACTCAGAGTAACGTTCCTGTCACCCATCACTAACACCTTCTCAAAGGTCTACTCAGGGTAACCTACCTTTAAGATACCAAGACTGACTCTTCACATAATTCATGTACACATAGTACATCAAATAATCACTTTAGTGTAACTACCTCACTATAAGGTAGTACACTAACTCAAAACAAAAATATATCTCACATTCTAAGAAAACAAAGAAACAACATTTTAAGGGATTGTAGCCTTTGTCATTATTCAATTCCTGCCACTGTTGTGTACACTAACTTTGTTCTCTTTAGATGTTCAGGATGCTCTTCCTGGCCAGAAGACACTCCTGTAAGCCTAAGTATATACACGTATTCAAAAGGTAACCTAGATAAGGTCTATCTGTTGAGTTCTAGGGATAAATGCATGTAGCCAATGGACCCTAGTAGCTAGTTATTGGTAGATAGCCACAGGCAAGCCAATATAACCTCAGTGTACTAGACAGGTAACAAATATGGTAATAAAAATGTCAAGTGAGATTTATAATATGTTATATAAATACATGAACAATGCAATCCTGTTCGTGAGTTTATCTGTACTCATGTATGTACATCAAAGTACATAGTAAAAAAAATTAAATTCTTAAGAGCTTGCAAGGACTCTCATTATATGCAAAGACTCTCTTATTACCTTCCAACAGCCTGAATAATGGACATTTGAAAGACTATGCCCAGGACTGTTAAAAACAATGTTGCACTTCATCCCTCTGCCTTAGGGGACAGACGTCGAGGCCGACTTATCTTCCGTAAGGGGGTTTATGGTGTCCTGGTACCATATGGTATACTGTACCTTGTGTGGTGGTCCCCAAAGTCAGAATTCCTAGTGAGGGATGGGGTCCGCCTGCTGAGTAAGTCCCCAGTCATCTCTTTACCTTTCAATTTGATGTGTTATATGTATAAAATGTATATAAATGTTAATTACCTTGATGCGGTCACAGGACCTTCGGTCATGTGATTCATGTTGATTCCTCTATGGTATGTTGTAGGACCTTTGGAGGTCCTTGGGTCACATGTTTACCCATAACTCTTTGTACAGAAGATTAACAGTTGTTAAGGACCCGTGAGCTTAAGTTCAGCCCCTGCCCATATAAGGGAGCTGTAGCCAATGATCGCTCTCTTGGGTTACTGCTCTCGTGGATGCCAGACTATCAGGACAGATCTGCGCAACTTACAAAGACAAGCTAGGCCAGAAGCCTGCCGGCCTAAGCCTGAAACTAAACCGTGAGTTAAAATCTCAATCCCCACTAAAGCTAGCGTGATTGCTGGACCGAATCTAAACCCCTAAATCCAGTGGATAAGTGAAACAATTACCTTCCTAAGCTCAATAGACTTACGAGGTCCCAACCACTTGTCAAACTCTAATAGACTTTGTTATATGGACTGTTCCTGTTAAAATCTTCAGTAAAAGTTCCAACAAGTTTCTGCAAATCTCCGGTTGTGGACAATCAATTATTTCCTATCTCCCTATCGCTCTTGGGACAGGTGGCAGTAGGACATGCATACAGAGAATTGCCCTCACCCTGGCATCACGAATAGAAAGGGTTAAGCAGGCACCCTTTAGTAACCGCACAGCTACACCCCATTGTACCCCACAACCCCAGGCTACCACACATTTCTCTAGATTGTCATTTATATATATAAATATATATAATGAGTTTTAGATTTTTTTTTAGATCGGTTTGCCAGTCACTAGACAGAGGCCAGAAAAGGGTCATTTTGTCCTCCATTCTGGTGGTGTCTGTGTTTTTTTCCTGGATGGATTAGTGGAGACCTTTATTTCATAGACCAGGATCCTGTAAAAAAAAAAAAAATATATACCAAGCAGTATAATTTATTTTTTGTTAACAATGAAGTTTATGTATAAAGGATACCACAAAGTGGCATCCGTCATAGTTACACATCTGTATTAACCCCTTAAGGACCCAGCCCATTTTCACCTTAAGGGCGGGAGCATTTTTTGCACATCTGGCCACTGTCACTTTAACTCCATAACGACAAAGGACGTATATTTACGTCCTGCACCGGCTCCTACAATATGCCGCGGGGTCACACGGTGACCCCGCGTCATATCGGGTCAGTCCCAGCGGCCATCAACGGCCGGGACCCGCGGCTAATACAGGACATCACTGATCGCGGTGATGCCCTGTATTAACCCTTCAGACGCGGCGATCAAAGCTGACCGCCGCATCTGAAGCGAAAGTGAAACTATCCCGGCTGCTCAGTCGGGCTGTTCGGGACCACCGCGGTGAAATCGCAGCATCCCGAAAAGCTTACAGGACACCGGGTGGGACCCTACCTGCCTCCTCCGTGTCCGATCGGCGAATGACTGCTCCGTGCCTGAGATCCAGCCACGAGCAGTCAAGCGCAGGTAACACTGATCACAGGCGTGTTAATACATGCCAGTGATCTGTGTAAAAGATCAGTGTGTGCAGTGTTATAGGCCCCTATGGGGGCTATAACATTGCAAATAAAAAGTTAAGAGAAAAAAGTTAAGGGAAGGGGTTAAAGATCATTTAACCCCTTCCCTAATAAAATTTGGAATCACCCCCCTTTTCCCATTAAAAACAGTGTAAATAAAAATAAACATATTTGGTATCGCCGCATGCGTAAATGTCCGAACTTTAAAATTATATCACTAATTAAACCGCACGGTCAATGGCGTACACGTAAAAAAATTCCAAAGTCCAAAAAAGCGCATTTTTGGTCCCTTTTTATACCATTAAAAAATTTATAAAAAATGATCAAAAAGTCCGATCAAAACAAAAATGGTGATCACGGATCACAGATCACGGTGCAAAAAATTTGCCCTCATACCGCCCTGTACGTGGAAAAATAAAAAAGTTATAGGGGTCAGAAGAGGACATTTTTAACCCCTTAAGGACCAGGCCATTTTACACCTTAGGACCAGAGCGTTTTTTGCACATCTGACCACTGTCACTTTAAACATTAATAACTCTGGAATGCTTTTAGTTATCAATCTTATTCCGAGAATGTTTTTTCGTGAAATATTCTACTTTAACATAGAGGTAAAATTTTGTGGTAACTTGCATCCTTTCTTGTTGAAAAATCCCAAAATTTGATGAAAAATTTGAAAATTTTGCATTTTTCTAACTTTGAAGCTCTCTGCTTGTAAGGAAAATGGATATTCAAAATAATTTTTTTTTTATTCACATATACAATATGTCTACATCATAAAATTGACGTGTTTTTACTTTTGGAAGACACCAGAGGGCTTCAAAGTTCAGCAGCAATTTTCCAATTTTTCACAAAATTTTGAACCTCGCTTTTATTCAGAGACCAGTTCAGGTTTGAAGTGGATTTGAAGGGTCTTCCCATTAGAAATACCCCACAAATGACCCCATTATAAAAACTACACCCCCCAAAGTATTCAAAATGACAATCAGTAAGTGTTTTAACCCTTTAGGTGTTTCACAGGAATAGCAGCAAAGTGAAGGAGAAAATTCACAATCTTTATTTTTTACACTCGCATGTTCTTGTAAACCCAATTTTTGCATTTTTACAAGGGGTAAAAGGAGAAAATGTATACTTATATTTGTAGCCCAATTTCTCTCGAGTAAGCACATACCTCATATGTCTATGTAAAGTGTTCGGCGGGCGCAGTAGAGGGCTCAGAAGCGAAGGAGCGACAAGGGGATTTTGGAGAGTACGTTTTTCAGAAATGGTTTTTGGGGGGCATGTTGCATTTAGGAAGCCCCTATGGTGCCAGAACAGCAAAAATAACCCACATGGCATACCATTTTGGAAACTAGACCCCTTGGGGAACGTAACAAAGAATAAAGTGAGCCTTAATACCCCACAGGTGTTTCACAACTTTTGCATATGTAAAAAAAATATTTTTTTTTTCCACTAAAATGTGTGTTTCCCCCCAAATTTCACATTTTTGCAAGGGTTAATAGCAGAAAATACCCCCCAAAATTTGTAACCCCATCTCTTCTGAGTATGGAGGTACCCCATAAGTTGGCATGAAGTGCATTACGGGCGAACTACAATGCTCCGAATAGAAGGAGTGATATTTGACTTTTTGAGAGCAAATTTTGCTCGGGGGGCATGTCGCATTTAGGAAGCCCCTATGGTGCCAGAACAGCAAAAAAAAACACATGGCATACCATTTTGGAAACTAGACCCCTTGAGGAACGTAACAAGGAATAAAGTGAGCCTTAATACCCCACACGGGTTTCACGACTTTTGCATATGTAAAAAAAATATATATTTTTTTTTCACTAAAATGTGTGTTTCCCCCCAAATTTCACATTTTTGCAAGGGTTAATAGCAGAAAATACCCCCCAAAATTTGTAACCCCATCTCTTCTGAGTATGGAGGTACCCCATAAGTGGACCTGAAGTGCACTACGTGCGAACTACAATGCTCAGAAGAGGAGGAGCACCATTGAGCTTTTGGAAAGAGAATTCGTTTGGAATGGTAGTCAGGGGCCATGTGCATTTACAAAGCCCCCCGTGGTGCCAGAACAGTGGACTCCCCCCCCACATGTGACCCCATTTTGGAAACTACACCCCTCACAGAATTTAATAAGTGGTGCAGTGAGCATTTACACCCCACTGGCGTTTGACAGATCTTTGGGACAGTGGGCTGTGCAAATGGAAAATTACATTTTTCATTTTCACGGATCACTGTTCCAAAAATCTGTCAGACACCTGTGGGGTATAAATGCTCACTGCGCCCCTTATTACATTACATGAGGGGTGTAGTTTCCAAAATGGGGTCACATATGGGGGGGGTCCATTGTTCTGGTACCATGGGGGCTTTGTAAACACAAGTGGCCTTCAATTCCGGAAAAATTTTCTCTTCAAAATCCCAATGGCGCTCCTTCTCTTCTGAGCATTGTAGTGCACCCATAGAGCACTTTACATCCACATATGGGGTATGCTCTTACTCAGAAGAAATTGGGTTACAAATTTTGGGGGGCTTTTTTTTATTTTCCCTTGTGAAAATGAAAAATTTAGGGTGACACCAGCATTTTAGTGAATTTTTTTTTTTTTTCACTTTCCCATCCAACTTTAATGAAAATTTGTCAAACACCTGTGGGGTGTTCAGGCTCACTATACCCCTTGTTACGTTCCGTGAGGGGTGGCGTTTCCAAAATGGGGTCACATGTCTGTATTTATTGTTTTGTGTTTATGTCAGAACCACTGTAAAATCAGCCACCCCTGTGCAAATCACCAATTTAGGCCTCAAATGTACATGGTGCGCTCTCACTCCTGAGCCTTGTTGTGCGTCCGCAGAGCATTTTACGCCCACATATGGGGTATCTCCGTACTCAGGAGAAATTGCGTTACAAATTTTGGGGGTCTTTTTTTCCTTTTACCTCCCGTGAAAATAAAAAGTAAAGGACAACACCAGCATGTTAGTGTAAAAAAAATTTTTTTTTACACTAACAGGCTGGTGTAGACCCCAACTTTTCTTTTTCATAAGGGGTAAAAGGAAAAAAAGACCCCCAAAATTTGTAACGCAATTTCTCCTGAGTACAGAGATACCCCATATGTGGGCGTAAAATGCTCTGCGGACGCACAACAAGGCTCAGGAGTGAGAGCGCACCATGTACATTTGAGGCCAAAATTAGTAACGCAATTTCTCCTGAGTACGGAGATACCCCATATGTGGCACTAAACTGTTTCCTTGAAATACGACAGGGCTCCGAAGTGAGAGAGCGCCATGCGCATTTGAGGACTAAATTAGGGATTGCACAGGGGTGGACATAGGGGTATTCTACGCCAGTGATTCCCAAACAGGGTGCCTCCAGCTGTTGCTAAACTCCCAGCATGCCTGGACAGTCAGTGGCTGTCCGGAAATGCTGGGAGTTGTTGTTTTGCAACAGCTGGAGGCTCTGTTTTGGAAACACTGCCG